>NC_069071.1:97619046-98819046 GCF_025698485.1 Gossypium arboreum | reverse complement strand
CACTTGTTTTGCTTTTCCCTGGTCTAGGGTCGGATTTTGTAATTCTTGATTTGAAAGAGATGCAAATGGCTGATATTTTGAGCTCTCTAAACCCCCTTTTTTGATGCTAAAAATCAGTTAATAAGAAGAAGAAGATAAACTGATATCATCTGTTCTTTATTTTATTTCTATTTTGTCAAATAAGCTACCAACACCTACCTAACCTTTGACTATTTGAATTCCTTGTCCCATGGCCGGCCACCGCTTATATAATGGCATAATTTCACTTTAAATACCCCTAATTTATGATACATGGCAATTTAACACCCTTAGCTATCAAATTAAGACTTTTACACTTTATGCGATTTAGTCCTTTTTCACAATTAAGCCCACAAACTCTAAAATTACTTCATCAATTTTTTCATGCACTAATATAAACATGCTATAACTCTAAAATAATAATAAAATAATTTCTATGACTTTGGATTGGTGGTCTTGAAACCACCATTCTGACTGAGCCCAAAATCGGACTATTACAGACGAGGTGCAAGGGGGTAGGTGCGCATGCGCTAGAAAGCGAGAAGTAGTAGTGGGCAAGGTCGAGGGAACAATAGTGACGTGGAATGGCTGGTGCGTGAACAGTAGGGTGTGTGAGGGATGATGCCTGTAAAGAGCTAAGCATGCACGTTGAGCAGGCTGGAGCTGCATGAGCTAGTGCGCAAGGGAGAAAGGTGGAAGGCTGGTTGTGCGTGTGTGGTTAGGTGCTGATTGCTTTTGGTGTGTCGGCTAGTGGTGGTCGTAGATGAAGGTTGCTACACTAGAGAGCTTAGAGGATGGAAGTTGCTAAGGCCGACGGTGGAGAAGGTGTTTGGGAAGGTGGAGTTAATGGTTTGGTAAGTGTTGTGAATGAGGGAGGAGAGTGGTGATATTTGTAGTGACAGAAGAAATGAGTGTAACTCAAACTATATAATAATAATAATAATAATAATAATAATAATAATAATAATAATAATAATAATAATAATAATAATAATAATAATAATAATAATAATAATAATAATAAAATACTATAACTACTAATCTTATATAAAGACAATAACAATTGATATATAATATAAAGTATGAAATATCTTACTTGATATTATCTTATTTATTAAAAAACTCTTGAATAAAATAGTGATAAAATACTAAGCAATTCTAATCTTATATAGGATCAATAACAATTAATAAATATTATATGAAATAATTATATATTAGTTGTTATCATCCTATTTATTAAAAATAATAATTTAAAAACTTTATTTTAGTTGTTTTAAAATATTTACGAAAAAGACAACTAATTTCAATATTTACAAAAGGGCTAGGCAATTATTGCAAATAATTCAATTACGTACTCGGACTTAAAGATAATTTGAAAACTGAGCTGCAAACTAAAACTTGGATCAAAATCGACCCTTTTATTGAAAATATTAATAATTTATTTTGTCACTTAGGAAATATTTTCTTGGAAGATTATGTTAAAATCAATTTTGAGGAAAGATTGGAAGGGTCACAAGTGGTCCTGCTTTAAGTTCCAATCTCCTAGACATGATTTATTCTAACATACTAATCTAGAAAATATAACTAAGTAATTTATTATAAAGAAAAATATAAAAAATTAGGTATCCGATAAAATGAATAAGGTTTTATCATGCTCAATTTTATCCCCCGAATAATGTTTCAAGTGCTGAGCATTAACTCTGAAATTACCTTTCTTACTGTGCAGTTCAATAACCCCATATGGGAAACCTTGATGAATAGTGAAGGGATCGGGCCAACGTTATTTTAACTTACCTGGAAAGAACCTTAATATGGAATTGGACAACAAAACTTATTGACCTGCTTCAAATTGTCGAACTCGAATGTGCTTGTCATGCCATTTTTTCAACCTCTCCTTGAATAATTTGGCATTTTCATATGAGAACATTTGGAATTCTTCCAACTCATTAAGTTGAAGCATTCATTTCTCTTTAGCAAGCTTAAGATCCGAGTTGAGCTGTTGGAGAGCCCAGTAAGTTTTATGTTCTAACTCCAAGGGCAAATGACAAGCTGTCCCGAAAACCAACCGATAGGGATACATCCCTAAAGGTGTCTTATATGTTGTCCTGTAGGCCCATAAAGTATCATCAAGTTTTTTGGATCAATCTCGTTAATATGGATAAGCTACCGTATCGAGTATACCTTTTATTTCTTTGTTCACCAATTCAGCTTGCCCATTCATCTGCAGATGGTAAGCCACGACAACCTTGTGCTTCCCTCCATGTCTATCGAGCAATCATTTAAACCATTTGTTTACAAAATGGGACCCTTGATCACTGATGATAGCCCTAGGATTTCCAACTCATGTGAACACATGTTTTTTCAAAAATTACATTACAACCTTGGCATCGTTCATTGGATATGTCTTGACCTTGGCCCACTTAGATACATAGTCTACAGTTACAAATATATACTTGTGACCAAAAGTAAGAGGGAAGGAACCAAGAAAGTCAATACCCCAAACATCGAATTATTCTACCTTAATGAAGTTTGTTCAGGGCATCTCATTTCTGTTGGTGATGTTTTCAGACCTCTGGCATCAATCACAACTCTTTACGTAGGCATACGCATCTTTGAATAAAGTTGGCTAAAAGAATCCAACTTGCAATACTTTGGCTATAGTACATTAACCTTTGAAGTGTCCCCCACTTGGAGCTATGTCGCAATGATATAAAATCTTATGTACCTTAATTTTTTGCCACGCATCTCCTGATCAATTGATTTGTACACGTTTTGAACAGGTATGGCTCTTCCCAGAAATAGTACTTCACATCGTGAATAAAATTTTTCCTTTGTTGATACGTCTTATCAAGCGGCATCAAACCAGAAGCTAAATAGTTAGCAAAATCAACAAACCAGGGGGTGTTATGGACATGATTTACCTTAAATATGTGTTCGTCTGGCAATGTCTCTTGGATGGGTGTAAACGGAGAATTTCTTTCTTGCGGCTCCCATCTGGATAAGTGATTTGCTACTTGGTTTCCTACCCCTTTTCAATCTTAAATTTCTAGATCAAACTCTTGAAGTAGATGTACCCATCGGATCAACCTCTTCTTGGCATCTTTCTTGGCAAGTAAATATTTAATTGATGAATAATCTGTATAGATAATCACTTTGGTACCTATAAGATAAGATTGAAACTTGTGAAAAGCGAATACAATAGCAAGTAACTCTTCCTCTGTTACCGTATAATTTAGTTGAGCTCTTTTCAGAGTCTAACTTGCATAGTAGATGGGATAAAAAGCTTTGTTCCTTCGCTAGCCCATCACAGCTCCTACCGCGAAGCCACTTGCGTCACACATTAATTCAAATGGCAATTCCCAATCTGGTGTGATGATAATGGGTGTTGAAACTAGCCGATTCTTCAAGTCATTAAAAGCTCTCAAATATTCTTCATCAAAGTTGAATGTTGTATCCTTCTCCAATAATTTGCATAAAAGTTTGGAAATTTTGGAGAAGTCTTTGATAAATCTTCAATAGAATCTAACATGTCCCAAAAAGCTCCTAACACCTTTTACAGATGTTGGAGGTGGGAGTTTCTCAATAACATCTACCTTGGCTTTATCTACCTTGATCACTTGTTTCGTTATTCAATGTCCTAAAATAATACCTTCTCATACCATGAAATGTCACTTTTCCCAGTTGAGTACAAGGTTTGTTTCTTTGCACCGTCATAGTACCTTGGCTATATTAGCTTAGAAATCATTTTAAGTGTCTCCAAACATTGAAAAATAGTCCATAAAAACTTCCAAAAACTTTTCCACCATGTCAATAAAAATATCCATCATACATCTCTAAAATGTAGTAGGTGCATTACATAAACCAAATGGTATGCGTCTGAATGCGAACGTACCATACGGGCATGTGAAAGTTGTTTTGTCTTGATCTTCTAGTGCTACTGTGATCTGATTGTACCTTGAGTACCCATCTAGAAAACAGTAATAGTCTTGCCTCGTAAGTCTATCCAACATTTGATCCAAGAATGGCAAAGTGATCTTTTCGAGTCGCCTTCTTCAATTTTCGATAATCTATGCAAATTATTCATCCTGTAACCGTTCTAGTTGGTATCAACTCGTTATTTTCATTCTCTATGACCGTAATACCTACTTTCTTTGGCACGCACTAGACCAGACTTACCCATGAACTATCTGAGATGGTGTAAATTATACCCGCATCTAACCACTTAATGATTTCCTTCTTTACCACATCCTTCATAATAGGGTTCAGTCTTTATTCCAACTAGTTGTCCCTTTCTTTCTATCTTCTAGGATGATTTTATGCATGCACATGGATAGACTAATACCATAAAAATTGGGTATGGTCCATCTGATAGCCTTTTTAAATTGTTTCAGCACTAGAATGAGTTTCTCTTCCTATTCTTTAGTTAGCTGAGCTAAAATAATCACAAGAAAAGTAGAGGTATCACCTAAATAAACATATTTTAAATGTGAAGAAAGTACCTTAAGTTCCAAGTTAGGTGACTCTTCGATGGACGCTTTTGGTTGAACATAATCTCTGCTCTATAATTCCAAAGATTCAAAACGGGATTGCGAATTAAATCCCTTCTGGTTAGCTTCTAGCAAAGATAAGTATTCCTCCCCCTCTTTATCACTTGAAGAGTCAGACATCAAAACTTGTTCCAATTGGCACTCAACAGAGTTGAGTTCCCATTCTACAGCTAAATCTTCTAACTCAGATATTGTAAAACACTCATCAATTGCATCAGGAAATCGCATAGATTTAAAAAAATTGAATGTTACCTGATCGTCCTGAACACGCATGGTAAGCTTGTCCTTTTGCTTATTAATAAGGGTCCTTCCAGTTGCTAGGAAAGGCCTTTCTAGAAGGATTGACATCTCCTTTTCTGCTTCAAAGTTTAAAAAAACAAAGTCAATAGGAAAAATGTTCCTTGAAACCTAAGTTCAAATCCCTAAGGTATTGGTTTTTGAAATTTATCTATGCATTTTAGGAAATAAATAAGGTATTGGTTTGTTGGTTAAGTGTGAATGAAATATTCCTTGAAATCCAAGTTCAAATACCTTCTCTCTCACTTTTTTTATTCTTTTGAAAATTTTGACTTAAACCCTAGTTTGTGACATGTCATTTTTTTAAATAAATATTTCAAAATTATATCAAGAATGAGTTATTGGATTGATGGTTAAACATTAGTGAACTTATCCTTGAGGTCCTAACTTCAATTCCATTCCCATGCAAATAATTTAATTTTTTGACAAAACACCCTTGTTTTAATGTGTGGGCCTTTAATCATCCTCCTCATTATCCTAGCCGTTCCTCTCCTTCTTTTTTATTTTACTTTTTTGTCCTTTCCTCCATTGTTATCGTCGCCTACACCTAGTTTTACGATCTCTTTCTTTTTCTTTTATTTTGCCACAAGATTTGTTAAAAAATTCCACACCGTATTTCTGTCATTTTTCCTCATTAAAATCAACCCCAAATCTGAAATCTTGAACTCCAAGATCGATCCCGAACATTTCCAAGAAAGTGCCATTGCCATTTCTCTCGAGCAGCTTAGGTAAGATCTCTTTTCTCTGCAATTTCTTGATTAATTTTGTCAATTAAAAACTAAAATTTTTAGATCTAGAATTTGAGGAAATTTAAATTATTTCAAAGGTATTTTTCTTTTCAGATTTTAATGAGATCTCAAACCATTTTAAAATTCAGCCACAATTTTGGCCACCGAGGGTGATGGTGCGTGCTCCTATGTGCAAGTAAGGGGGCCGTTTCTTTATTGGTTCTTGCCTATATTTTTCCAGCATTAATTTGAGTTCTTGAACCCTTGTAATCAACTTTTAAACCCATTTCAATTAGGGAAAAAATTTCTTGATTGATTGGGCATTAGGGTCCCACAAATCGTTAAGTGTAAGTGCAATTAAGGGTAACTAGTTTGTTATTTCGACATAGTTGGTGGGTAAAGGTTATGAATTGATTAAATGAAGGTATTTAATCATAAATTAGATATTTAATTTCTAGTATATTATTGAATTAGGTGCTGACCCAAATGCCCCAAATCATCTATAAAGCCGAAGAACGATTGTATGTACAGTTTACATCAATACAATGTGAGGAATCTAACTAGTTTGGATTCATAAAATAGTTATAATTTCAATGATTGGTTTGAAATAATAAGTGGGTGTTTTGGGTCTAGTTTAATGGTAAATTTATTGAATTTAGACTGAATTTTGCTTAGGTTCGTTTAAGAAATTATTAAGGAAAATTGGAAGATTCGTTAGTGTGCTGCGAGGAAGCGAAGAATAAGGTATGGATCCTAAACTCATAAAATTGTTTGAAAATGTTAACTATCATGTTATATATGATAAATTAGCTTGCTGGTTGGATTGTTTTAATAGCCAAATTATTGATTTTGTGAGTGGCTGAACCAGGTATGTTTCGAGCCTTAAAAGATTGACATGTCGGTAAAAATGCTAGTTTGATAGTATGGATGTTTGATTGAGTTTGTAATTGTATATTTGAGTTATGAGATATGAGAATGTTTGACTGAATGATATAATGTGTTGAGGTATTAAGCTTATGTATGATTTTAAACGTATGAGATATTTGTTATATTGTCTACTGAAAAGGGTGCTATTTATGCACAATGAAAATCCTTAAAGTATGTGAAATTGAACGATATTGATTGATACCAACACAATGGTAATTTCAAAGATTGAAACATTGTTCCATTTACTGAAACTATGTGATTATTGAGGACATGCTGAGCATGTCAAATGAATGTGAAAAGTATTGAGATATGATTATGTATGAGATTGTGTGACATATTGCATATGCATTGGGTTGGGATTTTGTGGTTGATAGAGGAGTTCTGTGGAGTACCGATGGCATATTAAGTCCGTATTATTCGTAGTCAGTGCACTGCACCTAGAGTACCAAGGGGATTTGTGATTTTATCACATATTATATGTTATTGGATATTGTAACGCACTATTTGATATTCAATAGATTTTTTGCATTATTGATAAGTCGGTGGTTTTACCACATCGAGCTATGCTCATAATATTTTAGAGTTTTCCAGATGGGTTCCGGGGAACTCATGGTGTGTGGTAGATGGTATAAACCACTGTTCTGACTAGGCCTAAATCGGACTGTTACAATTCTCCCCCTTAGGATTTTCGTCTCGAAAATCTTACCAGAAGAAGTTGCTCTCAACTTTCATGAGTCACTTATATCTTTTTCTCACAACTTACAAAACAACTCAGCTTAAGCTCATACTCAGGATTTCTGTAACCTTTAC
Source organism: Gossypium arboreum (assembly GCF_025698485.1). Classification (NCBI taxonomy): domain Eukaryota; kingdom Viridiplantae; phylum Streptophyta; class Magnoliopsida; order Malvales; family Malvaceae; genus Gossypium; species Gossypium arboreum. The sequence goes on along the minus strand of NC_069071.1, from coordinate 98,811,719 downwards.
ATAGTTACCATAAGAGTCTCGGCTCAATTCAAAATACTGAAAACTGACATTCTAAGAACTATAAGCTTAGAAACACAACTCGTCCAAATCCGTCTAACAATACCTCTGTATATACCAAAATAGTCATGTGGACTACTATCATCAATCTATCACAATCCAATATAGTATCTCTTTTTTATCTGGAGAAGAGAGACATCCCAATACGAAATTCATAATAACCCTTTTTCATTTTCTTTCCATTGTCATCACTGACAGTAATAATCTCGAATACATTCAATATTTGGCTTTGCTCGGTAGAAATTTCAACATCCTTTGGAAAAATCGATAAGATAAGGCTGTGAACTCTGTACTCAAATCTTTGCATAACTCGGAGTTTCTCGGTACTCGTATCTTACTAGAAAATAATAATAACAGAACCCAAAAATCAGATCTTCTCTGAAATTCCAAATTAAAAGTCGAATCATGCTGTACTAGTTTAATTTACCACTTATAGCCACATTTCTATACTGTGGTCATCAACTGTTTAGAAACTTTACTAACATGAATCAAATGATTTCAACTTCATAGATGTAGTCTCTTTATTAATCAGGACAACTATACTTATAACCACATCACTTGAACAAGAAAAATCCAACTAATATATTTCCATATCATACTTTCAAGAATACAAATCCTTCATTTCCGACCACACATTTACTTACCAATGAATGTGCAACATTATTCCCGGGCTAGAGAATAAACTTAGATGCACATAACTTAATTTACCTTTGCTGATAATAATCCTTTACACGAATATTAGAGGAATCTTAATATTAGAATCCCCACACTTCCATAGTCAAACTACAAGCATAATTATAATAGATACCATTATTGCAAGTCAAAGAATACGCTTAAGGATAAGCCAGGTTTGGAAATTCTCAAAATAAGAGCGATAGAAAACCAAGATAAAGAATTCCAAATATAATACCATGCTAGAAATCTGAGAATATAACCCCAAAGAAAATAATGAGGAAAAATCGAGAAAATCCCTTAGAGAAAACCAGAAGGAAACTACCATCCATACGCTCTAGAATTCCATCATAATAGGGAGAATATATTTCCATATATATAAAAAATCATAATCAATAGAAACATCAGAATGATCTCACCTAAATTTTCATCTTCGACTTCTTTCCAGCATATCAAAAAGGAATTCCAAAATATAATGAATGTTGATCATAACCAACCGGATTAACAAAACTTCCTGTCTAATATCACAATTGCTAACAATTTCATCCAATAAAATTTTCACTAGGAATGGACAACCATACATATTCCCAAGGATAGAGGAAAATACAGAATACTCAGAAGAGAGAAATGGCTAAAATTTAACTTAATTGAATCCGTTATACGCAGACATCTTTGCAAATCCAACCTCATTCCTCTAATTAATCGTGTCCTCACTAATCCCATAATATTCTATTATTGCACTCTTTAGTTCACATTTGCAAACTCATACAACTTATCTCTCGTAAACTCCGTCATTAACTCTATTCTGGTAAGGGGGTGAAGATTGTAAAGCCTTAAACTTCTTGACTCTTAGAAAAATACACATTCAACAGCATCACATCATCATGTACATCTGATTCAAACATTTTAAATTTCTAACTTGTTATAAACACACATTCACATATCGTAGTAACACATGCAACTTTATTACACATGAATACTAGCCAAACATCAATGAATTTATCACAATACAAAATTTCATTTCTTCTATCCAAATTACCATTAATGTCTTATCAAGTTCCCATATTTAGTCTTAATCACTTGCTAGTATTTATCAAATTGGAGAACGTCTTACAGTTTTGAGTACATCGCTTACTTGATGCCATAGTCCAACTATGGTCTTGTACTAGCTCTCGTCCATCTATGTTGATGCCATGTCCCAGACAGGTCTTATATTGACACATGTAACCGTGCCGATGCATGTCCCTGACTTGTCTTACACTAGCACATCCAATAGTCGACGCATGTCCTAGACATGTCTGACACTGGCTAACATCTCGAGGCCAATGCATGTCCCAGACATTTCTTACACTAGCACTCGTCTCAATACCGATGCCATGTCCCAGACATGGTCTTACACTGGCTCTCATTATGTGGCTGATGCATGTCCCAGACATGTCTTAAATTGGTGCACATATCTCATGTATTGCCATGGTCCAACCATGGTCTTTTCTATCAATTCATTAGTGAACGATCGTACTCATTCCCTGTGTTCCACCCAATTTGATCTTTCATTACAACTTTCATGCTATTGTGACATTTATGATTTTGTAACTGAGATTATAAAGCATAACATTACGGCATCTTGACTTCATTAATCTAGACATAAATGTCAACCTCATGTATATACTGATTACCAATCATGCAATAAAAGCATTCATACATACATTCTGTCATTTCAAGCAAATTTTTTTTTATAAACACTTGGCCAATCAAGTTGGACATTTAACATCGTATGAATACTAACATGCATAAAAGAGCTTTTCATAGCTTAACTTTGTTTTATTCTACTATTTCACATTCTTTAACTCAAGAGTATCACATAATGAATACTAGTTCATGTAAAAATCATGAATTTATTTTCATACATTTCCCATTTTTAGCATATCACAAGCATGATTCAATAATCTCAACTTTACTCTTATCTCTATCAAGATTTGCTCGATTGGAACTCTTTTCTGTCTTAACCAACAGTTTTGTTAGGGCCGGGAGATATCACACTATCACGAATAATACTATGGCATGTATAGCTAGACTTTCTTACGCAAGGTTAGTTCGAGAATCGACTAAACCATGCTCTGATACCACTAAATGTAGCACCCCTCGCCCGTATCCAACGCGAGGATAGGGTTTGAGGTGTTAACGGACTGAAACTCAACCAACTATATAAAACCAAGCTGTAAAATTTTGATCAATTTAAAACTTTTCATTTCACATACATTTTGTCCCTTAAACGGGCTCACGAGGCCCAAAACATGTATTAGAGGTGGTTCGGGACTAAACCAAGAACTTAAGAAAAACTTGAAAAAATTCATGCTTTAAGGCTCCACACGCCCGTGCCCTTAGTCCGTTGCAACACTGACTTTAAAACACGGCCATGTCACACGCCCGTGTGACCTACCCGTATACTAAACTGACTTAAAATTTTAAGTGCAGGGGATGCACGGTTGGACAACACGCCCATGGGACAGACCGTGACACGGTCTAGACACATGCCCTTGTGTCTACCCGAGTGAACAATTACAAGGTTATTTTCCAAGCTATTTGTCACTCTCACAACATATGCGCACATACTTATCCAATAACAGACAACATGTGACATCCCTAAATTGACCCTAGTCGGAAAGTGGTTTCGGGACCACTAAACCGAGTCATAATAATAATTAACCATCATAATTGATGCTCATTATATGTATATATGCATGTGTGAAAATTTCATGTTTGGATTTTGTTAATTGTAAGTGAATTTTTATCAAATAGGACTTATGTGAGAAAATTTAGAAATGTGCTAGGCAAATGTAAGGTGGCCTATTAATACATGTGGGAAAGTGTTGTCCTTGCATATCAAATTAGCCAAAATGAAGCATGATGGCCGGCCATGCTATGGGTGGAAACATGTCTCCAACATGTTAGACTAGTGATGCATGTAGGAAACAATAAAATAAGAAAGTTAGCATTAAAGAAATGGAAAAAAGAAAATGATGATAACAAAAAAAAAAAAAGGGGTGTTCATTCTCTCATTTTCTCCTTGCTTGGCCGAATATACTAAGAAGAAAGGGGGGAAAAAGCTTGAGAAAATCAGCCATGGGAGCTTACTAGACTAAGGTGTTTTGATACAAGAAGGTATGTTTTATGCCACTCTTGAAAATGCATGCATGATTTGGAGGATTGGTTCAAAATTTTCCTTGAATCTCAAATCGAAACTAAGTTGTTAGGTGAGTTAAAATTCGCCATGCATGTTGTTTTCCTTGGTGAGTGTTTTGATGTTGTTGTGATGAAAGCATGGAAATGAGTAAGTTCGAATGTTTAACAAAAGGAAATTTTGTGCCATTGAGTTCTTGTTGTTATGTGTGTGTGCATGAGTATTCGGCCATGCTATAGAATTTATGTTGCAACATGATTAATGCTTAATGAGATGTATAATAGTACTTGTGAATGAGCTTGAGAGTATTTAAACAATTAGACATGAAAAGGGTGGTAATGAGGCTGAAAAATTGTTGGATGGTTAATTGGGTAAGGAATGAAGCATTCGACCATATGGGGTACAAATGGGCATAGGTGTTAAATACCTTGTATTGGAAACTTTGATAAATAAGTAGCAATAAATTAAGATGAGATTGAGTAAATTTTCAGCTTAGTTGTGTTAAGTATTCGGCAATAACCATAATAATGCATGTGAATGCCGTATGTTTGTGTTTGATGGAGAGGTAAATTGTTTGATTTAGCTCAAGAGCAAAGGGGAACTAGATTGGACAAAGGAAAGGAGAAAGCAAACGAGTAGCCGATTTGGAACCGTTCTACCCCAAACAAGGTAAGTCATTAAGCACGTATTTGATATTGCTTAAATGATTGTAAAATTTATACAATTGTGTTTAATGGGATGATATATATATATATGAATGAAAATGTATGTGTATGGAGTGATGACATTTGTTGAATGTAAAAGAAATAGTGAAATGTGTAGAAAGTTTGCTTTCGGCACTAAGTGTCTTGGGCAATACGTGTGTACGGTGTAGATCGGCACTAAGTGTGCGTGCTGGAAATATATGGCACTAAGTGTGCGTGCTGGAAATATATGGCACTAAGTGTGCAAGCTGGAAAAATACGGACTGGGTGTGCGAGCTCGGAGGGTATGGCAATCTTGTGTGCGGGCTTAAATTACGTGGCACTAAGTGTGCGAAATCGAGTAGTAAGCACTGTGTGTGCGTACTTTAAATATATGGAGGTGTGTCTCCATTGAATTGAGTATGGACAGCGGATCGGGTAAGTACCTCGAGCTCATGACGAATAGAGAATACGTTCATGCTTGGGGTTGAAATTGGTAAGCCTTAAATCTATGTGATGATTGAAATTGTATGGTTGTGCTGGAAAATGAATTAATGTGTAAAAATGCTTGATTATCTTGTTGTGTAGAATATGAAATGTGGATGTATGAATTGGTGCGAGATTGGACCGAAAGGTCCGAGGTATTATGGTATAGATTCGATATGGACGAGTACCTAGCCTCATTTGTTGTACATGTAGTAGTAACTTTATCAGTGGATTGATGAATGCTTATGACTTACTGAGTTGTAAACTCACTCGGTGTTTTTCTTGTCACCCATTTTAGGTCTCTCGGACTCGTATTGTTTGCGTGATCGGGACCGTCGTTGAAGTCATCACACCGCTGAAATCTTGTGGTATTGTTTTTGTTGTTGAAGAACATTTGGCATGTATAGGCTATTATATTTTGTCGAATTGTGGGTTATAAACTTTAAGCCATGTGAAAATGGCCTATGTGGTCGTCGAGTGGGATGCTAGAACCTATAGCCACGAGTCTTAGAAACTCAAATTTTGATAAGGTGGCCATAATTTGTGTCATGTATGATGGATGATTAAGGCCAAGGAAAAATTCATGAAATTGGCATAGTCTACTGCAGTAACTGTTGCGGACAGCAGCAGTGAGATGAGATTGAAAAATCACTAAAAATAGTAGAAGTAGAATTAAATAGTGAGTAAATTATGGAACTGAACCTTGATGAATCTGTTTTTATATGGACGAAACGAAACGACCATATGAGCAGTATACTGAGAAATATTAAGGTTCTCGTGAGACAGGGCCAGAACGGTTTCTGGGTCCCCTGTCGCGACTTTGAAAACTTACCATAAATTATCCAGAAAGAATTAGGAGTCATGCCTTATATGTACAGATTCCATTTTGAGTCTAGTTTCATTAGAAACAAACGGTACCAGTATTAAAGCCCTGTACAGAGAGATATTCAAGTTGTAACACGCGAAGGTCAGAGCAGTCGGTCCCTGTAACATGGGTGACTTTAACTAATAAACTGTACCAATTGGCCCAACCAAAAATTCTAAAAATAAATCCATGGATGGGTATATGAGTCTAAATTCAGGGAAAATTTACGAAACCAGTTTCCGAGTTTTGAAACTTGAGATATGATTTTTAAGGCGACGGTGACGCAGTTTTCCAGCCTGACTGGTAATGTCAAATTGGTTGGTATCTTGAGAGGGTTTGGCGTTAACCCTCGTGTCCGACACGGCGTCGGTCACGAGTTAGGTGTTACAATTTAATTGGTATCAGAGCTATGGTTTAGTCGGTTCTAGGACTACCATAGCGCGTGTGAGTCTAGCTATACATGCCAAATTGTTAGCGCTTAATAATGTGATGACTTCTGACGGTTGGAATTTTTGTTTTGATTAGCAATGGAACCCGGGGTAGAGAGACCCTTGGCGGATAATCAAAATGAAGGGGCGAAACAAGCCTTCTTCACCATGATGAATGAGTGGGTCGCGCAATATGCCGAACCAACCCGGCTGTCCAACCATTCCCGAATTTAAATACTCCACCCAAGAGCCCGCAATGCCTCCAGTTATTGATCCTGTGAGGTGAGTAAACCACCGTGGACTTGATTAGGAAGCGTGGGGCGAGGAGTTCAAGGCCATAGTTCTTGATGATGCCGAAAAGGCCGAGTTCGCTCGATAACACCATTAGAGTGTTAGATGAACTGTCATGCACACCGATGAATGTCTTAAGTGTGCTATATCCTTGTTAATGAGACTCACTTACTATTGGTGGAGGACTTTAATTTCCATAGTCCCAAATGAACGAGTTACTTGGGATTTCTTCCAATCCAATTTCGAAAGAAATACATTAGTCAACGGTTCATCGATCGAAGCGTAAGGAATTCTTGGAACTCAAGCAAGGCCGGATGATCAGATTCGAATACGAACATGAGTTCGTAAGACTTAGTCGGTATGCTCTGGAGTGTGTGGTGATGAGGTTGCGATGTGCAAAAGATTTGAAGAAGGATTGAATGAAGAGTTAAAGTTACTAGTGGGAATTTTAGAGATAAAGGAGTTCGTGACACTAGTCGAACGAGCACGCAAGGCGGAAGAACTTGGGAAGGAGAAGAAGAAGGCTGAATTTGAAGCAAGAGATTAACGAAAAGATCGACGAGTAAAGCTCCATTCTCGGTGTAAAGAGGTTCGTGGAGGACACCAAGAAGTCGAGGACGATCGGGAATTTCCATTAGAGCCCGACCATTGACGGACTCCGAGCTACTTCAGTAGCTAGTGTGGGCAATAATCGTCGGAGAGACCTGAATGCCCCCAATGTGGAAGACGACACCTAGGTGAATGTTGGGGTAAGTCATTAATAGGGCCTGTTATGGATGCGGTTCAAGGAGCACTTCATTAGAGATTGCACGAGCTAGATGAGAGGAATAAGACGCAAGGTGCAAGACCTAGTGGAACGACAATTTGGAGGTAGGCCCCGAGAATCTCTGGAGGTAGGGGTGGTAATCGAGAGGAGCCTCTAATACGGCTGTCCGATCCGAGACACATGCTCTGCTAGAGCATATGCCATCCGCGACGAGAGGAGGCATCATCCCCGACGTTATCACCGGTACTTTTACTCTCTTTGATACTATTGTGATTGCATTGATTGACCCCGACTCTACTCACTCATATGTATGTGAAACCTTAGCATCCAGTAAGACTCTACCTGTTGAGTCTACTGAGTTCGTAATTCGAGTGTCAAACCCTTTGGGTCAATACGTGCTCGTTGATAAAGTGTGCAAGAGATGCCCCCTAATAATTCGAGAATCCTATTTTCCGGCCGATCTGATGCTTCTACCATTTAATGAATTCGATGTTATTCTTGGTATGGATTGGTGACCGTACATGATGCAATGGTGGATCGCAAAAGGAAAACCATTGATTTGAGGAGTGCAAATAATGAGGTAGTCCGAGTCGAGTCTCATCGATTTAAAAGGAGCGCCAATGATAATATCTTCTATGACCGCCGGAGGTATGTGAAAAGGGTGTGAAACATACCTTGCGTATGTGTTTGGAAGTAAAGAGACGGAAAGGAAACTCGAATCGGTACCAGTGGTTTGTGAGTATTCAGATGTTTTTCCCGAGGAGTTACCGGATTGCCACCGGTTCGAGAAGTGGAATTCGCATCGGTTGTACCGGTACTACGCCGATTTCAATAGCCCCGTATCGTATGGCATTAACGGAATTAAAGGAATTGAAGGTTCAATTGCAAGAATTGACGGATAGAGGTTTCGCTCGACCGAAGTTTTTCTCCATGAGGCGACTTTGTATTGTTTGTGAAGAAGAAGGACGGAACCATGAGGTTGTGCATCGACTATCGTCAACTCAATAAAGTGACGATAAAGAATAAATATCCATTGCCACGAATTGACGATTTGTTTGATCAATTAAAGGGAGCCTCGGTGTTTTCAAAGATAGATTTGAGGTCGGGTACTATCGGTTGAGGGTTCGAGAATCGGACATACCCAAAACCGCTTTTAGAACGAGGTACGATCACTACGAATTCTTGGTGATGCCGCTTGGGCTCACTAATGCCCTCGGTGTTTATGGATTTAATGAATAGAATTTTCAGGCCATACTTGGATCGGTTCGTAGTTGTATTTATCGATGACATTTTGGTCTATTCGAGAGATGAAACCGAACATCTTGAACACCGAGGCTAGTGTTGCAAATCTTATGAGATAAGTAGTTATACGCAAAGTTCAAGAATGTGAATTTTGGTTGAAAGAGGTTAGCTTTTGGGGCACGTGGTGTCCGTGACGGTGTCGTGGTGGACCCGAACAAAATTTTGGCCATAGTCGATTGGAAACCACCAAGGAATGTTACCGGTTAGGAGCTTTTGGGGCTTACTACGGTTATTATCGACGATTCGTAAAAGGTTTCTCGACGATAGCCACGCCAATGACGGTTACTCCAAAAGGATGTTAAGTTCGAATGGACGGAGAAATGTCGAAAAGTTTCGATCAACTCGAAAGCTTATTTGATCGAAGCCCCAATTCTAGTGCAACCCGAATCGGGCAAAGAGTTTGTCATTTATAGTGACGCATCCCTACTTGGGTTGGGTTACGTATTGATGCAAGAAGGGCGAGTTGTGGCCTATGTGTCGAGACAATTAAAGCCACATGAGAAAAATTATCCAACCCATGATCTCGAATTGGTCGCCATCGTGTTCGCTTTAAAGATATGGCGACATTACTTATTTGGTGAGAAGTGCCATGTGTATTCGGATCACAAAAGTCTCAAATATTTGATGACTCGAGAGACTTAAATCTGCGACAAAGACGATGGCTCGAGTTGTTAAAAGATTATGAACTCGTCATTAATTATCACCCGGAAAGGCTAATGTGGTTGCGGATGCCTTAAGTCGAAATCACCGCTTGCTTTACGAGCGATGAATGTACACTTGTCTATTCTACCCGACAATGTGTTAGTAGCCAATTAAAGGCCAAACCATTATTGGCTCATCAAATTCGTGAAGCTCGAAAGTTGATGAGGAGTTGCTTGCAAAACGGGTGAGTGTGTTCGAACAAGGAATCGAGTTTCAAATTGATGATGACGATTGTTTGAGGTTCGAAGTCGTCTGTGTGTTCCAAAGAATTGAACTTATTTCGATAATTCTAAATGAAGCCCATTGTAGTCGAATGTCAATCCACCGGGTAGTACTAAAATGTACAATGACCAAACGCCAATTTTGGTGGCCCGGTATGAAACGAGACATTTCAATTTGTTTCAAGGTGTCGATATGTCAACAAGTGAAAGCGGAACATCAAGTGCCATCGGGATTACTTCACCGATCATGATACCCGAATGGAAATGGGATCAAGTAACAATGGACTTTGTGTGCAGGTTACCATTGACTCGAATAAGAAAGACTTCGGTTTGGGTCATTGTTGATAGACTAACCAAGTCCGCTCATTTTATCCCCGTCCGCACGGATTTTACGCCGATAAGTTGGCGTAATTATACGTCTCCCAAATTGTTCGATTGCATGGGGTACCTATTTCTATCGTGTCGGATAGAGACCCAAGATTTACGTCGCGGTTTTGGAAGAAATTGCAAGAGGCTTTGGGTACCAAACGCATTTTAGCACGCTTTCACCCCAAACCGATGGTCAATCCGAACGGATAATTCAAATACTCGAGGATATGTTGAGATGTTGCATCCTTGAGTTTAGTGGTTCATGGAACAGTATCGCCTTTGATTGAATTCGCTACAACAATAGCTTTCAATCAAGTATTAAGATGGTGCCTTACGAGGCTTTATACGGTCGTAAATGCCGTACCCCATTATTCGGTGAACTTAGTGAAGGTAAATTCTTGAGGTTGATTTGGTTAAGGATGCCGAGCAAAAGTTCGAGTAATTCGTGAAAGTTTGAAAGTCGCTCGGATCGCCAAAAGTCTTATGCGGATTTGAAAAGAAAAGATATTGAATATCGTGTTGGAGACAAGGTCTTTCTCAAAGTTTCACCTTGGAAGAAGGTACTTAGATTTGGTCGTAAGGGCAAATTGAGTCCGAGGTTCATCGGGCCGTATGAAGTATCCGAACGAATTGGGCCATCGATATCGATTAATTTTGCCCCGAGCTCGAAAGGATTCACAACGCTTCTCATGTCTCGATGCTTCAACGATATAGGTCTCGATCCATCGCACGTAATTGCTCCATCCGAGATTGAGATTCACCTAATTTGAGCTATGAAGAGGAACCGGTTCACATTATGAGGCGTGAAGTAAAAGAGTTGCAATAGGAAAATCCCGTTAGTGAAGGTGTTGTGGCATAAACACGGAATGGAAGAAGCCACTTGGGAACTTGAGGACTCTATGAAAGAGCGATACCGAGCCTATTTACGGTAAGATTTTCTGGGACGAAAATTTCTTAAGTGGGGGAGAGTTGTGACATCCCTAAATTGACCCTAGTCGGAAAGTGGTTTCGGGACCACTAAACCGAGTCATAATAATAATTAACCATCATAATTGATGCTCATTATATGTATATATGCATGTGTGAAAATTTCATGTTTGGATTTTGTTAATTGTAAGTGAATTTTTATCAAATAGGACTTATGTGAGAAAATTTAGAAATGTGCTAGGCAAATGTAAGGTGGCCTATTAATACATGTGGGAAAGTGTTGTCCTTGCATGTCAAATTAGCCAAAATGAAGCATGATGGCCGGCCATGCTATGGGTGGAAACATGTCTCCAACATGTTAGACTAGTGATGCATGTAGGAAACAATAAAATAAGAAAGTTAGCATTAAAGAAATGGAAAAAAGAAAATGATGATAACAAAAAAAAAAAAAAGGGGTGTTCATTCTCTCATTTTCTCCTTGCTTGGCCGAATATACTAAGAAGAAAGGGGGGAAAAAGCTTGAGAAAATCAGCCATGGGAGCTTACTAGACTAAGGTGTTTTGATACAAGAAGGTATGTTTTATGCCACTCTTGAAAATGCATGCATGATTTGGAGGATTGGTTCAAAATTTTCCTTGAATCTCAAATCGAAACTAAGTTGTTAGGTGAGTTAAAATTCGGCCATGCATGTTGTTTTCCTTGGTGAGTGTTTTGATGTTGTTGTGATGAAAGCATGGAAATGAGTAAGTTCGAATGTTTAACAAAAAGGAAATTTTGTGCCATTGAGTTCTTGTTGTTATGTGTGTGTGCATGAGTATTCGGCCATGCTATAGAATTTATGTTGCAACATGATTAATGCTTAATGAGATGTATAATAGTACTTGTGAATGAGCTTGAGAGTATTTAAACAATTAGACATGAAAAGGGTGGTAATGAGGCTGAAAAATTGTTGGATGGTTAATTGGGTAAGGAATGAAGCATTCGCCATATGGGGTACAAATGGGCATAGGTGTTAAATACCTTGTATTGGAAACTTTGATAAATAAGTAGCAATAAATTAAGATGAGATTGAGTAAATTTTCAGCTTAGTTGTGTTAAGTATTCGGCAATAACCATAATAATGCATGTGAATGCCGTATGTTTGTGTTTGATGGAGAGGTAAATTGTTTGATTTAGCTCAAGAGCAAAGGGGAACTAGATTGGACAAAGGAAAGGAGAAAGCAAACGAGTAGCCGATTTGGAACCGTTCTACCCCAAACAAGGTAAGTCATTAAGCACGATTTGATATTGCTTAAATGATTGTAAAATTTATACAATTGTGTTTAATGGGATGATATATATATATATGAATGAAAATGTATGTGTATGGAGTGATGACATTTGTTGAATGTAAAAGAAATAGTGAAATGTGTAGAAAGTTTGCTTTCGGCACTAAGTAAAGGGCAATACGTGTGTACGGTGACGAGATCGGCACTAAGTGTGCGTGTTGGAAATATATGGCACTAAGTGTGCGTGCTGGAAATATATGGCACTAAGTGTGCAAGCTGGAAAAATACCAGACCTGGGTGTGCGAGCTCGGAGGGTATGGCAATCGTGTGTGCGGGCTTAAATTACGTGGCACTAAGTGTGCGAAATCGAGTAGTAAGCACTGTGTGTGCGCATTTTAAATATATGGAGGTGTGTCTCCATTGAATTGAGTATGGACAGCGGATCGGGTAAGTACCTCGAGCTCATGACGAATAGAGAATACGCTCATGCTTGGGGTTGAAATTGGTAAGCCTTAAATCTATGTGATGATTGAAATTGTATGGTTGTGCTGGAAAATGAGTTAATGTGTAAAAATGCTTCGATTATCTTGTTGTGTAGAATATGAAATGTGGATGTATGAATTGGTACGAGATTGGACCGAAAGGTCCGAGGTATTATGGTATAGATTCGATATGGACGAGTACCTAGCCTCATTTGTTGTACATGTAGTAGTAACTTTATCAATGGATTGATGAATGCTTATGACTTCCTGAGTTGTAAACTCACTCGGTGTTTTTCTTGTCACCCATTTTAGGTCTCTCGGACTCGTATTGTTTGCGTGATCGGGACCGTCGTTGAAGTCATCACACCGCTGAAATCTTGTGGTATTGTTTTTGTTGTTGAAGAACATTTGGCATGTATAGGCTATTATATTTTGTCGAATTGTGGGTTATAAACTTTAAGCCATGTGAAAATGGCCTATGTGGTCGTCGAGTGGGATGCTAGAACCTATAGCCACGAGTCTTAGAAACTCAAATTTTGATAAGGTGGCCATAATTTGTGTCATGTATGATGGATGATTAAGGCCAAGGAAAAATTCATGAAATTGGCATAGTCTACTGCAGTAACTGTTGCGGACAGCAGCAGTGAGATGAGATTGAAAATCACTAAAAATAGTAGAAGTAGAATTAAATAGTGAGTAAATTATGTAACTGAACCTTGATGAATCTATTTTATATGGACGAAACGAAACGACCATATGAGCAGTATACTGAGAAATATTAAGGTTCTCGTGAGACAGGGCCAGAACGGTTTCTGGGTCCCCTGTCGCGACTTTGAAAACTTACCATAAATTATCCAGAAAGAATTAGGAGTCATGCCTTATATGTACAGATTCCATTTTGAGTCTAGTTTCATTAGAAACAAACGGTACCAGTATTAAAGCCCTGTACAGAGAGATATTCAAGTTGTAACACGCGAAGGTCAGAGCAGTCGGTCCCTGTAACATGGGTGACTTTAACTAATAAACTGTACCAATTGGCTCAACCAAAAATTCTAAAAATAAATCCATGGATGGGTATATGAGTCTAAATTCAGGGAAAATTTACGAAACCAGTTTCCGAGTTTTGAAACTTGAGATATGATTTTTAAGGCGACGGTGACGCAGTTTTCCAGCCTGACTGGTAATGTCAAATTGGTTGGTATCTTGAGAGGGTTTGGCCGTTAACCCCTCGTGTCCGACACCGGCGTCGGTCACGAGTTAGGGGTGTTACACAACATGGCATAAATGAGCTCTTAAGCATCTACAAACATGTTATGCTCATGACAATTTCTTATGCAATAAATATCATAGAATTTACTCACATCATTACCACATACTTGTCATAACTATCATTACGTCACAAACCTCATGTCTGTCACTAAGCATGCATAATCATATCCACAAACCATTCACGAGGCATTATTAACTATTTACCAATCACTTAACCTTGCATCAATTACTAACTCATCAATGAACCTCAATTCAATCTCTAAGCATACATGCTGTAAGCCACATCACAAGAGATAATAACATACATGCATATGAATAACCATAACAAGCCAATGCCTTTGGCTAAACCATAACATCACACATTCAACGTTAAAACCCTATACATGCCATAGACTCGAAACATTAGGATTTACTTACGCTGATAGCGTTAACTCGACAGTGTGATAATATCCTTGACGGCCTCCAAACCGAGCTAACCTGGCAACCTTAGGGAACATAGGAGAGAAAAAGGGGGTAAGCTTTACGCTTAGTAAGTTCATATGAAAACAATAAGGAACACATTAACATGTTTTATCAATGTTTACAACATATTCTCAAATTCATAACAAGTTGTCTTCTTGAGCAACAGTCACTAAATTATTTATATCTGGAGCTACAAAACTCCAAATTAAGTTATGTTAATTTTCTTTGAAACTAGACTCATGTACCTTTCTACAATAAAATTTCAAGAATTTTTGGTTTAGTCAATTAGTACAGTTTATTCCTCAAAGTTACTTGTAATTCACTATCTGACAGTTCATACCCTTCTGCACTAAAGTTCAATTATCTCATAGCACAGGACTCGAATAATGTTCTTGTCTATTTATCTTGAAAATAGACTCATTAAGTATTGTAAACATATAAATTATAACTTATAAATAGTTTTTTAAAATTTATAATATTTTCCTCAAATCAGAACAGGGGATTTCAAAATCATTCTGACTCTATCCCACGCAACTTCAAATATCTCATTATAGGAAATTCTTTTGCTTACATGGTTTCTTTTATAAGAAACTAGACTCAATAATATTTATTTTCATATTTAATCAGCTTATAACTCGTTTTCCACTATTTTTAGTGTATTTTCAAAGTTACACTACTGCAGTAACTCAAATCTGTCAAGGCTAACTTACTCATTCATGATCATTGTTCACAAATTTAATACAACATCATTTCATCCATCATGGTAAGAACACATATTTATGCATCATAGATCATCACATACCAAGGCATTCTTATAGGCTTAGTGTACATACCTGCACAACTCGTAACATAACTCAAGTGCATACTCACCAATGACTTACCTCATTGGGACTGTCATCAACTCTTCCCTCGAATTACCGGTTGAACACTTGGAATACTAATTGGATACTCGAAAAATCCTTTGCACATAAGTGTCTCAATTGTAGCTAAAGCTACCTCATATCTCATGACATTTAAATGCTCACTCTCGAGCTAGTCATCTAGACTCATAATTCCTAGTGACATGTCACTCGTATCCTATTTTATTCCTAAGGTTCAAACGGGATTTTTCCTCGCTTATCAAGGCTTTGTCTTATCATATTTATCTTAATCACATACACATTAATATTTGTACAATTCATGTGATGATAACATTTAAATACATGTATAGCATGGTATTTTTTACATACGAACTTACCTCGATACCACAAAGGTGAAAAAGACGTAATCGTCCATAAATTGATTTTCCCCATTCTAGGCCCAAATCGCATTTTTCAACATCTAAAACATCAGATTTAGCTAATTAGAAAAATTTACTAATCAAATTAGTCCATTGACACACTTTGGAAAAATTAACAATTTTGCTCCTCTATTTTGTCAAAATTACCAAATTGCCCCTAGGCTCGAAACAAGATTTTTATTCAATTTATATACTCCTTAAGCCTAGATAAACCATTTTCATAACTATAACAACTCACAAAAATCATTATTACACACATTAACAACTCATTTTACAACTTTGCATAATAACCTTTTTAAGGTATTTTCATGCAAATTTCCTTCACAAAAGTTGTTTATTAGGCAACTACAACTCATATTCTTCCATAAAAACTCAGCAAACAACACATATACATTCATGGAAAAACCCTAGACTCTTAATCAATTTTCAAAATAGTCCCCTCTTATGAAAGCTCATGCTTTAGGGGTTCCAAAAATGTAAAAATCTTTAAGAAAAAGCATTAAAATCACTTACTTTCAAGGAAGTTTCTTTGCTGAAAGATCAAAGCTTCAAAAACCTTTTCTTTACTGGTATTTTAGGTCAAAGAAGAAGGAAGAAAATGAAAAATTTGAAGCTAATTCCTTAGGGTACCATTTTATCACCTAATATGACATCACCTTACCAAATACATTGACCATTTGAAATTTCTTTTCCCATGGCCGACCAAGACATATTTAGGGGTATAATTTCACTTTAAAGGCCCCCAATTTTAATACTCTAGCTATTAGACACATTTGGGTACTAAAATACAACTTTTACCTTTTACGCGATTTAGTCCTTTTCGAAATTGGACTAGAAATCGCTAAAATTAATATACCAAAATTTTCATGCACCTTTATAAAAATGTTATAACACATAAAATACTATAAAAATAATTTTCTCCAGCCTCAGAATAGTGGTTCTGAAACCACTGTTCCGACTAGGCCCAAAATCAAGCTGTTACAATTTTAAGAGACATTTTCTATGTACCAAGTTTCAAAAGAAACTTAATTTCTATTGTGATTTTATATAAAGACTACTTGGCCTTGAATTTTAATAATGGAATTACAATATTTAGAAATCACAATATTAATGGATGTCAAATAATCTCTATTTTATCAAACCAAAGATGTACACACTACTTGAGATTGAAATATCGAATAAAAGATTTAAAACTTCTCACTTTAATGAGGTGTATCTTTGGCATTTGAGACTTGGTCATATTAACTGAGATAGAATCAATAGACTTGTTAAAGACAACATTTTAAGTTCGTTTAAAGAAGTTGATGTTCCACAATGTGATTCTAAATTAGAAGGTAAGATGACTAAGCGATCTTCTAATGCAAAAGGAACAAGGGCCGGAAAACCACTAGAACTTGTGCACACTGACGTATGTGGCCTAATGAGAGTTAGTGCAAAAAGTGGTTATGAATATTATATGACCTTTATTGATGATTATTCTAGATATGAGTATATGTACCTTATTAACCAAAAGAGTGAAACCTTTGTGAAATTCAAATACTTTCGTGCAGAAGTGGAGAAACAACTATGTTTACCCATAAAGACATTCAGTCTGATCAAGGTTGGGAATATTTATCAGATGAGTTATTAGCGTACCTTATAGAGATTCTATCATAATTGACCGCGCTGGGCACTCCACAATAGAATGGAATGGCAGAAAGAAGGAATTGAACATTGTTAGACATGTTACGTTCGATCTTGAGTTATTCAAAGCTACCAATCTCCTTTTGAGGATATGTAGTACAATCGACTTGCTATATTTTGAATGATGTGCTAACTAAGATAACATCTCAAAATCCATATGAATTGTGGCATGTCAGGTAGCCAAATCTTAATCATTTAAGAATTTGGGGATGCTTTACCCACATATTGGATAAAGATGCAAGAAAGTTGGAATTACGGACAAGATTGTGCACGTTTTTAGGATATCTAAAGGGAACAAATGGTGGTTTTTTTATAACCTGAAAGAGCAAACTATAATAGTGTCAACTCATGCTACTTTACTTGAAGAAAGTTAAATGAATAACTTCAAACCTTGGAGTAAAGAGGTACTCAAGGAACTATCAAGAAATATACAAAACCCTACATAAATGATTCCAAAACCAACTCCTAATAGTAGACCTACAAACGATTAGCAGCATAGGGCGTTTTGTTACAATCAGAGCATCTTTTGTAGACCTAAATTCTTCCAATCTAGCAAAGTATTTTTAACATTGAGTCTATTGAATATAAAGATGATGACTCACTCAAATATGATGAAGCGATGCATTGTGCTGATTCCAATCTCTAGGAAATGACTATGAAAGCTGAGATAGATTCTATAGACTCTAAATTAGTGTGGGAACTTATAGACTTATCGAATGGGATAAAACTCATAGGGTGTAAGTGGATATACAAGAGGAAAAGAAATATGGATGGAAAAGTGGAAACTATTAAGGCCAGACTTGTAGAAAAAGGTTATACTCAGAATGAAGGTATCAATTATGAAGAAACCTTCAAGAAACCTTCTTTCTGGTTGCCATACTCAAGTTAACCCACATATTGCAATCCATTGTGGCGACACTTGATAACAAGATCTAGCAAATGTATGTCAAGAAAACATTTTTGAATGACTATCTTGAAGAGAGCATCTATTTGATGCAACCCACCGGATATATAGCCAAAGGAAGGAGCATAAAGTTTGCAAACTACTTAGATCCATATATGGACTAAACCAAGCATCTCTCTCATGGAATCAAAGATTTGATCAAATGATCAAGACTTTTGGATTTGAGCAAAATGTAGATGAACATTGTGTTTACAAACATTTAGGGGATGGGAAGGTGGTCTTTCTCATGACATTATCATCGATTAAACTATGGTTAACCTAACAGTTTAGCATGAAGGACTTAGGAAAAGCTAATTTTGTTCTAGGCATTTGAATCCTAAGGGATCAAAAGAACTAAGTGATAGAACTGTCTCAAGGTTCATACATAGATAAGATATTAGAGCATTATGTAATGACTGATTTGAAGAAGGGAAATCAACCCTTTGTATTGGGATTTCATCTCTCTTTAGAGAACTATCCGAAAACAACAGAAGAAAGAGAAAACATGAGAAAGGTTCCTTATGCTTCGACAGTAGGAAGTCTCTTGTATTCTATGTTATGCGCATGCCTAGATATCTGTTTTGCAATAGGGTTTATAAGTAGATATCAGGCGAATCTAGGACTAAGACACTGGTAAGAAGTTAAACATATACTCAAGTATTTACAAAGAGCGGGGAGTTATATGCTTGTGTATTCTAGAGGAGATCTTACTCTATTGGATATAAAAATTTTGACTTTCAAATATGTCAGGATAATTGGAAATTGACATCAGAATTTCTTTTTGTACTAGATTGCAGGTCCATAGTCAGAAAAAAGGGTTGCACTACTAACTTCACTATGGAGGGATGACTATTGTAACACCCCTAACCCATCTTCATCTCCGAATTAGGTTTATGGAGTATTATAGTACAAATTGAAACATTCCACATCATTAGAAACAATTATTCAAAGTTAAATATTAATATTCAATATCAAGTTTTATTCATAGCATAAATACATTTACGGGCCTTAAATTGAGCCTACAGGGCAATAAGAATACTTTGGAAATATTCAGGGACTAATATGAAACAAAACAAAATTTTTTAGAAAAATTTGAAAATTTTGGAAATAGGGGTCACACGACCGTGTAACAAAGTCTAAGTTGTGTGACTTAAAACATGGTTGTGTATCCAACCGTGTAACATTCAAACTATGGGACACACGATCGTGTCTCAGCTCGTGTGTCTACCCGCGTGGGTATTTGAAATAACCCCACACGGTCGTGTCATAGACCGTGTGCCAGACTATGTGGACAGTCCTGCACGAAATATTTATTTTATTATTATTTTAATGAAGTCAGAACAGTGGTTTCGGGACCACAAATCCAATGTCAAAATATTTATTTTATTATTATTTTAATGTCTATAGCATGTTAGCATTGTCGTATAAAAAATTCATTAAGAAATTTTTATCATTTGCATGCTTAATTTGATAAAAAGGGCTAAATTGCATAAGGTGCAAAATTTGAGTTCTATAAGTAAAAGGTGTCAAATTATTATGAATTTGGAATTTGGGTGGCTTTAAATGGAAATTAAACCATTAATAAAGGTAATGGACAAATATAGACATCATTAAAGTGATTAGTAAAGGTTATATAAGTAAATTAATAAATATAAACTAAAATAAGTAAAACAAAATCAAAGTTTTTTGTCCATCTTGTTAACCTAGCTAAATTTCAAAGGGGAAAACAACACCATTTCTAGGGTTTGAGCATTCGACAAGCTTGTCCTCGTGTATGTAAGTGATTTTTGGTCCCGTTTTTAATGATTTCTATGTTTTTGGAGTCATTGTAGCTTAATCTAGCTAGCCTGGGGATTAATTTGCAAACTGTTAAAATTCTAGGGTTTTGCCATGAATATATGTTAGTTGTTTTTTATGCTTGATGGATGAAAATGAATGTTTGATGATAGTTGAACAACTTTTGTAAAGGAAATTTTGATGAATTTGTAAATTAGGGATTAAATTGAAAAATAGAAAATTATTCATGGTGAAATTGTGAAATAAATGAAATGTAGAGCTTGCTAAGGGCCTAAGTGATATTCGGCTATAATGGGTTGGTACTAAATTGCATGAATTTCCATTTTTATGAGCTAGGAACTAAATTGTAATGAATTCAAAATTTTAAGGGCAAAAGTGTAATTTTTTCAAAATATGACTTTTGGATTAAATTGAATAGAATGAAATTTGAATGAGTCAAATTTGATTATTTAGATCAAGAAAAGAACGTACGGATTTAGATTGGGAAAAAGAAAAAGTGTTGGACTAACCGGTCGTATTTTTTCGTTCGTGTTTGAGGTAAGTTTGTACATTTAAATACCAATGAATTATGTTCGAATTAAATACTGTTATGTTATATTATGATATTACGACTCTACAGAAATATCCATTGAAGTTTCGGTGACTTTAGGATCCTGTTTGAACCTTTGAAATATATAGGATACAAATGACATGTCATTATGGGTTACTGTGTTTCGGGTGCTGGTCTTGTACGTGTAACATCCTGATTTGGGGCTTAGTCGGAATAGTGGTTTCGGGACCACAAATCCGATGAGGAAAATTTCATTTTTATTATATTTTTATGGTCTACGATTTCACGAAATGATTTTGTGAAAATTTCAGTCGAAAATTTCGACGTTTGGGCACTCAATTTAGTAAAAAGGACTAAATTGTAAAAAGTGAAAAAGTTGAGTTTTATATGTTAGAGGTGTCTAATTGTCATGAAATTTTAAATATGAGGTCTTTAAATGATAATTAAACCATTGTATAACTTGTTGGACAAAAATGGCCTTGTTTGGGTAAATTTTGAAAGAATAGTAAAAAGGGCAATTTGGTCATTTAGGGGGAAAATGAATTAAAAGACTAATTTTAAACCCCAAATGTGTCCCTTTCTTCTTGCTACAGTTGAATGTACCAAGATCAGCCATGGTTAGGGTTTGGCCAAGCTTCCAAGCTTAATAATCAAGGAAATTGAGATTTGGGCTTAAATCGGGAAAATACAAGGTTATGGACTAGAATGGTAAATTGTCATTTCTGGATCTGAGGTAAGTTTGTACGTAAATAATTTATCGATTCTTTTTATTTTATTATATTTTGTTATCATATGAAATGTGGCTGCCTATAGAATGATTATTTGTTGTAAATTGCAAATTGAAAAAGGACTATGAATAAATTGTAACATGTTGGAAAGTGAGGAATTTCCCGGTTGAACCTTCAGAATAGAAACAATACGAATGATCTATTGTGAGGTCACGTGTGTAGTACTAAGTGCAAGCTACTACGTGTACTGGATTTTTGGTCGCATGTGTAGTACTAAGGGCAGGCTACTATGTGTACCCGATAACTTCGATCACGTGTGTAGAACTAAGTGCAGGCTACTACGTGTATCAGATGGTTAGGTCACGTGTGTAGTACTAAGTGTAGGCTACTACGTGTACCGGATAATTGGTTGCATGTTTAGTACTAAGTGCAAGCTACTATGCGTACCAGATAGCTTTGGCTACAAGTGTTAAAATATGTGCAGGCAACTGAGTATCAGTTATTATTCCGAAGAGTTCAATAGGAAAATCGATTAAGTAAAAATACATGTAAACATGATTATATGATGAATAAGTGCAGGTATATGTTTAACAAAATTTTGAGCAATATGCTCAATATTTGAGTGAACTTCGATAAGACAAAATGGATTAAGTGAAATTATGTAAGAGTAAATTTTAGTAGTAAAACAGTGTTGGACAGCAGCAGTTGTGTGACTTTGAAAATTCATCAAAAATTTTGTAAGTTGAATTAGATTTCAAATAAATTATGAAATTAAATCTTAATGAGTCTATTTTTATATAAAAGAAACAGGGGGAGCAAAAGAGTTATATATTATGTGATATTTTAATTTTTGTGAGTGAATTAGAGATCCCTTGTTCTGACTTGGAAAAATTATTAAAAATTATAGAAAAATAATTATGGGTTATAATTTATATGATTAGAATCCTTAATGAGTCTACTTTTAGGAGAAAGAGATGGGAACATTATCTAAGTCTCGTACTATGAGATAAATAAATTTTAGTGAAGAAAGGCTGAAGCTATCTAACAGCGAAACAGGGGATAATTTGAATAATAAACTGTACTTATTGGCTGGACCAAAAATTCTAAAAATTTTATGGTGGAAATATATATGAGTCTAGTTTCTGGAAAAATTTACGGATCTTAATATGGAGTTCTGTAACTCCAGATATAAATGATTTAGTACTATGACTCAAGAAAGAAACTTAACTAGAACATGTGTAAATGTACAATTGGGTTAGTTTTACTATGGAAAGCATGTTAGTAAATTTCTTATTATTATTTCATGGGAGCTTACTAAGCATAAAGCTTACCCCCTCCTTTCCATTTCTTTTAGTATTGTCAGGTTAGCTCATGGCTGGAGATCATCGGAGGCAACATCACACTATCAAGCCAACACCTTGACAGTATAAACATATATGCTAGAATTATCAAGTGAATGGCATGTATAGGGACCTAGTTTTATAACATGTGTTATTATAATTTGGCCAAATATATTGGTCTTTAGTGAGCTAATTATTTTGACTTATAAATCTAGCTATTTATTTTATGTCTAGTATTGGAGATGTGCATATGCTTGTTTTCCATGCATGGTTGGTAATATGTTATGTGTTGTTGTGAATGTTTAAGTCAGTTAACGCCTTGAACCCTGTCCCGACGTTGGATACGGGTGAGGGGTGTTACAGTACATCCTACCAGTGGCTGAGTTTCTGGCATGTGTTGCAATTACTTAATAGCTTGTGTGAGGAGCACCATGTAGCTATATCCTGACTGACAACTTGTGTGAGCAGACCCACTTATGGCTCAAGAGAGAGCAATTATATGATATATGAGATAGTAGTGGTTTTGACAATGTGTTAGCATATAGTGCACGAGATTCCTGAGTATCCGATATTATTCTAATGGTTCAACGGGTATACAAAAGGGAAGGATTTTTATATACTTCGATTTATAATGTCATGAAATCATGAGAAAGGTAGGAGATGACAGTGATTAAAGATTTCTAGTATGTTCATAATAGTATGAATGTTTATATGGAAAGTATATAGAAACTCTTTGTTGTGTAATGAATTTGACTAAGTTATGTGCTAATCACTAATGGTTCATGAAGGCATCATTATGGGACATAAAATTTCACAGCAAGGAATTTCCATCAATAAGGAAAAAAAATCAAAGTTGTTGAGAAATTGCCATCACCCTCCACAATTAAAGGTATTCACAATTTTTTGGGTCATCCAGGTTTCTATAGACGATTAGTTAAGGATTTCTCAAAAATATTAAAACCCCTGTGTAAACTGTTAGAACACAATAGACCTTTTAGTTTTGATGATTAGTGCTTACAAGTATTTAAGGAGTTGAAAAAAAGGTTAGTCACAGAAACAATAGTCATACCACCAGATTTGAATCTACCTTTCGAACTTATGTGCTATGCCAGTAATTTTGTTGTAGGGACAGTGCTTGGGCAAAGGAAGAATGAAGTATTCCATGTTATATACTACGTAAGCCAGACTTTGACTGATTCACAATTATACTATACTACCACTGAGAAAAAGCTGTTAGCTGTGGTACTCGCCTTTGACAAATTTAGGGCTTATTTAGTATGCACCACAATGATGATTTATACAGATCACTCTGCCATTAAATACTTGGTGACAAACAAAGATGCCAAGCCCAGATTGATTCGATGGATATTCTTATTGTAGGAATTGATCTAGAAATTAAAGACAGTAAAGGCACAGAAAATCAAGTGGTTGATCATTTATCTCGACTTGAAGCAGGAAATGAAGACGGTAATATTCAGCGCAATTAAGATGATTTTCCGAATGAACAATTATTAGTTGCCATGGCATTACCATGGTACGCTGACATTGTAATTTTTTTGGTTAGTGGACTGCTATCACCTGACCTCACAAATCAAAGACGAAAAAAATTCTCCATGATGCCAAGCAGTATTACTTGGATAAGTCGTTTTTATTCAAACATTGTGTAGACCAGATAATTTGGAGGTGTGTTCTAGATGACGAGATTTAAATTATTTTATTTCATTGTAATTTAGAACCATCCGGAGGGAACTTTGAGGGATGAGAATTGTGGGAATAGTTCACTAAAATTTGGTTTTTATTGGCCAACCATGTTTAAAGATGCTCATGAATTTTTCCAAGCTTGTGATCGCTGTCAACGAACTGTAAATCTATCGATGAGGTATGAGATGCCCTTGCATACTATTTTAGAAGTGGAACTATTTAATATTTAGGGAGTTGATTTTATTGGACCATTCTGACCTTCATGGGGCAATGCATACATACTTTTAATGTTGATTATGTCTCCAAGTGGGTTGAGGTTGCTGCTTTACCAAAAAATGATGTCAAATTGGAACTGAAATTTCTAATTAAAATATTTTTACCAGGTTTGGTATTCCTCATGCTCTAATTAGTGATGAAGGTTCACACTTTAATTGCAAATTATTTGTTAATTCTCTAAACAGGTATGGAGGTAAACATAAAATTGACACGACATACCACCCCAAAAACATGGGCAGCGGAAGTCTCTAATAGAGAGATTAAACAAATTTTGGAGAAGGTAGTCATTCCCAACCGAAAAGATTGTTCATCCAGATTGGATAAAGCTTTGTTGTAACACCCCTTACTTGTATTCGATGCCAGAACAGGTACGAGGCATTACCGAACTTAAACTTAAACAATAATCAAAACCGAGACATGAAGTTCCACTCAAATTTAAAACCTTTCACATGCATTCATATCATCCCTTAAACGAGCCTACGAAGCTCAAAACATACATTGGGAGTGGTTCGAGACTAAATCGAGAATTTTCGAAACTTTTACAACACTTAGAAAATTTCTTGTCTTGGAGGGTCACACGCTCGCGTAGTCTCACACGCCCGTGTGGCTTGGGACACGCCCGTATGGCTGGGGACACACCTGTGTCCTTAGCCCATGTAACTCTCTTTTTATGACGTCATCAACATAATAAGGTCACACGGCCAAGTGACACACCCGTGTGCCAGGTTGTGTGGCGAATTAAATTTTCATGAATTTTCATAAAGACTTCACATGACCAGGGCGCACGCTCATGGGGCAGACCATGTATCACACACGGCCTAGGCATATGCCCGTGTGTCTACCTATGTGAACAACTTTGAGGCTATTTTCCAATCCAATTGCCACCCTTATTTGCACAAACACATACAAGACTTCAAAGACACTTAACATGGCATAATTAATTACATAATCATCCTCAAACAAGTCATGATTATGGCAATATCATATTATCTTATATATGCACAAGACACCATACTTTGTCAAGCCCAACTTACCGATTCTCATTCAAGCCGTGGTTATCATCATACTAAACAAATCCCAATTTAATCATCAAGCATTCATAGCCACAACTTAACTCATCACATCCACAAAGCCACCAACCACATCATAATTGTATAGGCACATGCATGCATGTATAAATTGGTTTTACAACCCAATAATAAATATAAGCCATATCTCATGGCCATATACAAAATGAGTTATAATATTATCATACGCCAACATTTTTTGCTAACCAATATGACATATAACAAAATGACCAAGTCCCCTATACATGTCATACTCAAAATACTTAAATTCACTATACCCAAAAGATTAGTTTGATAGTGTGTATCAAGCTCTGACGTCCTTCAATCCTCGAGCTAGCTTGGCAATACTATAAGAAAAATGGAAAGGAAGGGGAGTAAGCATAAAGCTTAGTAAGTTAGCATGTAAATAATTAACAACATTAGTCATGCATTATTATACATATAACATAATATAATTTATCACAATGTCATCAAGTATCATAGATTCACCTTAAATCATGTCATTTACATAGTGTACAATAAAAGTCATGATCATGATTCATTCATTCACTTCTTACCGAGGTCTCGTCAATTCATAATCTCAATATTTATGAGCTTTGTGTCCATACTTGTACCCTTCCGACATGATCATACCTTGTCATTTCTTTGACATAATCTTTGAATTACCCGTTGAACCACTTGGAATACTAAAGGATACCCAGGAAATCTCATACACACAGTAAGATGCCAATGCTATATCCCATCTATGGTCTTACACGATGTCTCATATTGATGCCATGTCCCAGACATAGTCTTACAAAAAATCACATATTTATGCTAATGCCATATCCTAGATATGGTCTTACATGGGATCACATATCGAGGCCATATCCCAGATATGGTCTTACACAAAACCACACATAACCCCAATTTCATGACATTTGTATCTATCTATTCCTAAGGTTCAACAGGGATTTCGTAGTACCAAATCTTCGTCGGATCGTCATCAAGTCATCAATAACCAAATCCATAGAGACAAATATACATTTCATGCAATATCAAAGCATTAGATACATAATAACATAATTTTGAATTATTTACACACGAGCTTACCTCAGTACCAAAATATGGCTAACTATTCGATTTAGTCCACAACTTTGTTCTTTCCTCGGTTTAGGTCTGGACTCCGTTTTTCATGATCTATAATAGAAAATTTCACTTATTTAATTAACACATTGTTCAAAATAGCCCATAAATCATACTTTGGAAAAATTAAAAATTTTTCCCTAAACTTTCACATATTTACAAATTCATCCCTAGGCTCGTAAAATGAAATGTACTTATTTTCTTTGTTACCCAAGCCTAGATGAACCTATATCATGCTTATACTAGCCCAAATTTTTCATCAAATCACATTTCTACTACTCATTTTTACAACTTTTACAAATAAGTCCTTTTAGGTGTTCTCATGAAAAACATTTAGTAAAAGATGTTTATCACACACCAAACTTTCATATTCCTCGATTAAACATCAAAATACATGCATGCAACACATGGATAAGCTTTTGAACATGAACCCTAGCTTGAAAGAATGGTAGAAATAGCTAGATCGGTTGATGACAACTTCAAAAATGCAAAGAACATTAAAAACGGGGCTAGGATGCACTTACTATTGAGCTTTCAAGTTGGAGAAAACCTAGTTATGGTGAGCATGGAAATTTCGGCACACATGAAGAAGATGGGCATCAATTTTGTCTTATTTTTCCCTTTTTATTCTTTTATTAACCAAATGACGAAAATGCCCTTTTTACTGAACTTTTAAATTTTATCCATAATTGCCATTTTTGTCCATAAAATTAGAAATTGGGTAAATTGCTATTTAAGGACCTCTAATTAATAATTCATGGAAATTTCATGCTTAAAGCTTCTAGAACTCTCATTTTTGTAACTTTTGCAATTTAGTCCTAAATGTCAAATTGGACACTTTATCAATAAAATCTCTTCATGAAACTTTCACACAATCATGAAAACATATCATAGACCTCAAAACAATCATAAAACAAATATTTATACTTTAGATTTTTGGTCTTGAAACCACTATTTCGATTAGGCCCAAAATCAGGATGTTACAACTCTCCCCCTTAGGGATTTTCGTTCTCGAAAATCTTACCGGTAAAAAAGTTTGGATATTGTTTTCTAATGGCCTCCTCGGGCTCCCATGTAGCCTTATCAACCCTATGTCTTTTCCATAACACTTTCAAAAGGGAAATACTTTTTTACTCAATTATTTGACTTCCCGAGCCAAAATCATAACAGACTTTTCGCCATAAGTCATATATGGTCGAATCTCAACTTTTTTCGATGAAATCACATGTGAAGGGTCTGATCGGTATCGGTGCAACATAGACACATGGAACACATTGTGAAGCTTTTCCAGTTTAGATAGAAAGGCCAACCGATTTGCTACCGGCCCTATCTTTTTTGGTAATCTCATACGATCCAATAAAACGCGAAGTCAACTTGCCCTTTTGGCCAAATATGAGAACTTTCTTCCACGGAGACACTTTCAAGAATACCTTATCACTGACCTAAAACTCAATCTCTTTCCGTTTCACAACCGTGTAGAAATCTATCCGACACAGCTTTCAAACAATCACTAATTACTTTTACCTTTTCTTCGATTTCTTTGACTAAATCAACCTTGTGAATCTAATTTTCTCTGAGTTCGGTCCAATACAAAGGTGTTCAACACTTACGCCCATACAATACCTCATAATGCGCCATTTTCAAACTCGACTGAAAAGTATTGTTATAGGCAAACTCCACCAATGGTAAATACTTTTCCCAACTACCTTGGAACTCAAGAACACAACATTGTAATATATCTTCAAGAATTTGAATTACTCGCTTAGACTGGTGGTCAGTTTGTGGATGGAAAGCTATACGAAAATTCAACTTTGTACCTAAAGCTTCTTGTAATTTTTTCTGAAACTACGAAGTGAACCTCGGATCTCTATTTGATATAATCGAAAAAGGCACTCCATGAAATCTAAAAATTTCACCATTGTACAAATCAGCCAACTTATCAAGTGAGTAATTGGTACGTACCGGGATAAAATGAGTTGATTTCGTAAGCCTATCAACCACAACCCAAACGGCGTCTTTCTTTCTCGAAGTCAAAGGCAACCCTATCACAAAATTCATAGAAATACGGTCCCATTTCCACTCGGTAAACATCACAGGCTAAAGTAAACCGAAAGGTACTTAATGTTCAGCTTTTACTTGTTGACAAATCAGGCATCTCGATACAAACTCAGAAATATCTCTTTTCATACTCGGCCACCAATACAATTTCTTCAAGTCATTGTACATTTTCATACTACCCAGATGAATAGACAAACAACCACTATGTGCCTCATACAAAATCTTCTGAATTAACTCAATATTTTTAGGAACAAAAATCCTATCTTGAAACATCAAGCAACCATCAGAATCAATCCAAAAATCTAATTCAATACCTGACTTACACTAAACTCTCTTGTCTTGCAAATCACTGTCACTATTTTGAGCTTAATAAATCTCTTGAAGAAACATCGGTCTAGCTCTTAACCCAGCTAGAATAGAACCATCATCTGATAAAGCCAACCGTGTATTGTAGCCCTTAATACAACCAAGGATTTCCTACTCAAGGCACCGACGACCACGTTTGCCTTTCCCAGGTGATAGTCAATCACTAGCTCTAATCTTTTATCAACTCTATCCATCTCTGTTGCCATAGGTTCAAATCCTTTTGGGTCATCAAATACTTTAGACTTTTATGATCAATGAATACCCAACATTTCTAGCCATACAAATGGTGTCTCCAAATCTTTAATGCAAACACAATAATGGCTAGCTCCAAATCATGTATCAGATAATTCTTCACATGCGGTTTCAGCTGTCTCGAGGCATAAGCTATTACCTTGCCTTCTTATATAAGTACACAACTCAATCCATTCAAGGATGTATCACTATAAACCATAAATTCTTTTCCCAGTTCAGGTTGTACTAAAACTGGAGCCTCAGTCAACAATGCCTTTAGTTTTTCAAAACTCTCTTGGCATTTTTCTATCCATTTAAACTTGACATCTTTCTGTAATAACCTTGTCATCAGAGTAGCAATCATGGAAAATCCTTTAAAAAATCGTCTGTAATAACCGGCCAAGCCTAGAAAGCTTCTAACCTCTGAAATTTTCCTTGGCGGTTTCCATTCAACAATAGCCGAAATCTTATTCAGGTCAACTCTAATACCATCACCTGAAACAATGTGGCCAAAAAATCCAACTTCCCTAAGCCAAAATTCACTTTTACTAAACTTAGCATACAACTGCTTGTCTCTCAAAGTTTGGAAAACCATTTTTAAGTGCTCGGAATGCTCAATCTAATCACGAGAATAAATCAATATATCATCAATAAAACAACAACAAATTTATCCAAATACGGTAAAAAAATATGGTTCATTAAATCCATAAATACAGTAGGTGCATTCTTTAAGCCAAAAGGCATGACAAGAAATTCATAATGACCATACCTCGTCTGAAATGCAGTTTTCGGCACACTTAGCTCCTTAACTCTCAACTGGTAGTTCCAGACCTCAAGTCTATCTTTGAAAACACTGTGGCTCCCTTCAATTGGTCAAACAAATCATTGATCCTTGGTAAGGGATACTTGTTCTTTATGGTTACCTTATTGAGTTGCAGATAGTCTATACACAGTCTCATTGAACTATCTTTATTTTTCACAAATAGTACCTGTGCACCCCACGGAGAATAACTAGGTCTCACAAAACCCTTATCCGTTAACTCTTGTAACTAAACTTTTAACTCTTTTAATTCTGTTGGAGTCATCCTATACGGAGCAATCAAAATAGGTGCAGTACCAGGAATCAAATCAATACCAAATTCAACTTCTCTAATAGGAGGCAATTCGGGCCTGTAACAGCCTGATTTAGACCCTAAACGGGAACGGTGGTTTTAGGACCACAAATCCAAGTCAAAAAAATATTTAAAAATTATTTTCTGTGTTTATTTTGTGTGAATTTATATCTGTGAAATTTTTGTGCTTTAATTTTATCGTTTGAGTGCCCGATTAAATAAAAGGATTTAATCACGTAAAATGAAAACTTGATAGTTTAATGTGTGAGGACTAAATTGTTGATATCTTTATAATGTAAAGAATTTATGTTATAATTGGGCCATTATTAGTATTAGTGGACTGCAAAGGACATGTTATATATGATAGTATAAAATTTTAACAAAGGTTAATTTAGTAAATTAATAATATAAGTTATCTAATATAAAACATATCATAAAAAAACATTAGTGTTCATACTTTTATTTCATTGCCAAAATAACAAAATAAGGAGAAAAGAAAAAGAAGCTAGGGTTCGGCCATAGTCGAGCTTGATTAAGGTATGTGTTTAGCTTGATTTTTATAATTTTTACATTTTTGAGATCATTGCTAAGTTATCTTCAAGACCCATGATTGAATTTTTTATTTTGGTGAATACTTTGAGTTATGCCATTGTTGAAAGCTTGTGATTTTTATTGTTCGATGATGAAATATGAAAGATATGTTTTGGATTAACATGTTTTGTATCGGAGCTTTTGATGATTTTGAGTAATTAGGACTAAATTGAAAAAATAATAATTTGAGGGACTAAAATGTGAAATAAATGAAATATATGGACTTGTATGAGCACTAGGAACATTTGGCTTGACATGGGTATGTTGAGATTTTTCATATTTTGTGTTTTGTGCAATAGGGACTAAATTGTAAAAGTGTAAAATGTCAGGGTAAAATGGTAATTTGCCCATTTTATGTCTTTTTGGACTAAATTAAACGAAAATATGTTTGAATGAGTTTAATTTTAATATGTTTAGATCAAGAACCAAAGAAATTGGATTTGGATAGGGGGAAAACTAAAGTTGTCGACTAGTCGTCTCGTTCTGTTTTACATCGTCCGAGGTAAGTTTATAAGCAAATAGATATTGTTAATTCTAATTATTTATGAGTTTATAAGCTGAAATTAAATTATATGAGATTTTATATGTGAATGTCGAATGTGACTATGCTTGGGAACTATGTTTATGAATTCATTTCGATCGAGTTACGATGTCTAAAAGCCCCGTATGAACCTTAGGAATAACTAGGATACATATGTCATGACATAGGATTCCTATATGTGATGTGCGAGTAAGACCATGGCATCGATATGTGACTCCGATATATATGTGCGTGTAAGACCCTATCTGGGACAGTGGCATCGATATGTGATTACATGAAAGACCACGTCTGGGATGTTGGCATAGTACGATGTATGTGTGATTATCCGAGTGTCCTATCCAATTTCGAATGGTTTATCGGGCATCAATAGGTCGTGATCGAATGTGCAAAATGAGATAAAATGATCAGGTATGAATTGGTTTATTACCTACTTGAAACAAGGTATGTAAGTTATTAATGTGAACATGTGTATCTTGTGATGTATATTCGGCCATTACTATGTGTTTGCATGCGATATCATATTTGATTCAAGAGTATATGTATATGTGATCCTATAATGATAGTTAGCTTTGAAACCGAAAGATATTTTGTTAACATTTATATATGAGTATTCAGCCATAAATAAACTTATATGCAAAAGTACATGTTATATGTGAAATCTTAAGATTTTGGTTTAATATGATTATGTTAGTATAATTAGATTTACTTTAAATGAATTGTTTATGTCAATGAATAGTTTATTTTCTTGTGACTTACTAAGCTATAAAAGCTTACTCTGTGTGTATGTTTTTCTATTTTATAGATTTTGGATCAAGTTACGAGCTCAGGGATCGTCAGCAAAGTTCATCACACTATCTACAATTTCGATACTTAATAAGTTGAACTCAAATTATGGCATGTGTAGGCTAGCCTTGGAGTTAGTTTATTTTGAAAGTATATGTATATAAGCCATGCGAAAATGGCTTAATTTCTTTGCTTGAAATCGGTTGTGTTTGATTATGGTTTGAGTTTGTTTTGGTTATAATGTTATGTGCTATGGATGAATGGTATTTGTGATTTGTGTTTGTGTATTGAAGTTGGTTAATGATTTTGGATGTGATATGAATGAACTGGTCATAATATATCCATAGGTATGTTTGATTGATTTGGATGTGGTTCTTACTAAGATAAAGTATATATGTCAATTCGGTTATTATGCTAGTTAAGATGTTATAAATGATTTGGTAATGAGGGATATTTTGTAATAACCGAACATGGCTGGAGTTAATTTTTTATGTTTTCCATATGATTTGTAAGGTATGTGTCTTGGATATATATATCTATAGTTGATTAAAGATTTATCTTTGAAAGGTAAATTTTATATCATAAATTGATACTAAAGAGTATTCGGCTATATTATAATGTGTTTGAGATCTATTTTGGTATGGGTGTATTATATGATATGTTTTGTAGTTGAGAATGGTTTACTAAATTCGCTTAGTATTGAAGTGAAATGATTATGATATGTATATATATATTTGAATGGGTATTAGTTGTATTAATTCAGGTTGTAATAGCAATGTATGAATATATATATATATATATATATATATATATATGCATAAATCATAGCTATTAATGTAATGAATTGGTCAAGTAGAGACAAGTTGGATATGTTATTTAGATTTTTTAATATACTACATTTGTGGTTCGACAATGTGATTAAAATAGGTCATTGTATGTTTACTTGTAGGCTCGTGTTATAAATTTGAAATGGAATATTTGTGGTTAAGCAATATATATTATAAGGTTTGGTAATATTTGATAAATGAAATGGATATTGTCATATATGTTATTTATATGAAATATAATGATGTATGAATTTATTAATTAAAGTTGGTGCATGTAAATTGTAAGTTGATAGATTAATTCATATATTAACCATACGTGTGCTTTAAAGGTTAGGTTTGCATATATGATTTGAATATGAAATGAATTGTATTGGGTTATAAGTTAAGCATTTGATTTCTATGATTATTTGTTTGTATTGAGTTAACTGGAGTTTGATTAATTAGATAAATGGTATATCGAAACATGTTAGTTTGGTTTTTTTTTTTAAAAAAGTTAGATGATTAATCTTGTAATGAAATTCTGTTCTGAATGGTATTATGATCGGTAATGCCTTGTAACCCTATTCCGGTGACGAATACGGGTTAGGGGTGTTACATTTAATTGGTATCAGAGTTGCAGTTTAGTCGATTCTAGGACTAATGTAACACGTGTGAGTCTACTGTACATGCCATATTATATACTGCGATAGTGTGATGACTTCTGACATTTGAAAATGTGTTTTCATATAGTAAATGGATCCTGACAGAGATGTAACTGATGATGTCGAGAGTGTGGCGCCTACTCCTGTGCAAGGGACAGTGTCGGTTGATCGACTGAGTTCGAGTAACCAAGAGGGAGAGGCTAAACAAGCCTTTTACCGAATGATGAATGACTGTTTTACTTAGTATATTTGGACTAACCAGCTGCACAACAACCTCCACCCTTGACTAATCCATATTCAATACCTGCTATACCATAAGTAAGTGACCCGATGAGATTACATAAGCCACCCATTGAAAAATCATAAAACATGGAGCTGAAGATTTCAAAGCTACTGATGATGATGATGATGCTGAGCGAGCTGAATTCTGGCTAGATAATACTATCCGTGTGTTTGATGAACTATCTTGTACTCCAGATGAATGTTTGAAATGTGGTATATCTTTGCTTCGAGACACCGCATATCACTGGTGGAATACTCTAGTATCGGTGGTTTCGAGAGAGCGAGTGACTTGGGAATTCTTTCAGACTGAGTTCCCTAAAAAATATATCAGCCGGAGATTTATCGACCAGAAGCACAAAGAATTTCTAGAGTTGAAACAGGGTCGGATGATCGTGACAGAGTATGAGCAAAAATTTGTGAGACTTAGTCAGTATGCCCGAGAGAGTGTGTTTCAACCGAAGCTATAATGTGTAAAAGATTTGAAGACGGGCTGAATGAATACATTAAACTGCTAGTTGGCATACTTGAGATAAAATAGTTTGTAGTACTGGTTGAGCGAGCCTACAAAGCTGAAGAACTCGAGAAAGAGAAAAGAAAAGCTGAATTTGAAGCTAGAGATTCACGTAAGAGATTACTCAGTAAGTCATTTCAGTAGGCACCAAAGAAGTTCCGAGATGATTCTAGCTATTCTAAGGCTTCATCGAGTTATTCTCGAAGGGATCAGAATAGACCACCTGTGAGAGAGCTACCTAAATAGCTAGTGTGGGTAATGTCAGATCAAATCAACCTGAGTGTAAACATTGTAGTAAACAACATCCCGGCAGTTGCAGATTGCTTGGTCGAGCCTGTTTTAAACGTGGATCGATGGATCATTATATTCGTGAATGCCCAGAGTTAGTAGAATAAAATCTAGTATAGAATACGAGATCGGGTAATAATGCAGCTCGAGGTAGACCACCCAGAAACATGGGTAATGTGTGTAGCTGTCAAAGAGGGACTAAAGATACAAGAGTTAGATCTGACGCTCGTGCACCTACTAGATCCTATGCTATTCGTGCACGTGAGGAGGCTTCATCCCCAAATGTTATTACTAGTACATTCACTCTCTATGATACTAATGTAATTGCATTAATTGATCCTAGTTCAACCCATTCTTATGTGTGTGAGACTTTAGTATTCAGTAAGACTCTGCCTGTTGAGTCTACTGAGTTTGTGATTAGAGTATCGAACCCCTTAGGCTGGTGTGTTATGGTGGATAAAGTGTGTAAGAATTGTCCTTTGATGATCCGAGATTTGTGCTTTTTGGCTGATTTGATGTTGTTGCCATTTGATGAGTTTGACATAATCCTGGGTATGGACTGGTTGACTTTGCATGATGTAGTGGTAAACTGTAAAAGAAAGACTATTGATTTATGGTGCCAGAATGATGAGATTATTCAGGTTGAATCTAATGATCTGAATGGTTTGCCAACGGTGATATCTTCGATGCTAGCTTAGAAGTATGTGAGAAAAGATTGTGAAGCTTATTTTGCATATGTGCTGGATAGTAAAGTGGCTGAAAGAAACATTGAATCAATACCTATTGTGTGCGAGTATCCAGATGTGTTTCTTGAAGAATTATTGGGTTTGCCACCTATTCGGGAGGTAGAGTTTGGTATTGAGTTAGTGCCTGGGGCGACTCCGATATCGATAGCTCCGTACAGAATGACACCTACTGAATTAAAATAATTGAAAACTCAGTTGCAAGAGTTGACAAATAGAGGTTTTGTGCGACCGAGTTTCTTCCCCTCGGCTGCACCAGTTTTATTTGTGAAAAAGAAAAATGGAACTATGAGAATGTGTATCGACTATAGACAGTTCAATAAGGTGACTGTAAAGAATAAGTATCCGTTGCCACAGATTAATGATTTGTTTGATCAACTGAAAGGGGCTACAGTGTTTTCGAAGATAGATTTGAGATCAGACTATTATCAGTTGCGAGTTAAAGACTCCGATGTGCCAAAGACTGCTTTCTAAACGAGGTACAGACACTATGAGTTTTTAGTTATGCCTTTCAGACTTACTAATGCACCTGCTGTTTTCATGGATTTAATGAATCGAATCTTCAGACAGTATCTGGATCGATTTGTGGTTGTATTTCTAGATGACATTTTGATCTACTCCCGTGATGAAACCAAACATGCCGAACATTTGAGACTTGTGTTACAGACTTTGTGAGATAAACAGTTGTATGCAAAGTTTAGTAAATGTGAGTTTTGGTTAAGCCAAGTCAATTTTCTGGGCCATGTTGTATCAGCATCGGGTATTCGGGTTGATCCAAGTAAAATTTCAGCTATACTTGATTGGAAACCTCC
This sequence comes from Gossypium arboreum, assembly GCF_025698485.1. Lineage (NCBI taxonomy): Eukaryota > Viridiplantae > Streptophyta > Magnoliopsida > Malvales > Malvaceae > Gossypium > Gossypium arboreum. The sequence continues at coordinate 98,775,013 of NC_069071.1, read as the reverse complement.
GAGGAATGTTTCTGAAGTCTGAAGTTTTCTGGGACTTACCGGTTATTATAGATGGTTCGTGAAAGATTTCTCTATGATTGCAAGCCCAATGACGAAGCTATTGCAGAAAGATGTTAAGTTTGAATGGTCAGAAAAGTGCCAGAAAAGTTTTGATCAGTTGACAGCCCTTTTGACCGAAGCTCCAGTGCTGGTTCAGCCAGAATCGGGTAAAGAATTTGTTATATATAGCGATGCATCTTTAAATGGTTTGGGCTATGTTTTGATGCAGGAAGGCAAAGTCATAGCTTATGGCTCGAGACAGTTAAAGCCGCATGAAAAGAACCATCTGACACATGACTTGGAATTGACAGCTATTGTGTTTGCATTGAAGATATGGCATCACTATTTATTTGTCGAGAAATGTCACGTTTATTCGGATCACAAAAGTCTGAAATACTTGATGACTCAGAAAGATCTGAATTAGAGACAACGTCGATGGTTAGGATTGCTAAAAGACTACGAGCTTGTCATTGACTATCATCCGGGAAAGGCTAATATTGTTGCTGATGCTCTAAGCCGAAAATCGTTGTTTGCTTTACGTGCAATGAATATGCATATGGCTATGTCTGAAGATGGTTCGATAACAGCTGAATTAAAAGCAAGACCGTTATTTGTTCAACAAATTTGTGATGCTCAGAAAGTTGATGATGATTTGATAGCAAAACGAGCTCAATGTGATTCAAATGTTGATTCAGAGTTGATGCTGAGGGTTGTTTGAGGTTCAAAAATCGATGTCCCAAAAAATTCAGAGGTGGTCCAGATAATTTTGAATGAAGCTCACAGTAGTCGGTTATCTGTTCACTCGGGTAGTACAAAGATGTATAATGATCTGAAACAGCTTTACTGGTGGCATGGTATGAAACGAAACATTTTTGACTTTGTTTCGAAATTTTTAGTCTGTCGACAAGTAAAACCCGAGCATCAGGTACCTTCTGGGTTACTTCAGCCAATTATGATACCTGAGTGGAAATGGGACAGAGTCACGATGGATTTTGTATTTGATTTACCATTGACACTAAGGTTTACATCGTGGTTTACATGGCGGTTTTGGAAGAAACTGCAAGATGCACTAGGTACAAAATTACATTTCAGCACTGCTTTCCATCCGCAAACAGATGGTCAATCTAAACGAATCATTCAGATACTTGAGGATATGTTGATATGTTGTATTCTCGAGTTCAAAGGTACGTGGGAATGATAGTTACCCCTGATTGAATTTGTGTACAATAATAGTTTTCAATCGAGTATCAAAATGGCACCTTATGAGGCTTTGTACGGACGCAAATGTCGTACACCATTGTATTGGACTGAGGTCAGTGAAAATAAGATAGACGGGGTTGATTTGGTCAGAGAGACTGAACAGAAAGTAAAAGTAATTCGTGAAAGTTTGAAAACAGCGCCAGATCGTCAGAAATCATATGCGGACTTGAAACGAAAAGATATAGAGTTCCAGATCGAGGACAAGGTATTTTTAAAAATCTCACCGTGGAAGAAAATACTCAGATTCGATCATAAAGACAAATTGAGTCCGAGATGTATTGGGCTATATGAAATTATAGAACGTATTGGGCTGGTTGCTTATAGATTGTTGTTGCCACTTGAATTAGAAAAGATCCACAATGTGTTCCATGTTTTGATGCTTCGTTGGTATCGATCTGATCCCTCACATGTGATTAGTCCGTCTGAGATTGAGATTAAGTCTGATATGACATATGAGGTAGAACTGATTCGCATTCTGGCTCGTGAGGTTAAAGAATTGCGAAATAAGAAAATTTCGTTAGTTAAGGTACTATGGCATAGACACGGAGTTGAGGAAGCAACGTTGGAGTCAGAAAATACAGTGAAAGAACAATATCCGAACCTATTCACTTGTAAGATTTTTGGGGACAAAAATCCCTAAGGGGGGAGAGCTGTAATAGCCCGATTTAGACCCTAAATGGAACAGTGGTTTCGGGACCACGAATCGGAGCCAGAAAAACATTTAAAGATTATTTTCTATGTTTATTTTGTGTGAATTTATATCTGTGAAATTTTCGTGCTTTAATTTTATCGTTTGAGTACCCGATTAAATAAAAAGATTTAATCGCGTAAAATGAAAATTTGATAGTTTAATGTGTGAGGAATAAATTGTTGATGTCTTTATAATGTAAAGCTTTTACGTTGTAATTGGGCCATTATTAGTATTAGTGGACGGAAAAGGACATGTTATATATGATAGTATAAAATTTTAACTAAGGTTAATTTAGTAAATTAATAATATAAGTTATATAATATAAAACATATCATAAAAAAAACATTAGTGTTCATACTTTTATTTCATTGCCAAAATAACTAAATAAGAAGAAAAGAAAAAGAAGCTAGGGTTCGGCCATAGTCAAGCTTGATTAAGGTATATGTTTAGCTCGTTTTTTTTATTATAATTTTTACGTTTTTGAGATCGTTACTAAGTTATCTTCAAGACCCATTCTTGAATTTTTTATTTTGGTGAATATTTTGAGTTATGCCATTGTTAAAAGCTTGTGATTTTTGTTGTTTGATGATGAAATATGAAAGATATGTTTTGGATTAACATGTTTTGTATTGGAGCTTTTGATGATCTTGAGTAATTAGGACTAAATTGCAAAAATAATAATTTGAGGGAATAAAATGTGAAATAAATGAAATATATGGACTTGTATGAGCACTAGGAACATTCGGCCTAACATGGGTATGTTGAGATTTTTCATATTTTGTATTTTGTGCAATCACTACAGGCAAGTTATCCGATTCATCTGGTTCAATTTGAAGAATATCACCACTTTTACATTTCAACTCAATAATTTTTCTTCCACAATTTACTAGCACAGAATGAACGGTCAACCAATCCATACTAAGAATTATATCAAATTCATCAAATGGTAAAACAATAAGATTAGCAGGAAGATAGTAACCTCTAATCATCAAAGGACAATTCTTACATACTTTATTGACTAACACATACTTGCCTAGAGGGTTTGGCACTTTTATCACAAATTTTGTAGACTCAACAGGAATCATCAAAATATCCAGATTCATCTCTCCCCGTTGAATAGAGGCAATATACTTTAATATTATTGATTATTCTTTGATTTAAAGAATCATCCCATCTCAATTGAAAACGCGAATACCTTTTTAGGAAGAAATCAAGCTCTGCTTCCGTGTTGCTCTTGTATTGCTTTTTCTTTCTACGTTTTTTTTTGTTTGATTTATCATAATCTTCTTCATACTAGATACCAATTTCATACAAACACACGAATGGGTTGATCCCAGATCAATCAAAGAAACAACATGAGTATCATAGAGAGAAAAAGTACACGTAATCACATCAAGAGATGAAGCCTCTTCGTGAGCGCGAATGGCATAAGTCCTTGTAGGTGCTCTACCTTCGGATCTCACAGCTGGATCTCTAGGTGCACTCTTGCTACTCACTCCATTCCCCAGGTTTCTCTGTGGTCTCCCTCTAGAAGTAGCATTGCCCGATCTTGCACTCAAAAATTTCTCTTTTTCAACCATCTCGGGGCAATCTCTAATGAAATGGTCTTAGGAACCACACTTGAAACAAGTTTGATCATACACTCGGCACTTACCGGGGTGACGTCTACCGCAATGTAGACATTCAAGTAGACTAGGTCGAGCATTACCCACACTCGCTATCGAAGTGGTCTGAGCCTTATGACCCGAATACTGTTTTCCATGGTTTCTGTTCAAAAACCCAACTGAAGCACTCGATCAGGTATTAAACTCTCTCGATTTCTTAGATGAAGACTGAAATGACTTGCCCATCTATCTCTTCTTCGAGTCTCGAGACTCAAACTCAGGATTTTTTTTCTTTTTAGCCAATTCCTTGGCCTTGCAAGCTCTCTATACGAGCACAAAACATTCTTTCAGTTCAAGGATGCCAACCAACAATCAAATGTCTTTGTTTATCCCATCTTCAAATCTTTTACACATCATGGCCTCAGTAGAAACACATTCTCGAGCGTATTTGCTCAAACTCACACTCATATTCCGTTACTATCATTCAGCCCTGTTTTAACTCCAGAAATTCCTTTAGTTTTTGATCAATAAACCTCTGGCTAATGTACTTCTTATGAAACTCTTCTTGGAAAAACTCCCAATTAACTCTCTCCCTTGGTGCAACCGATACAAGGGTGTTCCACCACTGATAAGCTGAGTCTCTCAGGAGTGACACAACACATTTCATACATTCCTCTGGTGTGCATGATAATTCATCAAATACACTGATGGTATTCTCAAGCCAGAACTCTACCCTTTTGGGATCATCATCCATGCCTGCTCGGAACTCTTCAGCTCCTTATTTTCGAATCTTATCAATTGGAGGTCTATTCAATCTCATGAAGTCCATACCTTGGGGTCCTACGAGGTTAGGCTGAGGAATATGTGGGGGTGGAGGGGTTGAGTGTTCGGGTTCATGTGAATGAACTCCGTATACCATGCATTCATCATATGGAGGAGGCTTCCCGACTTCTTCCTCCCTAACTAATTGTAAGGGGTCTACTATCAGACAACGCTTCCCCTTGAGCGGGAGCCGGTACATTACTTTCGACTTCATCTGCCATAGCTCGATTGGGATCCATTACTATATGAAAACACAATTAAAAAGGTCAAGAGTCATCACACTATCATAATTCATTCATGGCATGTATAGCTAGGCTCATACACACGCTATGTTAGTCCGAGAATTGACTAAATCGTAGCTCTAATACCACTAAATGTAACACCCCTTACCCGTATTCAACGCCGAAACAGGGTACGAGGCATTATCGGATTTAAACTCAAACAACAATTAAAATTGAGACATAAAGTTCCATTCAAATTTAAAACCTTTCGCATGCATTCATATCATCCCTTAAACGAGCCTACGAAGCTCAAAACATACATTAGGAGTAGTTCGGGACTAAATCGAGAAATTTTGAAACTTTTACAACACTTAGAAAATTTTCTTGTTTTGGAGGGTCACACGCTCGTGTAGGTAGACCGTGTGGTCTCACACGCCCATGTGGCTTGGGACACGCCCGTGTCCTCAGCCCATGTAACTCTTTGTTTATGACATCATCAACATAATAGGGTCACACGGCCAAGTCACACGCCTGTGTGATAGGTCGTGTAGCGAATTAATTTGTAACACCCCGTACCCGAGACCGTTGTCGGAAGCGACCACGAGGTGCTAACAGACATAATTCATGTATGTTCACATCCATTTTAAAATTTCAGACGGTGGCTAAGCTGCGTCACTGTCACCTTAAAAATCATATCTTGAGTTCCAAAACTCGAACATCAGTTTTGTAATTTTTCCCTGAAACTAGACTCATATATCCATCCACAATTTTTTTCTAGAATTTTTGGTCAAGCCAATTAGTACATTTTATTAGTTAAAGTCTCCCTGTTATGTGGTTCGACTACTGTGACCTTCCTGCATTGTGACTTAGATAATTCCTTATACAGGGCTTCAATACTTATGCCGTTTGTTTCTAATGAAACTAGACTCAAAAGGAATCTATAAATATATGGCATGACTTCTAATTATCTCTGGTTAATTTATAATGAATTTCGAAGTCAGATTAGGGATCCAGAAATCACTCCGCCCCGTCCCACTAAAACTTAAATATATCTTAAAATACAACTCATATGACTGTTCGTTTCTTCCATATGGAAGTAGATTCATCAAGGTTCGATTACATAATTTATTCACTATTAATTCCATTCCTACTATTTTTAGTAATTTTTCAAATTCACACCATCGCTTTGTCAAGATTCGCCTTTAAGGTAGACTTTACCTATTACATAGTTTCCATGATTCAACTAACCCTTTAGCATATATAGCACATAGTATGATCGTGATTAACCATTCCAATGGCCAATCATTGCCAAGCATATCCACACCTCTCAATAACCATATACATACAAAATGATTATAACATTATGCTCAAAAATATATATAAGCCATTTTCGCATGGCTATCCAAATTTGTACAATATCGAAAGGTACATGACCAACATCAAAAAGGGTAGTCCTATACATGCCATTTCAAAGTTCAACCAAAAGTGTACCAAAAGGGGCTTTGATAGTGTGGACGACTTCGACTTCGACAATCCCGAGTCCGATAGCTGACGAACCAAAATCTATAAAACAGAGAATCAAAGAAACGGAGTAAGCATTTAATGCTTAGTAAGTTTTGAGCCATGAAATTAGACACAACTAAAGTATAACATTCGTATGGCTAAACGGATAATTTCATATGCACAAATTCTCAATATCATACTTACTTCACATTACCGACCCTTATATTCATACACAAAAGATCAATTTAGCCAAAGGCCGGTAGCTCATTTATCGACTGAGCGAATACTATTTGTAAGGAATCAACCAATTCAATGCAAATACGAAACATACCTCATCATTTGGGATTTTACGAGTATTAATTGAAATTATTACAGCAAGATCGTTCATTCCCAAGCCAGGTACCTTCGGGATTTAACCGGATATAGCTACTCGCTCGAATGCCTTCGGGACATAGCCCGGATGTAGTAACTCCCACAAATGCCTTCGGGACTTAGCCCGGATATAGTAACTCGCACAAATGCCTTCGGGACTTAACCCGGATATAGTAACTCGCACAAATGCCTTCGGGACTTAGCCCGGAACTAGTCACTAGCGCAAAAGCCTTCGGGACTTAGCCCGATTATCATCCGAATATTCACGCACATATCAATAAATCATGACACATTTATATCTCATTTTCATAATTAGAGTTCAAACACAAGTCACGTATTAAGCATTAATATTTTCAGCTCAAAAGCTACATACAAAGGGCATGATTTTGATTTGCTTATAACATAATCTAATCGAATCATAATCTAAGTTTCATTACTCGAAAACTTACCTCGGATGTTGTCTAATGATTTTGGCGGCTATTCGATCACTTTTTCCTTTCCCTTATCCAACTTTGGTCCTCTAAGCTCTTGAGCTAATTCAAACAAATTTAACTTATTAAAGTCTCATTATGCTAGCTTATGGTCGAATATGACAAGGAGTTTGATAGGTCATATGACCACTTTTAGCTCAAATGCAAAATGGTCATACGCATTTTTAATCACATTGAGTATTTTAATACAGTTAATCTAACATTTCCTCATGTGCACCTTTATGACCGAAAACACACATCATTAACCTAATATCAATTACTAAGCACTTTAGCAATTTCTCCTTGAGCCGATTATCCAAGTCAAGATAGATTCATCATCATGCTTACCTATAACCGAACACATGCAACACCAATCCATCTATTCATTCATGCGTGCATCTTATTCAAGCATGTATATCTACAACCGAATTCATCATATAAATGACTATGAATTTACTCAAACAATCTCAATACCACACATGGTGCTCAAGCCCTTTTTCAATTTCAAAACTTGGCTAGTACAACTATATACACTAGTAAATCAAACACTAACAATTGCACTTCACCTTACTACCATTTCTCATCCAAATAACGTGAACAACAACCATATTTCTCTTCTACTTCCTACCATGGCGAATGCATCAAAACACCATACCATTTCAATTTTGGTCATGGTTAAACAAAGAACTTAATGTCTAACTCAAAAATGCTAAAAAGAAAATTCAAAAGTCATCAATCCACCCTCACATGTATCCTTACAAAGCTTCACTTTTAGCATGCAAATGACATCAACACCAATCCACCTTAGCAATATCATCTCCATGACATAGCAAAGATTTGAACCATGGGCTAGGTAGAACTCAAGCTAACAACTAAAAGCATGCATGAATCTCATGGAACAACATCAACATACCTTAACCTAGATACAAGTATGGCGAACCTCTTCCTAATCCTCTTCCAAGCCGAACATGAAGCAAGAGAGCACCTTTCTTCTTCCTTCCTCCTTAGAACTTTCGGCCAAAAATGTAAAAGGATGGAAACTTTTTTTCTTTGTTTTCATCATTTTCCTTCCATTATTTTATTACTATGCTCCTTATTTTATCATTCCTCCCATGAAACACCAACATAACATGTTTATGACATGTTTTGCCCATCACACTTTGTCCACCCTATTTGTCATGGCGGCCACTACTAATTAGGGGAAATTGACATGCAAGTCTACCCTTTTATTACATGCACTAATAGATCCTTATGTTTTGACCTACCACATTTCAAAAGTGTCACACATAAGTCCTATTGACTAAATTCACATGCAATTTACTAAATCGAAGCTTAAAACTTTCACACATTCATATTCACATATTTTAGACAATAAATATCATATTCAAATAATTTGGTGACTCAGTTTAGCGGTCCCGAAACCGCTTTCCGACTAGGGTCACTTTAAGGCTGTCACATAAATCTTCATGAATTTTCATAAATAAGGTGCAGACTTCACAGAGCCAGGGCGCATGCCCATGGGCAGACCGTGTGTCACACACGACCTAGGTACATGCCCTTGTGCCTACCCGTGTGAACAACTTTGAGGCTATTTTCAAAGCCAATTGCCACCCTTATTTGCACAAACACAAACAAGACTTCAAAGGCACTTAACATGGCATAATTAAGTACTTAATCATCCTCAAACAAGTCATGATTATGGAAATATCATATTATCTTCTATATGCATAAGACACCATACTTTGTCAGGCACAACTTAGCAATTCTCATTCAAGCCATGGTTATCATCATACTAAACAAATCCCAATTTAATCATCAAGCATTCATAGCTACAACATAACTCATCACATCCACACAACCACCAACCATATCACAATTGTATAGGCACATGCATGCATGAATAAATAGGTTTACAACACAATAATTAATGTAAGCCATATCTCATAGCCATATACAAAATGAGTTATAATATTATCATAAGCCAACACTTTTGGCTAACCAATATGGCACATAACAATATGACCAAGTCCCCTATACATGCCATACTCAAAATACTTAATTTCACTACACCTAAAAGATTAGTTTGATACTGTGGATCAAGCTCTGATGTCCTTCGATCCCCAAGCTAGCTTGACGATACTATAAGAAAAATGGAAAGGAAGGGGAGTAAGCATAAAACTTAGTAAGTTAGCATGTAAATAATTAACAACATTAGTCATGCATTATTATACACATAACATAATATAATTTAACACAATGTCATCAAGTATCATAGATAAACCTTAAATCATGTCATTTACATAATGTACAATAAAACTCATGATCATGATTCATTCATTCACTTCTTACCAAGGTCTCGTTGGTTCATAATCTCAATATTTATGAGCTTTTTGTCCATACTTGTACCCTTCTGACATGATCATACCTTGTCATTTCTTTGACATAATCTTTGAATAACCCATTGAACCACTTGGAATACTAAAGGATACCCAGGAAATCTCATACACATAGTAAGATGCCAATGCCATATCCCAGCTATGGTCTTACACGATGTCTCATATTGATGCCATGTCCCAGACATAGTCTTACAAGAAATCACATATTTATGCTAATGCTATATCCTAGATATGGTCTTACATGGGATCACATATCGAGGCCATATCCCAGATATGGTCTTACACAAAACCACACATAACCCCAATTTCATGACATTTATATCCTATCTATTCCTAAGGTTCAACAGGGATTTCGTAGTACCAAATCTTCGTCGGATCATCATCGAGTCATTAATAACCAAATCCATAGAGACAAATATACATTTCATGCAATATCAAAGCATTAGACACATAATAACATAATGTTGAATTATTTACACTTGAACTTACCTTGGTACCAAAATATGGCTAACTATTCGATTTAGTCCACAACTTTGTTCTTTCCTTAGTTTAGGTCTAGACTCCATTTTTCATTATCTATAATAGAAAATTTCACTTATTTAATTAGCACATTGTTCAAAACAGCCCATAAATCATACTTTAGAAAAATTACAAATTTAGTCCTAAACTTTCACATATTTACAAATTAGTCCCTAGGCTCGTAAAATGAAATGTACTCATTTTTTTTTGTTACCCAAGCCTAGACGAACTTATATCATGCTTATACTAGCCCACATTTTTCATCAAATCACATTTCTACTACTCATTTTTACAACTTTTACAAATAAGTCTTTTTAGGTCTTTTCATGAAAAACCACTTAGTAAAAGATGTTTATCACACACCAAACTTTCATATTCATCCATTAAACATCAAAATACATGCATGTCACAAATGGGTAAGTTTGTGAACATGAACCCTAGCTCAAAATAATGGTAGAAATAGCTTGATCGGTTGATGACAACTTCAAAAATGCAAAGAACATTAAAAATAGGGCTAGGATGCACTTACTATTGAGCTTGAAAGTTGGAGAAACCATAGATATGGTGAGCATGGAAATTTTGGAACAAATGAAGAAGATGGACATCAATTTTAACTTATTTTTCCCCTTTTTATTCTTTTATTAACTAAATGACGAAAATGCCCTTTTTACTAAACTTTCAAATTTTATCCATGCATGCCCATTTTTGTCCATAAAATTAGAAATTGAGCAAATTGCTATTTAAGGACCTCTAATTAATAATCCATGGCATGTAACATCCTGATTTTTGGGTTTTTCACGATTCTTGATATTTTAAGTAAGTTTCTAAAATTTGGTATGTGATTATGGAATTCATAATTTGGGTATGTAAATGGGCTTATGGAAGGGTAAGTGTTAGAACCTAAGTGGATTCTGTAAGAGGAGAGTTGGATCAAGTCAAATGCATAGATTAAGGAGGGATAAGGGGAGAGATTTTAGGGATTTGATATGGAGATAGAGTTGGCCGAATAAGGGAGATTGGAGAGGGGATTTTCGACAGAGGGGTTTTAGGTGCGGATTTTTGGCTTTAGGGGCTAGGTGGTGCCGATTTCTCCTTTGGTGTGTAGCCTTTTTCTCTCTTTTCTTTTCCAGCCAAATCTACCTCCCTCCCATTCATTTTTTCTTCCTTTTCCTTCTTTCAAATCAGCCCACTATTTCCCTCCATTCACCATTGTTTCTTTCCCTTATCTCTACTTCTGCCGAAATACCGCAAAAGCTGAAATCAGTGAAGATAGGAGAGTGCTGATTCTTTGTGACCAGCAACCTTTTCTTTCCTTTTCAATTTGTTGGCATTCAATTCCTTTACCTTTTAGGTGTACGGGTCCAAGAGAAGAAAGACTGTGGTAAGTGCTCGAACTCTAAACGATTCCTAGAGTAACTGTTGGCCAAAAGCCGAAACCCTATAATTTAGGGAGATGGCCGAATATGGGTATAGGCTTTATGGGGTCTTTTTTTAATATTTTTTGTGGTTTATTTAGTGGAGGAGCAGCAAGGTGTAGTGTCGACTTTGGGTAGCTTGGATCTCCAGAGTGGCTAGACCTAGTCATCAATCGCGACAAAGGTAAGTTTCCTAAGGCCATTATGGATGGTGGCCGAATGTGTAAGTATTAGTATTAGATGATTTTTGGTGTGGTTCAATTATGGGAAGCTGATTATTAACAATGGATTATAGGAGAAATCGTGTAGGAGATCTCATCGAGGAATATCGCGAAACAGGTGTGTAACGAACCCTTTTTCATAAGCTTAAAGCGATTAATGCCGAAATGCCGAAATTCTGGCATTTCGAGGACTCGTGAGCAAGCGAACGCTCATTAGTTAGTTAGATTCATTGAGATGATGATCAGGAACATTGGAAACGGTAAGAACGTGATTTTTGGCATTCACGGTAAGTTGGGCCTCGAGGGGCTGCAATAGGGCCCAATAGGCTTTCGGGCCCATTTGGGAAAAATTGGTAGAAAACGAAAAGCTATTAAATTGCATGTTAAGACTGTTAATACTGTTATGGATATAGGCTAAATGGGCCTAGATGACAAAATCGGCTAAGTAGGGCCATTAGGGGTTTTAGGCCCAATAACTCGATTTCGCTAAAAAATGGGCCAGAATCACTGTTTGCACCCATGAATTGTTAGTAACCGTTAATGAACATGGAAACCCTAATTTTTGGTAAAATTACAAGATTACCCTTATAACATGAAAATGACCGTTTTCCCCTTAGGTAAAAATGACCATTATACCTCTAGGGTTTTTGTATGAATTTAATACATGGGATTTTGATAAACATGGTATGTATGATATGCACATGACATGTATGATATGCACATGATATGTATGATATGCACATGATGTAATCACAAATGCATTGGCTTGGGTTTTTATATGAATGGAGGAAGTGTAAAAGGGCTATGCCCCAGTTATTAAAGGGCTATGCCCCAGTTATTAAAGGGCTTATGCCCAGTTATTAAAGGGCTTATGCCCCAGTTATTAAAAGGGCTTTTGCCCCGATTATTAAAAGAGGCTAGGCCTCGGTTATATGATAAGCAAATGATCTTGCCAAATGGAGAGTTATGGCGGGGTGGGTTGAGTTAATCCCCACATGGTATGTTGGTTGGTACGGTGGAGAGTAGCGGATGGTGGGTTGAGTAGTCTCCCAAGTGGTCTTGCATTCTTTCATTGACATTATATGTGATATTGAAATGGGCCTATGGGCCATACCGTTTCTGAGAAAGGCTTCGCCCAAGAATATGAAATATGAAAAGGCTTGCCCAAGTGTTATGAAATATGAATATGAAAAGGGCTACTGCCCAAGACATGTTGAGATTGGATTTGGGCTTAGGCCCAATAGGTCGTTATTGTTTTGGGCTCGAAGGGCTTGTTGCACACTAAGTTTCCAAACTCACCCCTTTCCTTAACCTTGCGGTGAGCCTTAATGTGGGGACTTGGTAGGGGGATTCAGAGTAGCCACGGTGATCGCTTTGGACTTTTAAATAAGCGTTGGTTTTCATTAAATTTCCTTTAATTATTATTTATTTTGGGTTGTAATAAGGCCATTTTAACTTTCCTTTTATTTCTTTCGGGATTATTTCAATTTTAATAACTTTAAACCTGGTTGATAATTATTCAAATGGGCTAGACTTAGGACGTGTTTTCAAAACGATACTTGTTTTCAAATTAGCTCAACGCCACGATTAATCGATTTATCAAAGACGTCCACTTAAACAAACTTAAACTCGATATAACAAACTGTGGCTATGGTTGTGGGCATGTCTAGGATTGGATCCAATCAAAGAGCTTGGTACTTAAGCAGCCTTCATGGCTCACCTCCTCTATCTCAGATACCTACCTGGTGCTCAGCTTCCATACACGTTGTTAACTCAACAAAATATATGGTTTTTAAAACACTAAGACGAAACGTGGGTTTTCAACTCCAACGTGGCACGTCAGATTCGACCATAACGTCTGGGCCGAGTTTGGGGTGTTACATTTAGTGGTATCAGAGCCTAGGTTGCAACAACTCGGCTATGGATCGGGATCAAAAAAAATTTTCAAAAAAAAAAACTTAGGCCTAAGAAGGGTATTTTTGGAAATGATTTTTGAAAATTCTTTTCAAAGATGTTTTAGAGAGTATTCATGTTAAAATGGTCCAAGTTTTTCTGTTTTAAATCAAGAGTTCAAAATAAAGGGTGTTTTCAAATCAAAGTTTTCAAATTTCTATTTTCGGTGATAAAAAATATGGTTTTCAAGTTTTTGATTGGAGAAAGAATTGGCGCACTGAATCCCCGGCACCAAGTCTGTAAGTATATTTTCTTTACGATATATGATAATATGATATTATGAATAGTACTGAGACTTTACTATGATACTGTAGATAGGGGAAAACTGTGAAATGGTAGAAATGAGACTGTAGTTAGACTACGACGATACGAAAACAATTCTTGAACTGCTACATTTTCATAAGACATTTTCTTAATAAACAGTGGAACATTATACTAATTTCATAAAATTCGTAAATCAGAAAAGTCGATATGAGTACAAGAGGAGTTCGTGAACGAGGCCGCGGACGTGGTCGCTGAAGGGTACGAGCTGAATCTTCATCCTCAGGGCATAGGCGAACTGAGGAGCCATCTGTGCCACAAGCAACGGAAACTGGGTCTTATGATCGAGCTGCGGGGGATGATGCTTTGTCCCAAGCCATGTTAAGGGTTTTAGAAAGAGTTGCTGGAGCTAGTACTGGAACAATGAATAGGGGGTCTATATCAGAGAGAATTCGGGCCACCAGAGCAGAAGTATTTAGGGGTGTATCTGGAGTAGCCCCAAATGTGGCAGAATATTGGCTAGAGGCAACAGAACGGATCATGGACGATCTAGACTGCTCAGTGGAGCAAAAACTGAAAGGAGCTGTGTCGCTGCTACGTGACGAGGCATACCGATGGTGGATCACCGTAAGGGAGAGTACCCTAATTGAGCAAGTAACTTGGGAATTGCTCAAAACTGCTTTTAAAGGGAGGTATGTTGGAGCAAGCTATGTGGATGCTCGTCGGAAGGAATTCTTGAATCGACTCGTGGTGATAAGGCAGAGTAGCAGTATGAGGCAAAACTTTTGAGGCCGAGTCGATATGCTAGTGGGATAGTGGCAATCAATATGAGCGCATGTCCGATTTGAGGATTGTCTCCGATGAGCTTAGGATATTGATAGCTCCACAGAGGGAGCGTGGTTTTACTGTATTGGTAGAGAAGGCTAAGATAGCCAAGGAGGTGAAGCTGACTGAACGACAGAATCGTGAGAAGGATCGACCCAAATTTAAGAGGGATTTTAGACCCTCAAGTGCCACGAATCGAAATGTTAAAAGAGCAAGGATGTAGGAACCGGTTCGAGCAGTTCCAATAAATACTTATAGACCGCGGGCTTACAGGGACTGTGGTAAGGTGCATATAGGGGAGTGCTGGAAATGAACTAGAGCATGTTTTCGATGTGGGTCTAAGGAGCATAAGTTCAGAGAGTGTCCTCGAGAGGACATTTCAGAGCTAGTCAGAGAGCAAAGAGATGTCCAACCACAGCGAGGAGGACCACTACCACAGAGGGGTCGTGGGCAAGGTAGAGGTGGCAATGGTAATGGACGAGGACGTAGGGCACCTGGCAGAGGTGCTGGACATGCCGAAGCCCGACAGCCGGCGTTGGTTTATGCTGCACGACGTCGTGAGGAGGGTGACGCTCTTGATGTTATAACTGGTACGTTCTTCAATCGTAGCATGCCTTACACTTCTTTGATTGATGTTGGTTCCACTCACTCGTATGTAGCTTGTGATGTATCTGAGGCTTTGGATGTGCTTCCTGAGGAGACTGTGAGTGGGGTATTGGTGATAAGTCCATTAGGACATTTGGTTAAGGTGGATAAACTTTTTAGGGCGGTACCGTTAGTGACACAAGATAAAATCTTTGAAGGAAATTTGATGGAGCTACCATTTGGGGATTTTGATCTTATCTTAGGAATGGACTGGTTAGCTAAGCACAAGGCGACGTTGGATTATGCTGCAAAGAGGATGGTACTACGAACTGCTGAAGATGAGGAGATAATGGTCATAGGGGAACGAAGGGATTATTTGTCCAATGTTGTTTCAGCTTTAAGAGTCGAGAAGTTGATTCGGAAAGGTTGTGAGGTGTACTTGGCCCTTGTAAGCCAAACTGGACTTGAGGAGATAACGGTAGAGTCGATTAGAACTATTAAGGAATTTCAGGATGTATTCCCAGATGAACTTCCTGGATTACCCCTAAGCAGAGAAGTCAAGTTTGGAATCGACTTATTACCTGGAACAACTCCTGTGTCCATTGCACCTTATAGGATGGCACCAAAGGAATTGGTGGAATTGAAAGCTCAGATACAGGAACTGTTGGATAGAGGGTTTATAAGACCAAGTGTTTCCCCGTGGGGTACACCGGTACTGTTCGTAAAGAAGAAAGATGGGACTATGCGAATGTGTATTGACTATCGGCAGTTGAATAAACTGACAATCAAGAATAAGTATCCGTTACCAAGAATCGACGGTCTATTCGACCAATTAAAAGGAGCCTCGGTATTTTCTAAGATCGACTTTCAGTCAGGATATCATCAATTAAGAGTTAAAGAGGTGGATATTTATAAGACGGCGTTCAGGACTCGATACGGTCATTACGAGTTTCTGGTAATGCCTTTTGGACTGACTAATGCACCGGCGGTATTCATGGATTTGATGAATCGGGTGTTCCAACCATACTTGGATCGGTTCGTAGTTGTTTTTATTGACGATATCTTAGTGTATTTGGAAACGAAAGAGAAGCATGATGAGCATTTTCGTGTAGTACTGCAAGTGTTGAGGGAGAAGCAACTTTATGCAAAGTTTAGTAAGTGCGAGTTTTGGCTGAAAGAAGTTACCTTCTTGGGGCATGTTGTGTCTGCCGAGGGGATCAAGGTGGACCCTCAAAAGATTGAAGCAATTTTGGAATAGAAGCCACCGAGGTCGGTAACAGAGATCTAAAGTTTTATGGGGTTGGCAGGTTATTATCAGAGATTCGTGGAAGGATTTTCTGTGTTGACAGCACCGTTAACGAAACTTGTAAGGAAGGGAGCACCTTTTGTTTGGACAAATAAGCAGCAAGAGGCTTTTGAGAAGTTGAAGAAGGTTTTGACGAAACCGACAGTGTTGATTCAGCCAGAGTCTGGTAAGAATTTCACTATGTACAGCGATGCGTCACATGTAGGTTTGGGCTGCGTGTTGATGCAAGTGGGTAAAGTGGTCGCTTATGCTTCACGACAGCTTAAGCCGCACGAGGTGAACTACCCTACGCATGACTTGGAGTTAGCAGCAGTAATCTTTGCACTTCAGATATGGAGGCATTACCTGTATGGGGAGAAATGCATGATCTATACGGATCACAAGATTCTTAAGTACTTGCTGACTCAAAAGGAGCTAAATCTTAGGCAGCGAAGGTGGATAGAGTTGTTAAAGGACTATGACTGTTCGATTGAGTACCATCCAGGTAAGGCGAATGTCATGGCTGATGCGCTAAGTCGAAGGGCTGTGGCGGAATTAAAGGCGATGTTTGCTCGTCTAAGTTTGTATGACGACGAAAGTTTATTGGCGGAGTTGCAAGTAAGACCGACTTGGGTAGAACAGATTAAGAAGCAACAGTTGGAGGACGAGTCGTTGGTTTCTCAATTTCAGCAAGTTGAGAAGGGGGAGAATCTGGACTTTGGGTTAAATAGTGAGGGAGTTTTTTGTTTTCGAGGAAGAATTTGTATGCCGAAAGACTGAGACTTGAGATTGATGATTTTGAAAGAGGCACATAATGGACCTTGTGCTATGCATCCAGGAAGGAGTAAGTTGTATCGAGACTTGCGAGAGCAATATTGGTGGCCTGGGCTTAAGCGAGAAGTGACCGAATTTGTAAGGAGATGTTTGACATGTCAACAAGTGAAGGCCGAGCATCAACTACCTTCGGGATTGTTACAATCGATAAAGATACCACTTTGGAAGTGGGAAAGGGTAACTATGGACTTTGTAAGTGGGTTGCCATTGACACCTTCTAAGAAGGATTCGGTTTGGGTGATTGTGGATAGACTCACGAAATTTTCTCATTTCATACTTGTCCGAACCGATTACTCACTTCAGAAGTTGGCCAAATTGTATATGGCAGAAATAGTACGGTTGCATGGTGTGCCAGCATCGATAATTTTGGACCGAGACCCAAGGTTTACATCTCAGTTTTGGCAGAAGTTGCATGAGGCATTGGGAACGTGATTGGATTTCGATACGGCCTTTCACCCTCAATCGGATGGGCAGTCAGAGAGGGTTATTCAGATCTTAGAGGATATGTTGAGGGGTTGTGCTATTGAGTTTAGAGGCAGTTGGGAGGACCATTTGCCATTGGCGGAGTTCGCGTATAACAACAGTTACCAAGCAAGTATTCAGATGGCTCCATATGAGGCACTATATGGGCGAAAGTGTCGTTCGCCTACTTGTTGGGCAGAATTAGGGGAACGGCAAATACTTGTAGCAGAGTTGGTAGTAGATACTGAAGACAAGACTAAGGTGATCAGGAATCGGTTAAAAGAGGCGGCGGATCGACAAAAGTCTTATGCCGATCTGAAGCGTAAGGATATTGAATATGCGGTAGAGGACATGGTCTTTTTGAAAGTTTCGCCTTGGAAGAAGATTTTGAGATTTGAATTCATAATTGGGGTATGTAAATGGGCTTATGGAAGGCCCATGAGTCGGCCAAAACCCGGTAGAATTTTTAAATTTTAGACTTAGGAGTTAGGGGTTCTGGCTAGGTGCCCTTATATAAAGTTGTGGGTAACATGCATCACAAAAAGAGCTATAGTAAAGTGGAAAGGGTGACGCCACTAAGTTCCTAAAAAGGTGGCGTGTAAAGCATAAGGGAAGACCTAGGATCGATTCCTTGTGTTGGCAAATAAGAGTATTTATTTTTATGTGCAGGAAGGGTAAGTGTTGGAACCTAAGTGGATTCTATAAGAGGAGAGTTGGATCAAGTCAAATGCATAGATTAAGGAGGGATAAGGGGAGAGATTTTAGGGATTTGATATGGGATAGAGTTGGCCGAATAAGGGAGATTGGAGAGGGGATTTTCGGCAGAGGGGTTTTAGGTGGGGATTTTCGGCTTTAAGGGCTAGGTGGTGCCGATTTCTCCTTTGTTGTGTAGCCTTTTTCTCTATTTTATTTTCCAGCCGAATCTACCTCCCTCCCATTCATTTTTTCTTCCTTTTCCTTCTTTCAAATCAGCCCACTATTTCCCTCCATTCACCATTGTTTCTTTCCCTTATCTCTACTTTTGCCGAAATACTGCAAAAGCCGAAATCAGTGAAGATAGGGGAGTGCCGATTCTTTGTGACCAGCAACCTTTTCTTTCCTTTTCAATTGTTGGCGTTCAATTCCTTTACCTTTTAGGCGCACGGGTTCAAGAGAAGAAAGACTGTGGTAAGTGCTCGAACTCTAAACGATTTCTAGAGTAACTGTTGGCCAAAAGCCGAAACCCTATAATTTAGGGAGATGGCCGAATATGGGTATAGGCTTTATGGGGTCTTTTTTTAATATTTTTTGTGGTTTATTTAGTGGAGGAGCAGCAAGGTGTAGTGTCGACTTTGGGTAGCTTGGATCTCCGGAGTGGCTAGACCTAGTCATCAATCGCGACAAAGGTAAGTTTCCTAAGGCCATTATGGATGGTGGCCGAATGTGTAAGTATTAGTATTAGATGATTTTTGGTGTGGTTCAATTATGGGAAGCTGATTATTAACAATGGATTATAGGAGAAATCGTGTAGGAGATCTCATCGAGGAATATCGCGAAACAGGTGTGTAACGAACCCTTTTCATAAGCTTAAAGCGATTAATGCGAAATGCCAAATTCGCATTTCGAGGACTCGTGAGCAAGTTTAACGCTCATTAGTTAGTTAGATTCATTGAGATGATGATCAGGAACATTGGAAACGGTAAGAACGTGATTTTTGGCATTCACGGTAAGTTGGGCCTCGAGGGGCTGCAATAGGGCCCAATAGGCTTTCGGGCCCATTTGGGAAAAATTGGTAGAAAATGAAAAGCTATTAAATTGCATGTTAAGACTGTTAATACTGTTATGGATATAGGCTAAATGGGCCTAGATGACAAAATCGGCTAAGTAGGGCCATTAGGGGTTTTAGGCCCAATAACTCGATTTCGCTAAAAAATGGGCCAGAATCACTGTTTGCACCCATGAATTGTTAGTAACCGTTAATGAACATGGAAACCCTAATTTTTGGTAAAATTACAAGATTACCCTTATAACATGAAAATGACCGTTTTCCCCTTAGGTAAAAATGACCATTATACCTCTAGGGTTTTTGTATGAATTTAATACATGGGATTTTGATAAACATGGTATGTATGATATGCACATGACATGTATGATATGCACATGATATGTATGATGGATTTTGATAAATGGCTTGTTGCACACTGAGTTTCCAAACTCACCCCCTTTCCTTAACCTTGCAGGTGAGCCTTGATGTGGGGACTTGGTAGGAGGGATTGAGTAGCCACGGTGATCGCTTTGGACTTTTAAATAAGCGTTGGTTTTCATTAAATTTCCTTTAATTATTATTTATTTTTGGGTTGTAATAAGGCCATTTTAACTTTCCTTTTGTTTCTTTTGTAACACCCCAAACCCGAGACCATCGCCGGTGTCGGACCCGAGGGGTTAACAAGCCAAGTTCACATGTTTTGCCCACCAATTTGACATTTCCAGTCAGGCTGGAAAACTGCGTCACTGTCGTCTTAAAAATCATATCTCGAGTTTCAAAACTCGGAAACTGGTTTCGTAAATTTTCCCTGAATTTAGACTCATATATCCATCCATGGATTTATTTCTAGGATTTTTGGTCAGGCCAATTGGTACAGTTTATTAGTTAAAGTTACCCATGTTACAGGGATCGACTGCTCTGACCTTCGCGCGGTATAACTTGAATATCTCTCTGTACAGGGCTTTAATGCTGGTGTCGTTTGTTTCTAATGAAACTAGACTCAAAATGGAATCTGTACATATAAGGTATATCTCCTAATTCTTTTTTGTATAATTTATAGTGAATTTTTAAAGTTGCGACAGGGAACCCAGAAACCATTCTGGCCCTGTCTCACAATAGCTTTAATATCTCTTAACCTGTAACTCCTATGACCATTTCGTTCCTTCCATATGAAAATAGACTCATCAAGGTTCATTTCCATAGCTTATTCACTATTTAATTCCATTCCTATGAATTTTGGTGATTTTTCACATTCATGCCACTGCAGCTGGCAGCATCTGTTTTTAAGATAGGACTTACCTATTTGGTAGTCTCCATGAATCAACTAGTCTTGCCATACATAGGTTCATATATGATCATTTTAACCATGCAAATGGCTGATCATATGACCAATATTCCCATTTCCAAGCCATAGCCACATCATGACACCAAATATATACATACAACCCACAATTTGTCTAAGTTCATGCTTCCCTTTTCGAGCCATTTCGCATGGCCGTACATACTTACATTACAACATATTTAACAAACAAGAGGTAGTCCTATACATGCCATCTCAAGTTCAATCAAAATTTATACCAAAATGGAGGCTTGATAGTGTGAATGACTTCGACTTCAACGATCCCAAATCCAATTGCTTGAGCGAAATCTAAAAAAAGCGAGAGCCAAAGCAACGGGTAAGCATTCTTATGCTTAGTAAGTCTCAAGGAATATAATCAACTCTAATTACAGCAATACATTCACATAGCCAAATGCATCATTTCATTAATACACATTCTTACTTCACACTTCATCATTATATGATTTCACAAAATATCAATCAATTCAATGACTGAAATTTATTAGTCGATTGAGCGAATGTTGCTCAAACATGTCGACTTTCCAATGCACATATAACGTACCTTATCCTTTGGGCTTTTCGAGTGTACTAATTGAATTCATTACAGCAACCAACACTCACCTCCAGCCCAAGATTCTTCGAATATAACCGGATATAATCACGTGCACAAATGCCTTGGTCTTAGCCGGATAGAATGTCTCGCACGAATGCCTTGGTCTTAGCCGGATGTAGCCACTAGTACAATTGCCTTGGTCTTAACCGGATATAATTTCCAGCATAATTGTCTTCGGGATTTAGCCCGGATATCATTCAATTTCCATGAACACATACATCAATTATCATTGGACATACATAATTCATTTTCGTTACTAAGGCTCAAACGCAATTATAGTCGCAAGCATATTCGCCTTGGGACTTAGCCGGGTAGAATTCAAATACTCATGCATACATAATCAATAATCAATACACATCCATACTTTATTTCACACAATTCAAGTAGGGTCACTTCTTGAGGACTTACCTCGGATGTTGTCGAACGGCTTTTTCGGCTATTCGATCACTTTCTCCTTCCCTTGTCCGATTGTGGCCCTCTAAGCTCTTGAGCTAATTCAAACAAATTCAATTTATTAAAACCTCATTGTGCTAGCTTTTGGCGAATATGACAAGGAGTTTAAATGGTCATATGGCCACCCTTTAGCTTGAATACACAATGGTCATGCACATTTTATACTACATCAAGCAATTCAATACAATTTATTCGAGCATCAAGGAAATGCTAAGGCCTTCAATAGGCTACCCAAGGCCGAATATTCATGTACATGTTGAGGTCAATTTTGCACTTAATACCTCACAAAAACAGCATGCAATTTACTAATTAATGCTTTGCACATTGTGGCCCAAAACTTATAATATAGCATCAAGCACCTACATGTGTGCTAGGTCAATTGTGCTTGCAATTTCACAAGCATTCTTCCACATCTTCTTCTTTAAACCAATATATTCATCACTTAGTTCATAACCAAAACATAATGTGCAATCATATATATGCATATATGAGCATGGCCGAATTTTCAAGGTGTCCATAGCCATCCAAAACACAAATTTTAACTAACATGCAAGAAGCATGAATCATGCTCAAGAATGCATCATGGCGAATATGACAATCATGCTCCTATTCAACTTCAATCATGATAAAACAAAGAGAAAACTCAAAATCTTACTCATGAGTAGAAAATCCATCATTGCATGCATCATCATCAAGCTTCACACTTAGCATGCAATGGCTTTATCACCATAACAACTTTGGCCAAATACCATTTCCATGGCATAACAAAGATTTGAGCCATGGCTAACATGCACATCAAGTTAGCAACCAAGTCATGCATGAAACTCCTAACACAACCTCATACATACCTTAATCTTGATGCAAACTTAGCCAAATCTCCTTCTAGATCTCTTCCAAACCAAGCATGAAGCAAAAATCCTCCCCTTTTCCTTAGTATTTTCGGCCAAGAAGTGAAAATGGATGAGCAAAATTTTTCTTTTCTTTCCTTAGGACATTCGCCAAGAGCTATGGTGAAAGATGAACATTTTTTTCCTTTTTTTCCATACTCTTATTTTATTATTTCTAACATGCACCACTAGCAAAACATGTTTAAGACATGTTTTCTTTTGCCCATATTCATCACCATGGCGGCCACTATAGTCAAATTTGGGAATTTGACATGCAAGGACAACATTTCTAGTGTGCATCAATAGGCCACTTCCACATTTGCCTATCTCAATTCTAAATTTTCTCACACAAGTCCTTTCTAGTGAAATTCACCTTTATAACACTAAATCAATCATCAAAAAAATGTCATACATGAATACTCACATATTATAGGCGTCGAAATGAATTTTAAATTATTGTTATTCCTCGGTTTTGTGGTCCCGAAACCACATTCCGGCTAGGGTCTATTTTGGGCTGTCACATCTTTTCGGGATTATTTCAATTTTAATAACTTTAAACCTGGTTGATAATTATTCAAATAGGCTAGACTTAGGACGTGTTTTCAAAACGATACTTGTTTTCAAAATAGCTTAACGCCACGATTAATCGATTTATCAAGGACGTCCACTTAAACAAACGTAAACTCGATATAACAAAGTGTGGCTATAGTTGTGGGCATGTCTAGGATTGGATCCAATCAAAGAGCTTGGTACTTAAGCAGCCTTCATGGCTCACCTCCTCTGTCTCGGATACCTACCTGGTGCTCAGCTTCCATACACTTTGTTAACTCAACAAAATATATGGTTTTTAAAACACTAAGACGGAACGTGGGTTTTCAACTTCAACGTGGCACGTTAGATTCGGCCATAACGTCTGGGCCGGGTTTGGGGTGTTACATGGCAATTTCATGCTTAAAGCTTATAGAACTGACATTTTGCAACTGTTGCAATTTAGTCTTAAATGTCAAATTGGACACTTTATCAATAAAATCTCTTCATGAAACTTTCACACAATCATGCAAACATGTCATGGACCTCAAAACAATCATAAAAAAAATATTTCTACTTCGAATTTATGGTCTCGAAACTACTATTCCAACTAGGTCCAAAATCAGGATGTTACATTTTTGGGCATAACAAACCGCATTCAAGACACCATTAGGGATATCGCCCTTTTAGCTTGTTTTTGGGAAACCCAACCATTTGTCCGTTGAGCTTAAACGTAAGACTTATTGGGCAATTAAAAAAATTGAATATGGATTGGCATGCTATTGGTAACCACTGCCTTTTGGGCTCACACGAAGTGTGCTTAAACATATAATTGTAACCTTTCCTTTACATCGTTGCTCACACAAGCTATGAAATAGGCCTACTCAAATGAGTTATGGGTCGAAATGTAAGTTACATGATGCTGCTCACACGAGGTGTAGAGTATTCACAAAAAATACAAGGCCTCAACCATCGGTAGGACATTCAAGACTAGCACCCAAAACATGAAATCCCTAATGACATGTCATTTGTATCCTACAAATTCCTAAGGTTCAACCGAGACTCACTATGTAACAGCTCGTTTTTAGTCAAATCAGAATAGTGGTTTTGAAACCAAAAATTCAAAGACAAAATATTTATTTTATTATTTTAATGTTTACAACTTGATAGCATGTATTTTTTAAAATTTCGTGAAGAAATTTTATCGTTTGATAGGTCAATTTTGTAAAAAAGACTAAATCGCGTAAAGTGTAAAACTTGAGTTCTAATCGCTAAAGGTGTCTAATAGCTATGGAACTTAAAATTAGAGGTCCTTATGTTGTAATTAGGCCAATAATAGCTTGATTGGACATAAATGGACATATATTAAGGTGTTTTAAATATTTTTATATAAGGTTTATATAGTAATTTGTTAAATAAAGGTTAATTAATTAAACAAAAGACAAATTTTATTCATTCATCTTTCTATCAATCAAAAATAAGAATGAAAAGAAGCCGTTTATGAACTTTCAAGGTTTGACTATGTATGATTCAATTGTAAGTGATTTTTTACTTGGTTTTTAGTGATTTTTATGTTTTTGAGTTCGTTGTAGCTCAATCTATCTAGCCCGAACCTTCGATTTCAAAAATATTAACATTTGTGAGAGTTTCCATTGATGTATATATGTGTTCTTTGATGTTTGATGATGAAATATGAATATTTTATATGAATTCTACAAGTTTTGTTAAGTGATTTTTAGTGAAAATGAAAAATAGGGATTAAATTAAAAAATGTGAAATGTGGTGGTTAAAAGTATGAATAAATTGAAAATATGAGCTGCTAGTAACATATATTAAATTCGGCTAAGCATGGGTTTGTACTGAATTGCATGGATTTGCAATTTTATGTGATAAGGACTAAATTGTAAAAATGTGAAACATTAAGGGAAAATGTGTAAAATAGCCTTAATGTGTGTTTTGGATTGAATTGAATAAATATAAGAATAAATAAGTTGATTTTGATTACTTATAGATCAAAGAAAGAGGAATTCGAACTTAGATTGGGGAAAAAGTAAAGTAATTGAATAGTTGGTTCATTTCGTCATATCTGTACACGAGGTAAATTCATATAATTGAACTTAAATATGTATCTATTTATTTGATGGATGAAATTGAGATAGTATTTATTCTAATAGATAAATGTGGAGATATTAAATTTAATATACGGTTAAAGTGAATGAGATGTTGAATAAGACCATAGCTAGGCTATGGAAAATTGGATAATAAGACCATAACCGAGTTATGGCATGTGAATGTAAGACCACGGCAGGGCCTTGGCAATGTATGTGTAAGACCGTAGTTGGACTATGGCATCGGAAAATCAAAGTATTTGTATCGTAAGCATTTATAAGGCAGAGTGGTTTAATAAGAGAATTGTTAAGAAATAGATAAGTATCAGTACAGGTATGTATGGAAAACTAATTCAAGTAACGAGTTAGAAGAAGTTGAGAACTTATGAGTTATTATATGGATAAACTTTAATTGTTTGATGCTTTAAATGTTAATTATTTTATCATTTTGAAATGTTAATGAATGTTGTGATTTTTTCATATTTACATACGAACTTACTAAGCTTTATAGCTTACTTTATTTAATTTTCAATGTTTTATAGTTTTACGAAGCTAGCTCGGATCCATGGATCATCAGAGAATTCATCGCACTATCGGACATCTATTTGTTACTTTTGAGTTATGTAATTTGTTACTTTTGAGTTGTGTAAATATGGTTTATGGCATGTATAGGCTTGTGTCATTTTGGTATGTTTGATGAACATGTATTTACGCCATTTGAGTTGGCTTGTGATGATGAATTTGTTAATGTATAAAGATGTGTAAATGACTTTGCTTTAAGTTAGGTAATTAACCTATATTGAGTAAATGAGGTTGAATTGATAATGCATGTTTGAATTGGTTTAACTAAATGAATTATATATGTGAATTATGTAAGTAAAGCAAGTTCAGTTGGTAGGTATTTGAATAGGTAAATGGCATTGAATTGAGTATTGAATCGGTTGAAATGGATATAGTATGATTGTGTATTGGTTGATGACTTTTGGTTTCATATTTGTGTCTTAAAATGGTCCCAATTGATCTTGTATAGGTATGTGCAAAATGCATGGCAAAATGGCTTCATAAATGGCCTATTTTTGTCCACAGGACATGTCTCTCAGCTGTGTGTGACACATGATCATGTTATACGGTCGTGTGTCCCCTGGTGTTGATTTTGAAAACAAGTCAGTATGCTCCACACGGCCTCACACACGGGCGTGTAACTTGGCCGTATGGCATAAGTCAATATACCCTACACATTTGACATGGCCTAGTACACGGCCTGGTACATGGGTGTGTATGTCCATTTTTAGGGCATACGGGCTATCCATACAGGCGTGTGTGTTAGCCGTGTGACCTAAGTCATAGAGTTACACTGGGTCTGACACGGGCTAGGACAATGCCAAGCACTCCCATTTTGATTGTCCACACGACCTATGACATGGGCGTGTCTGATGGCCGTGTGAGACACACGGCCTGGCCACACAGGCGTGTGTCCCCTGTTTTGATAAATTTTTTAAAGTTTTGTAAAAATTTTGTAAGTTATCAGTTTAGTCTCAAACTGCTCTCAAAGCATGTTTAGGGCCTCGTAGGCTCATATAAAGGATAAATAAGTTGAATTTGAATGATGATTGTATGAAATGATTGAATGTATGGGGAAAGTATGTTTATTTGTATTGTAAGTTTGGTAATGCTCCGTAACCCTATTCCCGCATTGAATACAGGTGAGGGGTGTTACATTTATTGGTATTAAAGCTACGATTTAGTCGATTCTAGGACTAACGTAGCATGTGTGAGAGTCTAGCTATACATGCCATATATAACTTGTGATAATGTGATGAATCCTGGCATTATAAACTATGTTTTTGTATACTAATGGTTCCCAAACAAGCTGTAGCAAATGATGTTGAGAGTAATGCGCCAGCCCCGATCAAGGACAACGCCTTTTGAATCTAGACCCGTTTCGAGTAGTCATGGAGGTGAGGCTAAAGAAGCCTTTTTCCAAATAATGAACAAGTGGTTCACTCAATATATCCGGACAAATCCAGCTGCTCAACAACCTCCACCCCTGCCAATTCCTTAACCAATCCCCATAGTTCCTCAAGTTATTGATCCAATACTATTGAACAAGCCGTCGTTCGATAAAATTTGTAAGCATGGGGCTGAAGAGTTCAGTGCTAATATTGATAATGATCCTGAGAAAGCCAAGTTTTGGCTTGAGAATACGATCCGAGTGTTTGATGAACTTTTCTGCACACAGGTTGAATGTATAAAGTGTGATATATCCCTTTTGAGAGGCACTGCATACCAGTGGTGGAATTCATTAATATCTGTGGTGCCAAGAGAGAGAGTCACTTGGGAGTTCCTTCAGACTGAGTTTCAAAAAAAGCATATAAGTCAACAATTAGATCAAAAGCATAAAGATTTTTTAGAACTGACACAAGGCCGTGTGACCGTAACTGAGTACGAGAGAGAATTGTGCAGTTAAGTAAATATGCTCGAGAGTATGTTTTTACTAAAAAGGTAATGTGCAAGCGGTTTGTTGATGGGCTGAATGAAGACATTAAACTTTTGGTTGGGATATTGGATTTAAAATAATTCGTTGTGTTAGTTGAACGTGCTTGCAAAGCTAAAGAACTGGGCAAAGAAAAGAGAAAGCCTGATTCTGAAGGTAGAGATTTGAGAAAGAGATTGATGAATAAACCCTATCACTCTTTTTCCAAGAAATCACAAGATGATTATAGTCAATCAAATGCATCAAAGGAGTACTCTAATAGAGATCGTGTGAAGCACTTTTGAGTTAAAAAACTCTAGCTACATCAATGGCAAGTGTGGGTAATGTTAGACCGAGTAAACCTAAATATGGACAATGTGGAAAACGATATTTTGGAGAGTGTAGAATGAATGATAAAGCCTGTTTTAGATGTGGTTTGCATGAACACTTCATTCGAGATTGTCCTGAGTTAGATGAGAAAGAAATCTCAGAGTGCAAGACAAAGCAACACGACTACGAGAGGAAGACCGTTTCGTAATGTTGGAAATGTGAGTGGTGGTAGAGGTGCAACACTAAATGCTGCTGTAAGGTTAGAGGCTAGAGCATCTACCAGAACTTATGCTATTCTTGTAACAGCCGTTTTTAGGGTTAATCAGAATAGTGGTTTCGGTGCCACCAAATTCGACGAGTAGGTTTGTAAATATTATATTTAATATTTACGAGTTAATTGTGATTTTAAAAATGTTTTTGATATTGTGATTTTTATTTTATTAAGTTTAAGTGGTATGACCCTAAGGTCAAGTGCGTTTAGAAACTGACATATCGAGACCTCATTTCTATAAATCGAGTCATAAATATTTTTATAAATATTTATAGAGTGGCAATAAGATGCTATTAAAGTTTCGTTGAAAAGTTTTATCGTTTCGACAGTTAATTAAGCAAAAATGACTAATCGTGTAAAACGCAAAAGTTGCATGCTATTAGAAAAAGGTGTTATTTGGCTTTGGCTTTTAAAGTGAAGGTCCTCAAACTGTAGTTAAACCATTTGAATTGTGAGTGGACATGTTTGGTCATGCATAAAATATTTTAGTGGTTTTACATTAAGGGTAAAATTATAAATAGGTTATTAAAGGTTAATTAAACAAATAAAACATGAAAATGCAAGAAAAGTTCATTTCTTTCAGCCGAATATGAAAGAAAAGAAAGCCATGGTTGTTCTTTTAAGGTTCGGCCATTCATCTTCATGCATGTAAGTCTGTTTCGTCCCAGTTTTTGATAATTTTTACATTTTTGAGATCGTTGCTTTGTAATCTAGCTAGCCCATATCTCTGATTTCAAAATTGTTAAAGTATTTGGATGATTCCATTATTGAATGTTTAAGTATCTTGATGTTTAATGATAGAAAATAAATCTTTGATGTTAGATTAATGAGTTTTGTTAAGTGAATTTTAGTAAAAATGTCAATTTTGGACTAAATTGTGAAATATGATAAATTGTGTGGTAAAAGTGTGAATAAATAAAATGTGTGGGCTACTAGGGACATTGGTGATATTTGACTGTAGTAGGATTGTACTCAATTTCATGAATTTGCATTTTTATGATATAGGGACTAAATTGTAAAGAAGTTAAAATATCAGGGGCAAAAATGTAATTTTGTCATAAAGTGATTTATGGGCTGTTTTGATATCATGAACATTCGTCTAAGCTTAATTATGGTTAAAAATGGTTAATTTGCATGTTTTGAGCTTAGGGACTAAATTGAATTAAAGTAAACCTTTAGAGGCAATTTTGTAAAAATGTCAAAAATGACCAAATTGCATGAAATGAAGTGTTTTACTGTCTAAATTAATGTATTGAATGAAATTATTAATTTAGATCAAGATCGGGTGGAAAATCAAGGAAAATGGAAAATTTACCAAAATGCCCTTGAAATTTGGTATCTCTATAACTTAGCCAGGTAAGTTCGTATGCTAATAAACATATTTAAATTGTGTTATAAATACTTGTTTATTATCATTGAATTTTCATGAATATCAAATGATTTAATACGAGCAAGAATCGACAAAGTCATGACATTTAAAAGCCCGTACGAACTTTAAGAATAGTATAGGATACAAATGTCATGACATTAGGTTACCGAGATGTGACTTCATGTAAGACCCTGTGTGGGTCAGTGGCATCGATATATGATAACATGTAAGACCATATCTAGGATATGGCATTGTACGAGTTATATGTGATTACCGTATATCCTTAACGATTTCGAATGGTTCAACGGGCAAAGTCAAGTCGAGAAAGAAAGTGTAAGTCTTTATGCAATTAAACATCATTTATGTTGAATGTGACTTGGTTTAATATGTTGTTTTGGAATCAATAGATTCATAAAAGAGCTAGTCGAATGTGTTTAAAAATAGATATACTATATTTGAGTTTAATTGACTAAGTTATATCATTGAAAGTTCGAATGGTCGATATGAAATGTATGAAGTTTTTGTTATATGAATTGTGTACGAAACAGTTTTATAATAGTGATATTCGGGCTTTAAGCCTAGCAAGCATTGTGCTGGTGAATGTAATCGGGCTTTATGCCTAGCAGGCTTATTGCCGATGAATATAAAATCAGACTTTAAGTCTAGCAGGCCTTGAGCCGGTGTGTAATTCAAGCTTATGCCTAGCAAGCTTTATGCTGGTGAATTATTAAATGTTTATGCTTAGAAGAATTCATGCTGATATGGTATTTGAATTTAGTAAACGAGCTAAATGGCCAAGTATGAATAAACTTATTATCTATTTAATATAAGCTAAGTAAGTAACATGATGATTTATTACAAATAATGTGTGATTCAAATGAAGTATATATGTGATTATGGAATGTGTATTCAGTTTTATGATCAAATTATATGAATATTTTAGAATTTGGTTTGTGAATATGTGTATACAAGACCATGTATATTCGGCCATATGGATATTTTGTGTACATGATGTTATAATACGATTTCTGAACTTGTGTATATGATTGTCGAGTTATATGAAGTTGAAAACTTATGAATGAGGACATGAATAATTTGAAATTAGTTCATGAATTGATGCTTTAATTGTTAAATATTTATCTAATTCGAAACTGTTATATGAATGTTATGATCATTTTAGACTCATATACGAACTTACTAAGCTGTGAAGCTTACTTTGTGTTATTTGTTTTATGTTTTGTAGTGTTTCAGATGTTTGCTCAGGTTGGAAGTCAACGGAGATCGTATCACACTATCCGATTATTGAATTATGATATTTTTACACTTTGAGGCTTGGTTTATGGCATGTATAGGCTTGTGTTAAGATGATATATTTTGTTGTGATTTTAGCTATGTGATTTGGCTTATAAAGGTTGGTGTGTATTGGCCATTTAAGTTGGTCTAAAGTATGTGTTTGATAAATGACACATGTGATGTTTATAATGCTTTTGAGTTGGCATATTTTAGTATGAAATATAAATAATGAATTGATATGTTTGAGAAGAATGATTAAGGTGATGAAAGATTGAGAATAATACATAAGAAAGTTATGTAAATTTTTTGATAATGATATGTTGTTTGGGATATGTTTAAGATTGAGTTTTGAGTAGTGATTTTGTTTGTGATATAATGTTTTGATTTG
This sequence comes from Gossypium arboreum, assembly GCF_025698485.1. Classification (NCBI taxonomy): domain Eukaryota; kingdom Viridiplantae; phylum Streptophyta; class Magnoliopsida; order Malvales; family Malvaceae; genus Gossypium; species Gossypium arboreum. The sequence goes on along the minus strand of NC_069071.1, from coordinate 98,743,479 downwards.
TATATGAATTTTCCATGTTGTAATTGCCTATGTGTGTTTTGAAATAGCATGAAGTATGGTATTTAGGTATGCTTGTGGAGGGTGAGAAATGTGGCTTTAACCAAGCCTGTTTTCATTCAACACGGCTGAGCACACGGGCGTGTGGCTTGACCGTATGTGTCACATAGCCTCAGTACACGGCCGTGTATCCCCTAGGTAGCTTCTCGAATTAAGTCAGTATACTCTACAGAGTTGACACAACCTAGACACATGGGCGTGTTTTGTGGCCGTGTAAGGCACACGAACTAGCACATGGGCGTGTGGCCGGTAGTGTGACCCAAGTCAGTATTCATGCCCTGTTTCCACACGGCCTGGGACATGGTCGTGTCATTTGGCCGTGTGAGTGACATGACCCCTGCAGAGATGAAAAATTTCTAAGTTTCCAAAATGTTTCAAATGTCATCGGTTTAGTCCCGAACCTCTTTTGAGTATGTTTTAAGGCTGTGATGAGCCTAGTAAGGGACAATATGATTGTGAATGATAAAGGTTTTAAATTGTATGCAAAATGTATGATTCGAATGTGTTTAAATGTTATGAGGTAAATCCGGTAATGCCTCAAACTCTGTTCTGATTCTGGAAACGGGTAAAGGGTGTTACATTTAGTGCTATCAGAGCTACGATTTAGTCGATTCTAGGACTAACATAGCATATGTGATTCTAGCTATACTTGCCATATAGAACCTGAGATAGTGGGATATCTCTCGACTCTGATGAAAAATTATTTTGGCTAGACAGATGTACTTTCGAACCGAGCTAATTCCGATAGTGCAGAAAGTGGTACTCAAATGTTTGAGTGAAAATGTGTTGGTGATGAGTTGAAACTTATAAAGGTGTGAATCAGAATGCATGATGTTTTGTTATTGATAAATGTTGTAATTATATGAGTATATGAGTTGTGATGTTGGATATATGATTGTCTGGTGAATATTTTGATTTGGAATTAATAATTTGATTTATCATATGAGCTATGTGTTAATTATAAAAGTGATCATAAATAAATGATTGCTAGATGTTTTGAGAATGTGGAATTCGTAATGAACTGGTCATTCAAAATAGTATGTGTGATATGCATGTTTATGTGAAAGTTAAAATTTTTTTGGCTTTACAACCCTCACCCCTCATCGGTAAAGTATTGTAATGAAATCCGTATTATATGGATTAACTAAGCTTACAAGTGTGGAATTACAAAGTTTTGTGATTGAAAGATTAGTACTGTGATCAGATAAGAGAATGAGTTCGCAAGTGAAGGTAGTAACAGAAAAGATATTGAATCGTGTTTAAGGCCATTCGTAATATGCTAATTCACTATTAAACAAGAAGTTGAATTTGAAGAGATGAAAGTATTTAGGTATGATGTCTAAAAAATGAATTAACTGTGAGTTCTTCTGAATTGATTTCTGTTAGTAATGGGATAATGTGAAATCAGTGATGATAGAATTAGACAGTTGAATAATGTTTAAATTTAAATGATAGTTGAGTGCAGTGGTTATACTCGGGCAGTTACTATGGTTTTTTCTGGGAATTCTATGTGTACATTTATCCTCAGAGGTATGTGTAACTGTATATTTTGAGATGAATTTTTTTATCGTATGAGAAAGTTATTAAAATACTGATATACTAAAGCATTGTTGGGTCGTGCGGGTTATGATCATCATTATTCTATTTTTCTCTGGTATTTTATTACATTATGTCGATAGAAGGTCGACGATAAAATTTGTATGATGTTGGTATTCTGTCTCTATTGGTTATTGTTCTGTTGAATGTACATAAAGATTATATTGCTTCTGTTATCGTGGATTCTAGTGCATATGAGTAATTCTTTACTTTTGGATTTCCTCTGAGACATCATCGAGATATTTACCATCTGATATGAGTGCTTTCTTAAAAAGCTCAATATAGTTTTGTTATATTTAGGATTACACTATCTCGATTTTCTTAGGATTCTATGTGATTGTCTGCAAGGGATATTCTTGTAACAGAGATGACCATATCTAATATGATCTAAAATTTCTAGTTTGATCTTGAGAGTATAGTCGTATATTTATCAGATTTATAGAGGTTCTGTTTCTGCATTGTTTGCTGAAGGAGCCATTTTCTTTTTTCTTTTGGGTTCCAAATGCAGTATTACCAGTTGGGGATTTTATCTATTTTTATGGTTCAGACATTGGTCTTATTATGGCATTATGATTTCTATATGATAGAAGTAGCTTCAGTATGGTTCAACGCTTCGATGATTAATGGATGTGATAGCTTTATTATATAATCCTTTCTAGTTTCTTCAAAGAGGGTTGACATCGACAAAAGTGTAAACGGTGAAAGATCAAGTCAAATTTGTGTATCAGTTATTATTCCCAGGTAATCTTGATAAATGTCCATGGGTTGAAAGCTAGATGTTATGTCACATTTGAATTATGTTGTTTTTAAAGATATTTGATTAGTATCTTGAAGAAATTGGAAAAAAAATGTATATTTGAGTTATTCTGACAACAAGAAGAAAGGTTTTCTTTGAAAAATTATTAATCAACAGCCAAAATCGATTCAGTTGTTTAGCCTGATAGGATTATTTGCTTGAAGGGTTAATTGAGAATATGTGTTTAATTTATCCCTGAGTCTGGAAAATAAGTTTTGTTAGTTCACGGGTAAATAGATGGATAGTCTAAATGACAAATTCATATTATAGAAGATTTAATATAGAATTATATCTATTGGAACAGTTCTAATTGAGAAAGTTATCGCGATTAGGAAGTCCGAATGATATGATATTTATTAATAAAGTAGTAAACAGTTGAAGACATTGTTAACTGAAGCGTCAATTCTAGTTTAGCCTGCATCGGGTAAAGAGTTATTCAACACAAGAATTAAAGATGGTTTGAATTGTTGAAAGATTATAAGTCAGTGATTCATTATCACTCTGGGCAAACGATAATAGTCTTGGATGTTCTGAGTGAGAAATCTTTGTGTGTTTTACGATTGATAGTCATGAAATTAATCTTATTAGATGATGAGTAGTTATTGGCTGACCTAGAAAATAAATTGATATTTAATCAGCAAATTTTTGAGGCTAAGAGGTGTGTCAGTGAATTACAAGTTAAAAAGGGGTACAACGTAAATTGATTTCTGATTCAGAATTTCAGATTAGAATCGATAATCATTCATTGTGTCTAGATAGAGTTGGTGTACCGAGGAATCTAGAAATTTTACAACAATTGTGAGTTTTGGGTATGGAATTGCTTTGTAACACCGTTTACTATCCTTAATGTGATAGTTAATACGAGAAGTGATTCAAATTTTTGAAAATATATTTTGCTACTGTGTTATAGAACTTGAAAGCAACTGAGAAAGACATTTATTGTTGGTTAGGTTGCGTATACTAATAGTTATGAGATGAATCTTAAAATAGCATTGTATGAGTATGGTATGGTTGCAATTACTTAATGTAACATCCCAAAATAGGGCCTAAACGGAACAGTGGTTGCGAAACCATAAATTCGAGGTAGAAAAATTTATTTTATTATTATTTTGAGGTTCATGGTATGATTGCATGATTGTGTGAAAATTTCGTGATGAAATTCTATGCATAAAGTGCTTAAGTTGAGGTTAGGGACTAAATCGAATAATTTGCAAAACTTGCATTCTAGAAGTTTTTAGTATGAAATTGCTTTGGAATATTAATTAGGAGGGTTTAAATAACAATTTGACCAATTTTAAGTTCATGGAAAAAAATTAGGACATAGAAGGGAAAAATGATCAGCATGTCATAAAACATAAGAAAATAGGATGAAGTTTAATTTACGAGCCCTGGGGCAAAAGTGCAAATTTGTGAAAGTTTAGGGGTAAAAATATAATTTTGTGAAAGTTTGGGTCACGGACTGTTTTAATAAATGTGAATATTAAATAAGTTAAATTTGCTATTCTAGTCAAGAAGAACGAAATTTGGGAGTAGATCGAGGAAAAGAAAAAGTAAAGGACTAAATTGTAAAGTTTAGTCACATTTTGTATCAAGGTAAGTTACAGTAAATAAATGCAATATTCTTTTATTTTACATTAATATTTTCAACTTCCAGCATTTATATATTTATGTTATGAAAATATTTAAAGTCGAATTTATGGTGAAGTGACAAAGGAAAAGTGTTAGAAAGCCCCGGTTGAACCCTAGGAATGTTAGGATATTAGGGTTGACAGGACAGAACAGAAATGAGCCATGTAAGTCCATATTAGAAATATGGCTTCGGAGACAGGATTGAGCCATGTAAGTCCATGTCAAAGACATGGCATTGGTAGGATATTGATAGACAGGAACGACCCTAGTATCCGTAGTATTCCGAGTGGTTCAACGGGTCAGGATAAGAGTTAAATTACAGTGAATTAACAGCAAAGGAAAAGTATATTATACTTATGAAAAAGGAAAGGTTAGGTAAGAAAGAAGGTAAGGGAATAAAGAAGAAGATAGAAATTGAGAAGTAAAGAAATTTATGATGTTAGATGATATTATGCATAATTATCCATTATGTTGAATGTTGTGATTTATTTGCTTGTAAGCTTACTAAGCCTAGTGCTTAATCTCTTTATTTTCTTCTTCTTATAGTACTTATCTAGTCACTCGGGGATCGAAGGAAACGTCGGAAGCCGATCACACTATCAAAGAAATAACTCGATATAATTAGACGTTTTGTTTTGGGTATGGCATGTATAGAAACTTAGCTACTTCTGGTATAATATGAGCAATGAATGATGTGTAAATACTTGCTAGTGATTAGCTAATAAAATGGCCGATGATATACATGTTTATTAATATGTATGATTGAATGGTGATTATCACATGAAAATTATGAAAATGTGAAAGTAACCTAAAAAGCATTCAAGTAATAGAAATGACGTAACTTTGAAAAATCACTAAAAATTTTAGAAACATAGTTTGAAGATGAATAATATATGAAATTAAATCTTGTTATGTATATTTTCCTATGGAATAAGAAAAACAGGTAAAGGTTTTGTATTTTATAAGATATCTGAGTTTTAGTGAAATAGGGCCAGAGCGATTTTTGGATCCCCTGTTCCAACTTTAGAAATTCACCATAAATTTTAAAAAAATAATTAGGTGGTGTATTTTGTATGGATAATATCCTTATTGAATCTAGTTTTAATAGAAACAAACGGTACAGCCATATGAATTTTGTACAGAGAGAAAAGTGGTTCGTAGTAAGTAGAGGCCGGTCTTGATAATTTCAAACAGAGTAACTTTAACTAATAAACTGTACTAATTGGCTAAGTCAAAAATTATAGAAAAAAATTAGTAGATAGATATATAAGTCTAGTTTCAGGAAAAATTTACGGATCTTAATTTCGAGTTTTGAAAGTCGATAAATGAATTTTTAAGCAACCATGATGTAGAAAAATAGTTTATTTCGAAAATTAAAATAAGTGGTTTAGAGTTCTTTAAAAAGTAAGATAAGTTTAGTAACACCTCAAGCTTGACTCCGGTGACGGTTTCGGGCGTGGGGGTGTTACACTTAACTTTATTGTATTGAATTGAATTTTGATAAAAAGAATTCCAGGGTAGATGTGATTAGAAAGAATGAAGGGAAATGAAAGTAATTCATGACAATCTAAAAGCAGTTTCGGATTGGCAGAAAACATAAAAGCATTGAATTTCAGTTAGAAAACTGAGTATTTGTGAAAGTATTATAGTGGGAATAGAATTTCGTGATTTAGCTATAAAGAAAAGTTGAGTTCACGATTCATCTGACGGATGAGATTATTGTCAGAACTGGAGAAGACCCGTAAATGTGTTTCTTAATTATATGATGTGATGATACAAATAAGATCATTTTTTCTATAGTATCTCTTACAGAAGTAGAAACTCAGCTTGTTAGGATGTATAACAAAGAACAGATCAAAATCTTAGCTCATGAGATTGAAAAGTCGAGAAATCTGAGTCTGTGTGAGAAATTGATGTGGCTAGTGAAAGAAAATTATGAATCTATTCACTAATAAGATTTTCGGGGACGAAAATCCCTAAGAGGGGGAGAGTTGTAACAGCCCGTTTTTAGGGTTAATCGAAACAGTGGTTTCGAAGCCACCAAATTTGACGAGTAGGTTTGTAAATATTATATTTACTATTTACGAGTTAATTGTGATTTTAAAAATGTTTTTGATATTGTGATTTTTATTTTATAAGCGATTTATTAAGTTCAAGTAGTATGACCCTAAGGACAAGTGCGTTTAGAAAATGAGGTATCGGGACCTCGTTTCTATAAATCGAGTAGTAAATACTTTTATAAATATTTACGGAGTGGCAATAAGATGGTATTAAAGTTTCGTTGAAAAATATTATCGTTTCGATGGTTAATTAAGCAAAAATGACTAAATCGCGTAAAACGCAAAAGTAGCATGCTATTAGAAAAAGGTGTTATTTGGCTTTGGCTTTTAAAGTGAAGGTCCTCAAATGGTAATTAAACCATTTGAATTGTGACTGGACATGTTTGGTCATGAATGAAATATTTTAGTGGTTCTACATTAAGGGTAAAATTGTAAATAGGTTATTAAAGGTTAATTAAATAAATAAAACATGAAATTGCATCAAAAGTTCATCTCTTTCAGCCGAATATGAAAGAAAAGAAAGCCATGGTTGTTCTTTTAAGGTTCGGTCATTCATCTTCATGCATGTAAGTCTGTTTCGTCTCGATTTTTGATAATTTTTACATTTTTGAGATCGTTGCTTCGTAATCTAGCTAGCCCGTATCTTCGATTTCAAAATTGTTAAAGTATTTGGATGATGCCATTATTGAATGTTTGAGTATCTTGATGTTTAATGATAGTAAATAAATCTTTGATGTTAGATTAATGAGTTTTGTTTAGTGAATTTTAGTAAAAATGTCAATTTTGGACTAAATTGTGAAATATGATAAATTGTGGTAAAAGTGTGAATAAATAAAATGTGTGGGCTGCTAGGGACATTGGTGATATTCGGCTATAGTAAGATTGTACTCAATTTCATGAATTTGCATTTTTATGATATAGGGACTAAATTGTAAAAAAGTTGAAATATCAGGGGCAAAAATGTAATTTTTTCATAAAGTGATTTATGGGCTATTTTGATATCATGAACATTCGTCTAAGCTTAATTATGGTTTAAAGGTTAATTTGCATGTTTTGAGCTCAGGGACTAAATTGAATTAATGTAAAACTTTAAGGGCAATTTGTAAAAATGTCAAAATGACCAAATTGCATTAAATGAAGTGTTTTACTGTCTAAATTAATGTATTGAATGAAATTATTAATTTAGATCAAGATCAGGTGGAAAATCAAGGAAAATTAGAAAATTACCAAAATTCCCCTGAACTTTGGTATCTCTACAACTTAGCCAGGTATGTTCATATGCTAATAAACGTATTTAAGTTGTGTTATAAATACTTGTTTATTATCATTGAATTGTCATGACTATTGAATGATTTAATACGAGCAAGAATCGACAAAGTCATGACATCCGAAAGCCCGTACGAACTTTAAGAGTAGTATAGGATACAAATGTCATGACATTAGGTTACCGAGATGTGACTTCGTGTAAGACCCTATGTGGGATAGTGGCATCGATATATGATAACATGTAAGACCATATCTAGGATATGGCATTGTACGAGCTATATGTGATTACCGTGTATCCTTAACGATTCCGAATGGTTCAACGGGAAAAGTCAAGTCGAGAAAGAAAGTGTAAGTCTTTAAGCAATTAAACATCATTTATATTGAATGTGACTTGGTTTAATATGATGTTTTGGAATCTATAGATTCATAAAAGAGCTAGTCGAATGTGTTTAAAAATAAAAATATTGTATTTGAGTTTAATTGACTAAGTTATATCATTGAAAGTTCGAATGGTCGATATGAAATGTCTGATGTTTTTGTTATATGAATTGTGTACGAAACAGTTTTATAATAGTGATATTAGGGCTTTAAGCCTAGCAAGCATTGTGCTGGTGAATGTAATCGGGCTTTATGCCTAGCAGGCTTATTGCCGGTGAATATAAAATCAGACTTTAAGTCTAGCAGGCCTTAAGCCGGTGTGTAATTCAGGCTTATGCCTAGCAGGCTTTATGCTAGTGAATTATTAAAAGTTTATGCTTAGAAGAATTCATGTTGATGTGGTATTTGAATTCAGTAAACGAGCTAAATGGCCAGGTATGAATAAACTTATTATCTATTTAATATAAGGTAAGTAAGTAACATGATGATTTATTACAAATAATGTGTAATGCAAATGAAGTATATTTGTGATTATGGAATGTGTATTCGGTTTTATGATCAAATGATATGAATATTTTAGAATTTGGTTTGTGAATATGTCTATACAAGACCATGTATATTCGGCCATATGGATATTTCGTGTACGTGATGTTATAATACGATTTCTGAACTTGTGTATATGATTGTCGAGTTATATGAAGTTGAAAACTTATGAATGAGTACATGAATAATTTGAAATTAGTTCATGAATTGAAGCTTTAATTGTTAAAGATTTATCTAATTCGAAACTGTTATATGAATGTTATGATCATTTTAGACTCATATACGAACTTACTAAGCTGTGAAGCTTACTTTGTGTTATTTGTTTTATGTTTTGTAGTGTTTCAGATGTTTACTCAGGTTGGAAGTCAATGGAGATCGTATCACACTATCCGATTATTGAATTACGGTATTTTTACACTTTGAGGCTTGGTATATGGCATGTATAGGCTTGTGTTAAGATGATATATTTTGTTGTGATTTCAGCCATGTGATTTGGCTTATAAAGGTTGGTGTGTATTGGCCATTTAAGTTGGCCTAAAGTATGTGTTTGATAAATGACATATGTGATGTTTATAGTGCTTTTCTATTGGCATATTTTAGTATGAAGTATAAATAATGAATTGATATGTTTGAGAAGCATGATTTAGGTGATGAAAGATTGAGAATAATACATAAGAAAGATATGTAAATTTTTTGATAATGATATGTTGTTTTGGATATGTTTAAGATTGAGTTTTGAGTAGTGATTTGGTTTGTGATATAATGTTTTGATTTATATATGAATTTGCCATGCTGTAATTACCTATGTGTGGTTTGAAATGGCATGAAGTGTGGTATTTAGGTATGCTTATGGAGGGTGAGAAATGTGGCTTTAACCAAGCCTATTTTCATTCAACACGGCTGAGCACACGGGCGTGTGGCTTGACCGTGTGCGTCACATAGCCTTCGTACACTGTCGTGTATCCCCTAGGTAGCTTCTCGAATTAAGTCAGTATACTCTACACACTTGACACGACCTAGACACACGGGCGTGTCTTGTGGCCGTGTAAGGTACACGAACTGGCACATAGGCATGTGGCCGGTCGTGTGACTCAAGTTAGTATTCATGCCCTGTTTCCACATGGCCTGGGACACAGGCATGTCACTTGGCCATGTGAGTGACACGACCCCTGCAGAGTTGAAAATTTTCTAAGTTTCCAAAAGGTTTCAAATGTCATCGGTTTAGTCCTGAACCTCTTTTGAGTATGTTTTAAGGTTGTGATGAGCCTAGTAAGGGACAATATGATTGTGAATGATAAAGGTTTTAAATTGTATGCAAAATGTATGATTCGAATGTGTTTAAATGTTATGAGGTAAGTCCAGTAATGCCTCGAACTCTGTTCTGATTTCGGATACAGGTAAGGGGTGTTACAATTCTCGCTCACGAAGAAGCATCATCTCCAAATATATTACAGGTACATTCTATCTTTATGACACTGATTTAGTTGCATTTATAGACCCCGGATCAACTCATTCATGCATATGTGTGAACTTAGTGTCTAGTAAGAATTTACTTGTTGGGTCTACTGAGTTTGCTATAAAAGTGTCGAACCCCTTAGGCAAATATCTCCTAGTTGACAAAGTTTGCAAGAATTTCCCGTTAATGACTCAGGGTTACTGTTTCATGGCTGATTTGATGTTGTTACTGTTTGATGAGTTTGATGTTATTCTGGGTATGAACTAGTTGACGTTGCATGATGCAGTAGTAAATTGTAGACGAAAGACCATTGAGTTGAGATGTCAAAATAATGAAACTCTTTTAATCGAATCAAATGATTTAAAGGGTTTTACCAGTTGTAATTTCGTCTGCTAGCTTAGAAATATGTGAAAAAGGGTTGCAATGTAACAGCTCGATTTTGGGGCTAGTCAGAATAGTGTTTTCGGGACCACAAATCCAAAATAGAAAAATTTATTTTTATTTCATTTTTGTGGTCTACATTTCACGGAATAATTTGCTAAAAATTTCGTTCGAAAATTTTGACGTTTGGGCACTCAATTTAGTCAAAAGGACTAAATTGTAAAAAATGAAAAAGTTGATTTCTACTTGTTAACGGTGTCCAATTGCTATGAGATTTTAAATTAGAGGTCCATATATGATAATTAGACCATTTGTTAAGTTAGTGGACAAAAATGGACATGGTGAGATAAAATTTTAAATTTTGGCAAAAAAGGCATTTTGGATATTTGGTAAATAAAAGAATAAAAAAGGAAAATAAAGCCAAAATCTCAAGACATCATAGCTAGGGTTTTCTTCAACTTTCAAGCTTGATTGTAAGTACATCCTAGCCCCATTTATAATGCTCTTTACATTTTTTAAGTCGTATTCACCCAATTTACCTATTTCTACCATTGTTTTGAAGTAGGGTTCATGTTTAAAATTTTACCCATGTGTGACATGCATGTGTTTTGATGTTTAATGGTAGAAAATGAAATTTTATGTGTAATAAACAACTTTCACTAAGTGATTTGATGAAAAATATGGGCTGATATGAGCATGTATATGGTTCGACTAGGCTTGGTAACAAAGAAATTGAGTGCATTTCATTTTACGAGCCTAGGGACTAATTTGTAAATATGTCCAAGATTAGGAGAAAAAAGGTAATTTTTCCATAATGTGATATTTGGAATAATTTGAGTAATGTGAATATTAAATAAGCTAAATTTGTTATTATAGATCAAGAAAAACGAAGTTCGGACCTTGAACGGGGAAAGAATAAGGTGTTTGATGATTAAATCATTTTCTACTATTTTTGGTAGTGAGGTAAGTTCGTATGTAAATAATGCATTGTTCATTTATATTTTAAATACCTTAATACTGTATGCAGTTATGATTAAATCTTGGGAGGAAATCGACAATGGATGATGGGTGAGAAATATCCCGGTTGAACCTTAGGAATAGTCAGGATACAAATGTCATGACATTAGGGTTAGTTGAGATTACGTGTAAGACCATATCTGGGATATGGCATTGATATGAGATTTCGCGTAAGACCATAACTGGGCTATTGGCATCGATATGAGATCCCATGTAATTGGTATAGTATTATGTGTGTGAGATATCCCAAGTATCCTTTAGTATTCCAAGTGGTTCAACGAGAAAATTAACGGCAATGTTTAAGTTGTGAAAGACTATGGTATGTTGTGAAAGATTATGGTAAGTTGCAAGTTGGTACAGATATGTACATAAAGCCCTTGCTTAATGAGCTCGAGATGTGATAAACCCTCGATGTGGTATGATTGAGTAAGTTATGATGCTAAGGCTTTAATAACATCTATGTTGAGTTTAATTATGAACGTTTACAATGGTATTTATGTTAATTTACTTCATGTTAAATTCATGCTAAAGTGTTTATGATGCCTATTATTTGCATAGGAACTTACTAAGCTTTAAAGCTTACCCACTTTCTTTTTCCCTTGTCTTATAGTGTCACCAAGCCAGCTCGGGGATCGAAGACAGTCGGAGATCCATTCACACTATCAAATTATCATTTTGGGTACTTATGATTTCATTATTTTGAGTATGGCATGTATAGGGACTTGGTCATTATGTCTCGTATTTGATTTGGCCAAATATGTTGGCTTATAATGGTTGATGATTCATTTTGTAAATGGCCATTGAAATTGGCTAATATTGGTTAAGTATAAATGAATATGAAGATGTCTTTCACGGATGTGGATTTTTCATAGTTTGAGACGATAAGTATGAGATGTTGTATGAGATAGGAAATAGCATGTAATTGATGTGTGGATGACTTGGTTGTGGCTAAATTGGTGGTATGTATATACTTAGATTTGTGTTACTTGTTGTTGTATAGGTTGGTGCAAGTAAGGGTGGCAAAATGGCTTGGTGAATAGCCTTATTTTTGTCCACACGGGCAGACACACGGGCGTGTGTCTCTGCCGTGTGTGAGACACGGCTTGCCCTTTTGGGTGTGTAATCTGGCCGTGTGTCCCCTGCATCTTGAATTTTAGCTTCGAATTGGCCTCACGAGCAGAGATACAACCGTGTGTCTCAGCCATGTGAAGTACACGGCCTAGGGACATAGGCGTGTGCCCAGGGCATGTGCAGTTTGCACCTATCTTTTGAAAAATTATGAAAATTAAATCACCTAAATGGCCTAACCACACGAGCATGTGACTTGGCCGTGTAATAGCCCGATTTTGGGGCATGTCAGAACAGTGGTTTAGGAACCACTAATCCTAGGCTGAAGAAATTATTTTTAATATTATTTTATGTGTTGTAGCATGATTATATGAGTGCATGAAAATTTTGGTGAAATAATTTTAGCGATTTTATGCTTAATTTTGAAAAGAGACTAAATCGCATAAAAGGCGAAAGTTGTGTTCTATTAATTAGAGGCACCATATAGCTAGAGAACCTTAAATTAGAGGTCCTTAATATGCAAATAGGCATTTAAAAGAGTGATGGCCGGCCATAGAGACAAGGAAATGAAATTGTCAAAGGTTAGGTGAGGTTTTGGTGACAATTTGACTAGAAATAAAATAAAATAAAGAGAAAAAGATATTACCTTTTAATATTCCTTCTCTCCACCAAAAATCTCAAAAAAAAATAAAGGTTTTGGAAGCTTGAAATTTCAACAACTCTTTACCCTTGCAAGTAAGTGATTTTAATGGTCATTCTTGATATTCTTTTGTACTTTTGGGACCCTTGTAGCATAAGCTAACTAAAGGGGGACTATTTTACAAAAATGGTTGATAGTCTAAAGATTACCATGAGAGGATTTGTGATGTTTGCAAAGTGTTATGGAAGAAAATGAATCTTGGTTGTTAAATAAACAACTTTTGTGAAAGGGATTTTCATGAAAACACCTAAAAGGACCATTTTGTGAAGTTTATAAAATAGGTTGTAAATGTGTGAAATAATTGAAAACTTTGAGTTGCAATAAGAGTAATAAAGGTTCAGCTGGGTTTGTTAAAGGAGGAAATTTGATTAAAATCGTTTTATGAGCCCAGGGGAAAAATCGTAATTATGTGAAAGTCTAGGGGTAAAATGGTAATTTTTCCCAGGTATGAATTATAGATTACATTGATTAAGGTAGTGATTAAATAAGTGATTTTTTCATTATAGATCAAGAAAAATGCAGTCCGGACCCAGACCGGGGGAAGACCAAGCTAGTAGACTAATTTAATCCAGTCGCCCACTTTTTGTATACCGAGGTAAGTTTGTATGTGGTTGATAAAACTTTTTATTATGCATTTAGCATTTAATTTTATATGAATTGTATAATTGTCTCGTGAATATTATTGATGTTGTCCGATAAAGATTTGAGGTGATAAAAGTCAGTTGAACCCTATGAATACTTAGGGTACAAATATTATGACATTGGGTTGATAAGATCTCGTATAAGACCATATCTGGGATATGGCATCGACATCAAAATGAGTTATAATGTAAGACCATATCTGGGATATGGCATTGATATGAGATTTTGTGTAAGACCACGTTTTAGACATGGCGTTCAAATGAGAATTCATATAAGACCATATTTGGGATACTCATCAATATGGGATCCCATGTAAGACCACGTCTGGGACATGGCATTGGCATCTTATTGTGTGTATGATAGTCCTGAGTATCCTTAGTATTCAAAGTGGTTCAACGGGTAGCTAAGGATATGTCAAAGAAATGACGATGTATAATCATGTTGAAAGGGTACAGGTATGTACACCAAGCTTGTAGTTTTTGAGATTATGAAATGATAAGGCTGCTGTAAGATGAGAATGAAGGTATTACGATCTTGATGTTCTATTGAACCTTATGTAACTTGAATGAGATAGGAGATGAGTACTATGATTGTTGAAAACAAGACGATTTAAGTTTATTATGTATGTGTATTAAAATGCATATTTTTATTGCTTATTAATTACATGCAAGCTTACTAAGCTTTATGCTTATCCTCTCTCTTTTTCCATTTCCTTTTAGCATCACCAAGCTAGCTCGGGGATCAATGGACATCAGAGGCTTGTTCACACTATCGAGTGGATCTTTTGGGTATAGTTAGTCTCAATATTTTGAGTATGGCATGTATAGGGACATGGTCTTTTTGTTATATGTTATATTGGTCTAGCCAAATGTGTTGGCTTATAATGATATTTGAATCATTTTCGTATGGCCATGAGATATGGCTCATGACAATTGTTGAGTTGTAAACCTATTCATCTATATATGTATGTGCCGATTTCATTAGGATATGGCCTATGGTTATGGATGATTGAATGTTGAAAAATGATATGTGAGTGTATGATATGTTATGGGAATGCATGCATACAAGTCTAAGAGATATTGTTTATTTGAATATATGGGTTTGTTTAAATAAGGGTGGAAATTGGCTTGGAAAATAGCCTTAAAGTTGTCCACATGAGTAGATGCACGGGCATGTGTCTAGACTGTGTGTGACACACGGCATGCCCTATAGGCGTGTGATCTGGCTATGTGTCCCCTACACTCAAATTAATGCCAACAGAATGCCCAGTATTAAACACACGAGTAGAGACACGACCGTGTTTCTCGGCCGTTTCAGGGCCACGGCGTTAGTACATGGGCGTGTGCTTAGACCATGGGAAGTCTGTACCTGATTTTGGAATTTAATCCACCACACGGCCTAAGGACACGAGCGTGTGCCTTGGCTGTGCGACTTTATTTGGTTGATGATGTCATAATTAGATAGTTACACAGGCGTGTGACTCTCTAACACATGAAAATTTTCTAAGTGTTGTAAAAGTTTTGGATGTTTCTGGTTTAGTCCTAAATCCTTTCCAATGCATGTCTTGGGCCTTGTAGGCCCGTATAAGGGATGTTGTGTATATGTTTGAATGATCTTAATTGGAACGAAATTTTATGGCTTAATTTTGTGTGTTTGATTTCATTTACATCTGGTAACGCCTTGTACCCTATTCTGACGCTGAATACGGATAAAGGGTGTTACATTTAGTGGTATTAGAGTTATGATTTAGTCAATTCTCGGACTAACGTAGCGAGTGTACAAGTCTAGCTATACATGCCATAAATACATTGCAATAGTGTGACGACTCCTGAGCATTTTATTGTGTTTTTATATAGTAATGGATCACAATCGAGCTGAAGTTGACGACATAGAAAGTGACGCACTTGCTCCAGCTGAAGGGATAATGCTGCAAGAGAGTAGACCTCCCACAGTTAGTTAGGGAGGAAGAGAAGGGGCTCGGGAAGCCTTTCTCCACATGATGGATACTTGGTACACGGAGTTCGTTCGGATGAACCCAAATGCTCAATCCCCTCCACCCCCACCTATTCCCCAACCTATCCCAATGGCACCCCATGGTATGGATTTTATAAGACAGAATAGACCTCCGGTGGATAAAATTCGAAAGCAATGAGCTGAAGTGTTCTGAGCTAATATTGATGATGATCCGGAACGAGCAGAGTTTTGGCTCAAAAACACCATCTGGGTTTTGGAGGAATTGTCATGCATACCGAAAGAGTGCATGAAATGTGTTGTGTCATTGCATAGAGATTTGGCTTACCACTGATGGAAGACACTTGTCTCGGTTGTGCCGAGGGAGAGACTGACATGGGAATTTTTTCAAGAGGAGTTTTGGAAAAAGTATATCAGTCAGAGGTTTATGGATTAAAAAAAAGAAAGAGTTTCTTGAGTTGAAGCAAGGTAGAATGACCATAACTGAATACGAACATGAGTTTGTGAGACTCAGCAAATACGCTCGAGAATGTGTGTCGACCGAATCCATTATGTGCAAGAGGTTTGAGGACAGATTAAACGAAGATATTCAAATTTTTGTCGGTATACTTGAGCCGAAGGAGTTCGTTATACTCGTCGAAAAAGCTTGTAAGGCCAAGGAAGTGGCCAAAGAGAAGAGAAAGGTTGAGTCTGAGGCTAGGGATTCAAAGAAAAGATCTATGGGCAAGTCATTTCAATCCACATCGAAGAAGTCGAGGGACTTCCACCCTCGTTCCAATGCTTCTGTTGAGCCTTCAAATAGAAATAGAGGTAAACAGTATTTGGGTACTAAGGCCCAAACCACCTCGATTGCTAGTGTTGGTAATGCTCGACTGAGTAGACTAGAATGTCCCCAATGTGGTAGACATCACTCCAGTGAGTGTCGAGGGAGTGACAGGACCTGTTTCAAGTGTAGTTTCCCAGACCACTTTATTAGAGAGTGCCCCGAGATGGTAGAAAAGGAGAGGTACAGTGCAAGATCAGGTAACACCAATAATCGATGTAGACCGCAGAAAAATTTGGGTAGTGGAGCGAGCAGTAAGAATGCCCCTAAAGAGTCTATTGTGAGACTCAAGGGCAGCGCTCTTGGAATGATGTACGCCATTCTCGCTCGCGAAGAGGCTTCATTCCTGGGGGTGATTTCAGGTACATTTTCTATCTATGATGCTACTATTATTGCTTTGATTGATCTAGGATCTACCCATTCCTATATTTGTATGAAATTGGTGTCTAGTATGAGCATACTAGTTAAATCTACGGAATTTGTAATAAAAGTGTCAAACCTGTTAGGCAAATACATGTTAGTTGATAAAGTATGTAAGAATTGTCCCTTGATGATTAGAGGTCACTGTTTTCCGGCTAACCTTATGTTTTTTTTTTCCATTTGATGAGTTTGACGTAATTCTTGGTATGGATTGGTTAACTGTTCATGATGTAGTAGAAAATTGTGGGAGAAAATTTATTGAATTGAAATGTGAAAATAGTGATATTCTCCAAGTTGAATCAGATGAGTCGAATAGCTCGCCTGTAGTGATATCTTCTATGACCACTCAAAAGTGTGTAAGGAAGGGTTACGAAGCTTATCTTGCATTTGTTTTGAATACCCAAGAGTCGGAAGTAAAGATTAAGCCAGTGCCTATGGTATATGAGTACGTAGATGTGTTTTCAGAAGAGTTGTCCGGATTGCCTCCAACTAGGGAAGTCACGTTTGGTACTGAGTTGGTCCTTGGTATGGCACCTATTTCGGTTACCCTGTATAAGATGGCACTATTAGAGTTAAAAGAGTTAAAGGTTCAGCTACAAGAGTTAACGGATAAGGGTTTTGCGAGACCGAGCTATTCTCTGTGGGGTGCTCCGATACTTTTTGTGAAAAAGAAAGATGGGTCGATAAGGTTATGTATAGACTATAGACAGCTCAACAAGGTGATTGTGGAGAACAAGTATCCTTTGCCAAGGATCGATGATCTGTTTGACCAATTGAAATGAGCCACAGTGTTTTCTAAGATAGACTTAAGTTTCGGTTATTACCGGCTAAGAGTTAAGGAGCAAGATGTACCGAAAACTGCATTTTGGACGAGGTACAGGCACTATGAGTTCCTTGTCATGCCCTTTGGCTTAACAAATGCTCCTGCCGTGTTTATGGATAGAATGAATTGTATTTCCTGACCGTACTTGGATAAGTTCATTGTTGTTTTTATCGATGATATATTAATTTATTCTCGTGATGAGAGTGAGCATGTGGAACATTTGAGAATTTTTTTGCAAACTTTAAGAGATAAACAGTTGTATGCCAAGTTTAGTAGAAGTGAGTTTTGGCTCCTAGAGGTCGAATTCTTAGGACACATCGTGTCAGGTGATGGAATTAGAGTTGACCCGAGTATGATCTCTGCTATTGTTAAGTGGAAATCGTCGAGGAATGTATCAGAGATTAGAAGCTTTCTAGGCTTAGCAAGTTACTACAAACGATTCGTTAAAGGATTCTCCATGATTGCTACTCCGATAATGAGGTTGCTATAGTAAGATGTCAAGTTCGAATGGACGGAAAAATGCCAATAGAGTTTCGAGAAACTAAAGGCGTTGTTGACTAAAGCTCCAATATTAGTGCAACCAGAACCGGGAAAAGAATTTGTAGTGTATAGCAACGCACCCTTGAATGGATTAAGATGGTTTCTAATACAAGAAGGCATGGTAATTTCATATGCCTTGAGACAACTGAAGCCGCATGAGAAGAACTATCCAGCTCACAACTTAGAGTTAGCCGTCATAGTGTTCGCACTGAAGATTTGGAGACACCATTTGTATGGCAAGAGATGCCGAGTATTCACCGACCATAAAAGTCTAAAGTATTTGATGACTTAAAAGGAACTGATCCTTCAACAACGGATGGCTAGAGCTCATAAAAGATTATGAACTGGTGATCGACTATCAGCCAGGGAAGGTGAATGTGGTCGCTAATGTTTTGAGTAGGAATTCATTGTTTTCCTTGAGGGCGATGAACACTCAGTTATTAGTAATCGACGATGGTTTGATTTTAGCCGATATGAGAGCAAAACCAACGTTTTTGCAAGAGATCTGCGAAGCTCAAAAAGGTGATAAAGAATTGCAAGCCAAGATAACTTAGTGCGAGACAGATATAGAATCAGACTTTTGGATTGGTTCAGATGGTTGTTTAATGTTTCGAGACAAAATTTGTGTACCCAAAGACGATGGGCTTATTCGAAAAATTTTGCATGAGGCACATAGCAGTTGTATGTCTATCCATCCGAGTAATGTGAAAATGTATAATGACTTCAAGAAAATGTATTGGTGGTCGGGAATGAAGAGAGACATTTCAGAGTTTGTCTCTAAGTGCCTAATTTGCCAGCAAGTGAAAGCCGAACACCAAGTACCTTTGGGTTTACTTCAGCCTGTGATGGTTCCCGAATGGAAATGGGACCATATTACTATGGATTTTGTGTCCGAGTTGCCTTGGATGCCAAGGAAGAAAGATGTCGTATGGGTTGTGGTTAATAGGCTAACAAAGTCAACTCATTTTATACTGATGCGTATGGATTATCCTCTTGAAAAATTGGTTGATTTGTATGTTTCCAAAATTGTGAGACTCCAAGGAGTGCCCTTGTGGATTATTTCAGATAGAGATTCGAGGTTTACCTCACGGTTTTGGAAAAAGTTACAAGAAGCTTTGGGGACAAAGTTGAATTTTAACACGGCTTTCCATCCGCAAACTGACGGTCACTCGGAGAGAGTAATTCAGATTCTTGAAGACATGTTGTGGTGTTGTGTCCTTGAATTCCAAGGCAGTTGAGAAAAGTATTTACCACTGGTAGAGTTTGCCTACAACAATAGCTATCAGTCAAGTTTGAAAATGGCGTCTTATAAGGCTTTGTATGCGCGTAAGTGCAGAACACCCTTGTATTGAACCAAACTCAGAGAAAATTAGATTCACAGGGTTGACTTAGTTAAAGAAACCGAAGAGAAAATAAAGGTGATTTGAGATTTCTTGAAAGCGGCTTCAGATAAGCAGAAATTCTATGCGGATTTAAAACGAAAGGAAATTGAGTTTCAAGTTGGTGATAAGGTGTTTCTAAAAGTGTTCCCGTGGAAGAAAGTTCTCAGGTTTGGTCGGAAAGGCAAGTTGAGTCCGCGTTTTATCGGACCATATAGGGTGACTGAGAGAATAGGACCGGTAACTTATCTGTTAGCCTTACCACCCGAGTTGGAAAAGATTCACGATGTGTTCTATGTGTCTATGTTGCACCTATACCTATCAAACCCTTCACATGTGATTACACCTACAGAGGTTGAGATAAGACAGGATATAACGTATGGTGAGGAACCAGTTAAGAGTTTTGGCTCGAGAAGTCAAGTAGTTAAAAAATAAAAGCATTTCCCTTGTAAAAGTGTTATGGCAATGACATGGGGTTGAAGAGTCCACAGGGGAACCCGAGGAAACAATGAGAAGCCAATAGCAAACTCTTTTTACCGGGAACATTTTCGGGGACGAAAATCCTTAAAGGGGAATTGTAACAGCCCAATTTTGGAGCTAGTCGAAACAGTGGTTTTGGAACCACTAATTCGAGGCTGGAGAAATTATTTTTAATATTATTTTATGTGTTATTGTATGATTATATAAGTGCATGAAAATTTTGGTGAAATAATTTTAGCGATTTTTTGCTTAATTTTGAAAAGGGACTAAATTGCATAAAAGGCGAAAGTTGTGTTCAATTAATTAGAATTGTCATATAGCTAGACAACCCTAAATTAGAGGTCCTTAATGTGCAAATAAGCCTTTAAGAGAGTGACGGCCAGCCATAGAGACAAGAAAATGAAATTGTCAAAAGTTAGGTGAGGTTTTGGTGACAGTTTGACTAGAAATAAAATAAAATAAAGAGAAAAAGATATCACCTTTTCATCTTCCTCCTCTCCACCAAAAATATCAGCAAAAATAAGGGTTTTGGAAGCTTAAAATTTCAGCAACTCTTCACCCTTGCAAGTAAGTGATTTTAATGGTCATTCTTGATAATTTTTGTACTTTTGGGACCCTTGTAGCATAAGCTAACTAAAGGGGGGACTATTTTACAAAATGGTTGATAGTCTAGAGATTACCATGAAAGGATTTGTGATGTTTGCTGAGTATTATGGAAGAAAATGAATCTTGGTTGTTAAATAAACAACTTTTGTGAAAGGGATTTCATGAAAACACCTAAAACAACCTTGTTGTGAAGTTTATAAAATAGGTTGTAAATGTGTGAAATAATTGAAAACTGTGAGTTGCTATAAGAGTAATAAAGGCTCGGCTAGGCTTGTTAAAGGAGGAAATTTGATTAAAATCATTTTACGAGCCAAGGGGCAAAACTGTAATTATGTGAAAGATTGTATTGATTACTATAGTGATTAAATAAGTGAATTTTTCATTATAGATCAAGAAAAACGGAGTCCGGACCCAGACCAGAGGAAGACCAAGCTAGTAAACTAATTCAATCTAGTCGCCCACTTTTTGTATACTGAGGTAAGTTTGTGTGTGGTTGATACAACTTTTTATTATGCATTTAGCATTTAATGTTATATGAATTGTATAATTGTCTCGTGAATATTATTGATGTTGTTCGATAAAGATTTGAGGTGATAAAAGCCGGTTGAACCCTATGAATACTTAAGGTGCAAATACTATGACATTGGGTTGATAAGATCCTGTATAAGACCATATTTGAGATATGGCATCGGCATCAGTATGAGTTATCATGTAAGACCATATCTGGGATATGGTGTTGATGTGAGATTTCTTGAAAGACCACGTCTGGTACATGGTGTCGAAATGAGAATTCGTATAAGACCATATATAGGATATGGCATCGATGTGAGATTCCATGTAAGACCATATCTGGGACATGATGTTGGCATCTTATTGTGTGTATGATAATCCCATGTATCCTTAGTATTCCAAGTGGTTCAACGGGTAGCCGAGGATGTGTCAAAGAAATGACAATGTATAATCATGTTGAAAGGGTACAGGTATGTACACCAAGCTTGTAGTTTTTGAGATTATGAAATGATAAGGCTGCAATAACATGAGAATGAGGGCATTAAGATCTTGATGTTCTATTGAACCTTATGTAACTTGAATGAGATAGGAGATGACTACTATGATTATTGAAAACAAGATGATTTAAGTTTGTTATGTATGTGTATGAAAATGCATATTTTTATTGCTTATTAATTACATGCAAGATTACTAAGCTTTATGCTTACCCTCTCTCTTTTTCCATTTCCTTTTAGTATTACCAAGCTAGCTCGGGGATCAAGGGACTTCAGAGCCTCGTTCACACTATCGAGTGGATCTTTTGGGTATAGTTAGTCTCAATATTTTGAGTGTGGCATGTATAGGGACATGGTCTTTTTTTATATGTTATATTGGTCTAGCCAGATGTGTTGGCTTATAATGATATTTGAATCATTTTGTGTATGCCATGAGATATGGCTCATGAAAATTGTTGAGTTGTAAACCTATTCATCTATGTATGTATGTGCTGATTTCATTAGGATATGGCCTATGGTTATGGATGATTAAATGTTGAAAAATAATATGTGAGTGTATGATATGTTATGGGAATGCATGCATGCAAGTCTAAGAGATTTGTTTATTTGTATATATGGGTTTGTTTAAATAAGGGTGGCAATTGGCTTGGAAAATAGCCTTATAGTTGTCCACACGGGTAGACACATAGGCGTGTGATTAGACCGTGTGTGACACGTGGCTTGACCGATGGGCGTGTGATCTGGCCGTGTGTCCACTGCACTCTAATTAATGCCAATAGAATGCTGATCGCGTGATTCGTAACAAGTAATAAATATTTATAATGAAGATCAAACCTAGACTAACTACTATCACAATGAAAAGGCAAGCTGTGACACCCCTAATGTGACCCTAGTCGGAGAGTGGTTTCGGGACCACAAAACCGAGTCACAAGAATAAGTAGGTGTTATATTCTGTGCTTATTGTATGTGGAATTTGTATGCGTAAATATTTCGTGCCTTGATTTTATTAATTAGGTGCTAATTCATAAGAAAGGACCCATGTGTTAGGACTTGAAAATGTGATAGGTGAATTTTTAAGTGGCCAAATAATGCATGAAGTAAAGACATGAGGGATTTGCATGTCAATTTAGCCAACTATAGGAAGTGGCCGGCCATGGTAATGAAGATGGGCAAAAGAAAACATGTCTTGAACATGTTTTGCTAATGGTGGATGTTAGAAATAATAAAATAAAGAGCATGGGCAAAGGAACATGTTTCAAACATGTCTAGTTAATGGATCATGTTAGAAAGAATAAAGAAATGGAGAAAAAAGGGGAAATGATGAACAAAAAAAAAAAAAGAGTGTGGATGCCCCCCTTTGTTGCCGTGAGTTGAGGAAAAAGAAAGGAGAAAAAAAATTTTTGTTGTTCATCCTTTCTCATTTTGTTACAATTGCCATGGCTTGAGAAGAAGAAAAAAAAAAGTGTTCATGTTTTCTTTCTTTTGCTATAGCCGAAACAAAGGGTGAAAAGAAGGGAGATTTACTCAAGTCAATTCGGCAAGTACCTTTGGCTACTAGAAGAAAAAAAATTTCAATTGCATGATTGTTGCGGAAATGAAATGATGAATGGAAATTGCTTCAAATATCCTATTGAATAGTATATGAAATGTAAATGTATGACTTGGTATGACATTGATCCGAAAGGTCTAAGGAACTATGGTAGTTCGGTATGGTCTGGAGCAATGGGCCTTGTTTCATTATTTCATTTTATGATAATTTTAGTAACGGATGGTTGTGAAGTGCTTATGACTTTCTGAATTATAAACTCACTCGGTGTTTTCTTGTCACCCATTTTAGGTCTCTTGGACTCGTATCGTTTACGTGCTCGTAACCGTCGTTGAAGTCATCACACATTTGGGAATCTTTTGGTATTGTCTTTGTAGTTGAACTAGGAGAACATTTGGCATGTATAGGCTATTTTGTTTTGTTGAATTTGGGTTGTAAACTTTAAGCCATGCGAAAATGGCCTATGTGGTCGGTTGAGTGTGAATCTAAAACCTATAGGCACGAGCCTTAGAAACCTTAATTTTGATAAGGTGGCCATAGTTTGTATTATGTATGATGAAATAGTTGGCCATGGAAGAATTATGAAATAGTCATTGTTTGCTTTAGTAACAGATGCTGCCAGCAGCAGTGAGGTGAGATGGAAAAATCACTAAAAATAGTAGAAGTAGAATTAAATAGTGAATAAATTATGAAATTGAACCATGATGAATCTATTTTCATATGGACGAAACGAAACGACCATATGAGCTGTATTTTAAGGGATAATCAGGTTTTTGAAACAGGGCCAGAACGGTTTCTGGATCCCCTGCTCGAATTTGAAAATTTACTATAAATTAACCAGAGAGAATTAGAAGTCATGCTCTATATGTACAGATTCCCTTGTGAGTCTAGTTTCTCTAGAAACAAACGCATAAGTGTTGGAGCCCTGTACAGGAAGATATCCAAGTCGTAGTGCACAAAGGTCAGTGTAGTCTAACCCTGAAACAGGGGAAACTTTAACTAATAAACTGTACTAATTGGCTCGACCAAAAATTCTAGAAAAAAATGTGTAGATGGGATTATGAGTCTAGTTTCAGGGAAAATTTACGAAACTGATTTTTGAGTTCTGGAACTCGAGATATGATTTTTAAGAGGACAGTGACGCAGTTAGCTAGCTTTGCCGGGATGAAATTAAATATTTCCAAGAAAGAAATAAGGAAGTAAGCCGATAACACCACGTGGTCAAATCCGGTGACGGTCACGGGTTTGGGGTGTTACATTTTATTGGTATCAGAGCTATGGTTTAGTCGGTTCTAGGACTACCATAGCGCGTGCTGAGTCTAGCTATACATGCCAAATTGTTAGTGCTTAAAAGGTGATGACTTGACGGTTGAAGTTTTTGTTTTGATTAACAAATGGAACCCGGGTAGAGAGACCCTTGGCGGATGACGTTGAAAGTGTAGCGGCTGCTCCGCGCAAGGGACGCCGCTGTTGAGCCTCGGTCATCCGCGAATAATCAAAATGAAGGGCTAAACAAGCCTTCTTCACCATGATGAATGAGTGGGTCGCGCAATATGCCCGAACCAATCCGGCTGTCCAACCATTCTCGAATTTAAATACTGCACCCCAAGAGCCCGCAATGCCTCTAGTTACTGATCCTGTGAGGATGAGTAAACCACCTGTAGACCTGATTAGGAAGCACGGGGCTGAGGAGTTCAAGGCCATAGTTACTAATGATGCCGAAAAGGCCGAAGTTCGACTCGATAACACCATTCGAGTGTTAGATGAACTCATGCACACCGATGAATGTCTTAAGTGTGCTATATCCTTGTTATGAGACTCGACTTACTATTGGTGGAGGACTTTAATTTCCATAGTCCCAAACGAACGAGTTACTTGGGATTTCTTTCAATCAGAATTTCGAAAGAAATACATTAGTCAACGGTTCATCGATCAGAAGTGTAAGGAATTCTTGGAACTCAAGCAAGGCCGTATGACCGTATCTGAATACGAACATGAGTTCGTAAGACTTAGTCGGTATGCTCGGGAGTGTGTGGCTGATGAGGTTGCTATATGCAAAAGATTTGAAGAAGGATTGAATGAACATTTAAAGCTGCTAGTGGGTATTTTGGAGATAAAGGAGTTCGTAACACTAGTCGAACGAGCCTGCAAGGCGGAAGAACTTGGAAAGGAGAAGAAGAAGGCTGAATTTGAAACAAGAGATTATCGTAAAAGATTGGCGAGTAAAGCTCCGTTCTCAGCTGTAAAGAAGTTCAGGGAGGACACTAATAAGTCGAGGGCGACTGCGGGAATTTCCATCAGAGCCCGACCATTGACGGACTCCCGAGCTACTCCGGTAGCTAGTGTGGGCAATAATCGTCGAGAGAAACCTGAATGCCCCCAATGTGGAAGACGAGACCTAGGTGAATGTTGGGGTAAGTCTGTTAATAGGGCCTGTTATGGATGCGGTTCGAAGGACCACTTCATTAGATATTGCACGGAGCTAGATGAGAGTAATAAGACGCAAGGTGCAAGACCTAGTGGAACGACGGCTAGAGGTAGGACCCCAAGAATTTCTGGAGGTAGGGGTGGTAATCAGAGAGGAGACTCGACACTACTGTTCGATCCGAGACCCGTGCTCTGCTAGAGCATATGCCAACCGCGCACGAGAGGAGGCATCCTCCCCGACGTTATCACGGTACTTTTACTCTCTTTGATACTAGTGTGATTGCATTGATTGACCCGGCTCTACTCATTCATATGTATGTGAAACCTTAGCATCCAAAGAAGACTCTACCGTTGAGTCTCTCGAGTTCGTAATTCGAGTGTCAAACCCTTTGGGTCAATACGCACTCGTTGATAAAGTGCGCAAGAGATGCCCCTAATAATTCGAGAATCCTGTTTTCCTCTACCATTTGATGAATTCAATGTTATTCTTGGTATGGATTGGTGATCGTACATGATGCGGTGGTGGATCGCAAAAGGAAAACCATTGATTTGAGGAGTGCAAATAATGAGGTAGTCCGAGTCGAGTCTCTCGATTTAAAAGGAGTGCCGCGATAATATCTTCTATGACCGCCGGAGATATGTGAAAAGGGTGTGAAACATACCTTGCGTATGTGCTTGAAAGTAAAAAGCGGAAAGGAAACTCGGATCGGTACCAGTGGTTTGTGAGTATTCAGATGTGTTTCCTGAGGAGTTACCGGGATTGCCACCGGTTCGAGAGGTGGAATTCGGCATCGAAGTTGTACCGGGTACTACGCCGATCTCAATAGCCCCGTATCGTATGGCATTAACGGAATTAAAGGAATTGAAGGTTCAATTGCAAGAATTGACGGATAGAGGTTTCGCTCGACGAAGTTTTTCTCCATGGGCGCACAAAGATTGTTTGTGAAGAAGAAGGATGGAACTATGAGATTGTGCATCGACTATCGTCGGTTGAATAAAGTGACGATAAAGAATAAATATCCGTTGCCACAATTGACGATTTGTTTGATCAATTAAAGGAGCCTCGGTGTTTTCAAAGATAGATTTGAGGTCGGGTACTATCGGTTGAGGGTCCGAGAATCGGACATGCCCAAAAGCGCTTTTAGAGCGAGGTACGGTCACTACTGAATTCTTAGTGATGCCGTTTAGGCTCACTAATGCCCTCGCGGTATTTATGGATTTAATGAATAGAATTTTCAGGCCATACTTGGATCGGTTCGTAGTTGTATTTATCGATGACATTGTGGTCTATTCGAAAGATGAAACCGAACATCTTGAACACCGAGGCTAGTGTTGCAAATCTTACGAGATAAGCGGTTATCGTAAAGTTCAATAAATGTGAATTTTGGTTGAGGAGGTTAGCTTTTGGGGCACGTGGTGTCCGTGATCGGTGTCGTGGTGGACCCGAACAAAATTTCGACCATAGTCGATTGGAAACCTCAAGGAATGTTGCGAAGTTAGGAGCTTTGGGGCTTGCCGGATACTATCGACGATTTGTGAAAGGTTTTTCGGTGATATTTGCACCGATGACGAAACTACTCCAAAAAGATGTTAAGTTCAAGTGGTCGAAATTTGTCAAGAAAGTTTCGATCGACTAAAACTTGTTTAACCGAGGCCCCAGTGCTAGTACTGACCAGAGTTCGGTAAAGAGTTTGTCATATCTGATGACGCATCCTTGCTTGGGTTAGGTTGTGTGTTGATGCAAGAAGGTCGAGTTGTGGCTTACGCGTCGAGACAACTGAAACCGCATGAGAGAAACTATCCGACCCATGACCTTGAACTAGCAGCCATAGTGTTCGCCTTAAAGATATGGCGGCATTACTTGTTTGGAGAAAGGTGTCATATTTATTCGGACCATAAGAGTCTTAAATATCTGATGACTCAAGGAGATCTAAACTTGCGACAAAGACGTTGGCTTGAGTTGTCGAAGGACTATGAACTTGTCATTGATTATCACCCAGGAAAGGCCAACGTGGTGGCCGATGCTTTAAGTCGTAAGGCACTGTCTGCTTTGAGAGCGATGGATGCTCATCTATCCGTTTCACCCGAGGAGGTGCTAGTAGTCGAATTAGAGGCCAAACCGTTATGGATTCATCAAATACTTGAATCTCAGAAGGTCGACGCTAAATTGGTCGCTAAACGAGTCGAATGTGTTTCGAATGAGGAATCGGAATTTCAGATTGACGACAATGGTTGCTAGACGTTCAAGGGTCGATTATGTATTCCAAGGGATTTGGAACTTGTTTCGATGATTTTGAACGAGGCTCACAGTAGTCGAATGTCAGTCCACCTGGGTAGTACTAAAATGTACAATGATCTCAAACGCCAATTTTGGTGGCGGTATGAAACGAGACATTTTAATTTGTTTGAAGTGTTTGACATGTGAACAAGTGAAAGCGGAACATCAAGTACCATCGGGATTACTTGACCAATCATGATACCGAATGGAAATGGGATCGAGTAACAATGGACTTTGTGTGCGGGTTACCATTGACTCGAATAAGAAAGACTCGGTGCGGGTCATTGTTGATAGATCGACCAAGTCTGCTCATTTTATTCTGTCCGCACGGATTTTTCGCTTGATAGATTGGCGTAATTATCGTCTCCCAAATTGTTTGATTGCATGGGGTACCATTTCTATCGTGTCGGATAGAGACCCAAGATTTACATCGCGATTTTGGAAGAAATTGCAAGAGGCTTTGGGTACCAAGTCGTATTTTAGCACTTTTCACCCCAAACCGATGGTCAATCCGAACGGATAATTCAAATACTCAAGGATATGTTGAGATGTTGCATCCTTGAGTTTAGTGGCTCATGGGAACGGTATTTACCTTTGGTTGAATTCGCTACAACAATAGCTTTCAAACAAGTATTAAGATGGCGCCTTACGAGGCTTTATACGATCGTAAATGCCGTACACCATTGTTTTGGATGAGCTCGGTGAAAGCAAAATTTTGGGGTGGATTTGATTAAAGATCTTTGAACAGAAAGTGAAAGTAATCCGTGAAAGTCGAAGATAGCCTCCGATCGTCGAGAAGTAAACGCGGATCTGAAACGAAAAGACATCGAGTATCGGTGGGAGATAAAGTGTTTCTTAAAGTTTCGCCTTGGAAAAGATACTCGATTTGGCCGTAAAGGCAAATTGAGTCCGAGGTTCATTGGGCCATATGAGATATCCGAACGAGTCGGTCGATTGCATATTGTTTGATTTTGCCCCCGAACTCGAAAAGATTCACGACGTCTTTCATGTTTCGATGCTTCAACGCTATAGATCGATCCATCGCACGTGATTAGTCCATCGAGGTTGAAATGCAAGCCAATATGAGTTACGAGGACGAACCCACTCGTATCCTAGCTCGAAGTGAAAGAGTTACTGAAACAAGAAAGTTCCGTTAGTAAAAGTGTTATGGCTCAAACACGGATAGAAGAAGCTACATGGGAACCCGAGAACTCTATGAAAGAACAATACCCAAACCTATTTACGGTAAGATTTTCGGGGACGAAAATCTCTTAAGTGGGGAGAGTTGTGACACCCTAATGTGACCCTAGTCGGAGAGTGGTTTGGGACCACAAAACCGAGTCACAAGAATAAGTAGGTGTTATATTCTGTGCTTATTGTATGTGGAATTTGTATGCGTAAATATTTCGTGCCTTGATTTTATTAATTAGGTGCTAATTCATAAGAAAGGACCCATGTGTTAGGACTTGAAAATGTGATAGGTGAATTTTTAAGTGGCCAAATAATGCATGAAGTAAAGACATGAGGGATTTGCATGTCAATTTAGCCAACTATAGGAAGTGGCCGGCCATGGTAATGAAGATGGGCAAAAGAAAACATGTCTTGAACATGTTTTGCTAATGGTGGATGTTAGAAATAATAAAATAAAGAGCATGGGCAAAGGGAACATGTTTCAAACATGTCTAGTTAATGGATCATGTTAGAAAGAATAAAGAAATGGAGAAAAAAGGGGAAATGATGAACAAAAAAAAAAAGAGTGTGGATGCCCCCCTTGTTGCCGTGAGTTGAGGAAAAAGAAAGGAGAAAAAAAAAATTTTGTTGTTCATCCTTTCTCATTTTGTTACAATTGCCATGGCTTGAGAAGAAGAAAAAAAAGTGTTCATGTTTTCTTTCTTTTGCTATAGCCGAAACAAAGGGTGAAAAGAAGGGAGATTTACTCAAGTCAATTCGGCAAGTACCTTTGGCTACTAGGAGGTAAGCTTTGAGTTTGTTGATTTGGTTTTGTAATATGCTAAGTTGAATGGTGGATGCACTCTTGGTAAGGTCAAGGAAGTTGAGATTTCTTGTGTGTGTCTAGGCAAAATGCCGAATGATTTAGTGTTGGAGATAGGAGCTTACTTAGAATGATAAATTCTTCTCCTATGATTATTTTTCTTGCATGTTAAATGGCTCCTACTTAGCCATGCAAAAATTTGTAATTTGTATGGATGATTGGAGCATTCGGCTAGGGTATAAAGGAAGGGATTTTGGTTGTTTCATCTAAGTATGGATGATGAATGTGCTATGGAAAGGAATCGGTCTTCCTATGAATATGATTCGTGAATGTTTATATTAGTAAAATAATTTATGTTCAAACACTTGAGGATTCGGCATTGTCCATGACTATTGTGTTTAGGAGGTGATTTTGATTATTTCGAATATTGGAAAGTAAGAATAGGTGTGATCGGTCATGGGAATTTGAGATGTTGTACATTAGAATTGAAAATACTTGAGACTAGGTTACCTTAATAGTGATAATACATTCGGCCTTGATGCATTAATTGAATGTTGGCTAAGGTTTTGATATTTAGAACAAGGATAGTTGTGAATGGAGTGAAAACCATTAAATTATACACATAAGTATCCAGCAAGAAATTTAACTACTAAATGTATTTATACTAGGAGATCAAGACATCAAAAGGGGAGAATCAAACAAAGGCAAAGCAAAGATAATCGAGTAGTCGATTGGAAATCGTTTCATCCAATATAAGGTAAGTCATTAAGCATATATTTGGTATTGTTTTAAATGATCATAATATCTATGCAATTGTGTTTAATGAGATGATATGTAAATGAAAATGTATGTGTATGGAATGATGACATTGTTGAATGTAAAAGAAATAGTGAAATGTGTAGAAAGTTTGCTTTCGGCACTAAGTGTGCGGGCAATACGTGTGTACGGTGACGAGATTGGCACTAAGTGTGCATGCTGGAAATATATGGCACTAAGTGTGCATGCTGGAAATTCTGACCTTTGGGTGTGCGAGCTCAAGGGTATGGCACTATGTGTGCGGGCTTAAATCACATGGCACTAAGTGTGCGAAATCGAGTATCAAGCACTGTGTGTGCGTACTCTATATATATATATCTCCGATCGAACAATTATATGGAGGGTGTGTCTTCATCGAGTGGAGTATGGACAGCGGAAAGAGTAAGTACCTTGAGTTCGTGGCTAATAGATACTATGTTCATGCTCGGGGTTGAGTCGGTAAGTTTTAAATCTATGTGATGATTTCAATTGCATGATTGTTGCGGAAATGAAATGATGAATGGAAATTGCTTCAAATATCCTATTGAATAGTATATGAAATGTAAATGTATGACTTGGTATGACATTGATCCGAAAGGTCTAAGGAACTATGGTAGTTCGGTATGGCTGGAACGCTGGGCCTTGTTTCATTATTTCATTTTATGATAATTTTAGTAACGGATGGTTGTGAAGTGCTTATGACTTCTTGAGTTATAAACTCACTCGGTATTTTCTTGTCACCCATTTTAGGTCTCTTGGACTCGTATCGTTTGCGTGCTCGAACCGTCGTTGAAGTCATCACACATTTGGGAATCTTTTGGTATTGTCTTCGTAGTTGAACTAGGAGAACATTTGGCATGTATAGGCTATTTTGTTTTGTTGAATTTCGGGTTGTAAACTTTAAGCCATGCGAAAATGGCCTATGTGGTCGGTTGAGTGTGAATCTAAAACCTATAGGCACGAGCCTTAGAAACCTTAATTTTGATAAGGTGGCCATAGTTTGTATTATGTATGATGAAATAGTTGGCCATGGAAGAATTATGAAATAGTCATTGTTTGCTTTAGTAACAGATGCTGCCAGCAGCAGTGAGGTGAGATGGAAAAATCACTAAAAATAGTAGAAGTAGAATTAAATAGTGAATAAATTATGAAATTGAACCATGATGAATCTATTTTCATATGGACGAAACGAAACGACCATATGAGCTGTATTTTAAGGGATAATCAGGTTTTCGCGAAATAGGGCCAGAACAGTTTCTGGATCCCCTGCTCGGACTTTGAAAATTTACTATAAATTAACCAGAGAGAATTAGAAGTCATGCTCTATATGTACAGATTCCCTTGTGAGTCTAGTTTCTCTAGAAACAAACGGCATAAGTTTTGGAGCCCTGTACAGGAAGATATCCAAGTCGTAGTGCACAAAGGTCAGTGTAGTCTAACCCTGAAACAGGGGAAACTTTAACTAATAAACTGTACTAATTGGCTTGACCAAAAATTCTAGAAAAAAATGTGTAGATGGGATTATGAGTCTAGTTTCAGGGAAAATTTACGAAACTGATTTTTGAGTTCTGGAACTCGAGATATGATTTTTAAGAGGACAGTGACGCAGTTAGCTAGCCTGCCTGGGACAGAAATTAAATATTTCCAAGAGAGAAATAAGGGAAGTAAGCCCGATAACACCACGTGGTCAAATCCGGTGACGGTCACGGGTTTGGGGTGTTACACAAGCGCACCTATCGAACAATAGTATAGTAATGGCAAGACAGGGATATCGTACCCAAGGGAACCAAAAGTACTAGTAATAACTATCTTTTTATTATCTAGCCTAAGAGTTAAAGGGTTTGTTTTAATTAACTAATTATTTAAACTAAGAACGCACAGAGAAAAGAATTGGGGAATTGTTTTTGGGAAAATCGATTAACTTGAGACAATGCCTAAGGAAAAATCCACCTAGACTTTACTTGTTATTCTGGCTCTGAATCGGACGATTTATTCATTCAACTTATTCCATAGAGATCCCTAAGTTATGTTATTATCCTTATTCAAGACTAATCACGTCTAATCCCTAGATTTAATAACCGAGACTTTTCTCTAATTAACACTCTAGGGTTTTATTAATTCGATCTATGGATCCCCTTATTAGGTTTCACCCTAATCCGGCAAAATCTTGTCACCCTATTTCTAGGCGCGCAATCAACTCTGCTTAATTATGACAAATGTACTCTTAGATAGGGTCTATTCCTCCTCTGAATAAGAGCGTGTCTTGAATCAATATCCTGGGATATCAAAACAAGAATTAAGAACACATAATTAAGAACAAGTTAAATATTTGTCATACGATTCAAAAAATAATAACAAGATTCAAAAAATAATAACAAGATTCATCTTAGGTTTCATTCCCCTTAGGTATTTAGGGGTTTAGTTCATAACTAAATAAGAAAACATCTCCGAAAAATAAAGAATACAAAACATAAAGAAAACCTAAAACTTCTAAAGGGAAGTTGAGGAGAGATCTTCAGTCTTGATGATGAATCTGGCTTCTGAGATGGATCAATCGGCTTCCTTGGGGTAATTCCTTACCCTCCTTCTCCGTCCCCCCTTTTCTCCTCTTCTAGGGTGTATTTATAGTCTTTGGAATGCCTAGAAGCCCTCAAAAATGGCCTTTTCTGAATTGGACTTAACTTGGGCTCGATAGGGACACGCCTGTGTGCTACAGCCGTGTGACATGATTGCCAGGCTGTGTTCGATCCGTTAAATTGCACACGGCCGTATGGGTCAATGGCCAAGCCGTGTGAATCATGAAAGCCTTGGTCGACACTTTTGAAAGACACGGGCGTCTGAGCTATCCGTGTGGCAAGGCTTTGGCCGTGTTCTCTTCTTGATTTGGTCTATTTTGTCCCTTTTTGGCTCGTTTTTGGCTCCTTTCACTCTTCTATGCTCTCCTAAGTGTAAAACATGAAATTAAAGCTTTAGGAGCATCAAATTCACCAATTCTAATGAGAAATCATCCGTAAAATGCATTAAACTTGGGGTAAAAATATGTATAATTAACAGTTTATCAAATACCCCCACACTTAAGCATTTGCTTGTCCTCAAGCAAAATTCTCAATTCATAATCAAAATAAATCTTTCTCAACTTATAATTTCTTTTAATAATATCTTAAATTAATCCATAGGTAACCATACATTGAGAATTTAACTAAAAGAACATAAAAGTTTCAATCATTCCAAGTTGAGCATTTTATTCCGAAAACATAGGTGTCTTCCCTCATCTAAGTAATTACTTTTAATTCAGAATATCACAGAGTTTTACATCCTCACTAAAGATTCACTCAAATCACTCGAGGTGTTTTAAAGATAATAAAAGAAGCCCTCAATAGTCAATAAGGGAAAGTCATTACCATAGGCTTGCCGAAAATCAAATCTCCACCACTATAATTTAAGATGATACATCAATCAAAAGGTCTTTAGAGGGCTGTAATGAGGCTTGGTTAAGGGGTGTGGTCACAAGCTGAAAGAAAGGGTTAGAATCGAGATTGAATTGAAAAGTTGCCTAACTAGAAAAAGAGTTAATTTTCACTTGCGTACAACAGAGCTTTTCTCAGAATATGAAATTACAGATATGCATACATAGTTTTTCTTTCTTTTTCTCTCTCTTTGTTTTTTTTAAGAACAAGTTAAATAATATAGACAAAATATCAAGAACAAAACATAGCTAGGGAATCCATTCAACTCAAATCTCGACAAAAATAGGGATTAATTTAGGGATTTCAATAATGGGTTAAAGGTTAATATTAAGGGTAATACAAAAATTGGTTTGTTAGGCTCAAGGAGGTTTACTAGGGATTAATCCTGGGGGTAGGCTTTTCATGGCATGAGTGGGTTAATCCTAAGTGCCTTAATCATTTTGATATATCAAATCAAATGGTGTGGTCTCGACATGCATAATCAAGCAAGTTCTAGAATAACAGTTCAATACTGACGCACTCAAAGCAATAATAAAAGTGACCATGAAAGGATGAATAGATGCTCAAAAGGCTCAAAATCTCACAAAATTATGGCTTTTTGATGTTTAGACTCATGAATTCCAATTCAAAGTAATACCTAGACTTGGGGAAATGACCTAAGATTTTGAATTCTTAAAATCAACTCATCATGCTTGACTCTCTATTGTCTTAAAGTTTAAATAATCAATGCATAAATCCCTATGTTTTCATTCAAGATATATCAATCAAAATCATAAATTAATTAAAATTTATCCTAAATATGATATGAGAGTTTTTTCAAGAGAACAAGATGATTATTCAGGGATTTTTCTAATAATTTTTCTGATAATAAAATAAATACCCCCCACACTTAAGATGTACATTGCCCTCAATGTACAAAGATAGATATTAGAGTATAAAAATAAGATAAGGAGAGAAGTGAAACTTCCTGTAAGATGAATTCCTCGAACTAGAGGTTTGGAGAGTGATCGATTTGAGAGTGGAGGAGGATACTCCGGCGGTCATAGAGGTTCATTAGGCCATAAGTCTTGCGCCAAAAGAATATTATATCTAGTGGTAGCTATGGTCATGGTCGAGCAGGACATGGCAGTCGTGGAGACCCTTTCCCGGTGGAGTTTTAGTTCTTATGTGACGATGAGCTTAAGAGCTCTATATAACTGTGATAAAATCAATAACTTTTTAGGGGATATTAGGAAGAATAAGTACTCGAAAATAAATAACCAAAATTTATAATAAAATTTTAAATCTGCTAAAAAATAAAAAAATAAAAAGTAGTTTGAATAAAAATTAAAATAATAAAATAATAAAATAAATATTTCTAAACATCTTCATCACTGGATGGTTCGCGAGGTGGGATAGGCGATGAGATGTGGAGGTGCTGACAAATCTGCTGTAGAGTAGCATCACTGTTGTCAATTCGTTGAAAACACTGCTGCTCGAATCGGGTGAGGCACTAAGAGATGTCAGCATATGAAGCTGCCGCATGAACTGGATGAGAGGGTGGTGGTGGTTGAGTCGGTGGGTCCTCGTGCTGTGGGGGTACAGCCGTGTGGAGGAAAAATAGAGGGAAAAGAGAGGGGAAAATGAGGATTAATGCAGGTGGAGTGGAGTTTAGGGTTGAGGAAGTGAGAATCGGTGGAATGGTGGCTGGAATAGGGACTAAGGAGTGGAGAGGGGGAGATTTTGACTAGGGTTTTGAAAGGAAGAAGAAACTGAACAGTGGTTTGCTTATATAGCGGGAAGCCACACGGCCTAGGGCCACGCCCGTGTACTCTAAAAGTGAGCCTGTGTTTTTCGAATTGTTCAATTCAGATCGTTCCCGACTACTATTCCTCGCCCGTGTGTCTTGGGCGCTTGTGGTATACGGCCATATCGCACGGCCGTGCCTAGCTTTGTGCGCTTCTCCCACGCCCATGTGTTAGGGTACCACGCCTGTGTATTGTTGTCCACGGCTTCACGGCACGGGCGTGTCTCACACCCGTGTCGAAGAAACAGAATCGAGCCTTGCCCCTGGCACACCCGTGTTTTTCCATTTTCGACGCCTGTGTTCACCTACCAAGTTTACCCACGGCCATGTTGCACGGCCGTGGAGATTTATCGCATCCCGTGTTTTGGGGAAATCATTTATCCTGTTTTCACACGACCGTAACGCACGGCTGTGTTTTACTCTGTGTTTATCACACGACCTTAAGCACGGCCGTGTGGAGCTAGGAACCTGTGCTTCAAATACCCTGTTAGTGACCTAAATGTTTAAAACTTGAATTTAAAATAATTTAAAATTGTTCGTCCTCGGGTTGCCTCCCGAGAAGTGTTTATTTATAGTCTAAGCTCGACTATTACCTTGTTGATATATTCAGGGCAGTTTGTGGAGTCGTAGCTCCTCTCCATCGACTTTAAAATTCTCACCATTATAAGGTTTGAGACGGTGTCCATTTACCTTGAAAGTACCGTATGATGGGTGACTTACCTCTATTGTGCCATATGGATGAACAGATTGAATTACGAACGGTCCTGACCATCGTGATTTTACTTTCTCGGGAAACAATTTGAGTCTTGAGTTGTATAATAAGATGACATCTCCAACTTCAAATTATTGTCGTTGCCTTAAACGAACGTCATGGCTCCGCTTTGTTGCTTCCTTGTATAGCCGTGAATTTTCGTATGCATTGGCTCGCCATTCATCTAGCTCATTCAGCTGCATCAACCTGTTTTTTCCTACAAGTTTAGGATCAAGGTTTAGAAATTTAATAGCCCAAAAAGCTTTATGCTCTAGTTCGAATGGTAGATGACAACTTTTTCCATAAACAAGTTTGTATGGTGATGTCCCTATAGGAGTTTTAAAAGTAGTTCTGTAAGCCCATAAGGCATCGTTTACTTTTGTTGCCTAATCTTTTCTATTTGATTCTACTATTTTTTCAAGGATTCGTTTGAGTTCTCAGTTTGCTACTTCAACCTGTCCATTAGTTTGAGGATGGTATGGGGTGGATGTTCTATGATGAACTCCGTATTTCTTAAGGGTTTTTTCAAATTGGGTATTACAAAAATGAGTGTCCCTGTCACTGATAATTGCTCTAGGTGTTTCGAATCTCAAGAAAAGTTTTTTAAGGAAACATACTGCTACTCTAGCGTCATTAGTAGGTAGAGATTGGGCTTCTACCCATTAGGACATGTAGTCAACTGCTACTAAAATGTATTTATTTCTGAATGAACTAGGGAATGGGCCCATGAAATCGATACCCCAAACATCAAATATTTCATAAGAAAGCATATAGTTTTGAGGCATTTCATCACGTTTAGATATGTTACCTGTCCGTTGGCATTTGTTACATAAAGTAACATACCTGATAGCGTCTTTGAATAATGAAGGCCAATAAAAACCTTATTCAAGTATTTTGTGTGCGGTCTTAGTGGCACTATAATATCCTCTGGTTGGCCCTGAGTAGCAATGTTCCACTATTTTTGATATTTCTGATCCTGTAATGCATCTTTTGATGACTTGATCTGCACATCTACGAAACAAAAATGGATCATCCCAAAAGTAGTTTTTCACATCATTAAAGAATCGCTTCTTTTGCTGGTGTGTTAACCCTTTTGGGATAATGTTAGTAGCTAAAAAATTCGCGATGTCTGCAAACCAAGGTACCTCTAAGTTGGATATAGCGAAAAAATTTTCTTCAGGGAACGAATCATTTATTTCCACGTCATCTAGTTCTCTGGTATTGGATTTCTCGAGCCTGGACAGATGATCAGCCGTGAGATTTTCAGCTCCTTTGTTGTCCTGAATTTCCAAGTCGAATTCCTGTAATAGGAGAATCCATCGAATGAGTCGAGGTTTGGCATCGATTTTAGTTAAAAGGTACCGAAGGTTGGAGTGGTCAGTGTAAACAACAACTTTATACAATATGAGATATGATTGAAATTTATCAAATGCAAAAACCACAGCTAACAACTCTTTTTCCGAAGTAGCATAGTTTTCTTGTGCAGCCGTCAAGGTTTTTCTGGCGTAATAGATAGGTTGAAAATGCTTGTCTCTTTGTTGTCCCAATATTGTACGTACTGCAAAATCACTCGCATCGCATATTAGTTCAAATGGCAAGTTCCAATTAGGTGCAATTATGATTGGAGCATTAATTAATTTATCCTTTAACGTATTAAATGCTTCTAAACATTCCTGGTCGAAGTTAAAAGGTATATCTTTTTCTAGCAATTTAGTCAAAGGCTTAGCTATTTTAGAAAAATCCTTAATAAATCTTCTATAAAAACCAGCATGTCCTAAAAAGATTCTAATAGCCTTAACTGAACTAAGGGGTGGTAATTTTTCGATTCTTTCTATTTTAGATTTATCCACCTCAATCTATTTACTAGAAATTTTATGCCCTAATACAATACCTTCTTGAACCATGAAGTGACATTTCTCCCAGTTAAGCACAAGGTTTGTTTCCTCACATCTTATTAGAACTCATTTTAAATTTTTAAGGCAAAGATGGAAAGAGTTACCGAATATCGAAAAATCATCCATGAAGACTTCCATGATATCTTCCACGAGTTCATCAAATATGGCTGTCATACATCACTGAAAAGTGGCAGGAGCATTACATAATCCAAAAGGCATTCTACGATAAGCAAACGTACCATATAGGCATGTGAATGTCGTCTTTTCTTGATCTTTAGGAGCTATTGGGATTTGGAAGTATTTGGAGAGTCCGCCTAGAAAGCAGTAATACATGTGTCCAGATGATCTTTCCAACATTTGGTCAATGAATGGTAAGGGGAAGTGATCTTTTCTTGTGGCGTCGTTTAGTTTCCTGTAGTCTATGCAAACTCTCCACCCTGTAACTGTTCTTGTGGGGATTAATTCATTCTTCTCGTTTGTCACAACTGTCATGGCTCTTTACTTGGGGACAACCTGCACTGGACTTACCCAATAACTGTCAGAAATAGGATAAATAATTCCAGCATCTAGAAGTTTAATTACCTCAGCTTTTACAACTTCCTTCATGTTGGGGTTCAGACATCTTTGAGCTTGCACACACGGTTTGTATCCATCTTCCATCAAAATTTTGTGGGTGCAGAAAGAAGGGTTGATTCCTTTAATGTCAAAAATTTTCCACGCTATGGTCTTCTTATGTTCTTTTAATACTTGGATTAATTCCTCTTTCTCCTTGGGTTGCAAATTAGAAGCAATAATAACTGGTAATGTAGAATTATTTCCAAGAAATGCGTATTCTAAATGGTTTGGTAATTGTTTAAGTTCCAGTTTGGGAGGCTCCTCAATAGAGGGTTTTTGCTTAAGTTCATCGTTTATCTTAATACCCTCATATTCTACTTGTCTTGACGAATGGTCATTAGGTTCCTCACCTATCTCCTCGTCTTGAGCTGGATATGGTTCCGTCGTCTCCTCTTGTACAATCTCCTGAAAAGAGTCTTGAGTAATATGATCAATAGAGTCAATGAAATAACATGAATCATCCTGTTCCCTATAGAATTGCATAGCATCGTAAATTTTAAAGATCGTCTCCTTGTCACCTACTCTAAGTACCAACTTACCGTCACCCACATCAATCACCGCTCTAGCAGTGGCTAGGAATGGGCATCCTAAAATTAAGGGTACTTCCACATCTTCATCCATGTCAAGCACAACAAAATCAATAGGGAATATAAATTTATCTACTTTTATCAGTACGTCTTCTATAATACCCCTAGGATATTTAACAGATCTATCGGCTAATTGAATACTCATCCTAGTAGGTTTAGGTTCCCCAAGACCAAGTTGTTTGAACATTTTATATGGCATCAAATTAATACTGGCGCCTAAATCAGCTAGTGCTTTTTCAACATTTAGATTACCAATTAAGTAAGGGATAGTAAAACTTCCTGGATGTTTTAGTTTAGTTGGCAGCTTGTTTTGGAGTATGGCGGAGCATTCCTCGTTGAGTTCTACTGTAGATAAGTCCTCGAACTTCCTTTTATTTGTTAGGAGCTCCTTCAAAAATTTTGCGTAGGTAGGCATCTGCGAGATGGCTTCAACAAAAGGTAAGTTGATATGTAATTGCTTAAAAAGTTCAAGAAACTTACTGAATGGTGCATCAATGTGATCTTTTTTTAATTTTGTTGGATATGGAACTGGTGGTGTATATTCCTCCAGCACCGGTTTGTCACTATTTTCGGGTTTTTCTTCCGTCCTTCCGCTTTCCACGACTTCTTGTGCTAACTTTTTTTTAGATTCTGCTAACACTTTCCCACTCCTTAGTGTAACTGCTTTGACATGCTCTCTTGATTTAGTATTATTGAGTAAATTTCCTAGTGGTCTTTCCGAAATTAGTTTGAAGAGTTGTTTTATCTGAGTTTCGAGCCCTTAGATCAATGCTTGTTGATTCTTGAGTGTTGTCTCGGTATTTTGGAAGCGGGTTTCTGATACTGATATGAACTTTGAAAGCATCTCTTCAAGATTTGGCTTCTTTTTCTGTTGGTAGGGTGGTTGTTGAAAACCCTGAGGATTTTGTGGCTTTTGATTCCCTTGACCACCCTAGGAGAAATTTGGGTGGTTTCTCGAACCTACATTATAAGTAATACTGTATGGGTTATTTTGAGATCTAAAGTTATTGTTACCCATATAGTTCACTTGTTCCTCTTCGGTTGTGGGATTGAAGGATTGATATTCTGTATGCACACCTCCTCCATTTGAGTCACACCACATTACTGGATGTACCTGCATAGAACCAACTAAACCATCAATTTTTTTGTTGAGAAGTTCTACCTGATTTGACAGCATAGTAACTAAGTCGCCGTTATAAACGCCGGCTGTTTTCGTTGGCTTTGTCATCATAACTTGCCGCTGATAGTTATTCAGTGACATCTCCTCTATAAACTCATAGGCATCTTCTGGTGTTTTGTTGTTGATGGTTCCGCCAGCAGCCGTGTCAACCATTTTTCGAGTCGAGGGATTCAGACCATTGTGGAATGTTTGTACTTGAAGCCAAAGCGGTAACCCATGGTGAGGGCAGCTTCTCAGTAAGTCCTTGTATCTCTCCCATGCATCGTAAAGTGTTTCTAAATCCATCTGCACAAAAGAAGAGATATTATTACGTAATTTAGCCATTTTAGCTGGTGAAAAATATTTTAGTAAAAATTTCTCGGTCATTTGTTCCCAAGTAGTGATAGACCCTCGTGGTAACGAGTTCAACCAATGTTTA
Source organism: Gossypium arboreum (assembly GCF_025698485.1). Classification (NCBI taxonomy): domain Eukaryota; kingdom Viridiplantae; phylum Streptophyta; class Magnoliopsida; order Malvales; family Malvaceae; genus Gossypium; species Gossypium arboreum. Next base: position 98,702,106 of record NC_069071.1, on the reverse strand, counting down.
GCTTTGTTTCTCAGTGAAAAGGGAAATAACCAAAGACGAATGACATCATCAAAAACGCCATTGATTTTGAATGTATCGCAAAATTCCAGGAAATTTGCTAAGTGAGCGTTGGGATCTTTATCCAGCAAACCATCAAACTGAACAAATTGCTGAATCATCTGAATAGTGTTAGGTTTTAGTTCAAAAGTATTTGCAGCTACAGCAGGTCTAACTATACTAGATTCAGTTCCTGTTAAAGAAGGTTTAGCATAATCATACATAGTGCGTGGAGCAGGATTTTGATTAGCCGCAACTGCAGGAGGTAGCTAATTGCCTTGGTTTTCAGCCATCTCTTCGGTTAGGGGTTGAGTATCGTTTTCTTGCTCGTTCTCCGTGTATCATAAGCTGCACCTTATCTCTCTTTGGTTTCTACGAACTGTACGATTGATTTCTTCATAAAAAAGTAATGGTCCTGACGGGTTTCTTCTAGTCATAAACTATAAAAACCTGCCAAGAGAAAGAATAAGTAAATTAATAGATAATAATAATAAAAATTAAATTAAATTGTAAGAAAATTAAATGGCTAAAGTAATAAAAATTTAACGTTTCTCATATTTTAGTTCCCCAGCAACGGCGCCAAAAACTTGATCGCGTGATTCGTATCAAGTAATAAATATTTATAATGAAGATCAAACCTAGACTAACTATTATCACGATGAAAAGGCAAGCGCACCTATCGAACAATAGTATAGTAATGGCAAGACCAGGATATCGTGCCCAAGGGAACTAAAAGTACTAGTAATAACTATCTTTTTATTATCTAGCCTAAGAGTAAAAGGGTTTGTTTTAATTAACTAATTATTTAAACTAAGAACGTACAGAGAAAAGAATTGAGGAATTGCTTTTGGGAAAATCGATTGACTTGAGACAATACCTAAGGAAAAATCCACCTAGACTTTACTTGTTATTCTGGCTCCGAATCAGACGGTTTATTCATTCAACTTGTTCCGTAGAGATCCCTAAGTTATGTTATTATCCCTATTCAAGACTAATAATGTCTAATCCCTAGATTGAATAACCGATACTTTTCTCTAATTAACACTCTAGGGTTGCATTAACTCGATCTATGGATCCCCTTATTAGGTTTCACCCTAATCCGGCAAAATCTTGTCACTCTATTTCTAGGCGCACAATCAACTCCGCTTAATTATGACAAATGTACTCTTAGACAGGGTCTATTCCTCCTCTGAATAAGAGAATGTCTTGAATCAGTATCCTGGGATATCAAAACAAGAATTAAGAACACATAATTAAGAACAAGTTAAATATTTATCATACGATTCAGAAAATAATAACAAGATTTGTCTTAGGTTTCATTCCCCTTAGGTATTTATGGGTTTAGTTCATAACAAAATAAGAAAACATCTCCGAAGAATAAAGAATACAAAACATAAAAAAACCCAAAACTCCTGAAGGGAAGTTGGGGAGAGATCTTCAGTCTTGATGATGAATCCGACTTCTAAGATAGATCAATCGGCTTCCTTAGGGTAATTCCTTACCCCCCTTCTCCGTCCCCTCTTTTCTCCTCTTCTAAGGTGTATTTATAGGCTTTGGAATGCTTAGAAGCCCTCAAAAATGACCTTTTCTGAATTGCACTTAACTTGGGCTCAGTAGGGACATGCCCGTGTGCTACGACTGTGTGACATGATTGTCAGGCCGTGTTCGATCCGTTAAATTGCACACGGCTGTGTGGGTCAATGGTCAAGCCGTGTGAATCGTGAAAGCCTTGTCGACACCTTCGAAAGTCACGGGCGTGTGAGCTACCCGTTTCGCAAGGCTTAGGCCGTGTTCTCTTCTAGATTTGGTCCGTGTTGTCCCTTTTTGGCTCGTTTTTGGCTCCTTTCGCTCTCCTATGCTCTCCTAAGTGTAAAACATGAAATTAAAGCATTAGGAGCATCGAATTCACCAATTCTAATGAGAAATCATTCGTAAAATGCATTAAACATGGGGTAAAATAATTTACGGTTCATCAAATGCCCAGTAGAAAACACATGGGTAGAGACACGGCCGTGTGTCTCAGCCGTGTTAGAGGCACGGCCTTAGTATATGGGCTTGTGCTCAGGCCGTGTAAAGTCTACACCTGATTTTGGAATTTAATCGGCCACACGGCCTAAGGACTCGGGCGTGTGCCTTGGCCGTGTGACTTTATTTAATTAATGACATAATAGTCAGAGAGTTACACAGGCTTAGGACACGAGCGTATCCCAAGCCGCACGGGCGTGTGACTCTCCAACACATGAAAATTTTTTAAGTGTTGTAAAATTTCTGGAAGTTTTTGGTTTAGTCCTAAATCCTTCTCAATGCATGTCTTAGGCCTTGTAAGCCCGTATAAGGGATGTTGTGTATATGTTTGAATGACCATAATTGGAACCAAATTTTATGGTATGGTTTTGTGTGTTTGATTTCATTTATATCCTGTAACGGCTTGTACCCTATTCTGGCACCGAATACGGGTAAGGGGTGTTACAGGCGTGTGACTTCATTTTGTTGAAGATGTCATAAACAGAGAGTTACACGGGTTAGGGACACTGGTGTGTGTGATCACACGGCCTACTCAGACAGGCATGTCCTAAGTCACACGGCGTATGACCCCTGTTTTGATGAAAAATTTTCTAAGCGTTATATAATTTTCTAAAGTTCTTAGTTTAGTGCCGAACCACTTTCAATTTATGTTTTGGGCCCCATAGGCTCGTTTTATGGACGAAATGAATGTTTATGAACAATTTTAAATTAGAATGGAAATTCGTGTCTCGATTTTTAATGTTTGTTGAGTTTAAGTCCAATAACACATCGTACCCTGTTCCGGCATTGAATACGGGTAAGGGGTGTTACATGCAATACATATCTTGCTTATGTACTTGATACAAATGTGTTAGAAACAAAGATTGAATTAGTATCAGTTGTTTACAAGTATCCAGATGTGTTTCCAAAAGAGTTACCGGGTTTGCCACTGATTAGAGAGGTTCAATTTGCTATTGATTTAGTACAGGGAACTTCACCAATATCAATAGCTCCGTATAGAATGGCTCCAAAAAAGTTAAAAGAGTTGAAAGCTTAGTTGCAAGAATTAACTGATAGAGGATTCGCACGACTGAGTTTCTCGCCCTGGGGTGCACCAGTGTAATTTGTTAAGAAGAAAGACTGGCCGATGAGAATGTGTATTAATTATAGTCAGCTCAACAAGGTTACAATAAAGAATAAGTATCCGTTGCCAAAAATAAATGATTTGTTTGATCAGTTGATAAGAGCGACAGTGTTTTCAAATATTGATTTGAGATCAGGTTATTATCAGTTGAGAGTTAAAGACTTAGACGTGCCGAAAATTGTGTTCAGAACGAGGTATGGACACTTTGAATTCCTTGTTATTCCTTTTGGACTAACTAATGCTCCTGCCATTTTTATGGATTTGATGAATCTGATTTTCAGATCGTATTTAGACAGATTTGTTGTTGTATTTATTGAAGAAATTTTGTCTACTTTAGAGATGGGTCTGAGCATGCCGAGCATTTGAGAATAGTGTTACAGACCTTGAGAGACAAGCAATTGTTTACAAAGTTCAGCAAATGTGAGTTTTGGCTCCAAGAGATTGGATTTCTGGGGCATATATTAGAGTTGACTCGAGTAAGATTTCTACAATTATAGATTGGAAACCTCCTAGAAATGTATCTGAAGTTCGAAATTTTCTGGGACTAGCAGGCTATTATCGACATTTTGTGAAAGGATTTTATATGATTGCAACATTGTTGACTCGATTACTTCAGAAAGATGTAAAGTTTGAATGGTTTGAGAAGTGTCAGCAGAGTTTCAAACTGTAGAAAAAGTAATTGACAGAGGCACCAGTGTTAGTATAGCCTGAGTCAGGCAAAGAATTCATAATTTTCAGTGATACGTCGTTGAACAATCTGGGTTGTGTATTGATGCAGGAAGGCAAAGTAATAGCTTATGCTTTTAGATAGTTGAAGCTACATGAAAAGAATTATTTGATGCACGATTTAGAGTTGGTCGTGATTGTTTTGCATTATAGATTTGGCGACATCACTTGTTTGGTGAGAAATGCCACATTTATACAGATCACAAGAGCTTAAAATATTTATTGACTGAAAAAGACTTGAATTTGCGACAACGATGATGGCTTGAATTATTGAATGATTATGAGCAAGTAATTTATTATCATGCTGGGAAAGCGAACGTGGTTGCTGGTGCTCTGAGCAGAAAATCATTATGTACTTTGAGTGCGATGAATACATAGTTAGCTTTGTCTGATGACGGTTCGATTGTAGCTGAGTTGAAAAATGAGACCGTTATTTCTTCAGCAAACCGGTGAATCCCAGAAGGGTGATAAAGAATTGCAAGTTAAACGAGTTCTGTGTGAGTCGACTTCTGATTCAGAATTCCAATTCGGATTTGATGATTGTTTGATGTTCTGAGGTAGAATTTGCATATCAAAAAATCTCGAGCTTATTCAGAAAATTTTAAACGAAGCCCATAATGGTTGTTTATCCGTACATCTGGGAAGCACTAAAATGTACAACAATTTGAAACAGTTATATTGGTGGTCAGGTATGAAACGAGACATTTCAGAGTATGTATCGAGAGTTACACGGGGTCAGACACGGGCTGGAACACGGCCATGTGCTCCCATTTCGAATGTCCACACGGCCTGTGACACAGGCATGTCTGATGGTCGTGTGAGGCACACGGCCTAGCCACACGGGCGTGTGTCCCCTGTTTTGAGAAATTTTTCAAAGTTTTGCAAAAACTTCATAAGCTTTCAGTTTAGTCCCGAACTGCTCCCAAAGCATGTTTAGGGCCTCGTAGGCTCATATAAGGGATAAATAGATTGAATTTGAATGATGATTGTATGAAATGATTGAATGTATGAGAATAGTATGTTTATTTGTATTATAAGTCCGGTAATGCTTCGTAACCCTATTCTGGCGTTGATTACGGGTGAGGGGTGTTACACGATAACCTTCAAGGCATTGTTGGATATTCATCATTCAATTACATGACAACTAACATATTAACATATAATTGAAAATAGCATTAAAACGATATTTATTCATACGAACATACCTCGACAATTAGGGCATAAAAATGAAGTTGATTACTTCGAGGCTTTAGCTTTTCCTCGATCTAAGTCCGTACGTGGTCTATCTTGACCTAAATCGATAAATTCAATCCATTTAATACTTCTATTATCCAATTCAATCTATATTTCATTTTTTTTGTAAAATTACTATTTTTCCCCTAATATTTTAACTTTTCACAATTTAGTCTTTAATCTCATAAATTGAAATTTAAACATTTTCATCCTTTTCTCAAGCTAGCTGATTTCTCTAGGGACCTATATCAATCCATAAAAATCATATTTCACAAATTTACCATGGACTTTTAGTACTATTACAAATAAGTTCCTAAATGACATTTTCATCAAAAAAATCACTTTACAAAACTTGTATATTTATCAACAAGGACTCATAATCTTTCTTAAAACATCAAGAATCATGCAATAGTATTCATGGTATAATCCTAATTCTTTAACAGTTTTACAAATTAATTCCCGGGCTAGCTAGATTAACCTACAACAATCCCGAAAATATAAAAATAATTAAAAACTAACCTCAAAGCACCAACATGCAAGAGCTAGACATTGCCATATCTTCAAAGCTTCAAAATGGTGTTTTCTAACCTTAAAATTTCAATGGTGAGGACAACTAATGGATGATACCATCTTTTAGTTTTCTTTTGATTTAATTAATTTATTAAATTACAATTTTAACCTTACTTAATAACTAAACACATTAAACTCATGCCCATATTTGTCCACTAATTTCTTAAATGGTTTATTTACCATTTAAGTACTTTAATTTAAAATTTCGTAGTCATTTGACCCTTTTAACTAATAGAACTCTACTTTTAAACCTTTTACGATTTAGTCCTTTTCACTTAATTAAGCATGTAAACGTCAAAATTTCTTAACAAAATTGTAATACGAACTTACTAACATCCCATAGACATTAAAAAAATAAAAAAATAAAAATTTATTCATCAAATTTGTGGTCCCAAAACCACTATTTTGATTTCACTTAAAATGGGCTATTATACTCTTTTTTACCATGGTTTAATCACCATTTTATTCCATTTACTAATTTAAATCTATAGCAATTAACTTTTACCTTCTTTATAATTTAATCCTTTTACAGAAATTAAGAAATAAATCATCAAAATTATCTGACCAAATTTCAATTCACATATAATATGACTCTAGAAATATTTAATAAAATATTTACGAGCCTGATTTGCAGAAATGTGGTCCCGATACCTCATTTTTTGAAACCACTTGACTTTCGGGACAACCACCATACTAACCATTAATTCATTTAATTAAAATTCACCAAATAAAAATTAAATATAAAATTATTATTAACTCTTATAATTTAAATACTAATTATATGAACTTGCTCGTTAGATTTGTGGTCCCGAAATCATTGTTTCTGATAACTCTGAAAAAATGGGTCGCTACAATAGCAACGACCTACTTAGTGACCACTCAACCCTAGATACACTTGGACCCCAATAAATAAAATATTTTGCTAAAAGCTAGGTCTAAATATGGAAATATCCTAAAAGTATCTTCCAAGGAAATCAACTTCATTTTGGCCTCTCGACGTCGTGTCTCATGTCGTGGAAAGTCTCCTTGTCATGATGTTGCCACCATGGATTGCCTCCCCTAATTGTCACATCATCGTGACGAGATAAAGCTCCTTGTCAAAACGTTGAATGTGTTATGACCTTAGTAGCTTTGTTGGCTGATTGGGCTTCTTATCTCGTGGCTTGATCATCATTCCTTGTATTGTAACACCCCTTACTTGTGTCCTATGCCAGGACAAGGTACGAGGTATTACCGGACTTAAACACAAACAATCATGCAAACCGGGCTATAAAATTTCATTCATATTTTAAAACATTCAATCACATGCACATAGTCCCTTATTTGGGTTTATGAGGCCCAAAACATACTTTAGAAGGGTTCAGGACTAAACAAAGAACTTTGGAAAGCTCTAGAAAAAACTTAGAAAATTTTCCCATGAAACAGGGTCACATGCCCGTGTGGACACAAAGGCACGCCCGTGTGCCATCAACACGCTCGTGTCCTCAGGCCGTGTAACTCTCTGTTTATGACGTCAGCAAATAAATTGAACCACATGGCCAGGCCACACACCCGTGTCACCAAGCCGTGTCCCTCACAAGGTTGAGACACATGGCCATGTCTCATCCCATGTAGTTAACTTTTAGGCTATTTTCCAAGCCTTTTTGTCACACTTACATGCACACACATATACATGGATCTAATGGCATTCAACATCCTCAATTATGATACAAATATATCAGTTACCTATCTACATGCATGTGTTCCACATTCTCACATTAAACCAAGACTAGTCATACCATAGTTATCTTTGTGCCAATTTTTTTCAACTTATTATCAAACTTCCATGTTCAAAGTATTATTAGTTTATCTCCATATTACACATTTAACTCATGGTCATAAAACACGCATTCAACATACATGACACATTGCCAACCATGCTTGACAAACAAACATAATCATATCTTCACATCATAAGCAATAAATCATAATTTGACTAGCTATACTTACAAGCCATAATCAATATGAGTCACATCTTATGCCTATATACAATAGCTCAAAATAGGCCAATGCTTTGGCCAAATCATAATAACACATGTCATAGAACTAGGTCCCTATACATGCCACTCACTTGATATTTCTAACAAATGTATCAATACTCCAAAGGTATTGGCTTGATAGCATGATGCTGCCTCCGACGATCTCCAACCCCGAACCGACCTGACAACACTAAAAGAATTGGAAAGGAGGGAGTAAGATTTATGCTTAGTAAGCTCGCATGAAAAATAATAAGCAATGAATTAACATGCTATTTTTCAATTCCTCTCTATTTATTCAAAGCCTCCCCTATTTCGCTATTTGACAGTTTCGACCTTTCTTCACTAAAATTCATTTATCTCATAGTACGGGACTCGGATAACGTATCCATCTATTTCCCTTGAAAATAGACTCATTAAGGATTTTAAGCATGTAATTTATAAACCATGAATATTTTCATACAATTTTTAATGATTTTCCAAAGTTAAGACAGGGGAGTCTGATATCACTCTGACCATATTTCACAAACATTCAGATATCACATAATAGGAGATTCCTTTACTTACACAGTTTCCTTTAGAAGAAACTACAATCGACAAGATTTAATTCCATATTTTATTCGGCCTTTAATTCGACTTCCACAATTTTTGGTGGATTTTCAAAGTAGGACTACTGCTACTGTCCAAACTGTTTTAGTACAATATAATGATACCATCACAAGATTTTCATGAAATTACTCTCATAAGTATCACTCATTCATTTTCATTCTTATCACAAGTCCATGGGTTTCAAGTATCTATCATTTAGCACAACACCCATCTAAACGTGACAATTCATATGCATCATAATAGTATCATATAACATAAATGAGTTTATCATGGCAAGAACCTTTTTATTTCATTTCTCATATTAATCTTGTTGAATTTCTCGGAATCTCAATGGATATCCCATTCATCGTCAATTCATACAAGTGATCATTTCAAGTACGCACTACCGTGAGCCTCGCTTTTACGGCGAGATTACCAGTCCAGGCTAAATCCCCCGCAGTGACAATTACCCTTATGAGTTCGGATCTGAATTACCAGTCCAGGCTAAATTCAGATCCTAATCGAATTACTTTACAAGTTCATGTCCATCAATTCATATTTTCCCTTTCTAAAAAGCACACTCCAACGAACCTCCTTTCCTATAGCGAGATTACCAGTCCAGGCTAAATCCCCTATAATATAAACTCATAGAGTATCGTCGAGATTACCAGTCCAAGCTAAGTCCCCTGCAATGACATATACTTTAATGAGCTCGGATCTGAATTACCAGTCCAGGTGAAATTCAAAACCTAATTCAGATTACCCGTCTGGGCTAAATCCGTTTACACATATTCTTCGGGAGGGCTATACAGGGATTGGATCACCCGTCCGGGGTAGATCCTTTTTACCATCAATTCGTTTTAAATAATCCATCGAATATCATATTTCATTCAACCGAGATTTTTCTTCTTATTATTATCAATCATGTCAATGTTTCATAAATTTTCATACATTGAGTATTCAAATCATATTCTTATCAAGAGCATGCATTCATCATATAATCATCATTTAAGGAATTAACATACCTCACACATTGTATTTACTTGCAAATGGAGTTTCCTTCCTTTTCACTCTTTCACAAGCTATCCAACTTAATAAACATCATGTTATATCAAATCCTCAATATATTCAGCTATTATAAAGCAAGCCATCAATGATTGAACCATCCAACATTTCATGTGCTACTAGTCATATATCATTATTCTTACAAATTTTATGCATCATTCTTTCATTACTTTTCAATATATTAAATCATGCCATTTGTGTAATAATAATATAGAATTTTCAATTCAAACATAGCATTGCAATATTATTGACACGCGAACTTACCTAGGCACCAAAATAGCAAAAAAGGAACCTAACTGTCGATTTTCTATTTTCCACCCGATCTAGGTCCAATCGTCGTTTTCCTTTATCTATAATATCATATTTAGTCTAATTATTAGTCACATTATTTAATGTGATCCAAAAATCATATTTTGACAAAATTATGTTTTTGCCCCTAAACTTTATCAAAATTACACTTTTTCCCCTAGGCTCGTAAAGTGATTTTTATTCAATTTTCTCACTTTATAGGCCTAGCTGAACCATTTTCATAACTATATCAAACTAAAATTCTCATCAAAACACCCTTTTATACCATTTTTACAACTTTTACAAAATGGTCCTTCCGGACGTTTTCATCGAAAATCACTTAGTAAAAGTCATTTATTTAACACCCAATACTCATTTCCTACCATTATACATCAAAATGCATTCATTTCACACATGGGTAAATTTTTAAACATGAACCCTAGCTCAAATTAATGGTAGAAATAGATAGATCTCGTTACGGGGATTGCAAAAACGTAAAAATCATTAAAAACAGAGCTAGAACGAACTTACAATCGAGCTTGGAAGCTTGAAAAACCCTATCCATAGTTTCTTAATGCAAATTTCAGCCAAGAGGTTGAAGATGGACAAAATTTGGCTTTTAATTTTGCTTTTAATTCATTTTAATAACTAAATGACCAAAATGCCCTTAATGAAAACTTTGAAAACATGTCTAACCATGTCCATTTTTGTCCACCAACTTAACCAATAGTCTAATTACCATATAAGGACCTCCAATTTAATATTTCATAACAATTGGACACCTCTAGCAAATAGAACTCAACTTTTTCACTTTTTACGATTTAATCCTTTTAACTAAATTGAGTGCCCAAACATCAAAATTTTCGAACAAAATTTTCATGAAATCTTTTCGTGAAATTGTAGACCATAAAAATATAATAAAAAACTTTCTTCATCGAATTTGTGGTCCCGAAACCACTGTTCCGACTAGGCCCAAAATCGGGATGTTACATGTATTCTTGGACCTAAATTGGCATCCTACACACTTAATTAGCTCATTAGTCACTCACAAGGCCTGAACTGGCCTTACAGATCATCAAAATAGAAAAAAATGCATAAAAGCGCTTGTTTTCTTAACTTTCAATTCTTAACCTACTGATACTGAAAATGTAATAATTAATTTTGAAATGCTTAGAAAACAAACTCGTTACATATGAAAATGGCCTAGAATAACTACTACATTTGACATCAAGTAAAATACCCCCTGCACTTAAGTCTTTTCTTATCCTCAAGCAAACAAAAGATAATAAATAAAATCTATAGCTAAACAATGTACTTGTGTCGACTTGATACACGATATTAGATAGAAGCATCAACACTAGGAGAATTTGCTTAAATATATAACTCTAGCTAGAAATTTAAACAAGTTATAGTTATTTACACCTAATAGATTAGTTCAATAAATTAAAAAGTAAACAAGTTAAAGAAAATTAAATATATGGCTTCATCAAAATGTTTATACGAATATAGTATTTATTTTTGCATAGTATAGTCAGTTCGAATTATTTTTTCCTACTCAGTTTATTTTTTCTCATGCTTTAAACTATAATGCAGTAATATTTCCCTAATAAGCCCTTAATTTTTTTTTGAGTCGATACAATTGAGATTTTTCTCAGGCACTTTTTATAAAGGTTATAATAGTCATACTGTGTTGTTTTAATAACCATGGATTTTATCAAATATTTTCTTTTTAATTCACATTCTATACTTCTACAAATCTAATTACCTACTTGCATCTACTTTTATCACTTGGTATATTTAATTTTAGGCTAAATTTACAATTTAAACAAGCAATGTAACAGCCTGTTTTTAGTGATATCGGAATAGTGGTTTTGGGACCATAATTTTGATGAGTAAATTATTATTTTTTATTTAATGTCTATGGGAATATATTAAGGTCGTATTAAAATTTTGTTAAGAAATTTTGATGTTTAAGTAGTTAATTAAGTAAAAATGACTAAATCGTAAAAAGTGTAAATGTTGAGTTCTATTAGTTAAAAGGGTCAAATGGTTTTAGAAATGAAAGTTAATGGACTTGAATGGGAATTGTACCATATATGATGACAGTGGATGTACTTGGATAGGTTTTAATGTAATTATGATAATTTTTAAAAGGGTAATTAAGTAATTTGATAATTAAGTTAAATGTTAATTAAATAAAAGATGAAAAGAAACTATCATCTTTTTCATTTTCTTCTTCCTTGGCCAAAATCACCATTAAAGGGGGGAAGCTTTGGTTTTGATTTTCTTCATGCATGATCAAAACTTGGATAAAAAATACATTGACCAAGGAAAAGGGAAAATAGTGGATTAGTACCTACGTGTTAATCGGCATTAAACAGTTGGTAAGTTTAGAGTATTTCAATACGTAAATGAATTTATAATTGAATTATTATATTATGATTCGTTAAATAATACGTTTATAGAAAATTATTGTATGAACGCACATACGTGCCCATGTTTGTACTTCGGTACCCCTGAATGTACATACGTGCCCCTATTTGTACTTTTGTACCCCTGAATGCACATGCGTCCCCTTGTTTACACTTCGGTACCCTTGAATACACATATGTGCCCCTATTTGAATTCAGTACCCCTAAATGCACATACATGCCCCTGTTTGTACTTCAGTACCCCTGAATGCACAAACGTGCCCTATTTAAACTCCGGTAAGTTTGAAGCAAATATTATATGAACTGTATTTAAGAGTGTTTAGATTAATTGTTATATTATGTCCTTACTAGTCTTTGTAAGCCTACCAGTTCTTGTGGATTGTTTTATAGATAACTATTGTTGACATTTTGGAAGGAACAATCATCAACTCACACTATCCATCGAAGTTGGTAGTTTTTGTGTCTCTTAGGGTAATGGCATGTATATGTGGCTAGATATGTTAGTTTGATATACTTTGACACTTTATTAAACTATGTCATTAGGTACTTTAACATGTAAATATGTTCTCTTTTGGTGTAATTAGAATGGTATGAAGATGAGTATTTATAGTATGTTTTGGTATATATTTGAGCTAGGCTATTATGCATGAAATGAAACAAGATTGATATGTTTTGGTAGTTGATGTTTTGATATAATTGTGGTGTCTCTAAATGGCACATTGGTTAGTTGAATTAGGTTGTTGAAATGACATTTTGATGCAAATTTTAATGATGCTTAAGTACCTTGATTGTGATCTTAAATAGGTTGAGAGTATATGCATGAAATGGTATTATAACGGTTTGATTTTAGGTACATTTTGGGTTCACACGGTCTGAGACACGGGCGTGCGACCCAGCAGTGTGACACACAGCCTAACGATATGGTCTTGTCTCATCTGGAGTTTTCAGAGGGCACAAGCCAGTGAGTTACACGGCCTAGCACACAACCTGGTACACAGGAGTGTGGGGCAACTCAGAGAGTTCCACAGCCTTGCACACGGGCGCATGACACGGGTGTGTGACCCTACTTAAACATTTACCGATTGTGTGTTTAATTAGGGAAAGGACTAAATTGCATAAAATACAAAAGTTGATTTCTAGCAGCTATAGTTATCAAATAGCTATGGAATTCAAAACCTAATGTCCTTATATGGTAATTAGACCATTGAAGAGTAGTTAGTAGATATTTTAATTGACTCATCCATGGAAAATTTAAAAAGGGGTAGGGACTAAATTGGAAATTAATAAAATTATTTAGATGATAATTAATTAAAAAGAAAAAAATCATCTAATTTGATATCATCTTCCCTGATTTTTTCTATGGAAACCCTAGAAGAGAGGAAGAAAACTTTTCAAGCTTAATAAGGTATGAAATCAAGTCCCGTTTTTAGTAATTTCTATAGTTTGTTTAGGCTTGGAAAGAAGGTTAAATTTCATGAATTTCATTTTCTGGGCCTAGGGACGAAATCAAAATTTTTGAAAAGGATAAGGGTCAAATGGTAATTTTGCCTAGGATGTAATAGAATACAAATGTATATGAGATGAGATAGATTAATAGTTAAATTTACTCATATAGATCTGGAAAGACCAATCATGAACTAGATCGAGGAAAGCAAAAGGTTTTGGATTAGTTGAAATTCAAATACCAACCATTTTCAACGTAAGTTCGTGTAACTTAAAAATGTATGTTAATATGCTTGAATTGAATTGTATGGTTGTGTTGATATGTGTGAGATGATATATACATAATGAAATAGTCTTAAGTTGTGTAATATGGACAAATTATCATGTTTCGGTCGAATGTTGAATTTCGATGGGTTAAGAATAATAGTGTATATGTTGCAAATAGAATTCAGCCCAAACGGGTAATTCTAATGTAAGCCCTCTTGAGTTTAGGTTATAAATTGGATTTAGCCCGGACGGGTAATCCATATTAAGCTCTTTAGAACATATGCTACGGATAGGATTTTGCCTGGACTGATAATACTACTGTAAGTGTACGACTCTAGAGTATGTCTTTTTATTGTGTACCCTAATGGGTACTTTTGCACATGTGTATATTGCCCGAACATCCATCAAGATTTCAATAGTTCGACGGAAAAAACTCTTGAAGTGTGGAAAGGTGAAATTAATAGAAGCTTGTAATGTGATGGGCTCATCTATGTTTACTTGATATTCATATAAGAATATGTGACTAACTTGTTGAATAAGTGTATGTGTTTAGGTAACTTACCCAAACTCGATGGATTGTAAATTTATGTATGCTTGTATTAAAAAATATGACTGGCAAGTTTATTTTCAGTTATACAAACTTACTAAGCATAAAATGCTTACTCCGTTTAATTTTCCCTGTTTTATAATGCTCAAAGCTCGCGAAGGTTGGAGGTCGGTCAGAGCAATCATCATACTATCCACTATCTCATTTTGGTACAAATATAAATCTTATTTTGGTATAATGGCATGTATAAGCTTATTTGGCAAATAATGCCTTGTAATTGTTGTTTTGTAATCTAGCCATTGGAGTGGCTAGTGATGATTTAATTTGTCTATCTTAAAAGTTATGTTTTGGTAATTATACAATTGCTTACTATGTGTTGGTTTGATGGAATTAAGTTAGCATATAAGTTTATACCCATTGATGCATGAAATAATACCACATGAATGATGTCAAATTTTATGTGAATATATGATTGTGTGATTTTGTGATAGGTTTTAAATATTTATAATTAATAGTTCTTGAAACTAACTATTACCGCGATGTAGGCAAGTGTACCTATCGAACAGTAGTATAGTTTTAGCAAGACCGGATTGTCGAACCCAAAGGAACTAAAAGTATTAGTAATGACTATCTTTTTATTATCTAGCCTAAGAATAAAGAGGTTTTGTTTTAACTAAATAATTATCTAAACTAAGAACTCATAGAGAATAGAATTGGGGAATTGCTTTTGGCAAAATCGATTGAATTAAGACAATACCTAAGGAAAAATCCACCTAGACTGTACTGGTTATTCTGGCTCTGAATCGGACGATTTATTTATTTAACTTGTTCCGTGGAGATCCCTAAGTTATGTTATTATCCCTATTCAAGACTAATAACTTCTAATCCCTAGATTGAATAATTGAGACTTTTCTCTAATTAACACCCTAGGGTTGCATTAACTTGATCTATGGATCCCCTTATTAGGTTTTACCCTAATCCGGCAACATCTTGTCACCCTATGTTTAAGCACGTAAACAACTCTACTTAATTATGACAAATGTACTCTTAGACAGGGTCTATTCCTCCTCTGAATAAGAGCTTATCTTGAATTGGTATCCTGGGATATCAAAACAAGAATTAAGAACACATAATTAAGAACAAGTTAAATATTTATCATACAATTCAGAAAATAATAACAAGATTCGTCTTAGGTTTCATTCCTCTTAGGTATTTAAGGGATTTAGTTCATAACTAAAAAGGAAAACATCTCAGAAGAATAATGAATACAAAACATAAAGAAAACCCAAAACTCCTTAAGGGAAATTGAGTGGAGATCTTCAGTCTTGATGGTGACTCTGGCTTCTGAGATGGATCAGTCGGCTTCCTTCGAGTAATTCCTTCCTCCCTCCCTATGTGCCCCCTTACTTTCCTCCTCTAGGGTGTATTTATAGGATTTGGAATGCCTAAGAGCCCTCAAAATTAGACTTTTTCGAATTGGACTCAACTTGGGCTCGGCAAGGACACGCCCATGTGACATGCCCGTGTGAGATTACTTCAGGCCGTGCTCGAGCCTACCAAATTGACACGGCCTTGTTGTCTACCCGTGTGAGGAGGTCCAGGCGTGTTGATTTCATACTTTGGCCCATTTTCTCCGTTTTTGGCCCGCATCTCGTTCCTTTCACTCTCCTATGCTCTCCTAAGTATAAAACATGAAATTAAAGCATTAGAAGCATCGAATTCACCAATTCTAATGGGAAATCATCCATAAAATGCATTAAACATGGGGTAAAAATATGTATAAATTACGGTTTATCAATATAATGTTGGATTGGTGGATATGTTTGTGAGCTTTGGTGCAGGAAATAGTAAGTTTTTTGTCACAAATGAGGCTAGGAAATGGCCTTATTTTATCCACACGGGTAGACATACGGGTGTGTGTCTTGGCCGTGTGTAGTAACATGGGCATGTAGTTAGGCCGTGTGTCCCCTGCATCTTAAAAATGAGAAACAGAATGCTCAGAATTGGGCATAGAGCATAGACACAGGCGTGTGTCTCAGCTATGTGGTTAGCATGGCCTTGAACATGGACGTGCTACATGGCCGTGTGAAAACTGCACCTAAATTTCGAAAATAAAATTCACCACACGGCCTAGCACATGGGCGTGTGAGTTGGCCGTGCGACTTCAATTTCTTCATGCCTTAAAAATTAGAGAGTTACACGGGTTAGGGACACGGGCATGTGTAGTACACGGCCTGACCACACGGGCGTATCCCTAGACCACACGGGCGTGTGAGCCCTACACCTTGGAAAATTTTTAAAATGTCACAAAAAATTTTATGTGTTCCCAATTAAGTCTTGACTTGATTCTAATGCTCATATTGGACCTCGAGGGTCTAAATAAGGGACGTTTTGAATGATCTCGATAAATAAATAGTAATCTACGTAAATTATTTGTAAAATGTTTTGAATGTTCTAGTAATACTCCAAAACCCTGTGCCACCGACGAATACGGGTTAGGGGTGTTACACTAACGCGATTGGTGGGACTAGCTCTTCCTCACGGTTTTGGCTCAAAATTCTAGTGCCTTAAAAAATATGGTGTTCCTACAAAGAAAACATAAACAACATAAATTTTTTGATAAATTAAATAAAATAATTAAAACACACAAAATGAAAAAATTCAATCTTATGTACTTCCGCCACACTTTAGAACAAACATTGTCCCGATATAAAAGAATTAAAGTGCGAACAAGAAAACTTCCTTGAACCTGTTGTCTTAGAAATCTCGGGATTTGTGTGCTTTAAGTGAATGGAAAATACTTACGAATAAAATGTAAACTTAAATAAATAAATAAATCAAAACTATAGTTTCTGAGTTTGTGGGGAGTGGAGAATGGCAAGAATCTCATGGGTTGATTGGACAGTTAGGGAACTGAAATGTTGCATAGTAGTTTAAATCATCGTAATGGAATCCCCTCCCCATCGCAATGTTGCAGGAAATTTTATGCTGCCTCAAGTCATTTCGTCAAGGTATGTTCCGCCACCCAGCAGTAGTGTCACAACTTTGATCATTTTTGTTGAGACTTCGAATCCTGAGTTGTCACGTCTTCTGATTATGCCTTAGCCATTTCACATTGGATGCATTGCACTTCATCGTGACGTGCGTATGATAGTCGTTGGGATGTGGGAGCTCATCAAGATGACATGTTCTCTTTCGTCACGACACTATGAGGTGTTGCTACCCTCATTAGGTTGGCTTGCCATGTCGTGTCGGACTATAAAGGGTGAGTGGTGTGACACAACTTGAAAATCTCCCAACTTGTATTTTTGTCTTTTCAAAGCATGTCAAACTCCTCAGTTTGCATTTAATTGCCTTAATCCACCACAAGAACACCGTAACTACTATGGAAAACAAATAACATACATAATTAACTACTTACAATAGAATAAAAATAAACAACGAAAAATAAAACTTAAAACAAACAAAATTTAAAAGTGAAGTCCTTTTTCAAAGTTAGGATTATCTGTGTCACCCCCAAAGAATAACTTCTAGCTAGTCCTAGACACTTTGATCTGATGTTTGTTCTTTCATTGAGAGATATAAACCAACGTACTCAGTCGATTCTATTGACATCGCCTTATCTTCGACCGACGCAAAATCCACATTATGAGCCACGTGGTGTAGAATTTCAGTCAACCCCAGATTATCTTTCAGGGTATTATTGCCTAAGCTTCCTTCCCTCCATGTCGTTAGAAGCTTTGGTTGCCCGAGTTTTTCCTTCATAGTCGAATGAGAACAAGACAAACTCGTCGGTTTCTTTGATTAGAACCTCATTGGTTATGGCTAAAAAGTGTATTGACTTGTCTACACTTTTATTTAGAATCAGTTGTAGCTCGAAGTTAGTTGCTAATTCTATCGTAGCTCGAAGTTAGTTGCTAATTCTATCTCAACTTCTACATCTATTTAATTGGATTAGAAACTTACTTGGCATTGTTCAAATTGTTCCCGTCTCTGGTTCCAAACTCTTGTTGAATTTCAAGATATAGTTGTAAATAGTTTCGGTAATACATTGATCCTTTGAATTGGAATGGCAGACATCATGTACAACCTCTTCCAATGGAGTACTTGCTTGGGCTCTTTTTCGGAAGATTTTCTCTAATTGATCCAATTGTTGTTGAATTCTCTTTGATTTCACTTGGAATTCTCACTCACAGCTTCCCTGTTCTAACGTATAGTCATACAAATCATAAGGAGTTTCGTCTAAGTACTCTTATGTCCCTAATTATCGCTTATATATCTCTACCAATGAAGTTATTTTTTCGTTTCTTTGTTGGGAAAGCTCTATCATAAGCGACCTTTGGTTCTCCATCAGCTCCCATTGTTCGTATACTCCCTCGTCGCATACTCCATCTTCATCTAAAAGGTTTGTTGAATCTCCATCCTTCTCGGATGTATACTTGCTCAGCTTAGATGGGAGTTGTCGAATCTCCGTACAACCAATTCAATTTGGATTGTTCATACATCGACCTATAAAAATCAATATTTATAATTAAATCTAATAATTAACAAGGAAAATAAAAATGATTAAAATAAAAATATTTACATAACTACAAAAATTCAAAATATTTTTTTCGAACACTAAAATAAATTAAAATAAATAAAACTTAGAGCACTATCTAGCTCGTTCATCTTTTAATTAATATTATTTTACGGTAATCAATCTAATAAAAATTCCATCATTGCAATACCGCCTAAAAATGTGTTATCATTTGTAGAAAAAAATCATACCAACAATATATTAAATTAATTCGGCAATGTCCCCAAGCATACGGGTCAAGTTGTAATATAGTAAAGTTTACAATGTAATACTGGTAAGTATTCCGAGGATCTTACCCAAGGGATTGCAGATTGGAGAAATCTATTGAACTAAGCCTTACTAGATAATATGTTTTGATATAAAAACTTAAAGTGTTTTTGAATAAAAGTAAAGTTGAGTAATTTGATAAAATCAAGTTGAAATGACTTCAATTGAGTCAAACATTTTCAAATATGTTTTAACTATTTTCCAACAAGTTAGAATTGCTCTAGGACAAAAAGTATCGATACTTTTTGTCTAAGTATCGACATTTTACAAGATATTGATACCCCTCTAATAATCGATACCAAATTGATATTCTGTTTCTTTCAAACCCTAGTAGGTATCAATCCAGTATCAATACTTTTCTTAAGGTGTCGATATTCCTACTCTAACGATCATTAAAATCTACATTAATTACAAAAACCCTTTTAGTAAGTATTGATACTCATTACTGCAGGTGTAGTTAATGAACTGGTATTTCATCCCAATGGCTATATTTACTTCTACAACAACCACAACGGTCAGAAATCATTTAGAGTGTATAAATGCCATCTTCCAAAGGTCTAGCAACATGAAAAGCAATGTGAAAAGCTTAAAGAAAAATTAAAACAACCTAGAGTTTAATTCTTTCATGCCTTTTCTTGTAGGCACTTGTGAGCTTTCATTGTATTCATTTAGCTCAAGTGTTCTTCTTCGTATTTGTGCTTAATTGGAAAACATCTTGATCTTATGAGGATTGTTTTCTTTGTTTACTTATTTGAATCTCTCTTGAGATAAGGCTTATTCTTAAAGCTTGGTTAGAAACCTTAAGGTAGTTGTATCTTAAGATTTTGGGGTATAAGTATTAAGAGAGATTGTAAGGTTAAACCTTGCCCTCAAAGGTTTCCAAATTATTGAATTTGGAAAAATCCTTAGTTATGGAAAGCTAAGGTAGTGGAGTAGGCAATTGGGGCAAAACCATTATAAATCCTATTGTTCTTTGTTGCACAATTTTTGTTGCTTCTACTACAACTTCTCAAAGGCCGATCCAACCTCCCTATCGTCGATCATAAGTTGATCCTTTTCAGCTAACAATTGGTATCAAATTTAGTCTCTAAATACGGTTTATCAACTAAGAGAAAATTCTCGAGAATGCTCAAATGACCATCAACTCATTCTACAAAATGGTGTCCAGATCTGAGCCAAATTCAACCATATCGGCATAAGGGCATTCCACCATGAGGTCTCCTCTATTCAATGGCTCCAACTACTCATATTGGAGAACAAGAATGAATTTATTCATCCAAGCCAACAACTATGACGTTTGGAGGATAATTACAAATGGGCTTTCATTCCACTGAAGAGGGTCGAAGGTGTTATTGTCCCAAAGGAAGAGAGTGAATGGGTGAACGATGATATCAAGAAGATAAAATTAAATGCAAATGCTAAACACACTCTATTTTGTGTTCTTGGTGCAAATAAGGACAATAGTCTCCCTGTGCAACAATGCCAAAGAAATATGGGACAAGCTTGAAGTCACCCATGAAGGGACATGTAATATCCTGATTTTGGGCCTAGTCGGAATAGTGGTTTCGTGACCACAAAATTCGAGATAGAAATAATAATTTTATGATTATTTTGAGTTCTATGATATGATTGCATGATTGTGTGAAAATTTCGTGAAGAAATTTTATGCATAAAGTGCTTAAATTGAAATTAGGGACTAAATCGAATAATTTGTAAAACTTGCATTCTAGAAGTTTCTAGTATGAAATTGTTTTGAAAAATTAATTAGGAGGTCTTAAATAGAAATTTTACCAATTTCTAAGTCTATGGACAAAAATTGGACATGGATGGAATTTTTGGAAAGTTTAGTAGTAAGGGCATTTTGGTCATTTAGGGGTAAAATGAATTAAAATATAAAATTAAAAGCCAATTTTGCTCATCTTCAACCCCATGGCCGATTATAGCAAGGATAAACCATGGCTAGGGTTTTTCAAGCTTCCAAGCTCGATTGTAAGTCCGTTCTAGCCTCGTTTTTAATGATTTTTACGTTTTTGGAGTCCCGGTAGCTCGATTAAGCTTATGCTAGCAATAATTCAACCTAGGGTTCATATTTGGAAAAATACCCATAGGTGAAATTTGTGTATTTTGGCATTTTATGATAGAATATGAGGTTTTAAATTATGTTAGACAACTTGTGCTACTCGGTTTTAAGCGAAAACTAGCAAAAGGGCTTAATCGGTAAAAATACCTAATAGTCATAAGTACATGTTAGAGTGAGAATTTGATGTTTCCATAGAAGGGAAAAATGATCAGCATGTCATAAAACATAAGAAAATAGGCTGAAGTTTAATTTACGAGCTTTGGGGAAAAAGTGTAAATATGCAAAAGTTTAGGGCAAAAGCGTAATTTTTCCAAAATATAATTTTGGGTCAATTTGAATAATGTGAGTCCTAATTAGACTATATTTTAAATGATAGAGCAAGGAAAACTGAAATTGGGCTAAAATGGAAAAATACCAAGTTGTGGACGAAATGGTAAAAGTAGCCATTTTAGCATACGAGGTAAGTTCATGTGTAAATAATGTAGCATAATTGTTATTTTTAAGTTATTGATGTTAATTATATGATATGCTGATTTTTTTATCGTGAAATATTATGCTTTGTGGTTAATGTTGAGTAATATGCAAATTATGTTTACTACTTGATAAATATGAATTGCTACCGAGTATCGATTCGATATTCCATGGAAGACGGCAATGTGAGATCGAGGAAAAAAGCCCGTTTGAACCTTAGGAATAGATTAGGATACAAGTGACATGTCACTAGGATGGTTGAGCATCCGAACTCGTTGAGTTGAGTCCGAGTTCACTTATGGATGCGAATGTCCGAACTCGTTGAGTTGAGTCCGAGTTCGTGAAATGTAACTAGGCATCCGAACTCGTTGAGTTGAGTCCAAGTTCACTTATGGATGTGAACGCCCGAGCTCGTTGAGTTGATTCTGAGTTCACTTAGGGGCGGGTTACATGATTTCTTGATTACATATGAGGCACTTATGTGCAAATTATCCGTGTATCCGAGTTGTATTCCGATGTGTTCAACGGATGAAATTTCTAGTGAAATGAAAGAACACTTAAATGCAAGCGACTTTTTGGTAAGTGTTGTGAAATAGACACTTTGGAAAGGTATGTTCTTAACCCTCGGGTTGATAATAGATACAACAACGATAAGGTAGTAAGATGATGAATGATGTTTAGAAATATGATATATGTTTTGGTGATACCATGCTAAAGTTGTTTGGTATATTTGTATTGTTATGTTACTTGTTATTTACATATGAACTTACTAAGCATTTATGCTTACTCCCTCCTCTTTATTTACTGTAGTTTTGAATAAGCCAGCTTAGGAATCGGGACGGGTCGAAGGTTCGATCACACTATCCAAAGGACTTTCATCTGGGTAAATGGCTTGTAAAACTTAAGTATGGCATGTATAGCAATATATTTATTTTGTGTAAATAATTTTATGATATGACCATGATTGGTTGAGAAAATGTTTGATATTGATAAGTCATGGTGATGGTTAAATTTAGATCATGTTGGATATCATGGAAGTTTAATAGGTTAACTAGTTCATAACAACTCATGAAAAGATGAAATTTGCCTTAAAACAGAACATTGCTGCAGCAATGACATGAGTTTGAAAAATCACTAAAAATAGTATAAATGGAATTAACTGATGAGCAAGTTATGAAATTTAAGCTTAATGAGTCTATTTTCATATGGATAAAAGAAAAGAGGCATATAAACTATACTTTATGATATATTTGAAACCTTGTGAAACAGGGCCAGAGAGATTTCTGGATCCTCTATTCTGACTTTAAAAATTCATAATAAATTATACAAAACTAATTAGAAGTCATTATTTATATGTACAGATTCCTTATTGAGTCTAGTTTTAATAGAAACAAACCCTGTAGTCATTGAAATTTTTTATAGAGAGATATCTGATTCGTAATACACATATGTCAGAGCAGTCAAACCCTGAAACAGGGGAGACTTTAACTAATAAACTGTACTAATTGGCCCAACCAAAAATTCTAGAAAAAAAATTAGTAAATAGATATATGAGTCTAGATTTAGGGAAAATTTACAGATCTTGATTTCGAGTTTTGTAACTCGAGATATGATTTTTCTTGTAACTGTGACGCGAGTAGCTAGAAAGCTGTGAATGTAGAAACAAAAGATTTGAAGTTCTTAATTTGATAAATTATGTTCGGTAACTCCTCAAGCTCGACTCCGGCGACGGTTTCGGGCGTGGGGGCGTTACAGGACAAGTAGAGTTAATGTAACACCCTTTACCTGTATCCGGAATCGGAACAGAGTTCGAGGCATTATAGGACTTATGTCATCACATTTAAACACATTTGAATCATACATTTTGCATACAATTTAAAACCTTTATCATTCACAATCATATTGTCCCTTACTAGGCTCATCACAGCCTTAAAAAATACTCAAAAGAGGTTCGGGACTAAACCAATGACATTTGAAACCTTTTGGAAACTTAGAAAATTTTCATCTCTGTAGGGGTCGTGTCATTTACACTGTCAAGGGACACACCCGTGTCCCAGGCCGTGTGGAAACAGGGCATAAATACTGACTTGGGTCACACGACCGGCCACACGCCCATGTGCCAGTTTGTGTGCCTTACACGGCCACAAGACATATCCGTGTGTCTAGGTCGTGTCAAGTCTATAGAGTATACTGACTTAATTCGATAAGCTACCTAGGGGATACACAGCCGTGTACCAAGGCTATGTGACACACACGGTCAAGCCACACACCCGTGTGCTCAACCGTGTTGAATGAAAATAGGCTTGGTTAAAGCCACATTTCTCACCCTCCACAAGCATACCTAAAAACCACACTTCATGCCATTTCAAAACACACATAGGCAATTACAACATGGAAAATTTATATACAAATCAAAACATTATATCACAAACCAAATCACTACTCAAAACTCAATCTTAAACATATCCAAAACAACATATCATTATCAAAAATTTTACATATCTTCCTTATGTATTATTCTCATTCTTTCATCACCTAAATCATGCTTCTCAAACATATCAATTCATTATTTATACTTCATACTAAAATATGCCAACACAAAAGCATTATAAACATCACATATGTCATTTATCAAACACATACTTTAGGCCAACTTAACTGGCCAATACACACCAACCTTTATAAGCCAAATCACATGGCTAAAATCACAACAAAATATATCATCTTAACACTAGCCTATACATGCCATAAACCAAGCCTCAAAGTGTAAAAATACCATAATTCAATAACCGGATAGTGTGATACGATCTCCGTTGACTTCTAACCTGAGCAAACATCCAAAACACTACAAAACATAAAAAGAAATCACAAAGTAAGCTTCACATCTTAGTAAGTTTGTATATGAGTCTAAAATGATCATAACATTCATATAACAATTTCGAATTAGATAAATCTTTAACAGTTAAAGCATCAATTCATGAACTAATTTCAAATTATTCATGTCCTCATTCATAAGTTTTCAACTTCATATAATTCGACAATCATATACACAAGTTCAAAAATCATATTATAACATCACGTACACGAAATATCCATATGACCGAAAATACATGGTCTTGTATACACATATTCACAAACCAAATTCTAAAATATTCATATCATTTGATCATAAAACTGAATACACATTCCATAATCACATAAATACTTCATTTGCATCACACATTATTTGTAATAAATCATCATGTCACTTACTTACCTTATATTAAATAGATAATAAGTTTATTCATACCTAGCCATTTAGCTCATTTACTAAATTCAAATACCACATTAGCATGAATTCTTCTAAGCATAAACTTTTAATAATTCACCAGCATAAAGCTTGCTAGGCATAAGCTTGAATTACACACTAGCTCAAGGCCTGCTAGACTTAAAGTTTGATTTTATATCCACCAGCAATAAGCCTGCTAGGCATAAAGCCCGATTACATTCACCAGCACAATGCTTGCTAGGCTTAAAGCCCGAATATCACTATTATAAAACTATTTCGTACACAATCCATATAACAAAAACTTCAGACATTTCATATCGACCATTCAAAGTTTGAATGATATAACTTAGTCAATTAAACTCAAATATAGTATTTCTATTTTTAAACACATTCGACTAAATCTTTTCTGAATCTATAGATTCCAAAATAGCATATTAAACCAAGTCACATTCAATATAAATGATGTTTAATTGCTTAAAGACTTACACTTTCTTTCTCGACTTGACTTTGCGTGTTGAACCATTCAGAATCGTTAAGGATACACGATAATCACATATAGCTCGTACAATGCCATATCCTAGATATGGTCTTACATGTTATCATATATCGATGCCAGTGTCCCACACAGGGTCTTTCACGATGTCACATCTCGGTAACCTAATGTCATGACATTTGTATCCTATACTATTCTTAAAGTTTGTACGGGCTTTCGGATGCCATGACTTTGTCGATTCTTGCTCGTATTAAATCATTCGATATTCATGACAATTCAATGATAATAAACAAGTAATTATAACACAATTTAAATATGTTTATTAGCATACGAGCTTACCTGGCTAAGTTGTAGAGATACCAAAGTTTAGAGGCATTTTGGTAATTTTCCTATTTTCCTTGATTTTCCACCCGATCTTGATCTAAATTAATAATTTCATTCAATACATTAATTTAGACAGTAAAACACTTCATTTCATGCAATTTGGTCATTTTTGACATTTTTACAAAATTGCCCCAAAAGTTTTACTTTTATTCAATTTAGTCCATGAGCTCAAAACATGCAAATTAACAATTTTTAACCATAATTAAGCTTAGACGAATGTTCTTGATATCAAAACAGCCTATAAATCACTTTATGACAAAATTACATTTTTGCCCCTGATATTTCAACTTCTTTACAATTTAGTCCCTATATCATAAAAATGCAAATTCATGAAATTGAGTACAATCCTAATATATCTGAATATCACCAATGTCCCTAGCAACGCACACATTTTATTTATTCACACTTTTACCACAGTTTATCATATTTCACAATTTAGTCCAAAATTGACATTTTTACTAAAATTTACTTAACAAAACTCATTAATCTAACATCAAAGATTTATTTTCTATCATTAAACATCAAGGTACTCAAACATTCAATGATTGCATCATCCAAATACTTTAACAATTTTGAAATCGGAGATACGGGCTAGCTAGATTACGAAGCAACGATCTTAAAAACGTAAAAATTATCAAAAACCGGGACGAAACGGACTTACATGCATGAAGATGAATGGAAAAACCTTCAAAGAACAACCATGGCTTTCTTTTCTTTCATATTCAGCTGAAAAAGATGAACTTTTCATGCATTTTCATGTTTTATTTATTTAATTAATCGTTAATAACCTATTTACAATTTTACCCTTAATGTAAAACCACTAAAATATTTCATGCATGACCAAACATGTCCACCCACAATTCAAATGGTTTCATTACCATTTGAGGACCTTCAATTTAAAAAACAAAGCCAAATAACACCTTTTTCTAATAGCATACAACTTTTGCGTTTTACGCGATTTAGTCCTTTTTGCTTAATTAACTATCAAAACGATAAAATTTTTCAACGATAATTTAATACCATCTTATTGCCACTCTGTAAATATTTATAAATATATTTTTGACTCGATTTATAGAAATAAGGTCCCGATACCTCATTTTCTAAACGCATTTGACCTTAGGGTCATACTACTTGAACTTAATAAATCGCTTGTAAAATAAAAATCACAATATCAAAAAAAATTTTAAAATCACAATTAACTCGTAAATATTAAATATAATACTTATAAACCTACTCGTTGAATTTGGTGGCACCAAAACCACTATTCTGATTAACCCTAAAAACAGGCTGTTACAGTTAAAGAGTCTAAGATAAGTCTTCTCACCCTTGATTATAAGTTGTTTAAGAAAAAATCAGAAGAAGGAATCAAGGAGATGTCCGATCATTTCACCCACATCATCAATGGTCTCAAAGCCCTTGGGAAGACCTATCCCAACAAGGAAATAGTGAAAAAGCTATTAAATAGTCTCCCGACGTCTTGGGAAGCTAAAGTGGCGGCAATAAAAGACTCAAAGGATCTCAAGTCACTCGCTCTTGATGAGTTCATATGTAACACTACTAACCCGTATCCATTTCCAGATTAGGATTACGGAGCATTACCTTACAAACAGAATATTTAACCATACATTTCATACATTATCATAAAAATATTATAAATCAATCATTCACATACATATTGTAACATCCCGAAATAGGGCCTAGTCAGAATAGTGGTTTTGAGACCACAAATTCAAGATAAAAATAATTATTTTGTGGACGTTATGAGGACCATGATATATATGCATGCCTGTGTGAAAATATGGATGAGAAATTTTAACGATAAGGTGTCCAATTGAGTTATTAGGACTGAATTGCAATAAGTGAAAAACATGTGTTCTAGTTGATTTAAAGGCTTAATTCTGATGAGATTTGAAATTTGAATTCCTTATTTGGTAATTAGACCATTATATGTCATTATGGACAAAAATAGACATAGGAGGGATAAAATATCAAAGTTTTAATGAAAGGGCATTTTGGTCCACTAGTTATTAAAAGAATTAAAAGGAATAATAGACAAAATTCGTGTTCATCTTCATCCCCTTTGGCCGAATTTCACAAGAAACCATAGCTAGGGTTTCTTTTATCTTTCAAGCTCAAAGTAAGTGCATCCTAGCCCTGTTTTTAATGTTCTTTATATTTTTGAAATCCTCGTAGCTCGATTTAGTTATTTCTACTCTTAATTTGAGCTAGGGTTCATCTTCAAAAATATACCCATGAATGATATTCTTGTGCTTTGATGACTAATGGAAGAATATGAAAGTTTGAGGTGTGATGAACAACTTTTATTAGGTGGTTTTTGGTGAAATTGATAAAAAGGACCTAATTGTAAAAGTTATAGAAACGACGTGTAAATGTGTGAATAAATGAAAAATGTGGGTTGGTATAGGAGAGAAAATGATTCGGCTAGGCTTGAATAATGAGAAAAATAGGTACTTTTCATTTTACGAGCCTAGGGGAAATTTCATAATTTTGTGAAATTTTAGAGGCAAAATTGTAATTTTTCCATATCGTGATTTTTGGACTGAATTGAATAGTGTGTGTATTAAATGAGCTAAATGTGCTATTATAGATCAAGAAGGACGAAGGATAGACCTTGGCCGAGGAAAAGGCAAGGTTGTGGACTAAATCACAAATTATCATATTTTGCACCTAGGTAAGTTCTGTGCAAGTAATTTAACAATTTCATTATCGTGCGTTTAATAATTGATGTTCTATGTTGCATGTATGAATGCCCTAATAAAATTGGCTTGTGACGATTTACTGATTGGCTTGTGACGATTTACTGAAAAATTAGTGATAGCTTTTTATCTCGGAAGTCCCAGATGACCTCGAGGAATGCTTAGGATTCAGATATCATGAAACCAAAATTAATGATAGCCTGTGTAAGACCATATCTAGGACATGGCATCGGGGTTGATATGATAGCTAGTGTAAAACCATGTCTGGGACATGGCATCGGCATTGATATGTGTGCTAGTGTAAGACTATATCTGGGATATGGCATCGGCATCGGTATGTGATTTCATGTAAGACCATATCTGGGATATGGCGTTGATATGAGATTTCGTGTAAGACCATGTCTGGGACATGGCATCGATGTGAGGTCTCATGTAAGACCATGTCTGGGACATGGAATCGGCACCGACATGAGATTTTGTATAAGACCATATCTAGGATATGGCATCGATATGTAGACCCATGAAAGACTATGTCTGGGACATGGCTTTGGCATCCTACGAGGTGCATGATGATTCTGAACGTCCTTTAGTATTCCGGGTGATTCAACGGGCCATTCAAGATTATGGTTAAGAAGTGGGGTAGAATGAGTAAGAATGTACGATACATGTATGTACGTTAACTTCATGAGTATTGGACTCGATTCATGTTGGGAAATTTGGTATGGTTATGAAAGAGTAAGATAAGCATGATGTTGAAAGGCATTTATTATCAATTCTCAATGTGTTCAATATGTGTAATATGATAATGTGTTAGTAATTGATAGCATGTTTAATCTATGAATTTCATGACTTATGTTGCTTATTATTTGCACAAGACTTACTAAGCTATATGCTTACCGCTCTCTCTTTTCCTCTTTCTTATAGCATCGTCAAGCTAGCTCGGGGATTGTGGACTTCAGACCTCGAGTCATACTATCAACAAATCCTTTGGGGTAGAATTAGTTTAGTACATTTAAGTATGGCATGTATAGAGGACTTAGTCCTTTGTTATATGTGTCATATTTGTTAGCCAAAGTAATTGCTCCTTTTTGGTATATTATTCCATTTTGTATATGGCCATGAAATAGGGCTCATATTGATTATTGGGTTGAAATCCCTAAACATTGCTACATGCATGAGATGTGTTATTACTTTTGTGGTATGTGCCAAATGGTTGATAAAATGTGGAATTTATGCTTGATGGATAAATGATGTCAATTGGCATGGTCATTATATTAATAAAGGTAAAGAATTGAATTGAATAAACTTAACAAGTCAAGGAGTCCCAATTAGGTATATTTGATATCAATTTATCATGTATGAGTTAAAGCTATGGATGTCTAAGTAACCCTTTTATGCCATAACGATCACAATTGGCATATGAGTGTGTATAGGGGTTGTTAAGGGTAACAAGAGGGCTTGGAAAATATCCTCAAAGTTGTCCACATGGGTAGACACGCTGGCATGTGTTTAGGCCATGTGTGACACACGGTCAGCCCTATAGGCGTGTAGTCTAGCCGTGTGTCCCCTGCACCCTAGTTTTACAAGTCAGTATGCATGGCAGTAAACACACAGGCAGAGACACGGCCGTGTGGAGGAAACGGCCTCAGGATATGGGCGTGTGCCCAGGCTGTATGAAGTTTGCACCTTAATTGTGAAAATTAAATTCGCATCACGGCCTGACACATAGGCATGTGACTCGGTCGTGTGACCCTTAATTGACGATGACATCATAAACAGAAAGTTACAAGGCTTGGGGACACGAGCATGTCTTTGTGTCCACACGGGCGTGTAACCCTGTTTTATGAAAAATTTCCTAAATTTCACGGTTTAGACCCGAACCATCCTCAATGTATGCTTTCGGCCTTGTAGGCCCATATTAGGGACGATTTGCATGTGTACGTACAGTTTTGTGTTCAAAAGAAATTTTATGGCTTGATTTTGTATGTATGTTTATGTTTTAGTCGGTAATGCCCTGTTCCCGTTTCGGTGATGGATACGGGTAAGGGGTGTTACATTTATTGGTATTAGAGCTACGATTTAGTCAGTTCTAGGACTACATAGTGAGCATAGAAGTCTAGCTATACATGTCATGCGTATTTTATGATAGTGTGACAGCTCCTGACAATTGAAATTGTGTTTTATATAGTAAATGGACCCCGAATGATCAGTCACTGATGATATAGAAAGTAACGCGCCTGCTCCCGCTGAAAGAGTAGTGTCATCTGATAGTAGACCCAAGATGGTTAGTAGAGGAGAAGGAGGTAGAGAAGCCTTTCTCCACATGATGAATAATTGGTACACCGAGTTTGTTTGGGTAAACCCGGGTGTTCAACCTCCCCCACCCCCTCTTATTCCTCAGCCTACCCCGGTAGCTCTCCAAGTTGTTGAGATGGTGAGAAGAGAAAGGCCTCCGGTTGATCGAATTAGAAAGCAAAGAGCTGAAGAGTTCTAAGCTGACATTGAAGATGATCCGAAAAGAGCAGAGGTTTGGCTCGAGAACACCATCCGAGTCTTTGATGAATTGTCATGCACACCGAAAGAGTGCATAAACTGCGTAGTATCACTTCTTAGAGATTCGGCCTACCAATGGTGGAACACCCTCGTATCGGTTGTACCGAGAGTGAAAGTGACTTGGGAGTTTTTCCAAGAGGAATTTCGTAAGAAGTATATCAGTCAAAGGTTTATGGATCAAAAGAGGAAGGAGTTCCTCGAGTTGAAACAGGGTAAAATGACAGTTACCGAGTATGAGCGTGAGTTTGTGAGGCTTAGCAAATACGCTTGGGAATGTGTATCTATTGAAGCCATCATGTGTAAAAGATTTGAGGACAAGTTGAACTACGACATTCGATTGTTGGTTGGTATCCTTGAGTTGAAAGAGTTTGTTGTGTTAGTCGAGAGAGCATGCAAGGCTGAAGAATTGGCTAAAGAAAAGCGGAAAGCTGACCTAGAATCTCGAGACTCGAGGAAGAGGCAACTGAGCAAATCTTTTCAATCTTCATCTAAGAATTCGAGAGAGTTTACTACTTGATCTAATGCCTCTACTGGGTATTCGAGCAAGAATAGGAGTAAATAGTATTCAGTTCCGAAAGCTCAGACTACCTCAATTGCTAGCGTTGGGAATGCTCAACCCGATAGATCAGGATGTCCCCAATATGTGAGACGCTACTTCGGCAAGTATCGAGGGAGTGATAGGACTTTTTTTAAGTGGGGTTCCCCTGATCACTTTGTTAGGGATTCCCCGAGAGGACGAAAAGAGGAAATTTCCAAGAAACAAGGTCAGATAGCACTACTAATAAGGGAAAACCTCAGGGGAATCTGAGTAATGGAACGAGTAATATGGGTGCACCTAAAGAGTCTACTGTGAGATGCGAGGGTAGGGCACCTGTAAGCACCTATGTCATTCGCGCTCGCGAAGAGGCCTTGTCTCCTGATGTAATTACGGGTACATTTTCTATCTATGAAACTTTTGTTGTTGCTTTGATTGATCCGGGGTCTACCCATTCGTATATTTGCATGAAGTTGGTGTCTGATATGAGCTTGTTTGTTGAATATACTGAGTTCGTAGTAAAGGTGTCAAACCCGTTAGGCAAGTATGTGTTAGTTGATAAAGTCTGTAAAAACTACCCTTTAATGATTAGAGATCATTGTTTTTTGGCTAATCTCATGCTATTACCGTTTGATGAATTTGATGTAATTCTTGGTATGGATTGGTTGACCATTCATGATGTGGTAGTGAGTTGTGGAAGAAAGTTTATTGAACTGAAAGGTGAGAATGGTAATGTTCTTTGAGTTGAACCAGATGAATTAAATTGCATGCCTGTAATAATTTCTTCCATGTCTACTCAAAAATGCGTAAGAATGGGGTACGAAGCTTACCTTGCCTTTGTGTTGAACACTAAAGAGTCTGAGTTAAAGATTGAGTCGGTATTGGTAGTATGTGAATATCTGGATGTGTTCCTGGAAGAATTGTTGGGGTTACCTCCTATTAGGGAAGTAAAGTTTGGCATTGATTTGACTCTTATTACTATGCATATTTCGATTGCTTCGTATAGGATGGCCCCAACAGAATTAAAAAAGTTGAAGGTTCAGTTACAGGAGTTGACTAATAAGGGTTTCGTAAGACCAAGCTTTTCACCTTGGGGTGCTCCCGTATTATTTGTGAAAAAGAAAGATGGTTCGATGAGACTATGTATAGATTACTGATAGCTCAACAAGGTGACAATGAAGAACAAGTATCATTTGCCAAGGATTGATGATCTATTTGATCAATTGAAGGGAGCCACAGTATTTTCAAAGATAGACCTGAGGTCCAGTTACTATTAGTTGCAGAATAAAGAATCAAATATGCCTAAGACTGCCTTCAGAACCATATATGGCCACAACGAATTCCTCGTTATGCCATTTGGATTAACAAATGCTTCTATCGTGTTTATGGATTTAATGAATATAATATTTTGGCCTTATTTGGATAAATTTGTTGTGGTGTTCATCGATGATATTTTGATTTATTCAAGAGATGAGGCAGAGCATGCTGGGCACTTAAGAACAGTTTTGCAGACTTTGAGGGACAAGTAGTTGTATGCCAAGTTTAGTAAAAGCGAATTTTGGCTTCGTAAAGTCAAGTTTTTAGGATACATTATTTTAGGAAACGGTATTAGAGTCGACCGGAGTAAGATTTCAGCCATTGTTGACTGGAAACCGCCGAAGAATGTGATAGAGGTCATGTAACACCCGTGCAGACAAGGTTTGAGTCGGACACGAGGGTTAACAGACTTAATTCCCTTATTTTTACAAATCCATTTTAAAATTTCGGACTAGTGGCTAACTGCATCCTTGTCACCTTAAAAATCATATCTTGAGTTCAAAACTCGAAAATCAGTTTCGTAAATTTTCCCGAAACTAGACTCATATATCCATCTAAAAATTTTTTCTAGAATTTTTGGTCAGGCCAATTAATACAGTTTATTAGTTAAAGTCTCCCTGCTTTGAGGTTCAAGCGCTCGACCTTCATGCATTACGACTTATATATCTCCTGTCATGAGGCTTCAATACTTATATATCTCCGTGTTTTGGATTCATCAACTAGGGCTTATTTGACCTTAGTTGGTCGATTCACGGAGGTATTGTAGGTCTGAGGTGGTATTAGTCGGGAATGGAGGTTGTGGAACAGCTGTATTAGTTCGAATGTATTGGTTAAACCAATCATTCATCACGCTATAAAAAGCTTGCCTAGCCTCATCATTCGGATTGCTAGCAATAGGTTGAGAGTCCGCCGGCACTGTCCCTTGTGCGGGAGCAGGCGTTACACTCTCAAGATCATCAGCTACCGCTCGGTCGGGATCGGGATGCATTACTATAAATAAACAAATTTGCAAATGTCAGAAATCACCACACTATCAAATAATCACAAAATGGCATGTATAGCCAGACCCAAACGTTTACGGTAGTCCTAGAATCGACTAAACCGTAGCTCTGATACCAATAAAATTGTAACACCCCGTACCCGAGACCGTTGCCGGAGTCGGACACGAGTGGTTAACAGACCTAATTCCCTTATTTTTACAGTCCATTTTAAAAATTTCCAGACTAGCTGGCTAACTGCATCACTGTCGCCTTAAAAATCATATCTTGAGTTTAAAAACTCGAAAATCAGTTTCGTAAATTTTCCCTAAAACTAGACTCATAAATCCATCTACAAATTTTTTCTAGTATTTTTGGTGGGCCAATTAGTACAGTTTATTAGTTAAAGTCTCCCCTATTTCAGGGTTTGACTACTCTGACCATCATGCATTACGACTTATATATCTCCTTGTACAGGGCTTCAATACTTATGGCGTTTGTTTTTAAAGAAACTAGACTCGAAAAGGAATCTATACATATATGGCATAACTTCTAACTATCTTTGGTTAATTTATAATGAATTTCCTAAGTCCGAACAAGGAATCCGAAACCGCCTCGCCCCTGTTTCATGAAAACTTTAAAATCTCATAAAATACTGTTCATATGATCGTTTCATTACTTCCCTATGAAAATAGATTCATCAAGGTTCAATTACATAATTTATTCACTATTTAATTTCATTCTTACTATTTTTAGTAATTTTTCAAATCCACACCACTTCTTCTTTGTCAAGATCTTTTTTAAGGTAAACCTTACCTATTTCATGGTTTTCCATGAATCAACTAGAGTTTGTCATACATAGCATCAAAATAATCATAATTAACCATTCCCAATGGCTAATCGTTACCAAACATTTCCATACCCCTCAATGAACAACATACAAGACGATTATAATGCTATGCTCAAAGTGTATATAAGCTATTTTCGCATGGCTATCCAAATTTATACAAAACCAAAGGGTACATGACCAACAACAAAAAAGGGTAGTCCTATACATGCCATTTTCAGAGTTCAACCAAAAGTGTACCAAAAGGGCTTTGATAGTGTGGACGACTTCGACTTCGACAATCCCGAGTCCGATAGC
Organism: Gossypium arboreum; assembly: GCF_025698485.1. NCBI lineage: Eukaryota > Viridiplantae > Streptophyta > Magnoliopsida > Malvales > Malvaceae > Gossypium > Gossypium arboreum. The sequence continues at coordinate 98,666,963 of NC_069071.1, read as the reverse complement.
TGACGAACCAAAATCTATAAAACAGAGATTCAAAGAACGGAGTAAACATTTAATGCTTAGTAAGTTTTCAGCAATAAAATTAGGCACAACTGAAGTATAGCATTCATATAACTAAACGGATAATTTCATATACACATATTCTCAAAAATCAGTCCTACTCCACATTTCCAACCCTTATATTCATACATAAGGGATCAACTTAACCAAAGGCCCGAAAGCTCACTAATCGATCGGCGGATAATATTTAAACGAAATCACTACTCCAATGCATATACGAAACGTACCTTATCGTTGGGATTTTACGAGCGTATTAATTGAAATTATTACAGCAAGATCGCTCATTCCCAAACCAAGTACCTTCGGGGTTTAGCCGGATATAGCTACTCGCTCAAATGCCTTCGGGACTTAGCCCGGTTATAGTAACTCACACAATTGACTTCGGGACTTAGCCCGGTTATAGTAACTCGCACAATTTCCTTCGGGACTTGGCCCGGTTATAGTAACTCGCACAAATGCCTTCGGGCTTAGCCCGGTTATCAATCCGAATATCCATGCACATATCAATAAATCATGACACATCAATATTTCATTTTCGTAACTAGAATTCAAACACAAGTCACTTATCAAGCATTATCATTTTCAGCTCAAAAGCTACATACAAAGGACATGATTTTGATTTGCTTATAACATAATCTAATCGAATCATAATCTAAGTTTCATTACTCGAAAACTTACCTCGGATGTGGTCGAACGATTTGGTGACTATTCGATCACTTTTTCCTTTCCCTTATCCAACTTTGATCCTCTAAGCTCTTGAGCTTAATAAACAAATAAATTTATTCAATTACTTCTCCAACTTTACTATATACAAATATCTATTTATTTAGATTCATTTCGAACTAATATTAGGCAACCGATCATATATTCTCCCCATGGCGATATTCAAACATTGTAGCCAAAGAATCACAATTATCGAATGTTTAACTATGATCGGACATATGATATTACCCGTATGTCTTAAGCTAATTGCCGAACCTATTGCCTCAATTTGTGTACATATCAAATATAGTAATCCTTACTTGAACTATTAACCAACCTTATCAATGAACAATTATACTTAAAATACCATATATATATATATATATATATATATTCATAAGTGCATAGATACTATGTTACCAACAATTATTTCCTTACTTAGCAGCCGAACCAATATACACATTACTCCATATCTACCCGTCACGTTTACTCTACTTAAACCGAATAAACTTGCACATAAGGTCCTTGGCCGAACCTCACTAAAAACAAGTCAACCAAAATCTTAGTATTCATCTTGTGTATAACCTTATTTACCTTCCAAAAATCACAAAATCATCAAACTCTTAATGTTTATGTACAAGGCCGAATCTTAATATGATCCAACCTCCAACTCATTCATTTCAATCACTCACACGACATTTGTTCAATTCTTTAGACAAATCTATGTTTGGCCATTGTACTCATGAGCATTAAAATTTATAATTTGACTACTTAAACCCTTCTCTTCAACAATTCTTCATAAAACATAAAGATTATAACCCAATCTCATCCTTTAATAACTAAAACCGAATGCTCAAGCCATCACCAAGATTTGAAATTTTTGCCATGGGTTGTGTAAGAAATTAGCTAATTAACTAGAAACAAGTTTAAAATTTAAGAATCTAACACAACATACTAACCTCCCTTAAGCTCAAGGTGACCAAACCTCTCTTCTTCCTTTCTTCAATTCACCAAGAAGAACCAAAGAATGAAGCTCTTTTTTTTTTTTCTTCTTTCAATTCACGGCAATGAAGGGGGCAACCACACACATTTTTTTTTGTTTCTCCTCCTACTAACACTAATATTTTATTGCCCATGTTCTTTATTTTATTATTCCTAACATAAGCATTAACATAACATGTTTATGACATGTTTTGCCCATAACATTTTGTCCACCCTCCTTGTCATGGCGGCCACTTACTAATTAAGGGGAAATTGACATGCACGTCCACCCTTTTGATCTCATGCACTAATAGATCCTTATAGATCGACCTATCACATTTCAAAAGTGTCACACATAAGTCCTATTAGCTAAATTCACATGCAATTGACTAAATCGAAGCTTAAAACTTTTACACATTCATATTCACATATTTTAGACAATAATCATTATATTCAAATAATTTGGTGTCTCGGTTTAGCGGTCCCGAAACCGCTTTCCGACTAGGGTCACTTTAGGGCTGTCACAACTCTCCCCCACTTAAAAAATTTTCATCCCCGAAAATCTTACCGGTAAACAGGTTTGGGTATCGTTCTTTCATAGAGTTCTCGGGTTCCCAAGTAGCTTCTTCCATCCCGTGTTTGAGCCATAACACTTTTACTAAAGGAACCTTTTTGTTTCGCAACTCTTTCACTTCACAAGCTAGGATACGAATTAGTTCTTCTTCATAACTCATATCGGCTTGAATTTCAACCTCGGAGGGACTTATTATGTGCGAAGGATCAGATATGTAACGTCGAAGCATCGAAACATGAAAAACGTTGTGGATCCTTTCAAGTTCAGGGGGTAAAAGCAACCTATATGCAACTGGACCAACTCGTTCGGAGATTTCATACGGCCCAATGAATCTCGGACTCAACTTGCCCTTACGCCCAAATCTGAGTATCTTTTTCCAAGGTCAAACTTTAAGAAACACTTTATCTCCCACCTGATACTCAATGTCCTTTCGTTTCAAATCCGCGTCGACTTCGACGATCGATCTTGCCTTGGACTTTCACGAATTATTTTTACTTTCTGCTTAGCATCTTTAATCAAATCAACTCTGAAAATTTTTCTTTCACCGAGCTCGGTCCAAAACAATGGTGTACGGCATTTTCGACCGTACAAAGCCTCGTAAGGTGCCATTTTAATGCTTGACTGAAAACTATTATTGTAAACAAACTCAATCAAAGGTAGATACCGTTCCCATGAACCACTAAACTCAAGGATGCAGCATCTCAACATATCCTCGAGTATCTAAATTATCCGCTTGGATTGACCATCGGTTTGGGGATGAAAAGCGGTGCTAAAATGCAACTTGGTACCCAAAGCTTCTTGCAATTTCTTCCAAAATCGTGAAGTGAATCTCGGATCTCTATCCGACACAATAGAAATGGACACCCCGTGTAATATCACAATCTGAGAAACATACAATTCAGCTCGTTTATCCAATGATCCATACGTACGGGAATAAAATGAGCCGACTTAGTCAGTCTATCAACAACAACCCAAATCACATCTTTCTTACTTGTCGACAATGGCAACCCAGACACAAAATCCATCGTGACTCGATCCCATTTCCATTCAGGTACCATGATCGGCTGGAGTAAACCCGTAGGCACTTGATGTTCCACCTTCACTTGCTGACATATTAAACACTTCGAAACAAAATCGAAAATGTCTCGTTTCATACCATGCCACCAAAACTGACGTCTCAGGTCGTTGTACATTTTCGTACTCCCCGAGCGAATTGACATTCGGCTACAATGAGCTTCGTTCAGAATCATCATAATAAGTTCTGAATTTCTTGGGACACACAAACGACTTCTGAACCTCAAACAATCGTCATCGTCAATTTGAAACTCTGATTCCATGTTCGAAACACATTCAGCCCGTTTTGTAACCAATTCATCATCGACTTTCTGAGCTTCACGAATTTGATAAATCAATAATGGTTTGGCCTTTAATTCAGTTACTAACACATTGTTGGGTAGAACAGACAAGTGTACATTCATCGCTCGTAAAGCAAGCAGTGATTTCCGGCTTAAGGCGTCCGCAACCACATTAGCCTTTCCCGGGTGATAATCAATGACAATCTCATAATCTTTCAACAACTCAAGCCAACGCCTTTGTCGCAGATTCAAGTCTCTTTGAGTCATCAAATATTTGAGACTTTGGTGATCCGAAAATACATGGCACTTCTCACCAAATAAGTAATGTCGCCATATTTTCAAAGCGAATACGATGGCAGCTAATTCGAGATCATGGGTTGGATAATTTTTCTCATGTGGCTTCATTTGCCTTGACGCATAAGCTACAACTCGACCTTCTTGCATCAATACACAACCCAACCCAAGTAAGGATGCATCACTGTAAATGACGAACTCCTTGCCCGATTAAAATTTGCACTAGTAATCTTGGAGCTTAGTCAAATGGGTTTTCAATTGATCGAAACTTTTCTAACACCTTTCCGTCCATTCAAACTTAACATCTTTCTGAAGTAGCTTCGTTATTGGTGTGGCTATCATCGAGAAACCTTTTACAAACCGTCGGTAGTAACCGGCAAGTACCAAAAAGCTTCAAACTTCAGTAATATTTCTCGGAGGCTTCCAGTTAAATATGGCTGAAATTTTGCTCGGATCGACTCGAATGCCCGATGCAGATACCACGTGACCCAGGAAGCTAACCTCTCTTAACCGAACTCACACTTCTCGAACTTAGCATATAACCGCTTATCTCGTAAAATCTGCAACACTAATCTCGGTGTTCAAGATGCTCGATTTCATCTCTTGAGTAAACCAAGATGTCATCAATAAACACAACTACAAACCGATCCAAATACGGTCTAAAGATCTGATTCATCAAATCCATAAATATCGCAGGGGCATTAGTGAGCCCAAACGGCATCACTAAGAACTCGTAGTGACCGTATCTCGCTCTGAAAGCGGTTTTGGGTATATCCGGATCTCGAACCAAGAATCGATAATAACCCGATCTCAAATCTATCTTTGAAAACACCGAGGCTCCCTTTAGTTGATCAAACAAATCATCAATGCGCGGTATCGGATATTTATTCTTTATTGTCACCTTATTCGGTGACGATAGTCGATGCACAACCTCATGGTTCCGTCCTTCTTTTCACAAACAATCTTGGTGCACCCCAAGGTGAGAAACTTGGTCGGCGAAATCTCTATCCGTCAACTCTTGTGGCGAGCTTTCAATTCCTTTAATTTCTGTTGGTGCCATACGATCACGGAGCTATCGAAATCGGTGTAGTCCTGTGTACAAGCTCGATGCCAAACTCTACCTCCCGAACAGGTGGTAAACCCGGTAATTCTTCGGGAAAAACATCCGGGTATTCACAAACCACTCGCACAGATTCAGGCTTCTTTTCTAATTCTTTGTCATCAAGTACATATGCAAGGTATGCTTCACACCCTTTCTTACATATTTCGAGCCAACATTGATGATATTACGGTGGCAACCTATTCAAGTCAGTAGACTCAACTCGGATTATCTCGTTATTTACACACCTCAGATCGATGGTTTTTCTTTTGCAATTTACAATTGCATCATGTACGGTCAACCAATTCATACTGAGGATAACATCAAATTCGTCAAACGGTAAAAGCATCAAATTGGCCGGAAAACAGGAACCTCTGATTTCTAAGGGACATTTCTTACACACTTTGTCGACAAGCACGTAACGACCCAAAGGATTTGACACCCGAATTACAAACTCAGTAGACTCAACAGGTAGAGTCTTACTGGATGCTAAGGTTTCACATATATAAGAATGAGTAGAACTAGGGTCAATCAAAGCAATCACATTAGTATCAAAGAGAGTAAAAGTACCGGTAATAACATCTGGCGGAGAAGCATCCTCGCGTGCGCGAATAGCATAAGCTCTAGCAGGAGCACGAGCCTCAGATCTGGTTGTAGCATCTCTAGATCCTCTCTGACCGCCACTAACATTTCCCGTATTCCTAGATGGTCTACCCCGAGCAGTAGTAGCACCAGGTTTCCCACTCTAATTTACATTCTGTTCAGACAACCTCGGGCAATCTTTAATAAAGTGGTCAACTGATCCGCACTTGTAACAGGAGGGGTCATGGAATCTACAACTCCCCGAATGCCAGATCTGTAACGTCGAAGCATCGAAACATGAAAAACGTTGTGGATCATTTCTAGTTCAGGGGGTAAAATCAATCTATATGCAACTAGACCAATTCGTTCGGATGCTTCATATGGCCCTATGAACCTCGGACTCAGTTTGCCCTTACGGCCAAATCTGAGTATCTTTTTCCAAGGTGAGAGCTTAAGAAACACTTTGTCTCCCACCTGATACTCAATATCTCTTCGTTTTAAATCCGCATACGACTTCTAACGATCTGATGCTGCCTTCAGACTTTCACGAATTATTTTTACTTTCTGTTCAGCATCTTTAATCAAATCCACTCCGAAAATTTTACTTTCACTGAGCTCAGTCCAAAACAATGGTGTACGGCATTTTCGACCGTACAAAGCCTCGTAAGGCGCCATCTTAATGCTTGACTGAAAACTATTGTTGTAAGCGAACTCAATCAAAGGTAGATATCGTTCCCATGAACCACTAAACTCAAGGATGCAGCATCTCAAAATATCCTCGAGTATCTGAATTATCCGGTCGGATTGACCATCGGTTTGTGGATGAAAAGCGGTGCTAAAATGCAGCTTGGTACCCAAAGCTTCTTGCAATTTCTTCCAAAATTGCGAGGTGAATCTCGGATCTCTATCTGACACAATAGAAATCGGTACCCCGTGTAATCTTACAATTTAAGAAACATACAATTCAGCAAGTTTATCCAATGAAAAATCCATACGTACGGGGATAAAATGAGCCGACTTAGTCAGTCTATCAACAACAACCCAAATCGCATCTTTCTTACTTGTCGACAATGGCAACCCAGATACAAAATCCATCGTGACTCGATCCCATTTCCATTCAGGTATCACGATCGGCTGAAGTAAACCCGTAGGCACTTGATGTTACGCCTTCACTTGCGACATATTAAACACTTGAAACAAAATCGAAATGTCTCGTTTCATACCATGCCACCAAACCGGCGTCTCGGATCGTTGTACATTTCGTACTCCCGGGTGAATTGACATTCGGCTACAATGAGCTTTGTTCGAATCATCGAAATGAGTTCGAATTTCTTGGAACACACAACCGACTTCGAACCTCAAACAATCGTCATCATCAATTTGAAACTCGATTCCATATTCGAACACATTCAGCCCGTTTTGCAACCAATTCATCATCGACTTTCTGAGCTTCACGAATTTGATGAATCAATAATGGTTTGGCCTTTAATTCGATTACTAACACATTGTCGGGTAGAAACAGACAAGTGTACATTCATCGCTTCGTAAAAGCAAGCGGTGATTTCGGCTTAAGGCGTCCGCAACCACATTAGCCTTTCGGGTGATAATCAAAGACAAGCTCATAATCTTTCAACAACTCAAGCCAACGCCTTTGTCGCAGATTCAAGTCTCTTTGAGTCATCAAATATTTGAGACTTTGGTGATCCAAAAATACATGGCACTTCTCACCAAATAAGTAATGTCGCCATATTTTCAAAGCGAATACGATGGCAGCTAATTCGAGATCATGGGTTGGATAATTTTTCTCATGTGGCTTCATTTGCCTTGACGCATAAGCTACAACTCGACCTTCTTGCATCAATACACAACCCAACCCAAGTAAGGATGCATCACTGTAAATGACGAACTCCTTGCCTGATTCGGGCTGCACTAGTACTGGAGCTTCTGTCAAATGGGTTTTCAATTGATCGAAACTTTTCTAACACCTTTCCGTCCATTCAAACTTAACATCTTTCTGAAGTAGCTTCGTTATTGGTGTGGCTATCATCGAGAAACCTTTTACAAACCGTCGGTAGTAACCGGCAAGTACCAAAAAGCTTCAAACTTCAGTAATATTTCTCGAAGGCTTCCAATTAAATATGGCTGAAATTTTGCTCGGATCGACTCGAATGCCCGATGCAGATACCACGTGACCCAGGAAGCTAACCTCTCTTAACCAGAACTCACACTTACTGAACTTAGCATATAACTGCTTATCTCGTAAAATCTGCAACACTAATCTCAGGTGTTCAGCATGCTCGGTTTCATCTCTTGAGTAAACCAAGATGTCATCAATAAACACAACTACAAACCGATCCAAATACGGTCTAAAGATCTGATTCATCAAATCCATAAATATCGCAGGGGCATTAGTGAGCCCAAACGGCATCACTAAGAACTCGTAGTGACCGTATCTCGCTTAAAGCGATTTTGGGTATATCCGGATCTCGAACCATGAATCGATAATAACCCGATCTCAAATCTATCTTTGAAAACACTGAGGCTCCCTTTAGTTGATCAAACAAATCATCAATGCGCGGTATCGGATATTTATTCTTTATTGTCACCTTATTCAGCTGACGATAGTCGATGCACAACCTCATGGTTCCGTCCTTCTTTTTCACAAACAATACTGGTGCACCCCAAGGTGAGAAACTTGGTCGAGCTGTAACACCCCAAACCCGAGACCATCGCCGGTGTCGGACCCGAGGGGTTAACAAGCCAAGTTCACATGTTTTTTTTTTTTTTTTGCCCACCAATTTGACATTTCCAGTCAGGCTGGAAAACTGCGTCACTGTCGCCTTAAAAATCATATCTCGAGTTTCAAAACTCGGAAACTGGTTTCGTAAATTTTCCCTGAATTTAGACTCATATATCCACCCATGGATTTATTTCTAGGATTTTTGGTCGGGCCAATTGGTACAGTTTATTAGTTAAAGTTACCCCTGTTACAGGGATCGACTGCTCTGACCTTCGCGCGGTATAACTTGAATATCTCTCTGTACAGGGCTTTGATGCTGGTGTCGTTTGTTTCTAATGAAACTAGACTCAAAATTAAATCTGTACATATAAGGTATATCTCCTAATTCTTTTTGGATAATTTGTAGTGAATTTTTAAAGTTGCGACAGGGAACCCAGAAACCATTCTGGCCCTGTCTTATAATAGCTTTAATATCTCTTAACCTGTAACTCCTATGACCATTTCGTTTCTTCCATATGAAAATAGACTCATCAAGGTTCATTTACATAGCTTATTCACTATTTAATTCCATTCCTATGAATTTTGGTGATTTTTCACATTCATGCCACTGCAGCTGGCAGCATCTGTTTTTAAGATAGGACTTACCTATTTGGTGGTCTCCATGATTCAACTAGTCTTACCATACATAGGTTCATATATGATCATTTTAACCATGCCAATGGCTGATCATATGACCAACATTCCCATTTCAAGCCATAGCCACATCATGACACAAAATATATACATACAACCCACAATTAGTCTAAGTTCATGATTCCTTTTCGAGCCATTTTCGCATGGTGTACATGCTTACATTACAACATATTTAACAAACAAGGGTAGTCCTATACATGCCATCTCAAGTTCAACCAAAAAATTTATACCAAAATGGAGGCTTGATAGTGTGGATGACTTGACTTCAACGATCCCAAATCCGATTGCTTGAGCGAAATCTAGAAAACTAAGAGCCAAAGCAGCGGGTAAGCATTTTTATGCTTAGTAAGTCTCAAGGAATATAATTAACTCTAATTACAACAATACATTCACATAGCCAAATGCATCATTTCATTAATACACATTCTTACTTCATACTTCATCATTATATAAGTTCGCAAAGCATCAATCAATTCAATAACTGAAATTCATTAGTCGATTGAGCGAATGTTGCTCAAACACGTCGACTTTCCAATGCACATATAACGTACCTTATCCTTTGGGCTTTCCGAGTGTACTAATTGAATTCATTTCAGCAACCAACACTCACCTCCAGCCCAAGATTCTTGAATATAACCGGATATAATCACGTGCACAAATGCCTTGGTCTTAGCCGGATGGAATAACTTCATACGAATGCCTTGGGCCTTAGCCGGATATAGCCACTAGCACAATTGCCTTGGTCTTAACCGGATATAATTTCAGCATAATTGTCTTGGGCTTAGCCGGATATCATTCAATTTCTCATGCACACATACATCAATAATCATTGGACATACATATTTCATTTTCGTTACTAAGGCTCAAACACAATTATAATCATTAGCATATTCGCCGGGACTTAGCCGGGTGGAATTCAAATACTCATACACACATAATCAATAATCATACACAACCATATTTCATCTCACATAATTCAAGTAAGGTCACTTCTTGAGGACTTACCTCGGATGTTGTCGAGCGGCTTTTTCGGCTATTCGATCACCTTTTCCTTCCCTTGTCCAATTGTGGCCCTCTTAGCTCTTGAGCTAATTCAACAAATTCAATTTATTAAAACCTCATTGTGCTTGCTTATGGCGAATATGACAAGGATTTTAAATGGTCATATGGCCACTCTTTAACTTGAATACACAATGGTCATGCACATTTTATACTACATCAAGCAATTCAATACAATTTATTTGAGCATCAAGGAAATGCTAAGGCCTTCAATAGGCTACCCAAGGCCGAATATTCATGTACATGTTGAGGTCAATTTTGCACTTAATACCTCACAAAAACAGCATGCAATTTACTAATTAATGCTTTGCACATTGTGGCCCAAAACTTATAATATAGCATCAAGCACCTACATGTGTGCTAGGCCGAATTGTGCTTGCAATTTCACAAGCATTCTTCCACATCTTCCTCTTTAAACCAATATATTCATCACTTAGTTCATAACCAAAACATAATGTGCAATCATATATATGCATATATGAGTATGGCCGAATTTTCAAGGTGTCCATAGCCATCCAAAACACAAATTTTAACTAACATGCAAGAATCATGAATCATGCTCAAGAATGCATCATGGCCGAATATGACAATCATGTTCCTTTTCAACTTCAATCATGATAAAACAAAGAGAAAACTCAAAATCTTACTCATGAGTAGAAAATCCATCATTGCATGCATCATCATCAAGCTTCACACTTAGCATGCAATGGCTTTATCACCATAACAACTTTGCCCAAATACCATTTCTATGGCATAACAAGGATTTGAGCCATGGCTAACATGCACATCAAGTTAGCAACCAAGTCATGCATGAAACTCCTAACACAACCTCATACATACCTTAATCTTGATGTAAACTTAGCCAAATCTCCTTCTAGGTCTCTTCCAACCCAAGCATGAAGCAAAATCCTCCCCTTTCCCTTAGTAATTTCGCCAAGAAGATGAGAAAGGATGAACAAATTTTTCTTTTTTTTCCTTAGTACATTCGCCAAGCCTATGGAGAAGGATGAACACATTTTTTTCTTTTTTTTTCATACTCTTATTTTATTATTTCAAACATGCACCACTAGCAAAACATGTTTAAGACATGTTTTCTTTTGCCCATATTCATCACCATGGCCGGCCACTATAGTCAAATTTGGGGAATTTGACATGCAAGGACAACATTTCCTAGTGTGCATCAATAGGCCACTTCCACATTTGCCTATCTCAAATTCTAAATTTTCTCACACAAGTCCTTTCTAGTGAAATTCACCTTTATAACACTAAATCAATCATCAAAAAATGTCATGCATGAATACTCACATATTATAGGCATCAAAATAAATTTTAAATTATGGTTATGCCTCGGTTTTGTGGTCCCGAAACCACATTCCGGCTAGGGTCTATTTTGGGCTGTCACAACTCCCCCCCTCTTAAGGAATTTTCGTCCCCGAAAATCTTACCGGTAAATAGGTTCGGATATCGCTCTCTCATAGAGTTCTCGGTCTCCCAAGTAGCTTCTTCTATCCCGTGCTTGAGCCATAACACTTTCACTAGCGGAACCGCTTGTTTATAACTCTTTCACTTCTCGTGATAGGATACGAATCGGTTCTTCTTCATAACTCATATTAGCTTGAATTTCAATTCCTGATGGACTAATCACGTGCGATGGATCGGATCTATAACGTCGAAGCATCGAAACATGGAAGACATCGTGAACCTTTTTGAGTTCAGGGGGCAAAATCAAACGATATGCCACTGGACCGACTCGCTCTGATATCTCATATGGCCCAATGAACCTCGGGCTCAACTTGCCCTTACGGCCGAACCTGAGTATCTTTTTCCAAGGCGATACCTTGAGAAACACTTTATCACCCACCTGATACTCGATATCCTTACGCTTCATATCCGCTCACGACTTACGACGATCGAAGGCTATCTTCAAACTTTCACGGATTACTTTCACTTTCATTCAGCATCCCTAATCAAATCCACCGAAAATCTTGCTTTCACCAAGCTCGGTCAAAACAATGGTGTACGGCATTTACGCCGTACAAAGCCTCGTAGGTGCCATCTTAATACTCGATTGAAAGTTTGTTGTAAGCGAATTCAATCAACGGCAGATACCGTTCCCATGAACCACTAAACTCGAGGACGCAACATCTTAACATATCCTCGAGTATCCGAATTATCCGCTCGGATTGACCATCGGTTTGGGGGTGAAAGCGGTGCTGAAATGCAACTTGGTACCCAAAGCTTCTTGCAACTTTTTCCAAAATCGCGAGGTAAATCTCGGATCTCTATCCAAACACGATGGAAATAGGCACCCGTGTAATCTCACGATCCGAGAAACGTACAATTCCGCTAATTTGTCCATTGAAAAATCCGTGCGACGGGGACAAAGTGGGCCGACTTAGTCAATCGATCTACCACGACCCAAACCGCATCCTTCTTACTTGCGACAATGGCGGTCCGGATACAAAGTCCATTGTGACTCGATCCCATTTCCACTCGGGTATCGTGATTGGTGAAGTAATCCCGAAGGCACACGATGTTCCGCTTTCACTTGTTGACATATTAAACATTTGAAACAAAGTCGGAGATGTCTCGCTTCATACCATGCCACCAAAATCGACGTTTCAAATCATTGTACATCTTCGTACTCCCGGGTGGATTGCCATTCGGCTACAATGGGCTTCATTCGAATTATCGAAATGAGTTCAATTCTTTGGGACACATGACGACTTTTGAACCTCAAACAATCATCATCGTCGATTTGAAACTCCGAGTCCTTGTTGGAACATACGCGCCCGTTTTGCAACCAACTCGTCATCGACTTTACGAGCTTCTCGAATTTGGTGTGTCAATAATGGTTTGGCTTTCAATTCAGCCACTAACACACTGTCGGATCGGATAGACAAGTGCACATTCATCGTCGTAAAGTGAATAATGATTTACGACTCAAGGCATCCGCAACCACATTCGCCTTTCCGGGTGATAGTCAATGATCACTCATAATCCTTTAACAACTCGAGCCAACGTCTTTGTCGCAGATTTAAGTCTCTTTGGGTCATCAAATACTTGAGACTTTTGTGATCCGAGTATACATGGCACCTTTCACCAAATAAGTAATGTCGCCAAATCTTTAAAGGCGAATACGATGGCGGCCAATTCGAGATCATGAGTCGGATAATTTTTCTCATGTGGCCTTAATTGCCTCGGCGCACAGGCCACAACTCGACCTTCTTGCATTAATACGCAACCTAACCCAAGTAGAGGCGTCGCTATAGATGACAAACTCCTTGCGGACTCGGGTTGCACTAGAATTGGGGCTTCATCAAATAAGTTTTCAGTTGATCGAAGCTTTTTGGCATTTCTCCGTCCATTCGAACTTAACATCCTTTTGGAGTAACCGTCATCGGCGTGGCTATCGTTGAGAAGCCTTTACAAATCGTCGGTAATAAGCAAGCAAGCCCCAAAAAGCTTGAACCTCAGTAATATTTCTCGGAGGCTTCCAATTTAGTATGGCTGAAATTTTATTGAATTCGACTCGAATACCCGATGCAGAATACCACATGACCCAAGAAGCTAACCTCTCTTAACCGAACTCACACTTGTGAACTTAGCATATAATTGCTTGTCCGTAAAATTTGCAGCACTAACCGCGGTGTTCAGCATGTTCGGTCTCATTTCTTGAATAGACCAAGATGTCATCAATGAACACGACTACGAATCGATCCAGATATGGTCTAAAGATTCGATTCATTAAATCCATAAATACCGCAGGGCATTAGTGAGCCCAAACGGCATCACCAGAACTCATAGTGACCATATCTCGCTCAAGGCGGTCTTGGGCACGTCTGAATCTCGGATTCAGTAATTGATAGTAGCCCGATCTCAAATCTATTTTCGAGAACACCGAGGCTCCCTTGATTGATCGAACAAGTCATCAATACGTGGCAGCGGATATTTGTTCTTTATCGTCGCTTTGTTAAGTCGGCGATAGTCGATGCATAGTCGCATGGTTCCATCCTTCTTCTTCACGAACAACACCAAGCGCCCCAAGGCGAAAAACTCAGGCGAGCAAAACCTTTATCCACCAATTCTTGCAATCGAGCTTTCAACTCCTTCAATTCCGTTGGTGCCATACGATACGGAGCTATCGAAATTGGAGTGGTACCGGTACCAATTCGATGCCAAATTCTATTTCTCGAGCGTGGTGGTAAACCCGCAATTCTTGGGAAAACATCCGGTATTCACAAACCACGGGCGCAGATTCGGGTTTCTTCTCCGATTCCTTGTCATCGAGTACGTGCGCAAGGTACGCCGCACCCTTTTCTTACATGTTTACGGGCCAACATCGCGATATTACGGTGGCAACCCTTTAAGTCCGTGGACTCAACCCGAATTATTTCATTATTCGCGCACCTCAAATCGATAGTCTTGCTCTTCCAATTTACAACCACATCGTGCATGGTCAACCAATCCAAACCAAGAATAACGTCGAACTCATCGAATGGCAAAAGCATTAAGTCCGCCGGAAAACAAGAACCTCGGAACACTAGGGGACTTTTCTTGCACACTTTGTTAACAAGCACGTAATGACCCAAGGGTTTGACACCGAATTACAAACTCGATGAGACTCAATGGGCAAAGTCTTCTTGGATGCTAAGGTTTCACATATATATGAATGAGTAGAACCGGGGTCAATCAAAGCAATTACATTTGTATTGAAAAGAGTGAAAGTACGGTAATAACATCCGGAGAGGCAGCATCCTCGGCGTCTTGGCGTATGGCATAAGTCCTAGCAGAGCACGAGCCTCGGATCGATGGTAGCATCTCTAGATCCTCTCGACCGCCACGACATTGCCCATATTTCTAGGTGGCCTACCTCGGCGATGGTAGCACCGGGTTTGCACTCGACTTGCATTCTGTTCATGCATCCTCGGGCAATCCTTCATAAAGTGGTCGGCCGATCCACACTTATAGCGGAGCGATCACGAAACCAACAGCTCCCGAATGCCATTTGCCACAATGTGGACACTCCGCCCTCTCGGCGATCATTTCCGCCACCGTGATCGAGGTGACTCGTGTGGTCACGGGGTCGATCGCGTCCTCGTCTAGAAAAGCCCAAACGCCTCTAGACCGGCTCGCATCATCTCGAAATCTCTTCGATGCTTGTTGAAGAGACTTTCCGAGGACCTCTTCGAATTCTCCAATCCCCACATCAGCTTTTTGTTTCTCCTTTCTAAGCTCTTGACTTTACAAGCTCGCTCAACAAGTACTACGAACTCTCGTATCTCGAGAATGCCAACAAACATCCTTATATCATCATTCAGCCCATCCTCGAAGCGTTTACACATAATAGCTTCGGACGAAATGCATTCTCGCGCGTACCGACTAAGCCTCACAAACTTTCGTTCGTAGTCGGTAACGGACATAGAACCTTGCTTAAGATCAAGAAATTCCCTCCGCTTTTGGTCGATGAATCTCTGACTGATATACTTTTTTCGGAACTCGGTTTGAAAGAATTCCCAAGTCACTTGCTCTCTAGGCACCACAGAAGTCAGAGTACTCCACCAATAGTAGGCGGACTCACGTAGCAAGGAGATGGTACACTTTAAGCACTCATCGGGTGTACAGGATAGCTCATCAAGCACCCGGATAGTGTTATCTAACCAAAATTCAGCGCGTTCGGCATCATCATCATCCGTAGCCTTAAATTCAGTGGCCCCATGTTTTGAATCCTATCGATGGGGCTTACTTGACCTTATTTGGTCGATCACCGGAGGTATTGTAGGTCTGGGGTTGCATTTGTCGGGAATGGAGGTTGTGGAACAGCCGTGTTGGTTCGAATGTATTGATTAAACCATTCGTTCATCACACTATAAAAGGCTTGCTTAGCCTCGTCATTAGGATTGCTGGCCATAGGTTGAGAGTCCGCCGGCGCTGTCCCTTGCGCGGGAGCAGGCGCCACACTCTCCACATCATCAGCTATCGCTCGGTTGGGATCGGGATCCATTGCTATAAACAAACATAAAGTCAAGTTGTCAGAAATCATCACACTATCGATTCATCATTTAATGGCATGTATAGCTAGACCCCAAACACATCACAGTAGTCCTAGAATCGACTAAACCGTGGCTCTGATACCAATAAAATTGTAACACCCCAAACCCGAGACCATCGCCGGTGTCGGACCCGAGGGGTTAACAAGCCAAGTTCACATGTTTTTTTTTTTTTTTGCCCACCAATTTGACATTTCCAGTCAGGCTGGAAAACTGCGTCACTGTCGCCTTAAAAATCATATCTCGAGTTTCAAAACTCGGAAACTGGTTTCGTAAATTTTCCTGAATTTAGACTCATATATCCACCCATGGATTTATTTCTAGGATTTTGGTCGGGCCAATTGGTACAGTTTATTAGTTAAAGTTACCCTGTTACAGGGATCGACTGCTCTGACCTTCGCGCGGTATAACTTGAATATCTCTCTGTACAGGGCTTTGATGCTGGTGTCGTTTGTTTCTAATGAAACTAGACTCAAAATGAAATCTGTACATATAAGGTATATCTCCTAATTATTTTTGGATAATTTGTAGTGAATTTTTAAAGTTGCGACAGGGAACCCAGAAACCATTCTGGCCCTGTCTTATAATAGCTTTAATATCTCTTAACCTGTAACTCCTATGACCATTTCGTTTCTTCCATATGAAAATAGACTCATCAAGGTTCATTTACATAGCTTATTCACTATTTAATTCCATTCCTATGAATTTTGGTGATTTTTCACATTCATGCCACTGCAGCTGGCAGCATCTGTTTTTAAGATAGGACTTACCTATTTGGTGGTCTCCATGATTCAACTAGTCTTACCATACATAGGTTCATATATGATCATTTTAACCATGCCAATGGCTGATCATATGACCAACATTCCCATTTCCAAGCCATAGCCACATCATGACACAAAATATATACATACAACCCACAATTAGTCTAAGTTCATGATTCCTTTTCGAGCCATTTTCGCATGGTGTACATGCTTACATTACAACATATTTAACAAACAAGGGTAGTCCTATACATGCCATCTCAAGTTCAACCAAAAAATTTATACCAAAATGGAGGCTTGATAGTGTGGATGACTTGACTTCAACGATCCCAAATCCGATTGCTTGAGCGAAATCTAGAAAACTAAGAGCCAAAGCAACGGGGTAAGCATTTTTATGCTTAGTAAGTCTCAAGGAATATAATTAACTCTAATTACAACAATACATTCACATAGCCAAATGCATCATTTCATTAATACACATTCTTACTTCATACTTCATCATTATATAAGTTCGCAAAGCATCAATCATGTGACATCCCAAAATTGACCCTAGTCGGGATGTGGTTTCGGGACCACAAAACTGAGGCATAAAAATAATTTATAATTTATTTTGATGCCTATAATATGTGTTAATTCATGTGTGACATTTTTGATGTTTCGATTTAGAGTTATAAATGTGAATTTCACTAGAAAGGGCCTAGTAGTAAACATTGAAAGTATGATGGGAAATGTGGGATGACTAGTTGATAATGCATGCAAAATAAAGGATTTGCATGTCAAATTTCCCCCTAACATGAAGTGGCCGGCCATGACAAGGAATCATGGGCTAAACATGTCATGAAACATGTTTTGTTGGTGCACTAGGGAGAAACAATAAACAAATGAGTATGGGTAATAAAGAAAGAAAAAAAAATGTGTGTGTGAGTGAAACCCCCCTTTGCCGTGCATTGTGGAAGAAAAAGAAAAATTTTGTTCATCCATTTTCTCTTCTTTGGCGAAAATACTAAGGAAAAAGGGAGGATTTTTGCTTCATGCTTGGTTTAGAAGAGAACTAGAAGGAGATTTGGCTATATTTGCATCAAGATTAAGGTATGTTTGAGGTTGTGTCATGAGATTCATGCTTGTTTTGGTTGCTAACTTGATGTGCATGTTAGCCATGGTTCAAATCCTTGTTATGCCATGGAAATGGTATTTGGCCAAGGTGGATTTTGTGTTAATGCCATTGCATGTTAAATATGAAGCTTGTTAATGGTGTATGTGATGGGGATTGATGGCTCTTGGACTTTCTTTTTAGTATTTTTGAGTGAGACATTAAGTTCTTTGCTTAATCATGACCAAAATGATGGTGTTGTGATGTATTCGGTCATGGTATATCCACAAGTATGATTCATGCATGTTGCATGGTAGGTAAGATTTGAGCTTTGAATATGTGTTTGCACATGATGAATTGGTATGACATATATACTATTTCAAGGTATATATTTGCTTGGGATGATGTTTTCGGTTATGTAGTACATGAGAGATGTGTATTGAGCTACAATATGTAATCGTTAGTTAGTAAAATGCATGCTGTTTTTGTGTGGTATTAAGTGCATAATCGGCCTCAACATGGACATGCATATTCGCCACATGAGGGAAATTGGTGTGCATGCATTCGGTTAGAGGCAAGCATATTGATGCCTATTCTTGGCTTAGAAAATTGACTAAGAGGAATACTAACTAAGGTGTTGAGTTCGATTCATGATTTTGTACATATGCGACTTTGATGCCTAATGAGTAGATATTTATATATTGGCTAGGCATCTTGAATTCCTCTTCCGATGCTCAAATGATAAAACCAATTTATTTGTTAAATTTAGCTCAAGAAGCTAGAGGTGGAGAATCAAGCAAAGGCAAAGGAAAGATAATCGAGTAGTCGATTGGAAATCGTTTCATCCAATATAAGGTAAGTCATTAAGCATATATTTGGTGTTGATGTAAATGACCATAATATATACACAATTGTGTTTAAATGAATTGATGTGTAAATGGAAATGTATGTGTATGGAATGATGCCATTGTTGAATGTATAAAGGCAGCAAAATGCATAAGGTATTGGTCTCGGCACTAAGTGTGCGGGTATAAATGGACACGGTGACAAGATTGGCACTAAGTGTGCGGGTTTAAAATTGTACAGCACTAAGTGTGCGAGTTTGATTATATAGCACTAAGTGTGCGAGCTGAAAATTATATAGCACTAAGTGTGCGAGCTGAAAATTATATAGCACTAAGTGTGCGAGCTGAAAATTATATAGCACTAAGTGTGCGAGCTGAAAATATATAGCACTAAGTGTGCGGATTCACTATATGCTCTTGTATTACAATTGGCACTGAGTGTGCGACATTATCGAGTTAATCCCGGACAGCGGATCGGGTAAGTACCTCGAGCTCATGATGAATAGAAAATCGTCCATGCTTGGGGTTGAATTGGTAAGCCTTAAATCTATGTGATGATTGAAATTGTATGGTTGTGCTGGAAAATGAGTTAATGTGTAAAAATGCTT
The DNA here is from genome assembly GCF_025698485.1 of Gossypium arboreum. Lineage (NCBI taxonomy): Eukaryota > Viridiplantae > Streptophyta > Magnoliopsida > Malvales > Malvaceae > Gossypium > Gossypium arboreum. The sequence continues at coordinate 98,647,470 of NC_069071.1, read as the reverse complement.
GATTATCTTGTTGTGTAGAATATGGAATGTGGATGTATGACTTGGATGCGAGATTGGACCGAAAGGTCCGAGGTATTATGGTATAGATTCGATATGGATGAGTACCTAGCCTCGTTTCTTTGTACATGTTGTAGTGACTTTATTAGTGGATTGATGAATGCTTATGACTTACTGAGTTGTAAACTCACTCGGTGTTTTCTTGTCACCCATTTTAGGTCTCTTGGACTCGTATTGTTGCGTGCTCGGAACCGTCGTTGAAGTCATCACACGGCTGAAATCTTGTGGTATTGTTTTTGTTGTTGAAGAACATTTGGCATGTATAGGCTATTATATTTTGTCGAATTGTGGGTTGTAAACTTTAAGCCATGTGAAAATGGCCTATGTGGTCGTCGAGTGGGATGCTAGAACCTATAGCCACGAGTCTTAGAAACTCAAATTTTGATAAGGTGGCCATAATTTGCGTCATGTATGATGGATGATTAAGGCCAAGGAAAAATTCACGAAATTGGCATAGTCTACTGCAGTAACTGTTGCGGACAGCAGCAGTGAGATGAGATTGAAAATCACTAAAAATAGTAGAAGTAGAATTAAATAGTGAGTAAATTATGGAACTTAACCTTGATGAATCTATTTTATATGGACGAAACGAAACGACCATATGAGCAGTATACTGGGAAATATTAAAGTTCTCGTGAGACAGGGCCAGAACGGTTTCTGGGTCCCCTGTCGCGACTTTGAAAATTTACCATAAATTATCCAGAACGAATTAGGAGTCATGCCTTATATGTAAAGATTCCATTTTGAGTCTAGTTTCATTAGAAACAAACGGCACCAGTATTAAAGCCCTGTACAGAGAGATATTCAAGTTGTAACGCGCGAAGGTCAGAGCAGTCGGTCCCTGTAACATAGGTGACTTTAACTAATAAACTGTACCAATTGGCCCAACCAAAAATTATAAAAATAAATCCATGGATGGGCATATGAGTCTAAATTCAGGGAAAATTTACGAAACCAGTTTCCGAGTTTTGAAACTCGAGATATGATTTTTAAGGCGACGGTGACGCAGTTTTCCAGCCTGACTGGTAATGTCAAATTGGTTGGTATCTTGAGAGGGTTTGGCCGTTAACCCCTCGTGTCCGACACCGGCGTCGGTCACGAGTTAGGGGTGTTACAAATTCAATAACTGAAATTCATTAGTCGATTGAGCGAATGTTGCTCAAACACGTCGACTTTCAATGCACATATAACGTACCTTATCCTTTGGGCTTTCCGAGTGTACTAATTGAATTCATTTCAACAACCAACACTCACCTCCAGCCCAAGATTCTTGAATATAACCGGATATAATCACGTGCACAAATGCCTTGGTCTTAGCCGGATGGAATAACTTCGCACGAATGCCTTGGCCTTAGCCGGATATAGCCACTAGCACAATTGCCTTGGTCTTAACCGGATATAATTTCAGCATAATTGTCTTGGGCTTAGCCCGATATCATTCAATTTCTCATGCACACATACATCAATAATCATTGGACATACATATTTCATTTTCGTTACTAAGGCTCAAACACAATTATAATCATTAGCATATTCGCCGGGACTTAGCGGGTGGAATTCAAATACTCATACACACATAATCAATAATCATACACAACCATATTTCATATCACATAATTCAAGTAAGGTCACTTCTTGAGGACTTACCTCGGATGTTGTCGAGCGGCTTTTTCGGCTATTCGATCACCTTTTCCTTCCCTTGTCCAATTGTGGCCCTCTTAGCTCTTGAGCTAATTCAACAAATTCAATTTATTAAAACCTCATTGTGCTTGCTTATGGCGAATATGACAAGGATTTTAAATGGTCATATGGCCACTCTTTAACTTGAATACACAATGGTCATGCACATTTTATACTACATCAAGCAATTCAATACAATTTATTTGAGCATCAAGGAAATGCTAAGGCCTTCAATAGGCTACCCAAGGCCGAATATTCATGTACATGTTGAGGTCAATTTTGCATAATACCTCACAAAACAGCATGCAATTTACTAATTAATGCTTTGCACATTGTGGCCCAAAACTTATAATATAGCATCAAGCACCTACATGTGTGCTAGGCGAATTGTGCTTGCAATTTCACAAGCATTCTTCCACATCTTCCTCTTTAAACCAATATATTCATCACTTAGTTCATAACCAAAACATAATGTGCAATCATATATATGCATATATGAGTATGGCGAATTTTCAAGGTGTCCATAGCCATCCAAAACACAAATTTTAACTAACATGCAAGAAGCATGAATCATGCTCAAGAATGCATCATGGCGAATATGACAATCATGTTCCTTTTCAACTTCAATCATGATAAAACAAAGAAAACTCAAAATCTTACTCATGAGTAGAAAATCCATCATTGCATGCATCATCATCAAGCTTCACACTTAGCATGCAATGGCTTTATCACCATAACAACTTTGCCCAAATACCATTTCTATGGCATAACAAGGATTTGAGCCATGGCTAACATGCACATCAAGTTAGCAACCAAGTCATGCATGAAACTCCTAACACAACCTCATACATACCTTAATCTTGATGTAAACTTAGCCAAATCTCCTTCTAGGTCTCTTCCAACCCAAGCATGAAGCAAAAATCCTCCCCCTTTTCCCTTAGTAATTTCGGCCAAGAAGATGAGAAAGGATGAACAAATTTTTCTTTTTTTTTTCCTTAGTACATTCGGCCAAGCCTATGGAGAAGGATGAACACATTTTTTTTTTTCATACTCTTATTTTATTATTTCAAACATGCACCACTAGCAAAACATGTTTAAGACATGTTTTCTTTTGCCCATATTCATCACCATGGCCGGCCACTATAGTCAAATTTGGGGAATTTGACATGCAAGGACAACATTTCCTAGTGTGCATCAATAGGCCACTTCCACATTTGCCTATCTCAAATTCTAAATTTTCTCACACAAGTCCTTTCTAGTGAAATTCACCTTTATAACACTAAATCAATCATCAAAAAATGTCATGCATGAATACTCACATATTATAGGCATCAAAATAAATTTTAAATTATGGTTATGCCTCGGTTTTGTGGTCCCGAAACCACATTCCGGCTAGGGTCTATTTTGGGCTGTCACACGAGCGAAATCTCTATCCGTCAACTCTTGTAACTGAGCTTTCAATTCCTTTAATTCTGTTGGTGCCATACGATACGGAGCTATCGAAATCGGTGTAGTCCCAGTTACAAGCTCGATGCCAAACTCTACCTCCCGAACAGGTGGTAAACCCGGTAATTCTTCGGGAAAAACATCCGGGTATTCACAAACCACTGGCACAAATTCAGGCTTCTTTTCTAACTCTTTGTCATCAAGTACATACGCAAGGTATGCTTCACACCCTTTCTTACATATTTACGAGCCAACATTGATGATATTACGGTGGCAACCTATTCAAGTCGAGAGACTCAACTCGGATTATCTCGTTATTTACACACCTCGGATCGATGGTTTTCTTTTGCAATTTACAATTGCATCATGTCTGATCAACCAATTCATCTTGAGGATAACATCAAATTCGTCAAGCGGTAAAAGCATCAAATTGGCGGAAAAGCAGAACCTCGATTTCTAAGGGACATTTCTTACACACTTTGTCGACAAGCACGTAACGACCCAAAGGATTTGACACCGAATTACAAACTCGGTGAGACTCAACGGTAGAGTCTTCTTTGGATGCTAAGGTTTCACATATATAAGAATGAGTAGAACCGGGGTCAATCAAAGCAATCACATTAGTATCAAAGAGAGTAAAAGTACGGTAATAACATCTGGCGGAGAAGCATCCTCGCGTCTTGTGAATAGCATAAGCTCTAGCAGAGCACGAGCCTCAGATCTGGTTGTAGCATCTCTAGATCCTCTCTGACCGCCACTAACATTGCCCGTATTCCTAGATGGTCTACCCCGAGCAGTAGTAGCACCAGGTTTCCCACTCTAATTTACATTCTGTTCAGACAACCTCGGGCAATCTTTAATAAAGTGGTCAATGATCCGCACTTGTAAGAGAGCGGTCATGGAATCTACAACTCCCGAATGCCATTTACCACAAATCGACACTCCGTTCTGTCTAGACGATCATTTCCAACACTGGCGACCGAAGTGACTCGTGCACTCAGAGGGGGTCGATCACGATCTCGTCTAGAAAAACCCGAAGTGTCTCTAGATCGGCCCAAATCATCTCTAAATTTCTTCGATGACTGTTGAAAGGGCCTCCCCGAAGACCACTTACGAAACTCCTTTGCTCCCATATTAGCTTTTCTTTTCTCCATACTGAGCTCCTCGGCTTTGCAAGCTCGCTCGACAAGTACCACAAATTCTCGGATTTCCAAAATGCCAACATACAGCTTTATATCATCATTCAGTCCATCCTCGAAACGTTTACACATTACGGCTTCTGAAGAAATGCATTCTCGAGCGTACCGGCTAAGCCTTACAAACTTTCGTTCATAGTCGGTAACCGACATGGAACCTTGTTTAAGTTCAATAAATTCCTTCCTTTTTTGGTCAATGAATCTCTGACTGATATACTTCTTTCGAAACTCGGTTTGGAAAAACTCCCAAGTTACTTGCTCTCGGGGCACAACAGAAATCAACGTATTCCACCAATAGTAGGTAGAATCATGTAGCAAGGAGATAGTACACTTTAGGCACTCATCGGGTGTGCAAGATAGCTTATCGAGTACCCGAATAGTGTTGTCCAACCAAAATTTAGCTTGCTCGGCATCATCGCTGTCAGTAGCTTTAAATTCAGTAGCCTCGTGTTTTCGGATTCATCAACTAGGGCTTATTTGACCTTAGTTGGTCGGCCACGGAGGTATTGTAGGTCTTGAGGTGGTATTAGTCGGGAATGGAGGTTGTGGAACAGTAGTATTAGTTCGAATGTATTGGTTAAACCAATCATTCATCACGCTATGAAAAGCTTGCCTAGCCTCATCATTCGGATTGCTAGCAATAGGTTGAGAGTCCGGCCACGTTGTCCCTTGTAAAGGGAGCGGCGTTACATTCTCAAGATCATCACTACCGCTTCGGTCGGGATCGGGATGCATTACTATAAATAAACAAATTTGCAAATGTCAGAAATCACCACACTATCAAATAATCACAAAATAGCATGTATAGCTAGACCCAAACGTATTACGGTAGTCCTAGAATCGACTAAACCGTAGCTCTGATACCAATAAAATTGTAACACCCGTGCAGAGACCGCTTGGGAGTCGGACACGAGGGTTAATGAGACCTAATTCCCTTATTTTTACAGTCCATTTTAAAAATTTCCAGACTAGCTGGCTAACTGCGTCACTGTCGCCTTAAAAATCATATCTTGAGTTCAAAAACTCAAAAATCAGTTTCGTAAATTTTCCCTAAAACTAGACTCATATATCCATCTACAAATTTTTTTCTAGAATTTTTGGTGGGCCAATTAGTACAGTTTATTAGTTAAAGTCTCCCCTGTTTTAGGGTTTGACTACTCTGACCATCATGCATTACGACTTATATATCTCCCTGTACAGGGCTTCAATACTTATGCTGTTTGTTTCTAAAGAAACTAGACTCGAAAAGGAATCTATACATATATGGCATAACTTCTAACTATCTTTGGTTAATTTATAATGAATTTCCTAAGTCCGAACAGGGAATCCAGAAACCGCTCTGGCCCTGTTTCATGAAAACTTTAAAATCTCATAAAATACTGTTCATATGATCGTTTCATTACTTCCCTATGAAAATAGATTCATCAAGGTTCAATTACATAATTTATTCACTATTTAATTTCATTCTTACTATTTTTAGTGATTTTCAAATCCACACCACTGCTTCTTTGTCAAGATCTGTTTTTAAGGTAAACCTTACCTATTTCATGGTTTTCCATGAATCAACTAGAGTTTGTCATACATAGCATCAAAATAATCATAATTAACCATTCCCAATGGCTAATCGTTACCAAACATTTCCATACCCTCAATGAACAACATACAAGACGATTATAATGCTATGCTCAAAGTGTATATAAGCCATTTTCGCATGGCTATCCAAATTTATACAAAACCAAAGGGTACATGACCAACAACAAAAAGGGTAGTCCTATACATGCCATTTTCGAGTTCAACCAAAAGTGTACCAAAAGGGCTTTGATAGTGTGGACGACTTGACTTGACAATCCCGAGTCCGATGGTGACGAACCAAAATCTATAAAAGAGATTCAAAGAACGGAGTAAGCATTTAATGCTTAGTAAGTTTTCAACAATAAAATTAGGCACAATCAAGTATAGCATTCATATAACTAAGCGGATAATTTCATATACACATATTCTCAAAAATCAGTCCTACTCCACATTTCCAACCCTTATATTCATACATAAGGGATCAACTTAACCAAAGGCCAAAGCTCACTAATCGATTGAGCGGATAATATTTAAACGAAATCACTACTCCAATGCATATCTGAAACGTACCTTATCGTTGGGATTTTACTGCGTATTAATTGAAATTATTACAGCAAGATCGCTCATTCCCAAACCAAGTACCTTGAGGTTTAGCGGATATAGCTACTCGCTCAAATGCCTTGGGACTTAGCCGGTTATAGTAACTCACACAATTGACTTGGGACTTAGCCGGTTATAGTAACTCGCACAATTGCCTTGGGACTTGGCGGTTATAGTAACTTCGCACAAATGCCTTGGGCTTAGCCCGTTATCAATCCGAATATCCATGCACATATCAATAAATTATGACAATCAATATTTCATTTTCAGTAACTAGAATTCAAACACAAGTCACTTATCAAGCATTATCATTTTCAGCTCAAAAGCTACATACAAAGGACATGATTTTGATTTGCTTATAACATAATCTAATCGAATCATAATCTAAGTTTCATTACTCAAAACTTACCTCGGATGTGGTCGAACGATTTGGCGGCTATTCGATCACTTTTTCCTTTCCTTATCCAACTTTGATCCTCTAAGCTCTTGAGCTTAATAAACAAATAAATTTATTCAATTACTTCTCCAACTTTACTATATACAAATATCTATTTATTTAGATTCATTTCGAACTAATATTAGGCAACCGATCATATATTCTCCCCATGGCGATATTCAAACATTGTAGCCAAAGAATCACAATTATCGAATGTTTAACTATGATCGGACATATGATATTACCCGTATGTCTTAAGCTAATTGCGAACCTATTGCCTCAATTTGTGTACATATCAAATATAGTAATCCTTACTTGAACTATTAACCAACCTTATCAATGAACAATTATACTTAAAATACCATATATATATATATATATATATATATATATATATTCATAAGTGCATAGATACTATGTTACCAACAATTATTTCCTTGCTTAGCAACCGACCCAATATACACATTACTCCATATCTACCGTCACGTTTACTCTACTTAAACCGAATAAACTTGCACATAAGGTCCTTGGCGAACCTCACTAAAAACAAGTCAACCAAAATCTTAGTATTCATCTTGTGTATAACCTTATTTACCTTCCAAAAATCACAAAATCATCAAACTCTTAATGTTTATGTACAAGGCCGAATCTTAACATGATCCAACCTCCAACTCATTCATTTCAATCACTCACACGACATTTGTTCAATTCTTTAGACAAATCTATGTTTGGCCATTGTACTCATGAGCATTAAAATTTATAATTTGACTACTTAAACCCTTCTTTTCAACAATTCTTCATAAAACATAAAGATTATAACCCAATCTCATCCTTTAATAACTAAAACCGAATTCTCAAGCCATCACCAAGATTTCAAAATTTTTGCCATGGGTTGTGTAAGAAATTAGCTAATTAACTAGAAAAAAGTTTAAAACTTAAGAATCTAACACAACATACTAACCTCCCCTTAAGCTCAAGGTGACCGAAACCTCTCTTCTTCCTTTCTTCAATTCGGCCAAGAAGAACCAAAGAATGAAACTCTTTTTTTTTTCTTCTTTCAATTCACGGCAATGAAGGGGGCAACTACACACATTTTTTTTTTTGTTTCTCCTCCTACTAACACTAATATTTTATTGCCCATGTTCTTTATTTTATTATTCCTAACATAAGCATTAACATAACATGTTTTGCCCATAACATTTTGTCCACCCTCCTTGTCATGGCCGGCCACTTACTAATTAAAGGGGAAATTGACATGCAAGTCCACCCTTTTGATCTCATGCACTAATAGATCCTTATAGATCGACCTATCACATTTCAAAAGTGTCACACATAAGTCCTATTAGCTAAATTCACATGCAATTGACTAAATCTAAGCTTAAAACTTTCACATATTCATATTCACATATTTTAGACAATAATCATTATATTCAAATAATTTGGTGACTCGGTTTAGCGGTCCCGAAACCGCTTTCCGACTAGGGTCACTTTAGGGCTGTCACAGGTCAAAAGCATTTTAGGTTTGGCCGGCTATTACAAACGATTTTTTAAAGAATTTTTGATGATTGCCACTCCAATGACGAGGTTGTTACAAAAGGATGTTAAGTTTGAATGGACAGAGAAGTGCCAACAGAGTTTTGAGAAACTGAAAACGTTGTTGACTGAAGCTCCAGCGTTAGTCCAACCTGACCCGGGAAAAGAGTTCATGATATGTAATGATGCATCCTTGAATGGTTTGGGATGTGTGCTTACATAAGAAGGCAAAGTGATAGCCTATGCATCTAGACAACTGAAACCATATGAGAAAAGTCACCCAACACATGATTTAGAACTAGCCGCCATTGTGTTTCAATTAAAGATTTAGAGATACCATTTGTATGGTGAGACTTGCCGAATATTCACCGATCACAAGAGTTTAAAATATCTGATGACTCAAACGGATTTAAATCTCAGGCAGCAGAGATGGTTATAGTTGATAAAAGATTACGAGTTAATAATCGACTACCATCTAGGAAAGGCGAATGTGGTCGCCGATGCTCTAAGTAGAAAATTCTTGTTTGCTTTGATAACCATGGATACTCGGATTGCTTTATCAAGTGATGGTGCAATTGTCTCAGAGTTAAGAGCCAGGCCAATGTTTCTTCAAGAAATTTGTGAAGCTTAGAGTAACGACAACAAATTGCAAGCTAAGAGAACTCAGTGTAATCCGGGTTCTGAATCTGATTTTCAAGTTGATTTCGATGGTTGCTTGATGTTTCGAGATAGGATTTGTGTTCCTAAAGACATCGAGTTGATTCATAAGATTTTGAATGTGGCACACAATGGTAGTCTGTCAGTACACCTCGGTAGTACAAAAATGTATAATAACTTGAAGAAAATATATTGATGGAACGGTATGAAGGGAGATATATTCGAGTTTGATGCGAGATACTTAATTTGTCAACAAGTAAAAGTTGAGCACCAGGTACCTTCAAGATTACTACAGCCTGTCATGGTTCTCGAGTAGACCAAATTACCATGGATTTTGTATCGGGCTTACCCTTGACATCGAGTAAGAAAGATGCGGTGTGGGTCGTAGTTTATCGATTGACGAAGTCGGCTCATTTTATCCCGATACGTACCGACTACTCGCTTGATAAATTACCTGAGTTATATATTTCTGAAATCGTAAGACTTCACGGAATACCCTTATCGATCATATTGGATAGAGATCTGAGGTTTACCTCATAGTTTTGGAAAAGGTTGCAAGAAGCCTTGGGCACAAAATTGAATTTTAGTACCGCTTTCCATCCACAAACTGACAGGCAATCCGAGAGAGTGATTCAAACCTTGGAAGACATGTTGAGATGTTGTGTCCTAGAATTCCAAGGTAGTTGGGAAAAGTACTTACCTTTGGTTGAGTTTGCCTATAACAAAAGTTTTCAGACGAGCCTAAAAATGACACCTTATGAAGCACTGTATGGCCAGAAGTGTCAAACTCCTTTGTATTGGACAGAGCTCAAGGAAAATAAATTGCATGGGGTTGACTTGGTTAAGGAAACTGAAGACAAAGTGAAAGTAATTAAAGATTGTTTGAGAGCGGCATCGGATAGACAAAAGTCTTACGCGAATTTAAAAAGGAAATAAATTGAGTTTCAAGTGGGTGATAAGGTATTTTTGAAAGTATCCCCATGGAAAAAGGTTTTGAGATTCGACAGGAAAGGAAAGTTAACTCCTCGTTTCATAGGACCTTACGAGATCACTAAAAGGATAGGACCGGTAGTTTATCGGTTGGCTTTACTGCCAGAATTGGAAAAGATCCATGATGTATTCCACGTGTCTATGTTACGCCATTATAGATCGGATCCCTCACATGTGATATCACCGACAGAAATTGAGATTCAACTGAATATGACTTATGGTGAAGAGCCAATTAAGATTTTGGATCGGGAAGTCAAACAGTTGAAAAACAAGAATATCACCTTAGTAAAAGTGTTATGGCAAAGGCATAAGATAGAGGAGGCTACATAGGAGCCCGACAAATCAATGAGAAATCAATACCCGCACTTGTTTACTGGTAAGATTTTTGGGGATGAAAATCCCTAATGGGGCAGAATTGTAACATCCCGAAATAGGGCCTAGTCGAAATAATGGTTTCGAGATCACAAATTCGAAATAGAAATAATTATTTTATGGATGTTATGAGGTCCATGATATATATGCATGTCTGTGTGAAAATATCGATGAGAAATTTTACCTATAAGGTGTCCAATTGAGTTATTAGGATTAAATTGTAATAAGTGAAAAACATGCGTTCTAGTTTATTTAAAGGCTTAATTGTGATGAGATTTGAAATTTGAAGTCCTTATTTGGAAATTAGACCATTATATGTCATTATGGACAAAAATGGACATAGGAGGGATAAAATATCAAAGTTTTAATGGAAGGGCATTTTGGTTCATTGGTTATTAAAAGAATTAAAAGGGAAAACTAGTCAAAATTTGTGTTCATCTTCATCCCCCTTGGCCGAATTTCACAAAAAGCCATATCTAGGGTTTCTTTCATCTTTCAAGCTCAAAGTAAGTGTATCCTAGCCCCATTTTTAATGTTATTTATATTTTTGAAATCCTCGTAGCTCAATTTAGTTATTTCTACCCTTAATTTGAGCTAGGGTTCATGTTCAAAAATATACCCATGAATGATATGCTTGTGTATTGATGACTAATGGAAGAATATGAAAGTTTGAGGTGTGATGAACAACTTTTACTAGGTGGCTTTTGGTGAAATTGATAAAAAGGACCTAATTGTAAAAGTTATAGAAACTGTATGTAAATGTGTGAATAAATGAAAAATGTGGGTTGGTATAGGAGAGAAAATGATTCGGCTAGGCTTGAATAATGAGAAAAATAGGTACTTTTCATTTTACGAGCCTAGGGGCAATTTCATAATTTTGTGAAATTTTAGAGGCAAAATTGTAATTTTTCCATATCGTGATTTTTGGACTAAATTGAATAGTGTGTGTATTACATGAGCTAAATGTGCTATTATAGATCAAGAAGGACGAAGGATAGACCCTGACCAAGGAAAGGGCAAGGTTGTGGACTAAATCGCAAATTATCATATTTTGTACTGAGGTAAGTTGTGTGTAAGTAATTTAACAATTTCATTATCGTGCGTTTAATAATTGATGTTCTATGTTGTATGTATGAATGCCCTAATGAAATTGGCTTGTGACGATTTGCTGAAAAATTGGTGATAACTTCTTATCTCGGAAGTCCTGGATGACCTCGAGGAATGCTTAGGATTCGGATATCATGACACCACAATTAATGATAGCCAGTGTAAGACCATGTCTGGGACATGGCATCAACGTTGATATGATAGCCAGTGTAAGACCATGTTTGGGACATGGCACCGGCATCAATATGTGTGCCAATGTAAGACTATATCTGGGATATGGCATCAGCCTCGGTAGGTGATTTCATGTAAGACCATATCTGGGATATGGCGTTGATATGAGATTTCGTGTAAGACCATGTTTGGGACATGGCATCGGCACCGACGTGAGATTTTGTATAAGACCATATCTAGGACATGGCATCGATATGTAGACCCATGTAAGACCATGTCTGGGACATGGCTTTGGCATCCTACAAGGTGCATGATGATTCCGAACGTCCTTTAGTATTTCGGGTGATTCAACGGGCCATTTAAGATTATGGTTAAGAAGTGGGGTAGAATTAGTAAGAATGTACGGTACAGGTATGTACGTTAACTTCATGAGTATTGGACTCGATTCATGTTGGGAAATTTGGTATGGTTATGAAAGAGTAAGATAAGCATGATGTTCAAAGGCATTTATTATCAATTCTCAATGTGTTCAATATGTGTAATATGATAATGTGTTAGTAATTGATAGCATGTTTAATCTATGAATTTCATGACTTATGTTGCTTATTATTTGCACACGACTTACTAAGCTATATGCTTACCCCTCTCTCTTTTCCTCTTTCTTATAGCATCGTCAAGCTAGCTCAGGGTTTGTGGACGTCGAAGCTCGAGTCACACTATCAACAAATCCTTTGGGGTAGAATTAGCTTACAATATTTAAGTATGGCATGTATAGGGGACTTAGTATTTTGTTACATGTGTCATATTTTTTTGCCAAAGTGATTGCTCCTTTTTGGTTTATTATTCCATTTTGTATATGGCCATGAAATATGGCTCATATTGATTATTGGGTTGAAATCCCTAAATATTGCTACATTCATGAGATGTGTTATTACTTTTGTGGTGTGTGCCAAATGGTTGATAAAATATGGAATTTATGCTTGACGGATAAATGATGTCAATTGGCATGGTCATTATATAAATAAAGGTAAAGAATTGAATTGAATGAACTTAATAAGTCAATGAGTCCCAATTAGGTATATTTGATATGAATTTATCATGTATGAATTAAAGCTATGGATGTCTAAGTAACCCTTTTATGCCATGACGATCACCATTGGCATATGAGTGTGTATAGGGTTTGTTAAGGGTGACAAGAGGGCTTGGAAAATAGCCTCAAAGTTGTCCACACTGGTAGACACACAGGTATTTGTCTAGGCCGTGTGTGACACACGGTCAACCCCATGGGCGTGTAGTTTTGCCGTGTGTCTCCTGCACCCTAGTTTTACAAGTCAGTATGCATGGCAGTAAACACATGGGCAGAGACACGGCCATGTGTTTCAGCCGTGTGGAGGGCACGGCCTCAGGACATGGGCATGTGCCCAGGCCATGTGAAGTCTGCACCTTAATTGCGAAAATTAAATTTGCAACACAGGCTGGCACACGGGCGTGGGACTTGGCCGTGTGACCCTTAATTGATACTGATGTAATGAAAAGAGAATTACACGGCCTGGGGACACGGGCGTATCGAGGTCACACGAGCACGTCTTTGTGTCCACACTGTAGCAGCCCGATTTTAGGTCTAGTCAGAACAGTGGTTTCGTGACCCCAAATCCAACATAGAAGAATATGTTTTTATTATATTTCTATGGTCTACATTTTTATGGAATTATTTTTTAAAATTTCGTTCGAAAATTTTGACGTTTTGGCACTCAATTTAGTCAAAAGGACTAAATTGTAAAAAGTGAAAAATTTGAGTTCTACATGTTAGAGGTGTCCAATTGTTATGAAATTTTAAATTGGAGGTCCTTATATGGTAATTAAACCATTGGTTAAGTTGGTGGACAAAAATGGACATGGTTAGGCATGTTTCCAAAGTTTTTCATTAAGGGTATTTTGGTCATTTAGTTATTAAAATGAATTAAAAACAAAATTAAAAGCCAATTTTTGTCCATCTTCAACCCCTTGGCCGAATTTCACATGTGGAAGACATAGCTAGGGTTTTTCAAACTTCCAAGCTCAATTGTAAGTCCGTTTTAGCTGCGTTTTTAATGTTCTTTACATTTTTGAGATCCTCGTAACTCGATTTACCTATTTCTACCAATATTTTGAGCTAGGGTTTATATTTAAAATTTTACCCATGGATTACATGCATGTATTTTGATGTTTTATGGAAGAATATGAATGTTTGGAGTGTGATAAATAACTTTTACTAAGTGATTTTTATTGAAATAGCATAAAAGGACTAGTTTGTAAAAAAGTGCAAAATATGTGTAAGTGTGTGATTTAATGAAAATTATGGACTGCTATAGTTATGACAATGGTTTGGCTAAGCCTAAAATACAAGGAAATTGAATAAAAATTATTTCCCGAACCTAAGGGCAAAATCGTAATTTTGCGAAACTTTAGGGGAAAAATTGTAAATTTTTCATAGGATGTTTTTGGGTTAATTTGAATGATGTGAGCATTTTAATAGGTCAAATGTGTTATTATAGACCAAGAAATACGTGGAATTGACCTTGATCGGGGAAAGGAAAATATTGTGGACTAAATTGCAAAATTTCTATATTTTGCACCGAGGTACGTTTGTATGTAAATAATATTTTGATTCTTTTTATGTTATTATCTTTTGTTATTATATGAAATGTTGCTGCCTATATAATGATCAATTGATGTAAACTACGAATTGGGATTGACTAAGAACGAGTTAGTAAAATGTTGAAAAGTGAAGAATTTCTTGATTGAACCTTCGGAATAGAAGAGATACGAATGATCCATTGTGAGAACACATGTGTAGTACCATGTGCAGGCTACTATGTGTTTAAGACATTTTTAGGTCACATGTGTAGTACTAAGTGCAGGCTACTACGTGTACCAGATTGTTAGGTCGCATGTGTAGTACTAAGTGCAGGCTACTATGTGTACTCGATAGTTTCGATCATGTGTGTAGTACTAAGCACAGGCTACTCCGTGTATCAAATGGTTAGGTCACGTGTGTAGCACTAAGTGCAGGCTACTACGTGTACCGGATTGATAGGCCGCATGTGTAGTACTAAGTGCAGGCTATTATGCGTACCCGTTAACTTCGATCACGTGTGTAGTACTAAGTGCAGGCTACTACGTGTATTAGATGGATAAGTCACGTGTGTTGTACTAAGTGTAGGCTACTACGTGTACCAGATTGATAGGTCCCATGTGTAGTACTAAGTGCAGGCTACTATTCATACCAGAGAGCTTCAGTTACAAGGGTGGTATATGCACAAGCCACCGGGTATCTGTTATTATTCCGATGAGTTCAACGAGAAATTTACTAAGTGAAAATACATATGTACATGACTATGTGATGAATAACTGCAGGTATATTGATGTGAAAAGTTGTGAGCAATGTGCTCGATAGTTGAGTGAATCTTTTGGTAAGATAGAATGGAGTAAGTGAAATTATATAAAAATGAAATTTTGTAATAAAACAGTTTTGGACAGTAGCAGTTATGTGACATTGAAAAAAACACCAAAAATGGTAGAAATTTAATTAGAGGTTGAATAAGATACGAAATTAAATCTTAATGAGTTTATTTTCTCATAAAAGAAACGGTGAAGGCAAAAGAATTTCATATTCTGTGATAATTGGATTTTTTTGAGACAGGGTTAGAATAATTTATGGAATCCCTTGTTCTGATTTGGGAAAATCATTAAAAATTGTAAAAAAAATAATTATGGGTCATAATTTTCATGTTAAAATCCTTAATGAGTTTATTTTCAAAAGCAATTGACAGCGACAACATCCGAGGTCTGTACCATGACATAAATAATTTTTAGTGAAGAAAGATCGGAACTATCAGACAGTGAAATAGTGGTATCTTTAATGAATAAACTGTACTAATTGGCTGAACCAAAAATTCTAAATATTTTATGATAAGAATATATGTGAGTCTAGTTTCTGGGAAAATTAGTGGTTCTTAATTTGGAGTCTCGTACCATGAGATAAATAATTTTAAGTGAAGAGATGTCAGAACTGTTAGATAGTGAAATAGGGGTAACTTTAATGAATAAAATGTACAAATTGGCTAAACCAAAAAATTCTAAATTTTTTTGTAAGAATATATGTGAGTCTAGTTTTTGGAAAAATTAACGGATCTTAATTTGGAGTTTCGTAGCTCCAGCTATAAATAATTTAGTGACTATGACTCAAGAAAATAGCTTAACCTAAAAATGAGTAATTGTACAATTATGATTGTTTTACCTTGAGAATTATGTTGACAAATTGTTTATTATTTACGTACTTACTTACTAAGCTTTATGCTTACTCTCTTTCATTTCCTTTGTCTTATAGTTTCATCAAGCCGGGGTTCGGAGATTGTTGGAGATCCATTTTGACTATCAACACTTTTTTGGTATTTTGAAAACAATATTTTGGATTATGGCATGTATAGAGGACTTAGTTATTTTGTTTTATGTCATAATTAATTTGGCCTAAAATGTTAGCCTTCAATATTTGATAGCTCATTTTGTATATGATCATTGATATTAATTAATATCGTTCAAGCTATAAGGAATGAGGATGCATGATTAAGTATGAAATTTGAATTGTTTTAACTTGGATATATAAAAAAAATCTACGTCATGGTTTCGTACGATTGCATGTGTTATGTTCCGGTAATGTCTCGTACCCTGTTTCAATGTAAAACACGGGTAAGGGGCATTACGCACATGAGTGTGTAACCCTATTTTATGAAAAATTTCCTAAATTTCACAATTTAGTCTCGAACCACCCCCGATGTATGTTTTGGGCCTTGTAGGCCCGTATTAGGGACAGTTTTGAGTTCAATAGAAATTTTATGGCTCGGTTCTATATGTATGTTTACGTTTTAGCCAGTAGTGCCCTATTCCTGTTTCGATGATGGATACAGGTAATGGGTGTTACACATATCGTCCCTAAATCGAGGCCTCGAGACCCTGAAAACACCTTAGAAATAATTCGGGACCAATTTTAAATCATTTGGAAAGTTTATGAAAAAGTTACAAATTTTGGAATACAGGGGTAACACGGCCATGTGGTCAAGCCGTGTGCTTCACACGGTTGAGAGCCACACTTGTGTGTCAAGCCGTGTAACCTTCGAACTAGGGACACACGGCAGTGTCCTAGCCCATGCCCTTACCCGTGTAACTCTCTGAGTAGGGTCACATGGCCTTGTTACACGCCCGTGTGTCAAGCTAAGTAACTCTCTGAGTTGCCCCACACTTCCGTGTACTAGGCCGTCTGCTAGGCTGTGTAACTCACTGCCTTGCATGCAAAAGAACCTTCAGGAGACACACGGCAGTGTAGCCAGGCCGTGTGTCACACACGGCCGAGTCACACGTCCCTGTCTCAAGTTGTCTAGACCTAACATTCACCCAAAAACAAGCCATTTCCAACACCAATTCATGCATAAACATTTGAGCCATATATGCACACCTACAAAGCATCAAACCATACCTAAACATACATATATATATATATGTAATTTCAAATTCCTAATTCAATTAACTAATATTCCATTCAAAGGCACCTCAAATGCAATCATCAAGACTTATCTAAACATGCATATTTTACCACTTACCATTCATCAATTACTAGTTCCAGCAACTTACCAAATATACCTCAACTTGACCATTACTATTCCTTCACAAAACATTCCATTTGAGCCATTCAAAACATGCAACATGAGATAGCTCAATGGCACAAACCATCAACGCATCAAAAGTACCAAACCAAGATAACATTCACAACTTATACAAGCAAATCCACCAACTAAACATTCATCACAATGACATTACAATTCAACCTATAAATGCCATTCTAACCTCGGCCAAAACTTTCAAAAACTACTAATAGTTATGTTGGATAGTGTAATAAATCTCCGACGAGCTTCCAAACCGATCGAGCTTTCGATAATCTATAAAATATAGGAAAGAAACTATGTAAGCACGTAATGCTTAGTAAGTTCGAATAACATAAACACACCTTACCATTTTATTTACATAATGTAACTAGCATAACTATAACACCAATTAGTACCATAAGCTTGACAAAATGCCTATACAACATCACCAAATACACAAGTTAGTGAATTTATACATGGTTCAAATGAATCCATCCATAACAAATAACTTACACATTGTTTCATCTCATTTAGGTCACTATTTGTAACACCCCTTAACTGAGTTCGACGCCGGAATAGGATACGAGGTGTTACCGGACATAAATACATGCAAACATACATTTCCTAGATATGAAATTTCACTCCAAATTAAAACTTTTCATAATACCTTAATGTCCCTACTATAGGCTTACGAGGCCCCGAACACACTTTGAATTGAATCAGACTAATTTGTGCACTCTAAAAAACTTTGTAAAATTTCAAGCTGACAGAGGCACACGCCCGTGTGGAAGGGCGACACGCCCGTGTGTCTTCTTAACATGGCCATATTGAAGGCCCGTGTGACTCACATGGCTTGAACATATCGGGACACACCTGTGTCCCTAGCCCGTGCGAATTTATTTTTCGATTCGAACCTACAGGGGTTTTCACACAGCCTGGTTCACTCCCGTGTCCTTCACACGGCCATGACACGCCCGTGTCTCAACCTGTGTACAAAAACCTTGACATTTTGTTTTTGACGTCATCAACCAATGAAGGGTACACGGCCAAGGCACACGCCCGTGTGTTAGGCCGTGTCCTCCACACGACCGAGACACACGGCCGTGTCTCTGCCCGTGTATTTACTACCATGCATACTGAATTGAAAAATTGAGGTGCAGGGGACACACGGCTGGACTACATGCCCATGGGGCAGACCGTGTGTCACACATGGCCTAGACACACGCCTGTGTGTCTGCCCGTGTGGACAAAAAATAGGGCTATTTACTAAGCCTTTTTGCTACCCTTACTTGCACTAACCTATACAATATCAACCAAAACCAATCCAAGCATAACACATATAACCAAATCAACCACAACCATGAGAAATTTGCATCAAATGCATTTATAATAATAACTATTAGCCAACATTAATGGCTTATACAAAACGAATATAACATCCATCATATGAGTCAACCCTTGAGGCTAAACTAACAATACACTAAACAAAAGATTCAAGTCCCTATACATGCCAAAATCAAATGTTAAACTAGCTATACCAAAGTTTCAGGTGATAATGTGATCGATGCCTCTGACGTCCCTTGATCCCCGATACGAGCTTGGTGGCACTATAAGAAAATGGAAAGGAGGGGGAGTCAGCATAAAGCTTAGTAAGTTTCATATAAATAAGTAACTACATCAACCATACATATTATAGATCCACACAACATTCTTAAGTGAACATGGGTGAATATCACTACATGCTTATATATATCGCAAGTATAAGCCAAAGATTTCAATATTGTCCCAAGATCATTTTCATAGATAGAGCTTACTCAAGTCATTCTTACCATCAAGGCAGCACAACTAGACTCATATCTCATGAGTTTCGAATAAGAACCTCTACCACTCACAACATGATTATATCATTCCATATCATTGTCATAAGCTTTTAAAATAACCCATGAAACCATTTGGAAAACTAAAGGATATCTGACAAGCTTTATACAAGAGGGTGTATTGTCGATGCCATGTTCCAAACATGGTCTTACACTGGCTCACATGTCGAGGCTGATGCCATGTCCCAGACATAGTCTTACACTAGCTTTCGTCTCATTGCCGATGCCATGTCCCAGACACGGTCTTACACTAGCTCTCATGATGTGGTTGATGCCATGTCCTAGACATGGTCTTACACTAATGCACATATCAAAGCCGATGACATGTCCTAGACATGGTCTTACACTGGCTCTCATGATATGGCTGATGCCATGTCCTAGACATGGTCTTACACTAGCACACATATCAACGCCGATGCCATGTCCCAGACATGTTCTTACACTAGATCTCATATCGTGGCTGATGTCATGTCCTAGACATGGTCTTACACTGGCACACATATCACCCAAATGTCATGGCATGGATATCCAATCTATTCCTAAGTTCAACCGGGAATTTACCGCATGAACTTCATCATGCCTTATTCATAATCATATTCAACCATATTATGAAAAATAAATCATTCAACATATAATAACGATAAAGATACTTTACTTACATACAACTTACCTAGGTATACAAAAATGGGCAACTAGTTGGATTTAATCTACTTGCTTGACCTTTCCCCGGTCTAGGTCTGAATTTCGTACTTCTTGATATAGAATGATAAAAATTCACTAATTTAATCTCATATTAATTAATACATTTCATAATTCATATTTTGAAAAAATGACCATTTTGCCCCTGGACTTTCACAAAATTACTATTTTACCCTTAGGCTCGTAAATCGATTTTTATCAAATTTTCTTACTACCCAAGCCTAGCCAAATTCTTTTCATACTAGAAGCAGCCCATGATTCTCATTATTTCACACATTTACCACATAATTTATAACTTATGCAAAATGGTCCTTAGTTCGGGTTTCTATGAAAACTACTTCACAAAAGTTGTTTATTTAACAACCAAGATTCATTTTCTTCCATAGAAATTCAGAAATCAACATGAATACTCTCATGGCAAAACCCTAGACTCTCAATCATTTTGCAAAATAGTCCCCTCTTTAGTTAGCTTATGCTACAAGGGTCCCAAAAGTACAAAAATTATCAAGAAAAGTCATCAAAATCACTTACTTATGGGAGAACTTAATGGCTGAAAATTTCAAGCTTTCAAGACCTCTTCCTTGTTGAAAATTTCGGTGGAGAAGAGAAGAAGAGAAAAAGATGATAGCTTTTCTTTATTTTATTTTTATTCTAGTCAAATTGGTCACCAAATTTCACCTAATTTTGACCTTTTTGATTTTCTTGTCCCTATGCCGGCCATGCCATTAATAAAGGCTTATTTTCTCTTTAAAGACTCTTAATTTTGGTTCTCTAGCTATTTGACACCTTTATCTAATGAAATAAAACTTTTGTCCCTTATGCGACTTAGTCCATTTTCGTAATTGAGCATGCAATCGCTAAAATTATTTCACCAAAATCTTCATGCACTCATATAATCATGCTACAACACATAAAATAATGTAAAAAAATAATTTTTCTGACCTTGGGTTAGTGGTTCTGAAACCATTGTTCCAACTAGGCCCAAAATCAGGTTGTTACACTATTTTCTTTTCATAAGTGCATGATACATTCCACTTGAACACTTATCATTTCCTTTCCTTTTCATACTCATTGAATCATCTAGAATATCACATGAAGTGTGCTTAAACATATAATCGTAACCTTTCCATTACATCGTTGCTCACACGAGCTGTGAAATGGGTCTGCTCACACGAGCTATGGATTGGAATGTAAGCTACATGATGCTGCTTGCACAAGCTATGGAGTATCCGCAACAAATGCAAGACCTTAGCCATTGGTAGGACATTCAAGACCAGCACCCGAAACATGAAATCCCTAATGACATGTCATTTGTATCTTACAAATTCCTAAGGTTCAACCTAAACTCATCATCCATCATTTCATCATAACATTGATACAATTATACATTAATCCATTTACATTAAAAATAACATAGTAAACATTCAAATTAAACAATATTAATTCGATAACCGTTTATATGAAATTACCTCGACGATTAGAGGCGTAGAAATGAAGTTGAACTAATCTGAGGCTTTAGGTTTTCCCTAATCTAGATCGGTACGTGGTCTATCTTGATCTAAATAGACAATTTCAATCTATTCAATACCTTTAGTATTCAATTTAGTCCACAATTCATATTTATGCAAAATTACTATTTTGGCCCTAACATTTTAACTTTTTACAATATAGTCCTTAAACTCATAAATTGAAATTTAAGCATTTTAATCCCCCACTCAAGTTAACCGATTTCTTTAGGGACTAAACCAACCCATACCAATCATCGTTTCATAATTTAACATGAACTTTTACTATTTTTACAAATTAATCCCAATATGTAAATTTCATCAAAAATCACTTTACAAAACTTGTTTATTTATCAACAAATATCCATAATCTACCATTTAACATCAAGAATCATACAAAAACATTCATATCATAACCCTCAATCTTTAACAGTTTTACAAATTAATCCCCGAGCTAGCTAGGTTAAGCTAAAACGATCTCAAAAACATAAAAATCATTAAAAACGGAGCTTAAATACATACCATGTGAGGAAATTTTTTCTGACTGAAGCTCTCCCCCTTCCTTAACAATGGTGAATAGTTTTTTGAGTTCAAAATGAAGAATATGATGTTTTAATTCATCTTTAATTATTAACATTAACTTGTTTTATCTAATCACAAAGTTAACCTTTAAAACTTATTAAAATTTCAATAAAACCATACCATGTGTGACACCCTATACTCGTAGCCCACGCCAGGGAGGAGTACAAGGCTTTACCTAACTTGATCTCATGCATACAACCAATCTCAAGTCACCGAGACTCGATTCAAACTTAAAAATTTTTCAATATCGACCTTAAACTTCTTATTATGGGCCTACAAGCCTCAAACCGACTGTTGAAAACCATTCAAGACTCTGTCGAGTCCATAAACCGACTATAAAAATTTTGTCCTTAAGACAGGGCACACGCCCGTGTGGAAGGGCAACACGCCCATATGACCAACGCGACATGGTCGTGTTGATGGCCTGTGTGGCTCACACGGCCCAAACATCCTGGGACGCGCCTGTGTCTCACACCTATGTAGAATTAATTTCTAATTCACACCTACAGGGGTTTTCACATGGCTAGAGACACGCCCGTGTTATTGGCCCGTATCCTTCACACGGTCACGACATGCCCATGTCCTAGCCCGTGTGCAAAAACATGGACATTTTGTTTCTGACATCGACATGCTCATAATGTCACATGGCCAAGCCATAAGCCCATGTGCTGGATCGTGTCTTCAACATGGCTGAGAAACACAGCCGTGTCTCTGCCCATGTGTTTATTACCATGCATACTAACTTGAAATTTTTACGTGCAGGGGACACACAACCGGACTACACGCCCATGGGGCAGATCGTGTGTTACACATAGCCTAGACACACGCCCGTGTGTCTACCCATGTGGACAATATAAGGCTATTTATCAAGCCTCATTGTCACTCTTACATATATAGATCCATTCAAATACCAACCAATATCGAAACAAGTATAACTCCTAAAACTAAATCAGCCATAATAGACATTTATTCTCACAGCATCTTTCATAAACTCAAAATGAATATTAACCATCCTTCAAAGCATTATACCAATTAAAGGGTTTTCATCCCGAGCCAACACATTTGGAAAATTCTCAAAGACACAAAATAATAAAGTTTAAGTCCTATACATGCCATATTCAGAAATATAAATCCAACTATACCGAGTGCTTCGGTTGATAGTGTGATCGATATCTCTAACTTCTGGAATCCTTGAGCTAGTTAGGCGGCACTGTAAAAAAATAGAAAGGAAAGAGAGTAAGAATAAAAGCTTAGTAAGTTGCATATAAGTAAGTACACAACAACAACATTTTATCAGTGATCCACATGCTCATGATACCAAGGTAGGCATAGCCATAACTTACTCATTATCATCTATACTAGTCACATATTGTTCAATGAGCTCATATCTCATACGTACCAATTAGGTACTTGTACCACTTACAACACGGTTATACTTTCCTCATTAGCTTAAGAACATAACGTTCACCATTAAACCATTTAGAACGCTACCGGATATTCATTAAGCCTCAGACGTGGGTAAGGTACCGATGTCATGTCCTAGACATGGTCTTACACTGGCTCATATCTCAAGTCGATGCCATATCCCAGACATGGTCTTACACTGACTATCATCTCGTATTGATGCATGTCCCAGACATGTCTTACACTGGCTTACGTCTCGAGGCCGATGCATGTCCTAAACATGTCTTACACTAGCTCTCGTCTCAATGCTGATGCATGTCCCAGACATGGTCTTACACTGGCTCTCATAATGTGGCTAATGCATGTCCCAGACATGTCTTACACTAGCTCACAAACAAATGACCCAAACGTCATGGCATGAATATCTGATTTACTTCCTGAGGTTACAACGGCATTTCCATTATCTCAATTATCCTTATACATTCTCAATTTCACAACCAAACAATTCATGCTATATTAACTCAATACAATTAAATACATACATTAACAATGTAGTTGTATTATTTATATAAAACTTACCTCGAATTACAAAATGTGGCGACTAGTCAATTTAGTCGATTTGCTTGGCTTTCTCTCTGTCTAGGCTCGAATTCGGTATTTCTTGAACTATAATAGAAAAACACACTTATTTAATCACTAAGTACATTTAAGCAATTAAAAATTCACATCTTCGGTAAAGTGACCATTTTGCCCTAAACGTTGGCAAAATGACCATTTTACCCCTATGCTTGAAAATCAATTTTTATTGAATTTCTTCGTATCTTAATCTTAGCTGAACTCTTTTTACTCTAATAGCAACCCCAAATTCTCTCAATTTCACACATTTATTACTTATTTTACAACTTGTGTAAAATGGTCCCTTTTGGTGTTTTCATGATAACACCTTTTACAAAAGTTGTCTATTACACAACTAAGACTTATATTATTCCATAAAATTTTAGAGAACACTCTAAATGCTCTCATGAAAAAACCCTAGACCTTCAACCATTTTGCAAGATATACCCCTCATTTGAAAGCTCATGCTTCAACGGTTTCAAAAATACAAAAATCATCAACAAAGGACATGGAAATCACTTACTTGTGAGTGCTTCAAGTTGTTAAAAATTTTAAGCTCTCAAACCCCCTTCAATGGCTAATTTTCGGTGGAGAAAAGAGATGAGCAAGGGATGATATCATTCTTCTTTATTTTATTTCTATTTTAGTCAAAATTGGTCACCAAACCTAACAAATTTTGAAAATTTGACCACATATGTCTCCTATGGCCAGTCACTCTATTTCTAGGGGTCTAATTTCCCTTTAAAATCCCCTAATTTTTCTTCTCTAATAAAATAACACCTTTAGCTATTAAAATAGAACTTTTACACTTTATGCGATTTAGTCCTTTTTCGTAATTGGGCTCACAAATGTCAAAATTAGCTCACCAAAATTTTCATGTACTATTATAAACATGCTATGACTCCAAAATAATAATAAAATAATTTCTCCAACTTCAAATTTGTGGTCCCGAGACCACTATTCTAACTAGCCCCAAAATCGAGCTGTTACGTTTCTCTCCCTTAGGGATTTTCATCCTCGAAATCTTACCCGTGAACAAGTCCGGGTACTGATCTCTCATAGTCTCTTCGGGTTCCCATGTGGCTTCCTCGAGTCCATGTCTATCCACAAAACTTTCACAAGTGCTATACTCTTACATCTCAATTGTTTGACTTTCCTAGCTAAAATCTTGACCGACTCTTCACCATAAGTCATGTCCAGATGAATCTCAACCTCTGACGGCGTAATCACATGCCAAGGGTCCGATCTATATCGACATAGCATGGACATGAAACACGTCATTAATCTTCTCTAAGTCTGGTGGTAAAGCCAATTGATAGGTGACTGGTCCTAAATCTTCTCTAAGTCTGGTGGTAAAGCCAATTGATAGGCGACTGGTCCTACTCTCTCGATAATCTCATAAAGCCCTATAAAACGAGGACTCAATTTACCTCTTCTACCAAATCTGAGAACTTTTCTCCACGGGGACACTTTCAAAAATACCTTATCACCAACTTGGAATTCAATTTCCTTTCACTTCAAATCCACATAGGATTTTTGTCTATCCGAGGTAGACTTCAAACAGTCACTAATTACCTTAACTTTCTCTTTAGTCTCTCTGACTAAATCGACCCCGTGAACCTGACTCTCTCTAAGCTCAGTCCAATATAAAGGCGTTCGACACTTTCGCCCATACAAAGCCTCATAAGGCGCCATTTTCAGACTCGTCTAATAACTGTTATTATAGGCGAATTCAACCAACGATAGATACTTTTCCCAACTGCCTTAGAACTTAAGGACGCAACATCGTAACATATCCTCTAATATCTGTATTACTCTCTCTGACTGACCGTCGGTTTGTGGATGAAAAGTTGTGCTAAAACTCAACTTTGTTCCCAATGCCTCTTGTAACTTTTTCCAAAACCTCGAGGTAAACCTCGGGCCTCGATCTAAGATAATTAACAGCGGCACTCCATAAATCCTCACAATCTCGGAAACATACAAGTCAGCTAATCTCTCAAGGGAGTAGTCAGTACATACTGGTATAAAATGTGCAGCTTGGTTAGCCAATCCACAACAACCCAAACAATATCATTTTTCTTCGGGGTTATCGGCAAACCCGTCACAAAATCCATAGTGATCTGATCCCACTTCCATTCGAGGACCATGATAGGCTGAAGTAGACTCGGAGGTACTTGGTGTTTAGCTTTCACTTGCTGACACACTAGGCACTTAGACACAAACTCTGAAATGTCTCTTTTTATACCCGACCACCAATACATTTTCTTGAGGTCGTTGTACATTTTCATACTATCCGGGTGGACAGACAAACAACTACTATGTGCCTTTCTCAGAATATTCTAAATAAGCTCATTGTCCTTGGGTACACAAACTCTTTCTTTGAACATTATACATCCATCGATACCAATACAAAAATCTGATTCAATTCCCGACTCACACTGAGTTTTCTTGGCTTGCAATTTCTCATCACCTTTCTAAGCTTCTCGAATTTCTTGAAGAACGTTGATCTAGCTCCCAACTCTATTAGAACCGAGACATCATTAGACAAAGTCATACTGGCATTCATTGCTCTCAATGCAAATAATGATTATCTACTCAATGCATCGGCAACCACATTCGCTTTTCCCGGGTGGTAGTCGATAATCAACTCGTAATCTTTTATTAGCTCTAACCATCGTCGTTGCCTTAGGTTTAACTCTTTTTGAGTCATCAAGTATTTAAGGCTCTTATGATCAGTGAACACCCGACACTTCTCGCCATATAGATGGTGTCTCCAAATTTTCAACGCGAATACTATGGTAGCCAACTCTAAATCATGCGTCGGGTAATTTTTCTCATGTGGCTTTAACTGTCTTGAAGCGTAAGCTATGACCTTACCTTCTTGCATAAGCACGCACCCCAAACCATTCAAGGAGGCATCGCTATACACTATAAACTCCTTGCCCGACTCCGGTTGCACTAACACTGGGGCTTCGGTTAACAAAGCCTTTAATTTTTGAAACTCTGCTGGTACTTTTTTGTCGATTCAAACTTAACATCCTTTTGTAGCATCCTTGTCATCAGTGTAGCTATCATAGAGAATCCATTTACAAATCGTCTATAATATTCGGCTAAACCCAAAAAGCTTCGAACCTCAATTACATTCCTCGACGATTTCCACTCAACAATAGCCGAGATCTTGTTTGGGTCAACTCTGATCCCGTCACTCGACACGACGTGCCCTAAAAATCTGACCTCTTTAAGCCAAAATTCACTCTTACTGAACTTGGCGTAAAGCTGCTTATCTCTCAAAGTCTGTAACACAGTTCTCAAATGCTCCGCGTGTTCATTCTCATCTTGTGAGTAAATAGTATGTCATCAATAAAAACCATTATGAACTTGTCCAAATACGGCCGAAAAATCCGGTTCATCAAATCCACAAACATCGCCAGGGCATTAGTCAAACCAAAGGTCATGACGAGGAACTCATAATGCCCATATCTCATCCGAAAATTAGTCTTTGATATATCTTGCTCCTTAACTCTCAACTGATAATAACCAGACCTTAAGTACATCTTGGAGAACACCACCTTCATCCTATCCTCATGTCCGATACTGATCGAATAAATCATCTATCATTGGCAAAAGATACTTGATCTTCACAGTTACCTTATTGAGTTGTCTATAGTAGATATATTGTGACAGCCTTAAAGTGACCCTAGTCGAAAAGCGGTTTCGAGACCGCTAAACTGAGTCACCAAATTATTTGAATATGATATTTATTGTCTAAAATATGTGAATATGAATGTGTGAAAGTTTTAAGCTTCGATTTAGTAAATTGCATGTGAATTTAGTCAATAAGACTTATGTGTGACACTTTTGAAATGTGGTAGGTCAAAACATAAGGATCTATTAGTGCATGTAATAAAAAGGGTGGACTTGCATGTTAATTTCCCCCCTAATTAGTAGTGGCCGCCATGACAAATAGGGTGGACAAAGTGTGATGGGCAAAACATGTCATAAACATGTTATGTTGGTGTTTCATGGGAGGAATGATAAAATAAGGAGCATAGTAATAAAATAATGGAAGGAAAATGATGAAAACAAAGAAAAAAAGTGTCCATCCTTTTACATTTTTTGGCCGAAAGTTCTAAGGAGGAAGGAAGAAGGAAGGTGCTCTCTTGCTTCATGTTCGGCTTGGAAGAGGATTAGGAAGAGGTTCGCCATACTTGTATCTAGGTTAAGGTATGTTGATGTTGTTCCATGAGATTCATGCATGCTTTTAGTTGTTAGCTTGAGTTCTACCTAGCCCATGGTTCAAATCTTTGCTATGTCATGGAGATGATATTCGGCTAAGGTGGATTGGTGTTGATGTCATTTGCATGCTAAAAGTGAAGCTTTGTAAGGATACATGTGAGGTGGATTGATGACTTTTGAATTTTCTTTTTAGCATTTTGAGTTAGACATTAAGTTCTTTGTTTAACCATGACCAAAATTGAAATGGTATGGTGTTTTGATGCATTCGGCCATGGTAGGAAGTAGAAGAGAAATATGGTTGTTGTTCACGTTATTTGGATGAGAAATGGTAGTAAGGTGAAGTGCAATTGTTAGTGTTTGATTTACTAGTGTATATAGTTGTACTAGCCGAGTTTTGAAATTGAAAAGGGCTTGAGCACCATGTGTGGTATTGAGATTGTTTGAGTAAATTCATAGTCATTTATATGATGAATTGGTTGTAGATATACATGCTTGAATAAGATGCACGCATGAATGAATAGATGGATTTGTGTTGCATGTGTTCGGTTATAGGTAAGCATGATGATGAATCTATCTTGACTTGGATAATCGGCTCAAGGAGAAATTGCTAAAGTGCTTAGTAATTGATATTAGGTTAATGATGTGTGTTTTCGGTCATAAAGGTGCACATGAGGAAATGTTAGATTAATTGTATTAAAATACTCAATGTGATTAAAAATGCGTATGACCATTTTGTATTTGAGCTAAAAGTGGCCATATGACCTATCAAACTCCTTGTCATATTCGGCCATAAGCTAGCATAATGAGACTTTAATAAGTTAAATTTGTTTGAATTAGCTCAAGAGCTTAGAGGACCAAAGTTGGATAAGGGAAAGGAAAAAGTGATCGAATAGCCGCCGAAATCGTTCGACAACATCCGAGGTAAGTTTTCGAGTAATGAAACTTAGATTATGATTCGATTAGATTATGTTATAAGCAAATCAAAATCATGCCCTTTGTATGTAGCTTTTGAGCTGAAAATGTTAATGCTTAATACGTGACTTGTGTTTGAACTCTAATTATGAAAATGAGATATAAATGTGTCATGATTTATTGATATGTGCGTGAATATTCAAATGATAACCGGGCTAAGTCCCGAAGGCATTTGCGCTAGTGACTAGTTCCGGGCTAAGTCCCGAAGGCATTTGTGCGAGTTACTATATCCGGGTTAAGTCCCGAAGGCATTTGTGCGAGTTACTATATCCGGGCTAAGTCCCGAAGGCATTTGTGCGAGTTACTACATTCGGGCTATGTCCCGAAGGCATTCGAGCGAGTAGCTATATCCGGTTAAATCCCGAAGGTACCTAGCTTGGGAATGAGAGATCTTGCTGTAATAATTTCAATTAATACGCTCGTAAAATCCCAGCGATGAGGTATGTTTCGTATTTGCATTGAATTGTTTGATTCCTTACAAATAGTATTCGCTCAGTCGATAAATGAGCTACCGGCCTTTGGCTAAATTGATCTTTTGTGTATGAATATAAGGGTCAGTAATGTGAAGTAAGTATGATATTGAGAATTTGTGCATATGAAATTATCCGATTAGCCATACGAATGTTATACTTTAGTTGTGTCTAATTTCATGGCTCAAAACTTACTAAGCATTAAATGCTTACTCCGTTTCTTTGATTCTCTGTTTTATAGATTTTGGTTTGTCACCATCGGACTCGGGATTGTCGAAGTCAAGTCGTCCACACTATCAAAGCCCTTTTGGTACACTTTTGGTTGAACTTTGAAATGGCATGTATAGGACTACCCTTTTTTATGTTGGTCATGTACCCTTCGATATTGTACAAATTTGGATAGCCATGCGAAAATGGCTTATATATATTTTTGAGCATAATGTTATAATCATTTTGTATGTATATGGTTATTGAGAGGTGCGGATATGCTTGGCAATGATTGGCCATTGGAATGGTTAATCACGATCATACTATGTGCTATATATGCTAAAGGGTTAGTTGAATCATGGAAACTATGTAATAGGTAAAGTCTACCTTAAAGGCGGAATCTTGACAAAGCAGCGTGGTGTGAATTTGAAAAATTACTAAAAATAGTAGGAATGGAATTAAATAGTGAATAAAATTATGTACTCTAACCTTGATGAATCTACTTCTATATGGAAGAAACGAAATGGTCATATGAGTCGTATTTTAAGAGATATTTAAGTTTTCGTGGGACAGGGCCACAGTGATTTCTGGATCCCCTGATCTGACTTTGGAAATTCATTATAAATTAACCAGAGATAATTAGAAGTCATTCCATATATGTATAGATTCATTTTTGAGTCTAGTTTCATTAGAAACAAACGGAATAAGTATTGAAGCCCTGTATAAGGAGTTATCTAAGTCGCAATGCAGGAAGGTCAGTGTAGTCGAACCCTGTAACAGGGGAGACTTTAACTAATAAACCGTACTAATTGGCTCGACCAAAAATTCTAGAAAATAATTTTTGGATGGATATATGAGTATAGTTTCAGGGAAAAATTACGAAACTGATGTTCGAGTTTTGGAACTCAAGATATGATTTTTAAGGTGACAGTGACGCAGTTAGCTAGCTGTCTGGAAATTTTTAAAATGGACTGTGAACATACATGAATTATGTCTGTTAGCACCTCGTGGTCGCTTCCGACAACGGTCTCAGGTACAGGGTGTTACATATATAACCTCCTCAACCCGTCTTTCTTTTTCACAAATAACACTGGTGCGCCCCACGATGAATAACTAGGTCTCGGAAAACCTTTATCTATTAACTCTTGCAGCTGTACTTTCAACTCTTTCAACTCTGTCGGGGCCATTCTATACGGAGCAATAGAAATGGGTGTCGTATGGAGGACTAACTCAATTTCAAATTCTATCTCCCTCACCGGAGGCAATCTGAGTAATTCTTTTAGAAACACGTCTAAAAACTCACAAATCACTGGTACCGATTCAATCTTCAATTCAAAGACTTGAGTATTTAACACATAAGCTAGATAAGCTTCGTATCCTTTTTCTCAAATGTTTCTAAGTAGACAAAGACGATATTACTACAGGCAGATTATCTGACTCATCTGGTTCAACTCGAAAAACATTCCTTTCTTCACATTTCAACTCAATTATCTTTTTCTCGCAGTCCACTACAACACTATGAGAAGTCAACCAGTCCATCCCAAGGATTACATCAAACTCATTAAATGGCAATAATATCAAGTTAGCCGGAAAACAATGACCTCTAATTGTCAAATGGTAATTACTACATACTTGGTCCACTAATACATGTCTACCTAAAGGATTGGACACTTTTATTACAAACTCAATAGACTCTACTAGCATACCCATACGAGGTATCAATTCCATACATATATAAGAGTACGTAGATCCCGGGTCAATTAAAGCAACAATAGATATTTCGTGGATAGAAAAGGTACCTGTGATCACTTCGGGAGACTCTACCTCTTCCCGAGTTCATATAGCATAAGTCCTTGCAGGCGCTCTACCCTCGGACCTCACCATAGCATCTCTTGGCATGCTTCTACTGCTAGCCCCACTTCCGAGGTTCTTCTGTGACCTACCCCTTAAAGGGGTACTACTCGCTTTCACATCTTGTTTTCTCTCTCTCTCATCCAATTTAGGACAATCACGGATGAAGTGTTCCTATGATCTGTACTTAAAACAGCCCCTTTCATTCCCTCGGCACTCGCCAAAATGACGTCTACCACTTTGTGAGCATTTTGGCCTATTTGGTCGAGTGCTACCAACACTTGCGACCAAAGTAGTCTGGGCTTTAGAAGTTGTGTTCTGTCGGTTCTTGTTCCTATTCGAATACCCTACTGAAGCATTCGATCGGGTAGTAAACTCTCTCGATCTTTTAGATGAGGACTGATGTGATTTCTCCATCTGTCTCTTCTTTGAATTCCGTGACTCAAAAGCTGCTTTCCTCATTTCTTTAATCAACTCTTCGACTTTACAGGCTCTTTCAACAAGTGCTACAAATTCCCGCAGCTCTAAGATGCCAACAAACACTCGGATATCTTCATTGAGGCCGTCATCAAACCTTT
Source organism: Gossypium arboreum (assembly GCF_025698485.1). NCBI lineage: Eukaryota > Viridiplantae > Streptophyta > Magnoliopsida > Malvales > Malvaceae > Gossypium > Gossypium arboreum. Next base: position 98,614,979 of record NC_069071.1, on the reverse strand, counting down.
TACACATGGTGGCTTTTGTAGACACGCACTTCCGTGCATACTTGCTAAACCTCACAAACTCACGTTCATATTCTGTCACTAACATTCGCCCTTGCTTTAAATCTAGGAATTCCTTCCTCTTTTGGTCTATGAATCTTTGGCTAATATACTTTTTTTAGAATTCCACTTGGAAGAGTTCCCATGTGATCCACTCTCTCGGTACGATGGACAAGAAAGTATTCCACCACTGATAAGCCGAAACTCATAGAAGCAACACTGCATATTTCACGAACTCTCAGGTGTGCATGATAGTTTATCAAATACCTTAATGGTATTTTCTAGCCAAAACTCTGCTCTCTCCGGGTCATCATCTATGCTAGCCTGAAATTCCTCGACCCCTTGTTTCCGGATCTTGTCTACTGGAGGTTTCTCTCTTTTAAACATGTCTACGCCTTGCGGAGCTACCGAGGCATACTGAGGAATCGGAGGAGGTGGTGTTCGGATTCGTACGAACAAACTTTGTGTATCAAGCATCCATCATTCGAAGATATGCTTCTCTAGCTCCTCCACATTGGCCCATAGTCACGGGCTCACTCTCGACTGGCCCTTCAGCCAGAGCCGGTGCATTACTTTCCACGTCATCCGCCGTGGCTCTATCAGGATCCATTTACTATATGAAAACATAATTTATAGTAGTCAAAAATCGTCACACTATCAATATAAAGTTATGGCATGTATAGCTAGACTCGTACTCTTGCTAGGTTAGTCCTAGAACCGACTAAACCATAGCTCTGATACCACTAAATGTAACACTCTATACCTGTAACCCATGATAGGGAGGAGTACAAGGCTTTACCTAACTTGATCTCATGCATACAACCAATCTCAAGTCACCGAGACTTAATTCAAACTTAAAACTTTTTCAATATCAACTTTAAACTTCTTATTATGGGCCTACGAGCTTCAAATCGATCGTTGAAACCATTAGGGACTATGCTGAGTCTTTAAACCAACTATAAAAATTTTGTCCTTAAGACAGGGCACACACCTATATGGAAAGGCAACACTACCGTGTGACCAACTCGACATGGTCATGCTGATGGCCTGTGTGGCTCACACAGCCTAAGCACCCTGGGACACGCCCGTGTCCCACACCCGTGTAAAATTAATTTCTAATTCACACCTACAGGGGTTTTTACACGGCCAGACACACGCCTGTGTCATTGGCCCGTGTCCCTCACACGGCCACGACACGCCCGTGTCTTAGCCTGTGTGCAAAAACATGGACATTTTATTTCTGACATCAGCATGCTCATAATGCCACACAGCCAAGGCATACACCCGTGTGCTGGGCCGTGTCTTTCACACGACTGAGACACACGACCTTGTCCTTGCCGGTGTGTTTATTACCATACTTACTGACTTGAAATTTTTACGTGCAGGGGATACACGGCCAGACTACATGCCCATGGGGCAGACCGTGTGTTACACATGGCCTAGACACACGCCCGTGTGTCTACCCGTGTGGACAATATAAGGCTATTTACCAAGTCTCATTATCACTCTTACATATAAAGATCCATACAAATACCAACCAATATCGAAACAAGTATAACTCCTATAACTAAATCAGCCATAATAGACATTCATTCTCTCGGCATCTTTCATAAACTCAAAATGAATATTAACCATCCTTCAAAGTTTCATACGAATTAAAGGGTTTTCATCCCGAGCCAACACATTTGGCTAATTCTCAAATACACAAAATAATAAAGTCTAAGTCCTATACATGCCATATTCAAAAATATAAATCCAACTATACCGAGTGCTTCGATTGATAGTGTGATCGATATCTCTGACTTCTGGAATCCTTGAGCTAGTTAGGCGGCACTGTAAGGAAATGGAAAGGAAAGGGAGTAAGTATAAAAGCTTAGTAAGTTGCATATCAGTAAGTACAGCAAAAACATTTTATCAATGATCCACATGCTCATGATACCAAGGTAGGCATAGCCATAACTTACTCATTACCATCCATACTAGTCACATATTGTTCAATGAGCTCATATCTCATATGTACCAATTAGGTATCTGTACCACTCACAACAAGATTATACTTTCCTTATTAGCTTAAGAACATAACATTCACCGTTTAACCATTTGGAACACTACCAGATATTCATTAAGCCTCAGACGTGGGTAAGGTGTCGATGCCATATCTTAGACATGGTCTTACACCGGTTCATATCTCAAGTCGATGACATGTCCCAGACATGGTCTTACACTGACTATCATCTTGTAACTGATGCATGTCCCAGATATGTCTTACACTTGCTTACGTCTCGAGGCCGATGTCTCGAGGCCGATATATGTCCCAGACATGTCTTACACTAACTCTCATCTCAATGCCGATGCTCTGTCCCAGACATGGTCTTACACTGGCTCTCATAATGTGACCGATGCATGTCCCAGACATGTCTTACACTAGCTCACAAACAAATGACCCAAACGTCATGGCATGAACATCCGATTTACTTCCTGAGGTTACAACAAAATTTCCATTATCTCAATTATCCTTATACATTCTCAATTTCACAACCAAACAATTTATGCTATATTAACTCAATACAATTCAATACATGCATTAACAATGTAGCTGTATTATTTATATACAACTTACCTCAAATTACAAAAATGAGTCGACTAGTCAATTTAATGCAATTATAGTTGTATTATTTGCTTGGCTTTCTCCTAGTCTAGGCTCGAATTCAGTATTTCTTGATCTATAATAGCAAAACGCACTCATTTAATCACTAAGTAAGTTTAAGCAATTAAAAATTCACATCTTCAGTAAAATGACCATTTTTCACCTAAACTTTGACAAAATGACCATTTTACCCCTATGCTCGAAAATTAATTTTTATCAAATTTCTTCGCATCTTAAACTTAGCTGAACTCTTTTTACTCTTATAGCAACCCCAAATTATCCCTATTTCACACATTTATCACTTATTTTACAACTTGTGTAAAATGGTCCCTTTAGGTGTTTTCATGATAACACATTTTACAAAAGTTGACTATTACAGAACTAAGACTCATATTATCCATAAAATTTTAGAAAAACCCTAAATTCTCTCATGGAGAAACCCTAGACCTTCAAACATTTTGCAAGATATACCCCGCATTTGAAAGCTCGTGCTTCAAAGGTCTTAAAAATACAAAAATCATCAACAAAGGACATGGAAATCACTTACTTGTGAGTGCTTCAAGTTGCTGAAAATTTTAAGCTCTCAAACCCCCTTCAATGGCTAATTTTTGGTGGAGAAAAGAGATGAGTAAAGAATGATATCGTCCTTCTTTATTTTATTTCTATTTTAGTCAAAATTGGTCACCTAACCCAACAAATTTTGAAAATTTGACCACATATGTCTCCTATGGCCGGTCACTCTATTTCTAGGGGTCTAATTGCCCTTTAAAATCCCCCAATTTTGCTTCTCTAATAAAATAACACATTTAGCTATCAAAATAGAACTTTTGCACTTTATGCGATTTAGTCATTTTTCGCAATTGGGCTCACAAACGTCAAAATTAGCTCACCAAATTTTTCATGTATTATTATAAACATGCTATGACTCCAAAATAATAATAAAATAATTTTTCCAACTTTGGATTTGTGGTCCCAAGACCACTATTCTGACTAGTCCCAAAATCGAGCTGTTACACCATGAATATCCACTAACTTTTTAAATGGTTTAATTACCATCTAAGTCCATTCACTTTAAAGTTTCATAGTCATTTGACCCTTTTAGCTATTGGAACTCTACTTTTATACTTTTTACGATTTAGTCCTTTTCACGTAATTAATTATGCAAACATCAAAATTTCTTAACGAAATTTTAATAGCCTTACTAACATCCCACAGACATTAAAATGATAATAAAATAATAATTTACTCATCAAATTTGTGGTCCTGAAATCACTGTTCTGATTTCACTAAAAACGAGTTGTTACATCATCTATTCTTTTCTTACACATGAGGTGAGGCTTAACAAATGGAGTGAAGAAGAAAGAATTATGAAAATGAATGTTGGTAAAGCTCTAAAATCCACCACTAATAAGGATAGTTAATCAAGTGAAGAGGTGGAGATGTTTGCTAGAAAACTTAAGAGATTCATGAGGTCCAACAAAGGAAGAGAATTTCAAAAGAATGAAGAACTCAAGCTTAAATCTACCAAGGAGCAAGATCCCATTATTTTCTATGAATGCAAGAAATCAGGATACATCAAGTATGATTGTCCTCAACTTAAAAAGGAAGGGTCTAGCAAACAAAAGGCCTATATTGCTGCTTGGAGTGGAAAAAATTCATTCGATAATGAAGTATCCAACTTATGCTTTATGGCTATCAATGATCCTAAGGTAACTTCTAACTCATCTACTTTAAATGATTATTGTTTTGATGAGTTGCAAGATGCCTATAATGAATTGGGTTTGGAATTTGAAGTTGTGATGTCAAAACACAAGAAAAATGTTTCAAAATTGAGAAATGAAAATGACTTACTTTCCAAAAGCAATCATGAACTTGGAGAGAAAGTAAACAAAATGCAAGAAATTATTAATGACTTTGAAAATAAAAATTTAGACTTGCATAATCTACTTTCAAAAGTTCATGAGGATCATCAAAAGTAACTTTAGTTGCTTAAGAGTGAAAAAGTTCACTCCAACAAAGTTTTTGAAAAATGAGAAAATTTAAAACAAAACTTTGTTAAAAATAGCTTTAATTACTATAAACATAGAGGTCCCTCAAGATTTTACAAGAAAAAATATGTTAAAAGTGTATGGGTCCCTAAAGGACTTAATGCTACTCAAGACAAAGAAGCTCTTTAAAAATGGATACCTAAAGGGACGAGGATTTTGAAGACTAATGATTATGGACCCAAAAGATATTGGGTACCAAAACTTAATTCTATGTTTGTAGGTAAATTATACCTTAATGTTGATTGGTATGGTAGTTCATTAGTTCTTTATGTTTAATATCTATCTTTCAACTAACCACTTTCTTTTCCTCTTGAGAGCTTTATTGTTTTTTTTAATATAACAAAAAAGGGGAGAAGAGAGGTAAATTTTAATAGTTGACTGATTGCTTATATGACAAGATTAGTGATCAACTTTTCAAATCAAAAGGAATGTCAAATTTGTGCTTATTTCAAATATTTATGCTCCAAATATTTATGCCTTAAATTGAAAATGATTTTTATATAGGGGGAGTTTAAATTGAAAATGACTTTTATTAAAGGAGAGTAATCTATTCAAAAAAAAATTTACAAAATGTTTTGTTATATCAAAAGGGGAGATTGTTAAACTAACCCTTATTAGATAATATGTTTTGATATAAAAAAATTAAAGTGTTTTTGAATAAAAGTAAAGTTGAGCAATTTGATAAAATCAAGTTGGAATGGTTTCAATTGAGTCAAACATCTTCAAATATGTTTTAACCATTTTTAAACAAGTTAGAATTGCTATAGGACAAAAAAAGTATCAATACTTTTTTGTCTAAGTATCGATATTTTACAAGATATTGATACCCCTCTGATAATCGATGCCAAATTGACATTTCGTTTCTTTCAAACCCTTGTAGGTATCAATCCGGTATCAATACTTTTCTTAAGATATCGATATATTTCATAAGGTATTGATATTCCTACTCCAACGGTCACTGAAATATGCATTAATTATAAAAAATATCAATACCCTTTTAGTAGGTATTGATACTCGTTGCTGTAGGTGCAGTTAATGACCTGGTATTTCATCCCCCAATGGCTATATTTACTTCCACAACAACCAAAATGGTTGGAAATCAATTAGAGTGTATAAATACCATCTTCCAAAGTTCTAGCAACATGAAGAGCAATTTGAAAAGTTTAAAGATAAATCAAAACAACCTAAAGCTTAATTCTTTCATACATTTTCTTGTAGGCACTTATGAGCTTTCATTGTATTCATTTAGCTCAAGTGTTCTTCTTTGTATTTGTGCTTAGTTAGCAAACATCCTGATCTTGTGAGAATTATTTTCTTTGTTTGCTTATTTGTATCTTTTTTTAGAGAGGATTTATTCTTAATGTTTGGGTAGAAACCTTAAGGGAGTTGTATCTTAAGATTTTAGGGTATAAGTCTTAAAAGAGATTGTAAGGTTAAACCTTCTCCTCAAAGGTTGTTAAATTAGTGAATTTCGGAAAATCCTTTGTTGTGGAAAGCTAAGGTAGTGGAGTAAACAATTGGGGCTGAACCACTATAAATCATTGTGTCCTTTGTTGCACAATTTTTGTTGCTTCCACCACAACTTCTAAAAGGTCGATTCAACCTCCCTATTGTCGATCTCAAGTTGATCCTTCAGAGCTAACAAAATTGTTATTAAATTAATTACAGAAAATAATTACTAATCTAATCGAGTCACGAATTAGTACTATTAATCCAAATTAAAATATTTATTAAAATAATTAAATTACTAAACCTAAACTAACCTAATGGACTTTTCTATTCCTAGTGTCGACAATGCGAGCCTCTAGCCTATGATTGATTAAATCCCTAATTATCTAATTAAATAATTAATTATCCTAGATTGAGTTATTTATCACCTTTAGCTAAGACTACCCTCACAATTTATCTTCACCAAGGATTACCACCTAAGTCACCCTTTCAGTCTCTTCCTAAGCATACAGATACCCTTCCAGTCTCACTGTTTGGCACAAGTTATACACGACAGGATACCTTTCTAGTCTCACCTGTCTCGATATTCTATTAGGGGCATCACTCATTAATGTACTAAGTATCCTTAAATAAATTATCAAATTCAGACAAAGAATTACTTAACAAATAAATTAGCTTATTAATCAAATATAAAATAAGTACAATAATCTATTCTAATACTTATACAATGATTAATCGGCCGAATTAACAAAACATAAATAAAAGAAGAGAAGAGAAAAGATAAGAGAATGCTTATGAATACATATATTGAAGCGCGATCCTAGAGCAATTTTCGTTTGCAATTGTCTTCACATCGTAATAGAAAAGTTCTGACTAAACGAACATAAAAATAAAATACAAAGAAAACTAAAAACAAAAAATTGTCTGTCTAATTCTACTTACAATTCCGATGACCCTAAGGTTGTTTATATAGGCAACAGCTGTCTTGGTGACTAGTCAACCCTAGATACACTTAGATACCAATAAATAAAATATTCTGCTAAAAGCTAGGGTCTAAATATGGAAATATCTCAAAAGTTTCATCCAAGGAAATTAGCTTCATTTTGGCCTGCCATCTAAGTGTCGTCATGAAGTGCGAGCCTCCTTGTCATGACATCGCCACCATGAATTGCCTCCCCTAATCGTTGCATTGTCATGATGAAAGAAAGCTCCCCATCACAACGTCAAATGTATTTCAACCTTGGCAACTTTGTTGGCTTATCGGGCTCTTTGTCTCGCGGCCTGATCTTCATTCCTTGCATTATTGGACCTAAATTGACATCCTACACAATTAGCTCATTAGTCACTCACGAGACCCGAATCGACCTTACGAGTCATCGAAATAGTAAAAAAGTGTAAAAATGCTTATTTTATTAACTTTTAGTTCCTAACCTACTAATACTGAAAATGTAATAATTAATTATAAAATGATTAGAAAAGAAACTCGTTAAGTGTGGAAATGACCTAGAATAACTACTACATTTGATGTTAGACCAGTTAGTCATTTGAATAAAAGAGAGTTTTATAGAATTTCACTTCTCCTTTGAGTGTTCTACAAGAACTAAACTCTTTTAATTAATATTTATCTCTTATTAATTTAAATAATATAGAGATAAAATAATTATTTAATCTTATCACTTAATATTTAAATTTAATTAGTTATAATAGAAATTTTAACATTTATCTCTTAGTTAATTTAAATTAATTAAAGAAAATAATTGTGATACATACATGATGTCATTATTTTTCATTCCATGATAATTTCAGTTTGACCCACAGTAATTTTAGTTTGACACGTGACGCTTTGTAATTGGCCTAAAATTTTTTTTCATCTATAATAAGATTTAAAAGAATAATATATTATCATAAAAAAGAGAATAAGATATTAAAAAATATTTTTCTAATAAAACATTTAACCATATTTATAATAATTACTTTTAATTTTATTATTGGTTATTATATTTAATTTTGGAAAAACTTTTATTATATTTTATATCATATTTATTAATATGTGTAAATTATAAGTAGAATTTAAAATAAGTATTGATAGTTAAAATATAATTTTATGTATAATAAATCATGGATTCAAATATTTGAATTTATAATCTAAATCTGTTAATACATAATACGGATTTCGACGGTAAATATTCGAGTGGGTAATATGAATCCGTTAAGAATCAATAATTCAGATCACATTCGAATCGCAATTTCAAGATGCATCGCAATACGTGTCGAAGCGGGCAGCAAATTTACATTAATTACATGTCAAATATACTCCAAACCCTTCCCACGTAAGGGTCCCTATCAGACTATAATTAAGAAAACAGAAAGTTCAGAGATACGAAATTATGCTATATCCACTTTATGGATAAAACTAGAAAATAAGAAATAAGAGTAAACTACTCATTAGTTATTATGGGTAACATCTTTTAATGAATTAACTTAAAAACGTTATAATTTATCATTAAATTATTAAAAAATTTATTTAAGTTATTAAACTGTTTAAATAAATTATATATGTCTTTTAATATTCATATTACCTGCACAAATCAAAAGCTTTATCTTTTTCTTCTCTTCTACTTTTCAATTTTTCTTCATAATATATCTTTGAATTTTACAAATATGTGAACTAAAATGCATACAATTTTTTTCTCTGATCTTCAGCAATGGTTATCAAATTGACTTAAATTTAAGGTATGTTTTACTCGTTGATGGATATTGGTCCAATGTACCGATCGTCGAATCGTCACTTGGAGCTAACTGGCTAAACTAGTTTTTTTTTTTTAAAAAAAAGCTTAACAGTCTAACTCAGGGGAGAAGTCAGAAATTTTCTTTAGGAGGACCGAAATTAAATTGTAATTTTTAATAACCTATATTTTATAATTTTAAAGAATTAAATTAAATTTTTATGATTTTTAAGAGGACAAAGTGTAATTTTATTTTTACTATTTTAAAATTTTAAAAAAAACTTAAATTGATAGTTTTCTATTTTAGGGGTTAGCCCCTGTCATCCCTCTTAATTACGTTCTTATAATGATTTAAAATAAATTTTTAATAATTTAATAATTTAAATAAAAATTTTTAATAATGTAATAATTCAATTATAATTTTTTAATTTAAGTGATTAAAATAAAAATATTATTCATAATTTAACGATTAATGGTGTAAAATTAAACATGCCATTTTATTAGAAAAAATCATATACTATTTCTATATGTTTCTTATTGCCAAGAAATATTACGATCTCCACGAGGAAAGCGCTTTCCAGCTCTCCATCACGAAGCCCATAATATCCCTCATCCATATGATCAAATATTCAGCGTTGGATCTGATTAACGATCCAGATTACGTTGATCCATAAAATAATAACGCAACAAACTCCCTTTACACGCACTAACCGCATTTCTGAAAACTGAAAAACAAAAACGCAAACAAAGCCCTAACAATCTTAGATCAGAAAAGAAAAGCTGGCCACCATGGAAAAGGTATTTCCGGCTTCTTTCTTCTTTTAACGTCTTCAAAATGTTCTTTATATATTTTTTAATTGTTTCTTTTAGGAGGTAGAGTTTGAGAAAAAGAAGCACGGCCTGAAGCACATAGCTTTCGTGAGGGTGGCTGCGATCCGCACTCTGGTTTACGTCTCGAATCTTTACGGGTATGCTAAACAGAATTCTGGTCCGTTATGGTCCACCGTTGGGACTGTCGAGGTTGCTGTCGCCGCCATCGTTGGCCCCGTCTACGAGAAATATAAGGACGTTCCCGATCATCTTCTTGTTTTTCTTGATTCCAAGGTATCGGCTTTTTCTTTCTTTCTTTCTTTTGTTTAATTTCGATTAAAATATTATAACAACCGCGCAGGTAGATGAGGCTTCACAGAAATATGACGAGCATGTCCCACCAGCAGGTAAGCAAATGGTGAACCAAGCCAAATATTTGGTTCACATGGCAGCACAAAAGGCTCACAAATTAATCGACGAGGCTCGAACCAACGGTGCGCGCGGCGCTTTGCACTACGCCGCGACCGAGTACAAGCAGTTGGTTCTGGTTAGCTCAACCAAGGTATGGGTAAAACTGAATCGCAGTTCTGCTTTCCACTCGGTTGCAGAGAAGATCGTTCCCACAGCTTCGAATTTGTCCGATAAGTATAACTGTTTGGTTAAAGACTTGAGCGGGAAAGGATATCCTGTGTTTGCGTATCTGCCATTGATTCCGGTTGGTGAGCTGAGAAAGGCTGTCAAGCAAGCTGAAGCCAAGGACAAAGCACATGTCACTGCCGACACTCGTAAATCGGATTCCGATTCTGGTTCGGGTTCGGGTTCCGATTCGGATTCAGGTTAGGGAGCTTTTTCTTTGGTTTGTCTCGTCTCATGAACTCAAGAATCTGATGCTCTAAATCATAACTTTTTTCTCTTTAAAAAAATGCTCATAAATCAAATATTTTATATTTGACGGTTCCGCCATTGTAAAGTTGGATGCTTATTTTAACTCTTTGCAATGTATAAATCAAATATGAATTGCTCATTTAGGTGCATGCTTTTATTTGGTGTTTAATCTCTGGATTTATGGCTAGTTTGATGCTCAATTCTTCGTTTTTGAATAAGATTGTTCGCTTATCCAACAACTATAGCACTAGACACCATCTTAACATCATATACCTTCCTCGAGAGAGACTTTGGTTAACTCTTCTTTCTCAACACTGAAAATAGTAAGAATTAATAGCAAAAAAGTGAATCAATATTATATGATAGGCAAAGATGACGTGAACCAACAATAAAAAAGATTGAATTGAATGTAGAAGTAGAATCCTGTTCCTAAGAAAGCACTGGATCCAATTTGGTTGATAAAGAAGGCCCAAACCAAATTTACTATACTGCCCAATTTGATTTATATAATTGCACTAGTTATATGTGTTACAAATCAAATGAAGGAGAAGAACAGGATGTGATGGTTAAAAGAATGTTATTTTGTTCCATTTTCAGATTCACTAGCTTTGTTTTATGGCGCAGCTGCACAAGCAAAAGATATGGTCAGACTTTCCTCCTAGCCTTGGTCCATTTTAGTAAATACTCGATTTTCCAAATGTCTTGTTTGAGAAAATGCTACAAAGCCAAGGGTGCTGCTTATTTTGTTTTTGTATACCACAAATAATTGGGTTTCTCAATATCCCAATATATTTTCATAATTTCATTTATCAAGTCAGTATCAATTTATTATATATAAAATCCAAATTTTGCTATTAGGCTTTGGATTAAGCATAAATTAGGCAGGGAAAATATAAGGGGCATTGCCCTTGCCCCTCTCCCAACCGTAAAATTACTTTGTAAGTATCGTAAAAATTTTAAAAATTATGAATTAGTATAATGATAAAAGTATTTTTTTTATCCTTCAAATTTTTATAATTTAATTCTAGCCTCCACTTAAATTATTTTCTACCCCACCCCTTAAATTAGGGATGTAATTTATTTAATTTGGACGATTTTAATTATTATACTTTTGAGGTTTGAAATTTTAATTTTTCGTTAGATCAAATTCTATTGTTAATCTTGTACTATGCATAAGTTGTGGATATATGTTCTCTAATTTTATCGTTTTAGACACTATACTTTTTGTATTTTGAAATTTCACTCAAATATCCATTAAGTCCATTATAAGACGTGATTCTTTTGTGATTATTACATAAAAATAATAAGCTAACATAGAATTACACATTTGATAATGTGCTTGTGGCATTAAAATTTTGGAAATATTATTTAATTTAATTTATCATTTGTGTTGAGATTTAAATTTAAAATGAAAATTATAAGATTAAAAAATCAAATTAAAGTATAAAAAGTAAATTGATTAAGTTAAGCATAGTCTAAGCATAATTGGAATTTCTAGAATAAATAAAAGTCAACTTCCGTCCTTAACAAGAAGTAATTACATTGTCTTCATTGGAACAAAAATTGTAATAGTTTCGACATTTTTTCAGTTTAAAATCTTAAATGATTTTGGATATTAGATACGGTTTCGAATTTTGTTTTGTGAATCAAATTAAAGTTTATGGCAATTTGATCTAAGCAAGCAGTCCAATTTCCAAAATTATGTTAATATTGAAAAAAGAAAGAAAAAGGAGAAAGGAATATAAGACTAGAAATTACCGAAATTAAGCTGAACATGGGCTCTATAGTGTACAAGTGGGACCATTTTTCCGATTAACCCCCTCCTCTTACAATCCACATAGAACTAAACTGTGTCGTTTCAGCGACTATCGTCATCTTAAAAGTTGATTTTTAACCTCCAAATACCCAACCAAAACTGGCCTCCTGTTCTCCATTTCCACTTTTTTTTTTCTTCTCGTGGCCTTAAACCTAATAGTAAAAAATTAATTACCATAAGCAGTTAATCGTTTTTAACTTTCGGCGATGACGTCATCGTTCCCATGTACCGCACCGTTACCCTCGCCACCATCGCCTTCTTCATCAAGCCATCGCTCTACTGGCGCGCACTCGGCTTTGTGGCGCAGCTTCCAATCAAGCGCTTGGCAAGCGCGTGAGCAGTAATTCACAGCCCCACAAACGGAACACCTCCGAAACTCGTGCTTTCTTGTTTCCGGCCTCCCACAACCGACGTGGGAGCATAACCTCAAGCCCGGGCCTGGTACCCCGCTCCGAGCCCCGAACCACTCTGCTAAGAACTTGCTAGACTGATGCGCCTCGGGAGCCGGCACATTGCATCCAAAATCGCTCAGCAACGGGCATCCCGGCACGGCCTGATGACGGTGGTTATGGCGAGGGTTAGGATGCGGGATGGGGTGTGGGCTCCACGTGAGCCAAGACCGCGTAAAGTTGTTAGAAGTAGCCGCTGATGATAAAACCGTCGCTAGCTCTCGGGCGTTGGCTTGGACAAGAAACCGACGGCCCTTGGCGACGTTTTGTCTAACGCCGTACCCGTCCTGTAGGCAGTGACCGAGCTCACGGAGGGCGTCGATGTGGCCAAGAAAAGCAGCACGAGCGCACAAGGCCACACCGGCTCTAAGATCCTTGTCGTTTTTGGAACCGCCGCTGCCATTGAATTGAATCACAGCTAAGGAGTAAAGCGCTGGCGCGTGGGAGCTAATCGCCGCCTTAGCCATAAGAGAGGCTCCACTCCCTGGATTTTCTAAGCAGTAGAAAAGAATCTGTTGCAAATCATAACAGTTAACTCGTTAGAGAATGTTTATATTATTGTTCTTGAATATAAACTTAATAAATTTTAGTAACCAAAAAAAAAAGTATATAAACTTAATAAATTTTAGTAACCAAAAAAAAAGTATCGGGCAGTAAAATAAAAATAGATTCTTTTTCAGAAATTCACCATGCCGAGCGTGTAACAAGCTTCAACATTTCCGGCATCAGCGCAGTTCTTCAAGAACCTGTGAGCTGACTCTGACCAGCTTTTGGCTTTAATGGCAAACATTTTTGGAGAGGCTTTGGACAATACCAGAGGACGAACTGCTAAACTATTCAATCTCTTGCATCTGTTTAACAAACAAATAAATAAAAATTAGTAAGAAAAATAAATGAATAAAACCCAAACTTTCCCCTCAGAAACAAGCAAGTCGACGTACACAATCAAAACGTTGGCGAAATCGGAAGGGCAAGCCGCGGTAGAGCTTAGTTTGGAGAGAATAGAAATGACAAGATCATCGGGCAAAACATCAAAGAAATCTCTCTTTCCGGCAATACCCGGCGAGAGTCTTCGCCGTTTCCGGCAAGCCATATTATCACCGGCGAAATCCCTCCTTTCAAAAACTATGTCATCTAAACAAACATGGGCTCTGGGGTAAGAAATCCCTCTCCTTGTTCTCATTTCTCTCTCGTTCTCTATCACTACATCGGAAATCAATCTACCCAGATGATCTTAAAATCTGTGCATTCATCATCAGCCTTTTACTTTCTCGATCTTCTTTTCTTTCCCTTAGCGGCTCGAGAGACATAAAAACTGGAACCTTATATAAAAGAATGGGGAGACACAAACAAAGACTTAAAAGGAAGAGATCAAATAAAAACAACAACGAGGACAGAACCGAATCAAATAAAAATATTAAATAAACAGTGAAACACCTGTTTGGTACGCTTAATTACATTCTTAACCCTGGACAGTAATAGTTTCTATGGTCAAACTCCGTTGACCCAGATCCTCTGTTTCGTCATCGGGTTTAATACTGATGAAATCAAGGGAAAAAAAAAACTCTGAGCACTGTTTTTATCCCTTCTTTTTTTTTACCTGAACTTGAAGAAGACATATGAAAGAGGTAGCTAAGAGAGGTAAAAAGAAATGGATTTACCTTATCATCTCTTATATATTTATTAATTGGTGCAGGTGAAAGAAAAATGCTTGTGGGTTTGTTTTGAAAGCGGTTAAATTTGTTGCAAGTAAAACAACTAACTTCGGTTATTTTTCTGTAATTCAGTTTTGCTATTGTTTAAAAAGAAATTAATCAACGTAATTCCGGCGCGTGAACACCGCCGACCGTTTTGGGATCTTGGTTCGAAAGTGATTGCCACGCTCTTTGGCTGCGGATGGGGGAAACCTTCCATCTTGTTTACAAACTCAGGGTCCTACGACTATAAGGAGGTCAAACGTATGAATCAGCACGAACAAATGTTCAGTTACTCTTCCTTTGTTTTATTACTTGCCCATTTATTTCCAAGTTTCTTTTTTCCGTCTTTGCCCTTTTAATTAACTAAAACAGAAGTAAAATCTCAATCTTACTTCAACCCTACCACTACTTGTTTTACTTTTACCAGTTACCCCTGAAGTTTTATAAGAGACCAAGTAATAATGGTAAAGTTTGAACGGATCCCTGTACTATAAATTTAGCAAAAAGTAGATTTTATTATAAAATCAAGCAATTTTAATTTTACATAGTTACTTATCAACTGTGATAATTTTTGGATAAAGTTGGTTTTATGATCTATATAAATTATTTTTTATTTTTTAAACTATAACCATAATAATGCAATTTAAAACATGATAAATAAGTAGTTTTAGCGTCAAAGGATATCAGCGTTTAAGATATCTCTTTACTTTATCTTTAAAAATCACTTTACTTGCTTCAAAATTAAATCGTCACTTTTATACTAAATAGATTAATTTCTTCTTGAACTTAAAACATTCTATTAAATTTCACCTTCAATCATGTGTTTATTTTACGAGATTAGATTTTTAGTCTCATAACTCGTATGGTATTGACAATTTCTTATTTTCAAATTTGTTTAAATTAGACTTACTTTCAAACTTAAAAATTCACAAAGCAAATTCTCCAAAGTATCGAAATAAAGCGGAAACAAACTTAAAGCGAATGATCAACAAAAAAACTAAAAAGCCACAAAAAATAATGCAAATAAAATGTTTAAGTAGATGCTCTCAAATATATTCAATAACTATGAATGAAATTATTACAAATGAAGTAAATATCTCTATTTATGATCAAGCTCTCTCAAATCCAACGATACAGATTGAGTTATATCAATAACTGAAGTTAGTGTCTATCTACAAAATAAGAGTCTTAAATGATTTAAACTCTATACAATATTATCCCTTAAATTTTACAATATTTACTTTTGTAACTTTAATTTTACTGTAATATTTTATTGAGCCACCAAAATTTTAAATAAATAGATTTTTTCTTATGTTTCACTTAATCGATTAATTCAACATTAATTAATTCACCTTTATAAAACTTATGCAAGTATTGGTCATAAATTTTAATTCATGACTTGTAACACATATAATTCGTTGTCAATATTACTATGCATTAGAAAAAAGATAAATATCCTCTACATAAAACATTATAATTTAGTCTAGTATTTGTCAATTGATATCATTATTCCTATTTTCATTATTTTATAATACTAATCTGATTAAATAAAATGTTTTGATCTAATATAGAATATTATTGAATGATCGAATAATAAAATTCTTAAATTAGTCGAAACCCTCAAATAGAGTTACACTTTGGTTATTAAAATAAAAATCATATTATTAAAGTTTAGTGAAAAGAAAGATTTAAACCAAAAAGAAAAAAGAAAAAGATAGAAAAAGTGAAAAGGAATGACGTGGATCTCAAGAAGTGATGTCGACCACTTCTATCATGCCACGCGGAGCCCACCTGTCTCCACTTCCAGTTTTCTCGAGGTGAATAAGGAAGAAAACACACATTTTTGGAGCGCCAACCCCTTTTCCTTTTTTTTTTCTTTCTAAAATATACATATACATATATTATGGAATTATAATGTGCCCGGCAATTGCCGTAGCCGATTTTGGTTCATCTAAATATTTTGGATGTCAAAGTTCGAGTATAACTTACCTTCTAGATGCGGTAAGTTAACATCGTTGTACTGCAGTATTGCTCACCCTCCTTTTTTCTTCATTGCACCAACGGATTTCGTTGGTTGTTTGAACTTGATTATTGTGATTTTTTATTATTTATTATGATGTAATTTAAATATATATATTTTTAGAGATATCTTAACATGTATTGATGTCAAATCACTATAAGAGTGTATGTTAAGAGAGGATTTTAAACTACAATCAACAATATGATTTTTAGAGATTTCAAAGGACCAATACTTCCATGATGTCAAAGGACATGGTTTTGAAATTCAAAGCAGTAAGCATATTGTGGAACATATGGTTGCAGAAAAATGAATGATATTTTCAGGGAACAAAGGCTAAGGTAGAAACTACAATTCACAAAGCCAAGGAGTTGAGCGATAGTTGGAGAGGAGCCTTTAATATTCATAATCAAAAGGAAAAAGAGAGAGGTTTCAAAGATTGAAATAAGATTGTTTTAATACTACTTTAGTCTGATTACTAGGAGAACAAGGAAGGGCAGGCATAGAAATGAACAATTGATGTTCCTGTTTAATAAAACATTGTAAATAGAAGACCTCCAACAGGCAACATTGTTCGCGGTTCGTGAGGCAATGATTCAGGCAAACAGGAGGGAAGTAGAAGTGAGATTCTGAAAAATAACTGCAAAGTGCTTCAACATATCCTAGAGGGCAAGGTTTCGACTTACAACTATAAGATTAGGCCACTAGTTGAAGGTATTAAAAGACTAGACAATGCTTATATCCTTGAAGAAATGGGCTCGATGTTAATAGCATATATGGAGCCAATAAAATGGGCAACAGTTGGTGCTGATGTAAGGACTTGTTTTCAATTTCCCTTATAATTTAGCGCTTCATTCAGTACCAAAAACAAAAATTCAACTCATGATTGTCCAATTCTAAATTGTGAAGTCTGACTAAAACCTTTATTCTGAAGTCTGACTAAAACCTTTATTTGTCCTTTGTACTGAGTAACCCATTGAATACAAAGAAGTTTACAACCATTACAACAAACTCTCTCCAATAAAAACCTCACCTATTTCTTTTTTGTTCTTCCAACAAAAAATATTCTCAAACTCCCCAAAAATAAATTTTATCTTTTACGTTTTTTTAGGAGAATAATGATTGTATCAAGATTTTAGGAAATTATATCATCAACATGGTAAAATTTTCAACTCAATTTTTAAAATTTTATAACTTTTTAGAAATATTTTTAGATGTTGTAAAATTAAATTTTTTTTTCATATTTTAAAAAGTAAAAAGATCAAGTTATTTGTACTCGATATAATCTAAAATTCTCTAAGGTCAATAGACGTATTGTAGGCCGGTTCAAGAGTGTTGGTTTATATGTGGCATCAATAAAGACAAAGTCTATTATGATACTAGAGTTGCTTTCCACTTTATTAGAAAGATGGAGGGTCGAAAATGCCTACATTACATTTTTCATGTAGAGAAGAAATTATAATACTAGAAGATATCGCTTTAATAACCAACATTCCAATCGATGGACAAGTGTAATTGGAGCAACTAACATCGACATTGCATACGAGTGAGATTGGTTATTAGATGTCCTTCTGTTTAAGGACGAGAACAAATTGAAAGGGAATCGGGTGAAATGCAAATGGTTTAAAAGGCTTGCCAAACTGAGCCTTCCACCAAATGCAATTGTGAAGGAGATTGGTTGATATGTTAGAGCTCAAATGCTTTATATGGTAAGTTGAATGTTGTTGTCGGACAAGTCTATGAGATTGATTGATATGTTAGAGCTCAAATACTTTATATGGTAAGAGGAATGTTGTTGCCTGACAAGTCTGTCAAGAAGGTCCATACCATGTATCTTCTTTTATTAGAGTATTTTGAGACATCTGGTACATTAAATTGAAATTTAACATATTTATATAGGGCACTTTATAGGGCAACTTGAGAATTGATCAGTGAAATAAACGATTGATGTCTACTTTTTCAAAAATGGGAATAGATACGAATGTTACGATTAACATTTATCCTTCCCATCAATAGGAGTTCCCTCTCCATAGAAGTTAAAAGTATAATTGTATATAATATCTTAAGATGTATTCAATTACAAACATTTATAATCCCTTTTGGCATTGACAATTTTGAACAAATGTAAGGGTTGTTTGGATCATACGTGTTATAGAAGGGACTTTACTAGGATGCAATAAGAAACCGATTGATGAGCTAGTGAAGAGGTATGTTGATGTTGTATTCACATTCGATGCAATTCATTATTCTTATTAATGAAAATAATTGTATATGTATAAATATCTAGTTTTATGTATGCCATACCTAGACAACAGGATGTTTGCCACTATACTTTAGACTACTTTTGAGCTGTATATTTTCAAGGCACAGTGTCTATAATTTGTTTCCACATCATTGAGTGGCAACACTCTCACTAGTGAAATCAAAGTTTGGGTTTGTGAAAGGTATTTCGAAAGATCCACAAAATATCAGTCAGCTTCACAAGATAAAATCTGAGGGGGTAAGAAAAACGTTGTCCTAAAAAGCATGCATCGTGATTTGAGCTCTAGGTCTAATGAACTCAGCTTTATATATGAGGAAACTATCTAGGATGATAATTTCTTACCCTTTGAGTCATATATGCAATGGTTCAGACAATGGACCAAAGGTAGTTCTATCTAAAAATAGAGTATTCATAAGTAAAGGAATGACATGTACCATATAGTCATTGAATAATACATTAGAAAGGTTGTTTTCGAGCAACCCAACCTCTCTAGCCAAACCCAAAGCCACATACATAACAGTTCACCCCACTCACATTTTTAATGTATTATCCTCGTGGCCTTCGTATCATGTTGGTAAGGGATTTAGTCATGCCAACACCCTTCATCACCATTTATAACTCCAGCGATGGAAATGGAAATCACAAGTTTGAAGCTTATGAAGCCCTTTAGTGAGATGAGCCTAAACACACCTCAATCCTTTCATTCATTGCATCATTTTTCTTTGATGGGCTAGTTAAGTGTACAATTTGATTTCTTCTAATTGGTGTGTAAAATGAATGATGGGGGTGATGAATACGCACTGATCTAGGATCCTTGCAACAAAAATCCAACATGAAATTGTCATCCATCAGGTTCTACAACTCGTTTACTGCGTCAGTGTCATTGATATTAATTTCTTTTGTTAACGTTTAGGCCTAGAAACTTTATAAGTGTGTTTCGATACCATAAAGTAAATAGATGAAAGTGTAATTACTAGAGTAATAATTACTCTCTCTTGTAATTACAAGAAATTCCAATTCCCTAAACGTGTTTAATTGATAGAGTATGATTACATTGCAATTCCTAATATCATGTTTGGTAGTATAAATTATAATTGCACAAATACATACTTTTACATTCTAAAAAATATTAATTATTCTAAAATTTTGAGAACAAATTCTCTAAACAAGTAAAAGAAAAAAAACCTAAAATCAACTCATTGTATATTATATGCTAGTCCAAGAAAGCATTTCGCTGTAATTACTAATAAAAATAAATAAATAAACGTCCTATGGAATTTTATTTGATTACTTTATCATTCCATATTTTTGGGTTAATTTCTCTCAAATGTTAAAAATATACTCTTTATTATCATTGATTGGTCCTTGACCAAGTATGAATAATTAATAATAAATACCATGTAACTTAGTTAAAATTAGTAAAAATAATTTAGGGTTAATATATATGAAAGTACGAACTTAGAAAATTATACCTACTTGGTACGTAAACTTTTTTTTGACCTAACTAGTACCTAAACTTAGAAAACGTAAGCCAACTTGGTATTTTTTAGCTACCTAACTAACATTGTTAAAATACATTGACATGGCACTGACTACCAATAGTATGGTGACACATGGTAACCTAGTATTTTCAAAACATGGTAAAAAATATTTTTTCAAATTTTAAATATTTTTATTTTTATTTTTCATGTCAAAATGTTAGACTACCACATGTCACCATGCTATTGGTCATTAATGCCATATCAAAGTATATTAACAGTGTTAATCAGATATCTAAAAAATGTACCAAGTTGGCGTACAATTTTTTTAAAAAAACTTAAAGTACCAAGTAGGTATAAATTGCCAAGTTCAAGTCTTCTATTTCCACACAACTTTTATCGAAAAACATGAACCCCTTCGTAGAGATTCCATTCTTATTGTAAGACAAACTAATGGAGAATTTTATTTGAAGGAGCCAATGTTAACTTCTACTAGAGCTCTTGTTTAGGCCTTATGGAAGAAATTTCAAAATGTAAGGTGTGAACGTAGCCCAATATCTATAGACAGGTATGTTGATACTCTTTCTATTCTAACTTCAAAAAATCATATTCCCGAAAAGAACAGGAACATCAATATGTCGGTGATAAAAAAAAGTTTGCCTTACCCAGCAAGTTAATTGGTATGTCCTAAAAAATATGAAGATGATGAATATTGGAAGGTTTATGTTTTTGAGAAGTTGGTTCATCCTACTTCTACTAATATTCAGGAGTTGAAGCACATTGTGTTAATCCATGGTGTTCTTTATCACAAAGATACTGGAGGAGTATTATCATTGTGTGTTTTCAATAATGAAGTAGGAGAAAAATTGAAAAAAGATCTTGAACAACTGTGTGGAGAAAAAGGTCCACCATTACATCGCCTACTACAAAGAGTCAGGTATTTTTGGCCAACAATGTCCAATGACGTGTTACAACTCTAAAAGTTTTGTTCTAGATGTGCTAAACCTCCATATGTTAGGGAATGCATCTTTATAGGAAACGCAGGAGATTGACATAAATCCTATATTGACTATCTAAAAAATGGTTTTCTTTCGACAAATCATCATGATGTAAGACAACTTTAAAAAGCTTAAATATTTTTCATGAATGAGAAAGATTTGTTCTGAATCTTATTTTTAGGAAGACCATTGAAGTGTGTTTCTCCAGCTGAAATACATCCATTATTGGAAGAAGTACATGGTCGAAGCAGTGGAGAACATGAAGAAGGTTGAAACTTTTACTAGAAACTCTTAGACATTAGGTACTATTAGCCTATTGTGGAAACAAATGCATTTAGTTATGAAAGGAAGTACCACCTGTAACACCCCTAACCTGTATCCGTCACTGAAATAGGGTTACGAGGCATTAGCGGACTTATACACTAGCATTTATACAAAACCGAGTCATAAATTTTCTTTCTAAATCAAAACTTTTGAAATTTCACCATAAAATTTCAAATATGGGCCTACGGAGCCCATTACATGCTTTAGAAATGATTTGGAACTAAACCGGTAACTTTAGAAAACTTTAAAAAAATTTTTTGAAGTTAGGAGCACACTCCCGTGCGGCTCCCATGGCCGTGTGGCCAGCACGTGGGTAGTTCTGACTTACAATTTCTTAAGCAATAAAGGGGCACACGGCCTGGGCACACGCCCATGTGGCTAGGCCGTGTGGTAAACTGATTTTTCACCATTTTTAAGCCATTTTCACACGATTTTGACACACAACCATGCTTGAAACCCGTGTACTTCACATGACTAAGACACACGACTGTGTCTTTTGCTCGTGTACTATACTGACTTCACATTTAAGGATGCAGGGGACACACGGTCTATCAACATGCCCGTGTGCAAGCCGTGTGTCTCATATGGTCTGATCACATACCCGTGTGGACACAAAATGAACCTTATAGTTCAAATTTACCAACCTTGCTGTAACACCCCAAACCCGGCCCAGAGTTATGGCCAGATCTGACGTGTCACATAGACTTGCGACTTAGAATGCATTCGTTGGTTTAAGTGATTGGGGTGGTCTTTGTAAAAACAGCGGTTGAATGAAAAACCGGTTTATCAATCTTTAGGCTATCCATTTGTTGTGCTTGTTGAGTCTTGGAAACATTTATTAATTTTGAAAACCCGCGCAGCCTACCCCTAGCAGTTTCGACATAGTATAAATATAATCAGAAAATAAAACCATAGCGGAAAAAGAAATTTAAATAGCGGCCTTATTACAACTCAAAACCCAAAATTAAATCAGACTATAAAAATAATAAAAATAAACTAACTTAAAAAAACCAACTTTGCAGATAATGTGGCCACTCCGAATCCCTTGTGGCTCCAAGCCCACTATGATTGAGATTTCCTGCAGAGATGAAAATAAAGGGTGAGTTCGGTAAACTCAGTGTGTAACATAACCCAACCATAGCCCAAAACAGATCAAACCTTAGAGTCAGACTTATCTGGGCCTTGGCCCAGTACAGATATCAGAATGAAACCCATAGGCCCATAGCAGATACAGAACAAATATATTATGAATGCAGAAATCCTAACCCAAATCCATCCATAACACCCCCGTACCAGCCTTACACCATGTGGGGAGACTACTCGACCCATCCAACCGCTACACACCATAGAAATTACAGCAAGGCTGCCAGATATTGTGACGAAGTCACCAGATACAGACATTGTGGCTAGGCCACCAGAACAGATATATATATGTGGCGAAACCACCAGATCGCAGCGAGGCTGCCAGATATTGTGACGAAGTTACCAGAACAGATATATATGGCGAGGCCACCAGATTGCAGCGAGGCTACCAGAACGCTTCCTCCATCAATATAAACCCATGTCTCATGCAACAGAAATAATATGTCATGGCATACGTATACAGAAACAGAACATCATGCTTTTCAGAAAAAAATAACACTAGGGGTAAAATCGTAATTTTGCATGCATAAGGGTATTTCAGTAATTATTACCTATTGCTAAGGTTTCATGCTCATTCTAACATTTACCAAGTAATCAGAAATACTTACCTCGTCTTTTTACCAAAGTGGGCCCGTTGGCCCATTGGCCCGTTTTCGGCCCATTAAGCCCAAAAATACCGTTGTGCACGAAAATGCACAATCTGCACTCTAATCATCCAAATGCACCATATTCATTAACAATCGTTCACGAAGGCCAGACGTCATGAAGTTCACAAAATACCAACGTTTTGGTATTTCGACTTTTACCGATTAAGTCTAAGGGAGGATGTCGTTTACACACCTGGTTGATGACGATTGATGACGATATCTCCCACGCGATAATCTTGTTAGGAGACTGCTGTTAATCCGCGCTCCAAACACTCTTAGCTGACGTCCAACCCAAACGAACACGTCACAAAGCGAAAGGGATCAGCCAAGAAGGGTATGCCTACTCTCCTCATAGTTTGCTCTATTTAAAGCCAGCTCTCCATCTACTCTTATGTTAGCTTCCCGATGTGGGATCCCTCCATCACCAGAGTTTAAAACCAACACCAACTCTTGCCGTCCTAACATAGCAAAATAATCAACCTCTGCGTGCCAAGGGATTAGAACCAAAGTCCTCTCACATGCCAACTCACGCCACCACCACTAGGCCATCAACTCATTTGTGTCATAAATCCAACACATTAAACTTTAAAGCGCACCTACTTGCTTCCAGATTTATTTAAAAGAAAAACCAAAATATATTGCAAGAGCCAAGACTTGAACCTTGGACCCCTTGCTTCTTCTATGGCATCATTTACTTGTCCCGTAAGTGGCACCACCTTGCCACTACACCACACTCCTTTTTGTGTCATCTTTTACCCCTTTACTCTTAAAAGCCCAAACGCCAATTGCATCACCTGTTCATAAAATTAAAATTCCGAAGACTACCACGGATTAACTTAAGTTTGGGCCTTTCAAAGGCCCTTTAACCTATTAATATATATATATTAACCAACCAGAACACACACAAATTTTAAAAATCACAGAAACACAAAACCCAAAAATTGGGGCGTTACAACTGCACACCTTGAATAGCAAGCAATTTAAAATACAATCTTTCAACCAATCCAAAACATGATTAAACATATCTAATACACGTTAAAACCACTAGTACAACATTCTATCATATGTATTTTATTTATAAGAACCATTGAAATTAGATCAAAATGCACTATATTATATCATACACTTTATATTATGAGCCAACTATCAACATTCTTTACTAATATCTTTTATACATAAAATAACATCAAAACAACCTAGGTACATGCCATTCTTTAGGTTAAGAAACATCACCAAGTATTTGAGTTTGGGAGTTGGCTTGGATTATGAGACGTTAGTTACATTTGTACTTAACATGCTCATGGAAACAAACCATACGCTGAGTATACACTCAGTAATATTTCTATAAACCAATACTTGATTTATGCATTTATACTTAAACCATAGAATCCAATAAATAAACATATATGAATATTCAATTAATTTTCTTCATTTCATAACATCAATTGTCATTAGAATCGAAACCAGTAAGATATTTAATTCAGTTAGTATCATTCAGTCTTCAGTGCTGTAATTTACCCCTATTAACATAATCGGACCTGGACGGATACACGGATCCAACCTACACACCGGGATAGTATACAGTGTTTTATCGGCTGAAACCGGAATACACCATAATAGTAATAGTAATAGTAGCAGTAGCGGTACACAGAGTACCTCATCGGAATGAATCCAGAACAGTAATAGTAGTTGACACTTATAGTGCCTCATCGACACAAAGTCAAAATATCCCTGAACACTTCCAATCCTATAGCATGCCAACTATATCCGACTAGCCCGACACTGTTAATAGGGTTTTCATTTCACTTTCAAATTTTTGTATAATAGTTAATACATTTCAAATTTAACAATACTTACCTTTAATTTACTTACCATACATAATAAAGCAATACATACAACTTTTAACTTAAAAGCTCAGTTTATAGAAGTACAAACCCTGGTTCTCGAGTTTATTCGTTATCTTCGCTCACTTTCTCTTTTCCCTTATTTGATAATGTTCCCGGTGCTATGTTGGCTACTAAAAAATTAATATTTAAAATCATCAATACATATCATTTGATAACACACTCTTCTATTTTCCATGTAACTTTTACATAAATTCCAATTTAGTCCTTCCACCATAACCATTCTTTCTCTTCAATTAAATCTCATATTTTTATTTAATACCTACCTTAAACAAGTTTCAACTCTTAATATTCAGTATAAAACATCAATTCTACAATTTAGAAAATTTAGTCCCTACTAAAACAAAACTTATATCTCTTTTTACAATTAAATTCTTCTCCCACTTCTAACTTGAATTTCTATCACTTTATATCATAATTCATTCAATTGTTCAACTCAATTAACATCTAAAAATTCACTAACTTTCTAAACTTCAAAATAATTCAAGTAGGCCTTTATTCTAGGATTCCAAAAACATCAAAATTACAAGAAAAGGGACTAAATTGACTTACCAATTAAGCTTCAAACCTCAAAACCCTATTTTTCCTTTCTTTTTCTTTCCTTTCTATTTCGTTTTCATTCTCTGTTCTTTCTTTTTCTATTTTGTTTCTTTTATTTATTTTAACTATTATATTATTATTATAATAATATACATTATATAATTAAATATCTTATACTTAAAATATAAGTAAATACATATATATTTTACATTTGTATAAATACAATTATTACAAATGTATTAATTTATACCACACATTTGTCCCCTTTTTGGTTTATTTACTAATTTAGTCCCTTCACTTTTCTTTACTCTATAATTAAACTTTTACCCTATATTCAATCTAGTCCTTTCACTAATTTAGCCTTAATTCAAGCTAATTCGCTTAGCCAAAAATCTAATTAATGACACTACTAACTTTGTAAATATTTCTAATAAATATTTACGAATTCATCTTATACAAATGGTAACCCGAAAATACACTTTTTCAATAATCATAAACTTTAGGTCATTACATTTCTCCCTCTCTTAATAAATTTCGTCTTCGAAATTTATCTGAAAAGAGACGGGGGTACTGTGATCTCATTGTATCCTCTGGTTCTCACGTTGCTTCTTCAATATTATGACTTCTCCACAACACTTTTACTAAGGGAACTCGTTTATTTCATAATTCCTTTACCTCACGTGCCAGTATTTTAACTGGTTCTTCTTCATATGATAAATCAAGTCGAATCTCTATATCCTCAGTTGAAATCATATGAGAAGGATCAGGTCTGTATCTTCTTAGCATAGAAATATAGAAAACATCATGAATCTTCTATAATTCAGCAGGCAAAGCTAAACGGTATGCTACCGGTCCAACTCTTTCCATAACCTCACACGGTCTAATATATTGTGGACTCAATTTACCCTTCCAACCAAATCTCAAGATTTTATTCCAAGGAGAGACTTTAAGAAACACTTTGACTCCAATTGAGTACTCAATGTCCCGTCGTTTCAGATCTGCGTACGATTTCTGCCTATCAAAAGCTACTTTCAAGCTTTCTTGAATCTTTCTAACAGTGCATTCCATTTCTTGAATCAACTTTGGACCAACCACTTTTCTTTCATTCAATTTCATCCAACATACTGGTGATCGACATATCTGACCATATAGAGCTTCATATGGTGCCATTTGAATACTTGATTGGTAACTATTATTATATACAAACTCAGCTAACAATAAATAATTTTCTCAACCTGATTCAAAATCAATGATACAAGCTCAGAGCATGCCTTCTAAAATCTGAATCACTCGTTCTGACTGTCCATCAGTCAGTGGATGAAAAGGTGTACTAAAATGAAGTCCAGTACCAAGAGACTCATGCAACTATTTCTAGAACCTCGATGTAAACCGTGGACCCCGGTCAAAAATTATCGATACAGGAATACCATGTAATCTCACAATTTCCCAGATATAAGTTTCTGCTAATTTCTGTAGTGTCCAATCCGTTTTGACTGCTATAAAATGAGCTGACTTTGTGAGCCAATCAACAATCACCCAAATAGCATTTTTCTTACTTGCTGACAACGGTAACTTGGTTACAAAGTCCATCGTGATGTAGTCCCATTTCCATTCAGGAATATTAATAGGCTGAAGTAATCCAGTCAGAACTTGATGTTCAGCTTTAACTCGTTGACATGTTAAACATTTAGCTACATATTCCACTATATCTTTTTTCATACCTGGACACTAATACAGTTCCCGTAAATCACAGTACATCTTTGTTCCTCCGGGATGTAATGCAAAAGAACTGTCATGTGCTTCTTGGAGTATTAACTCTTTCAACTTTGAAGTAGTTGGAATACAAAGTCGACTCTGATATTTCAAACAATTATGCTCATCACTATCATATCATTCTGCACCATCTCTCTCTTCTTCATTAGCTTTTCATCTTCTAACTGTGTTGTTCTGATTTGATCAAACATTACTGGTTTTACTCTCAATTCAGCCAGAAGACTTCCATCATCAATAATACTGAGTTGTGCAAACATTGCTCTCAATTCAGTTGCAGCCTTTCTACTTAATGCGTCAGCTACCACATTAGCTTTATCCAAATGATAGTCAATAACACAATCATAATCTTTTAAATGTTCTATCCATCGACGCTGTCTCAAATTCAATTATTTCTATGTCAGAAGATACTAAAGACTTTTATGATCACTGTAGATATAACACTTCTCACCATACAGATAATGTCTCCAAATTTTTAGAGAAAAAATCACCGCTGCTAATTCCAGATCATGAGTCAGATAGTTACGTTCATGTGGTTTCAATTTTCGTGAAGCATAAGCAATTACCTTTCCACTTTACATCAATACTCATTCGAGACCATTTAAAGAAGCATTATTGTACACAACAAAATCTTTTCCCAACTTTGGTAAAGTCAATATTGGTTCTTCTGTTAACATTTGCTTTAATGTTTCAAAAATTTTTTGACATTGTTCATTCCAAACAAACGAAACATTCTTTTATAGCAACTTTGTCATCGATAAAGCTATCTTTGAAAATCCACTCACAGAGCTTCAATAATATCCGGCCAACCCAAGGAAACTACATACCTCTGATACATTTTTGGGAATTTTCCACTGAATTATGGCTTCAATCTTCTTTGGATCTACTCTAATCCTGTCTGCTGATACTACATGACCAAGAAATACAACCTCTGATAACCAAAACTCATACTTACTCAATTTCCTATACAATTACTTTTCTCGCAATATTTGCAAAACAATTCGAAGATGCTGTTCATGTTCAGTTTCAGACTTTGAATATACTAGAATATCATCAATAAAAACCACTATGAATTGATCCAAATATGGCTAAAAAATCCAATTCATAAGATCCATAAAAGCAACCGGAGCATTTGTTAATCCAAATGGCATCACCAAAAATTCATAATGTCCATACCATGTACGGAATGCTGTCTTCCATACATCACTCTCTTTTACCTTTAGTTGATAATGTCCCGACCTCAAATCAATTTTAAAAAATACAGAAGCTCTTTTTAGTTGATCAAATAAATCATCAATGCGAGGTAATAAGTATTTATTCTTGATAGTCACCTTATTCAACTATTGATAATCAATACACAACCACATCGAACCATATTTCTTTTTAATGAATAACACTGGAGCTCCCCACGGTGACATACTAGGTCGTATAAACCCTTGGTCCAATGAATCTTGTAGTTGTATCTTCAACTCCTTCAACTTAATAGATGACATTCGATATAGAGGTATTGACACCGGATCCGTACCCGGGTATACTTCAATCGCAAATTTAACTTCCCGATCAGGAGGTAATCCAGACAATTCTTCAGGAAATACTTTAGGAAATTTACATACAGTTCAAATTTTACTGCACTGACTTTCAGTTGAATCGGGACTAATAACATATGCTAAGAAAATGGCACACCCTTGATAAAGGAGTTTACTAGCTTAATTGCTGAAATAACACGAACTGTCCCACTGGTCCGAATACCATTTACTTCAGTCCAATCACCACCTTCATTCTGAACAGTGAATTTTTTTTTATAACAGTCCAAAATTATTCCATGTTTTGATAGCCAATCCATACCCAGTATAATGTCAAAGTCGCTGAATGGCGTGGTCAACATATCAACAGAAAAGATTTTATCCTAAATCATTTATGGACATCTTCGACATATCTGATTCACTAACATAGTTTGCCCCAATAGACTAGACACTTCTATCGTTATTCTAGATAATTCAGGTTTTAAATTTCCCGTCTCAACTAGTTTTGTATTAACATGGAAATGTGACGATCCTGGATCTATTAAAACATAAACGGGTTCTGAATGTAATAAGAATATACTTGTCACTACATCATGAGCATCTTCCTCATCTCGAGTTCTTACAACATATGCTCAGACCGGAGCTCTTACTTCAGATTGTTGTATAGCATTTTCACTAATTCTTCTAGTACCTCCTCTAGCAACTGAACTACTTCGGCCTGACCCCTAACTTTTGGAAGCAAATTTAGATCTTTCTGATACGTTGGTGCTACCTTACTAATCTTCGAACAATCCTTTACAAAATGATTAGTGGATTCACATAGGAAACAATCCCCAGTTAATCTTCTACACTCATCTCTATGTCTGTTCCCACAGTGTTCATATTCTGGAATTTCAGTATGCTGATTTAGACTTTTAACACTACCAGTGGATACAGTTATCTATTTTCTTCGACTTCTATCACCTATTTCAGACCTAGTGCTGAATCTCTAATTACCTCGAGGTTCCTTTGACCGTTTAGGTTGTGGACTTGAACTAGTAGTTCTAGGACATTTTTCAGTTGAACGAGCAGCTCCAGACTTCTTATTTTTCCCCAGTACCTATTCAATCTTCTTAGCTCTTTCCATAAGATCTGAAAATTTAGTAATTCTAAGTGGCATCAACTATAGTCTAAATTCATCACGCAACCCTCTCAAAAATCGTTTGCATCTGTCAGCTTCAGTCAGCACAAATTCAGTTGCATATTGACTTAGTCTCAAAAATTCCCGTTCATAATCTACTACAGACATTTTACCTTGTTTTAATGTTAAAAACTCCTGTTTTCTATCTTCCATGCACATTTCCCCCAAATAATTTTTCTAAAATTCTCTTTGAAAGAAATCCCAACTTATTTGTTCTTCTGATACACTTTGAATTACTGTTTCCCACCATACATACGCTTCTTCTTGCAGTAAAGAAACGACACACATTAGACTTTCCTGTGGGGTACATTCGAGTTGCTTCAAAATTCTCTTTGTAGTTTCCAACCAATTTTTGACTTTTGATGGATCATCTCCCTTCAAACCCAAAAATTCAGTAGCTCCATATTTATGCAGTTCTTTAATCGGGGCTTATCGAGTAGTAGAAGTAGTAGTCGTTACAGGTATGGTTCCCATTGCTCTTTGAAGAGCATCAACTATTACTCTGAGTAATTTTGCATTATCTCTTTCACTAGTACCACCCCTTCTAGTATTTAACTGTTGGTTACCTACCGGGTTTACACTTGGAGTTGCAGACTCCGATTCATTCATATCATACGGTTCATTATCTTCACTATACATTTCTTGATCAGTTTCTTCAATTCTTTCGTCAGACATCTTTAACACTATAAAATAAAAACAGTTTAATCAATATATATAATTCAACATCCAATCCCGACTCAAATTTAATTTAATAATGACATGTACCTCTAGACTCAATTTCAAGCTCGATTTAGTCCAAGAATAGGCTCAACTTGAATAGCTCTAATACCACTAAATGTAACACCCCTAACCCGTATCTATCACCGAAATAGGGTTACGAGGCATTATCGGACTTATACACTAGCATTTATACAAAATTGAGTCATAAAATTTCTTTCCAAATCAAAACTTTTGAAATTTCACCATAAAATTTCAAATATGGGCCTACGGAGCTCATTATATGCTTTAGAAATGATTTCAAACTAAACCGGTAACTTTAGAAAACTTTAAAAAAATTTCTTGAAGTTAGGGGCACACGCCCGTGTGGCCAACCCGTGGGCAATTCTGACTTGCAATTTCTTAAGCAACAAATGGGCACATGCCCATGTGGCTAGGCCGTGTGGTAAACTATTTTTTTTACCATTTTTAAGCCATTTTCACATGATTTTGACACACGACCATGCTTGAAACCCGTGTCCTTCACACGACGAAGACACACGACTGTGTCTTTTGCCTGTGTACTATCCTGACTTCACATTTAAAGATGCAGGGGACACATGGTCTATCAACATGCCCCTGTGCAAGCCGTGTGTCTCACATGGTCTAATCACAAGCCTGTGTGACATGCCGTGTGGACTCAAAATGAACCTTATAGTTCAAATTTACCAACCCTGCACACCTTGAATAGCAAGCAATTTAAAATATAATCTTTCAACCAGTCCAAAACATGATTAAACATATCTAATACACACTAAAACCACTAGTACAACATTCTGCCATATGTATTTTATTTATAAGAACCATTGAAATTAGATTAAAATGAACTATATTATATCATACACTTTATATTATGAGCCAACTATCAACATTCTTTACTAATATCTTTTATACATAAAATAACATCAAAACAACCTAGGTACATGCCATTCTTTAGGTTAAGAAACATCACCAAGTATTTGAGTTCGGGAGTTGGCTTAGATGCTGAGACGTTAATTACGTTTGTACCTAACCTACGTACAGAAACAAACCGTACGCTGAATATACACTTAGTAGTATTTCTATAAACCAAAACTTAATTTATGCATTTATACTTAAACCATAGAATCCAATAAATAAACACATCATGACCATTCAATTAATTGTCTTCATTTCATAACATCATTTATCATTAGAGTCGAAACCAGTAAGATATTTAATTTAGTCAGTATCATTCAGTCTTCAGTGCTGTAATTTACCCCTATTAACATAACTCAGACCTAGACAAATACATGGATCCAAACCCACACACCAGGATAGTATACAGTGTTTTATCGGCCGATATCGGTCGAAACCGGAATACATCGTAATAAAGAATATAATAGTAATAATGAATAAAGAATACTTGAGAATGATGAGCGATGGCGATACGAGTACCTCATCAGAACGAACCCAAAATAGTAACAGTAGTTGACACTTGTAGTGCCTCATCGATACAAAGTCGGAATATCCCTAAACACTTCTAATCCTATGGTATGCAAACTATATCCGACTATCCCGACACTGTTAATAGGGTTTTCATTTCACTTTCAAATTTTTGTATAACAATTAATACATTTCAAATTTAACAATACTTACCTTTAATTTACTTACCATACATAATAAAGCAAAACATACAACTTTTAACTTAAAAGCTCAGTTTATAGAAGTACAAACCCTGGTTCTCGAGTTTATTCATTATCTTCGCTCACTTTCTCTTTTCCCTTCTTTGATGATGTTCCCGGTGCTATGTTGGCTACGAAAAAAATTAATATTTAAAATCATCAATACATATCATTTGATAACACACTCTTCTATTTTCCATGTAACTTTTACATAAATTCCAATTTAGTCCTTCCACCATAACCATTCTTTCTCTTCAATTAAATCTCATATTTCAATTTAATACCTACCTTAAACAAGTTTCAACTCTTAATATTTAGTATAAAACATCAATTCTACAATTTAGAAAATTTAGTCCCTACTATAACAAAACTTATATCTCTTTTTACAATTCAATTCTTCTCCCACTTCTAACTTGAATTTCTATCACTTTATCTCATAATTCATTCAATTGTTCAACTTAATTAATTCACTAACTTTCTAAACTTCAACATAATTCAAGTAGGCCTTTATTCTAGGATTCCAAAAACATCAAAATTACAAGAAAAGGGACTAAATTGACTTACCAATTAAGCTTCAAACCTCAAAACCTTATTTTTCTTTCCTTTCTATTTCGTTTTCATTCTCTGTTCTTTCTATTTCTATTTTGTTTCTTTTATTTATTTTAACTATTATATTATTATTATTATTATTATATATTATATAATTAAATATCTTATACTTAAAATATAAGTAAATACATATATATTTTACATTTGTATAAATACAATTATTACAAATGTATTAATTTATACCATACATTTGTCCCTTTTGGTTTATTTACTAATTTAGTCCATTCACTTTTCTTTACTCTAGAATTAAACTTTTACCCTATATTCAATCTAGTCCTTTCACTAACTTAGCCTTAATTCAAGCTAATTCGCTTAGCAAAAAATCTAATTAATGACACTACTAACTTCGTAAATATTTCTAATAAATATTTACGAATTAATCTTATACAAATGGTAACCCGGAAATACACTTTTTCGATACTCATAAACTTTAGGTCATTACATCACCAATGCCAAGTTCATGGAAATGCCGTACATGCTCTAGCAGTAGAGCTTCATGTTATATCTATTCTATGAAGATTTTGTACTTAGGCATTTGATTTGATTGGTCATATCAATCCTACATCCAAAGGTTACACATGGCTACTAGGAGCAATAGAGTGTTTCACTAAATGGGTTGAAATAATTCCTTTGAAGAATACAACAAGCCTGGTTGTGGAAAATTTCATCAAAGAGAACATTATATGTCGATTTGGAATGCCTAATAGAATCCTTTCAATAATAGAACTCCTTTTATCAATTCTAAGGTGAGAGAACTACTTGCTTTGTATGATGTTGATGATGTGATGTCATTCCCCTACTATCCCAAATGAAATGGCCAAGCTAAAGCTACTAATAAAACCCTAATTAAAATTGTTAGTAGGATGGTCCATGAAGAGCTAAAGTTATGGTGTAAAGCACTTTCAGTGACATTGTGAGCATATAAAACTTCCAAGCATAAATATATGTCACTCTGAGTAATGATTGAAAACTTAAATTGTTTCCTTAAATCAACTAAAAGAGTGCAAAATCTTGACCAATCAGACATGCACTGACCTCAATAAGTAATCCAACCAAAACTACAATAAGTAACCTGATCAAATGCTGATAGAACATAACTTTTGGTTTCTTTACTCTTATTTATTTTTGTAAAAAAAAAACTTAAAAATAAAATACGAGAAATAATAAAATACGAGAAATCAACATCTAAAGGTGAAAGAGGTTTACAAAGAGCCATTTGATCATATCAAAATTGGTGAGCTACTCTACACATCGAATATACCTCCATTGAGTGTGATTCTCTATTGGTCCCAACACTGGAGTTTTCAATCATAAAGGGTACTATAGTGAATTCACCAAAAGAAAGAACTTTATTTCTTGCTTGTTCAGTTTTGTAGGATGAGGTTTCCTAGGCATGACTAAATAACACTTTGATTACCATAACCATTTATTTCTTTCATGTATAGATGCTAAGTAATTTCGTAAAAATATTAAGTACCTTAATCTTATTTCCTTTGGACTTCCAATTATGCCATATCCAAGATTTATAGTTATTTCTCACAAATGTTCTAAAAAAGGTAATAGAAGAAGGACATGGATTAGGTGGAGGGGCTCAAGAACTAAACCTTTCCTACAGACACATTTGAATGAAGGAAATGTCGACATAAGTTAAAATCTTACACCAACCAACCAAGATTTCTGTTTTTGAGTGGTATAATCCAAACATTTGTAGATATTTCTCAAATAGAGCAAAGCTAAAATGAAGCATAGACCTTAAGCAAGCTTAATGGATATAGGAACAACAATCGAACTAATTTCATCATCATTGTAACAACCCATTTTTAGTCAAATCGGAGCAGTGGTTTCAGAACCACAAGTCTGAAATTGAAATATTTATTTTATTATTATTTTAATGTTTATAGCATGATAGCATGTATGTGTGAAAGTTTTGTGAAGTAATTTTATCGTTTGAATGCTAAATTAGAGAAAAAGGACTAAATCGCGTAAAGTGAAAAAGTGATGTTCTAATAGATAAAGGTATTAAATAGCTATGGAACATTAAAGTAAGAGTCCTTAAGTGGTAATTAGACCATTTTAATTATGAGTGGACTATTATGGGCTTATAATAAGTGATTATAATGTTTATTAATTAAGGTTAAATAAGTAAATTTGTAAATAAGCTTAAAAGAAATAAAACAAAAGTATATTCATATTTATTTCTTCATCTCCAATCGAAAATTAGGGCTTGAAGAAGCCATTTTTATACTTACCATCTGTAACACCCTAAACCCGGCCCAGACGTTACGACCGAATCCGGCGTGTCACATTGAAGCGTTACTAGAAAAGTCATGTTTTATCTAAAGTCTTTCTTAGTGTTTAAAGAATATCTTCGTTAAAGATTAAAGTGAATGGAAGCTGTGCACCAGGTAGGGTGCTAGAAAAGAGGAGGTGAGTCAATTAGACTGCCTAAGCACCCAGCTCTTCACGGATCTAATCCTAAACATGCACACAACCATTGCTACACTTTAACTGAGTGATTGTTCAGGGAAAACCAATTCATTTAAAACCATTTGAAAAGGTTATTAATTTTGAAAACATTTTCGTTGCTGAAGCCTTGTTTTGTTATCGCGATATTTTGAAATCAAGTAACCTTTTTAAAATGCGCCCTAGAGCTATTCAATTTCAAACAGTTAAAAATAATTAAAGTGGCCTTATTACAAATTAAAACCCGAAAACATAAAGGAAATAATCTAAAATAAAAGTGAAGGTATAAACACTTATTTTAAACAGTCCACATGGCCACTCTGAATCCCTCCAGCTCCAAGTCCACCGATCTAAGGCTCACCTGCAAAGATGGGAAAAAGGGGGTGAGTTTGGAAAACTCAATGTTTAAAGTAAACCCAACTAGAGCCTAAATCAGTTCAAGCTTTACTGGGCCTAAGCCCTAGTCAGAAATCAGAGTTAACTGGGCTTAGCCCATATCAATATTAATTTGGGCCATAGCCCCTTACAGTATCAGAGTATATTGGGCCTAACCCATATCAGTGTCAATCTGGGTCGTAGCCCTATTATAAGTCGAGATATGTTGGGCCTTGTCTATATTAACACAGTTGGGCCCATTTCAATACAGTTGGCCCATAACAAAACAGTCTCATATGATTAATGCATGATAACCCCATCCAACCCTGCACTTGCCTCCGTCCATCCCTACACTTCCTGTGGGGAATAAATCACCCACGCCATCCCTACACTTACAGTGTTAGCACCGGTTGCGGCACTAACTATAATCCACAGCAAAGCTACTTATATCAGAATATGTGGCACAGCCACCAGAACGGGTTCTTCCTCCATAACAAAACCTAACCCCATGCAGTATGACATGTATGTAGAATATATATATAATTAACAAGGCATGCTTCAGAAAGACAGTCAGATTATAGGGTAAGAACAGTTATTTACCCTCGATGGGCATAATCGTAAACTTACCCTTTTAGGGGTATTACGATAATTATACCTTACAGAGGTATTTCAGTAATTTTATTAGTCTTTTTAGGGTTTCATGCTCATTACTGTTATTAACATGTCTTCAGAATACTTACCGGACGTTTTTACCTAAATAGGCCCGTTGCCCATTATCCAATTTCAACCCATCGAAGCCCAAATTCACCGAGGTGCACGAAATTGTGCACTTTGCAATCTTACCGTTGAAGTTACCAAAATTATCAATACAAACAATCTGACGAGCGCTCACATGCTCGCAAGTTCTCGAAATGCCGACTTTTCGGCATTTCGGCTTTTGCCTATCTAGTCTACTAGTGGGTGTCGTTTACACACCTAATTTGCGACAACTGCTACCAAAATCTCCCATGATATCCTACAATCGGTCACTAGACATATCAGATCCAAAGTATAATGGCAAACATAATAAACTTACTTACCATAATCGGCCATCAATACATATGGCCCTTGAGATCCTACCTTTGCCAAAACTAGTGATTAGATCTCGATATAGTGGTTCCACTTGTCTAAGCCTTCGATCAACAGCCTCTAGATCACACTAACACCAAAACAAATCAATTGTTACAACCCTTAGAGCCTTAAGCTCCATTCGACAGCCTCCCTATGCCTTTAGGGATTTCGGCTTTTTTAAAACCCAAAATAAAGAATAGATCTGAATACTTACCGTAGGTTCTTTCAACCAAAACGATTCCACTTCAGTTTCTACTCAAATATGATGCAGATCCAACCCTTAAACACTTTTAGAAATCGAATCTTAGAGATCTAAAGATTCGGCTATATGTCCCTAAAAACTACGGTGTTTTCGGCTTTTAAAACTGTGAAGAGGAAGATGATTTGGTATGGTGGTTTTTGTAGTGGTATTGCTGACAGGGTTTGAGGTTTAGAGGATGTGAAAATCGGCCAAAAGAGATGAAGAAAATAGGAGGATTTTGGCTAGAAGAAATCGGCACAAGAAACAACTTTTGGGATTTCGACTTTTATGGCAATCGGCTATAGAGGTTTAGAAAAGAATAGGAATGAAAGAGGAGATGAGTAGAATGGTAGGAATGTTTCGGCTAGAGAAGAAAAGAAGGAGAAAAAGAAAATAGAAGAAGAGAGGAGAAGAGAAGGAAGAATTCGGCATTCAGGAGATCTAACTTTGCATTTTTTGGCTTTTTGAGATACTGAGAAGAGAATAGAATGAAAGGGAAGGCTCTAGGTGGCTAACCCTAATTCGACAAAACAAAACAAAAATAAAGCTTGCCCTAATGGCCATTCAGACCCACGGCCCAACCTTCCTAAAGCCCTAATCAAATTTCCATTTAAGCTCTATCACATGCCCGGCACATGCACAAAAAAAATAAATAAAAGTAACAATATGCTTACCTTGTGACTTGAACTCTGGCTCCCCCTAAACATCCACACATCACTCCCCAAACACGTAGGTGGCGCCACATGCCACTTTACCACAGATCTTTTTGTATCCTATTTTACCTCCTCAACTTTAAAAGCCCATATCGCCAGAACCCTCTCTCTCAAAATTAAAATTCAGGAATTGCCTCGAATTAAATTTACTCTTGGGCCTTTTTTCCCACACCATAAACCCTTCGTAATTTATTTAATTACTAAACTAAAAATATGAAATAATAATAATAACATCCAAATTATTCGGGCCGTTTTCCACCCGAACCCAGACTCAAGGCCTAATACTTTCAGGCCCAAAAATCGGGGCGTTACACCATCCGGTCAAGCTTCTCATGCTTATTAAGATCAAGAAAAGAAGAATTCAGACCTAGATCAGGGAAAAAGCAAAATAATTGAATAGTCGTTCTGTTTCGTCATTTCAGAACACGAGGTAAGTTCGTATAATTGAACTTAAATGTGTATCTATTTATTTGATAGATGAAATTGAGATAGTATTTATTCTAATAGATAAATGTGGAGATATTAAATTTAATGTATGGTTTAAGTAAACGAGATGCTGAGTATAACCATAGCTGGGCTATGGCAAATCAGATAATAAGACCATAACCGGGTTATGGCATGTGAATGTAAGACCACGACAGGGCCTTGACAACATATGTGTAAGACAATAGTTGGACTATGGCATTTGAAAATCAAAGTATTCGTATTGTAAGCATTTATAAGCTTGAAGTGATTTGGAAAAAGAGTTAACGATAAATAGATATGTATCGGTATAGGTATGTACTGAAAACTGTACATGTAACGAGTTAGAAGAAGTTGGGGACTTATGAATTATGATAACGTTAAACTTTATGTTAGCTCATTGTTTGATGCTTAAAATGTTAATTATGTTATCCATTTTGAAATGTTAATAAATGTTGTGATTATTTCATATTTACATATGAATTTACTAAGCTTTATAGCTTACTTTGTTTATTTCTCGATGTTTTATAGTTTTATGAAGCTAGCTCGGATTCGTGGATCGTCATAGACTTCATCGCTCTATCGGACATCTATTTTCGTACTTTTAAAGTGTGTATATATTGTATATGGAATGTATAGGCTTGTGTCATTTTGGTATGTTTGATGGACATGTATTTGGCCATTTGAGTTGGCATAAGATGATGAACTTGATGATGTTTATATATGTGCAAATAGTTCTATTTTGAGTTTGGTAATTGTCCTATATTGTGTGATTGAAGTTGATAATTTTGAAAGTTATGTGCTTGTGAATTGGTGCTTGATAATGTATATATGGAATGGTTTAGTTGATTGAATTAAATATATGGATTAGGTATGAATTTAGATGTCAAATTGTAGCATATTTGTAAATTATATTGAAGGTAAAGAATGAGTATGTTTTGAACATTGGTTGATGGTATTTGGATGCATATTTGTGCCATAAAATGGTATCATTTGAGCTTGTTTAGGTATGAGAAAAATGGGTGGCAAAATGGCTTGGTAAATAGCGTATTTTTGTCCACATGGGCAGAGATACGGGCGTGTGTCTCAGCTATGTATGACACACAGTTATGTTACACGGCCGTGTGTCCCCTAGTGTTGAATTTGAAAACAATTCAATATGCTCCACACGGCCACACACGCGGGCGTGTAACTTGGCCATGTGGCACAAGTCAGTATACCCTACAGGTTTGGCACGGCCTAAAACACGGTCTGGCACACGAGCGTGTATGGCCATTTTTAGGGCACACGGGCATGTGTGTTGGCCGTGTGACCCAAATTAGAGAGTTACACGGGGTCGGACATGGGCTTGGACACGACCATGTGCTTTCATTTTGAATGTTCACACGGCCTGTGACATGGGCGTGTTTGGTGGCTGTGTGAGATGCACAGCCTGGCCACACGAGCGTGTGTCCCTATTTTGAGAAATTTTTCGAAGTTTTGTAAAAGTATCATAAATTATCGATTTAGTCCCGAACCGCTCCTAAAACATGTTTAAGGCCTTGTAGGCTTGTATAAGGGATAAATAGATTGAATTTGAATGATGATTGTATGAAATGAATGAATGTATGAGAAAACTATGTTTATATGTATTGTAAGTTCGATAATGCTCTGTAACCCTATTCTAGCATTGAGTACTGGTGAGGGGTGTTACAATCATGACATCCTAAAAAGATATGTTGAGTTAGCCACAAGATAAATAAAAGCCTTAGACTCATACTTGTACTCAGGAAATTCAGAGAGCTATTTTTACCTTTTCTAGAGTTAAACTTCTAGTGAAACATTCCAATCCAATTGGAGAACTGAGCAACCTTTGATCTTTCACGCTTACTTTTAAATAAGTTACAGAAGAAGTCTTGAATTGTTTCTCTTATTGAGATAAATTTAGAGAATAAATGTTATATTTTCCAAAACATGAAAGTCCAAGAACATGCACATTCGCAAGAGTGAAAGTGAACTCCCCTAAGTAGTAATGACAGTGTGAGAAGTTGTACTTAATATAACAAGAATGGTGTGCCAAACCTCTACTCTTTTCTCTCTATGAATATGAAGTTTGAAAATAACTTGCACATCATATTTTGTAGCAACAAGAAAAGCCTTTCCATATGAAAATTTTCCCATAATCTTATTCACCCAACTTTTCTAACCTTAACAGGTTGAGAATTTAAGCCAACCTTGGTTAACGAAAATGGGAATTCTTTACCCTCAAATCTGAACTTCGGAATAGAGTTGGTTGGTATTTCAAATGTATTACTTCAACAATCTTTAGGGTTAATACATAACCAAGAATAACCAGCAAGAGGAGTTGGAAACATGGAAATTTCGTTTTTACACATGCGCTCCCAAAATTTATCTTCCCCCTTACTTAATTATTGGATTAGACTAATTTTCAGGAACAAAAGGCAACACACCATCTTTTCCCATATAGATGTGGATTTTCTTTCCATGAGAAGCTAGCAAATCATTAAAAATATTTTACTCTTCCTACCAGGAACGTGAGCAACACGTGAAAGATGTCCATAACTGATCTTGCCTATTATTGAAAAAGAGTACCTTCAAATCAATAATTACTATGTAACACCCCTATCCCGTAACCGTCGTCGGAATAGGTAAGGGGCATTACCAGACAAACAGAATATTACAGATCAATATAGAATCAAAGATATGAAATAGTATTATGCATAAGAAAAATCAACAATTCATCCCTTATGGAGGTCTCCAAGACATAAGACGTACATTTAGAAAAGGTCGGGACTAAACCTAACACATTCAGAATTTTCAGAACTTAGAAAAATTTTTCAATTCTGTTGAGGTCATACGCTCGTGTGACCAGGCCGTGTTCCTTACACGAGCACCAGACACACCCATGTGATTCAGCTGTGCCACAACAGAGTATATATACTGACTTCTACACACGGCCATGTGCCATGGCCGTGTGATACTTAGCTAGCTACTGACTTAAGCCCACAGCCATAGGGCACGCCCATGTGTCATAACGGTGTGGTCTTAAGAGGTTACTGCTTTGCATACACGGCCACAAGGCACGCCCGTGTTCCCTGACCATGTAGCACAATGCAGGCTTGGTTTAAGCCAACTTGCCACCCCTTTTTGGGTCATTCCTACAAGCAACATTAAACAACATTTATACCAAAATTTTCAGCCAATTCCATGCTCAAAACATGCTTTACTATAACTAAATCATCATCATTCAATAACTTATTCAAATCCATACCAAAACTAAGCACAAACACATCATTTGCTAGCCAACTCTCTTGGCATAACATATATACATATCAAAACTTAAATACATAGACATTCTAGCCTATACATGCCATACGTAAAAATATTTACACTTTTAAAAGTACCAAAATGAGTTCGATAGTATGGTGACAATCCTCTACTATCCCCGAGCCTTCAGTAGCTACGATAACTGTAAAACAGACAGAAATCACATCGAGTAAGCTACAAAGAGCTTA
Source organism: Gossypium arboreum (assembly GCF_025698485.1). Lineage (NCBI taxonomy): Eukaryota > Viridiplantae > Streptophyta > Magnoliopsida > Malvales > Malvaceae > Gossypium > Gossypium arboreum. The sequence goes on along the minus strand of NC_069071.1, from coordinate 98,572,742 downwards.
GTAAGCCAAATAAAATTGGCCTAACTATTAAAGGATATAAAGTAAAAGTCAATTGTAAGAATTCATAGCCATTTCACAGAGTAGTTAATGAGCCTAACCATGCTCATTTGCTTGTATACATGTCATGTTTCATTTCCATGATTTCTTACATACTTCGCATTCATTATTTCACAGAAACAGAGTCTTTCATATTCAGAAATTTAGTACGATACAAACGTACATGTATAGATTGTACATTTCATATATTCATTCTCATATCTCGTACTCTATCATTAGATGGTTCAGAAACAATACAGATGCTCATAAATGGGTACAATGCTGATGTCCCGGACGTGGTCTTACATGTAACTCAGTATCAATGCCTCTGTCCCAGACAGGGTCTTACACGAAATCAGATACGATGCCTATGTCCCAGACATGGTCTTACACGTAAATCTCAAATCGAGGCCTGTGTCCCAGATACGGTCTTATACGATATCTCAGATCAATGTCAACGTTCCTTTAGAACATATAGAGCTTTTCAGATACTAGCATATTATCGGAATTTACTCTAAATTTATTCATCAGGCTCTCAAGGCCGTACAATATAGATTACAGTATGTATGCACAAAATTTAGTCAATTTAACACGTAATTGTAATTTGACTTACCTCGTATGGATTTCGGACGGAAATGGGTCGACTATTCAACTATTTTGGGCTTCCCTCGATCTAAGTTTGATTTTCTTTGTTCTTGATCTAATACAATTCAAATTAAACCATTAAATCATTCATTTCATTCAAAATAATCCATGAATACACATTTAGGCACTTTGCATTTTAACCCAAACATTTTCACACTTTGACAATTTAGACTATTTTTCACAAAATAAAAAATATGCAAAATTCACAAAGATTATAGCTTGGCCGAATATACATAGCTTCCATACAAGCCCAAATAACATATTTGATTCACAATTTAGTCCTTCAAAACCTTATTTTCACAAATTAGCCCAAATAGCTCTATTCCATCAAAAATTCAAGAACAAAGTATGATAATCTCACATATATCTTTCATAATCCATATAAAAATATTAAAAAGCTCATATAATCATCAATGGAACATTTCATAACCTTCAACAGAAACAGAAATTGAGACATGGGTTTTGAAGAACACGAAGCAACGATTACAGAAACGTAAAAATTATCAAAAACAGACGAAAATTCATACCTTAATCAAGGATTAAGCTAGCCGAAACCTAGCTTGATCTTTTCTATTCTTTTTCTTTCAAATAATCGGCCAACAAAGGTGAAAATACCTATCCATTTTATGTTTTCTTTATTATAAATCATATTATTACACAAATGGTTATTTTAACCTTAACTATTTCATTTTAAAATCCACCAACTAATGTCCATATTTGTCCACCATTAAAACAAATGGTAAATTTGACATGCAAGGACCCTCACTTAAATAAGCCAAATCAAATTGGTACTTTTAACATCTAGCACACAGCTTTTACACTTTACGCGATTAGGTCCTTTTTGCAAATTAATCACAGAAACAGACAAATTAAATCACAGAAACTTCGCAGATATAAATTCACATATCACAGACACAGAAAATAATATTAAATATATATATATATTTTTTAGAATCGGTTACATGGTCTCGAAACCACTGTTCCGACTAGGGTTTAAATCAGACTGTTACATACTATGTTATAATTTTAGAATTGTTTTTTGCTTCCAAATTATTGTGCACCCATGATTTATGTTTCTGTAAGAAGTATTATTATTAATGATTTACATTCTCTTGATTTATATTATACTTTAAACAATGGGAAGATATGGTAAAAGTTGCTTTGAAAGTAACTTTGAAAAATTTTTCTTGTTCATTTTCTTTACAAATCATTTTTTATATAATTTTAATTTATATATTTTGGAATACTTACTTGATTCAATGTGCTTCAATTTTCAAAGACCTTTGAATAATGTTACATTATAAACTTGAGAAACTTCAAATTTGGAGAGAACTTAAGCCTCAATTTTGAGAGAAATAATTTTTTTTTTTACTTTGGATTGTGAACTTTTACGAAACAACTTTGAATTTATAAGCCCTAAAGAATAAAAAATATTGATGACTAATATTTAGTTACCTTATTGATATAATTATATCAATTTTATTATATTTTAATATTATTTCATTATTATTATTTTTAAATTTTCAATTGAATGCAACCATTTCTACATGTCATATTTATTTATTTAAAAATAAAAATTTTAAAGTTTCATGTTATCATTAATATATTGATAAATACGATTTTCTTTTTCTTTTTAAGAAACACCATGCTATAATATTCCCTTTTTTTTTAGGAAAATACTATAGCAAGCTATTTTGACATTTTTAGGAAACATGATAACTATTTATTAAAAGAATGAATATTTGATACATTGAAAATGCAGTTTTTAACTCCATAAATAGTATTATAAATTTGTGATGTGGCCCATTTCTTATAATATATATTTTAAATTTTTTTATAATACCTTAGCTACACTTGTCATCAACCCAACCTTGCTTGTGAAATTTTTAAATTTCACTAGTAGTGTACCAAATTTTTTTCTCTATTATGAGAACATTATACTTTGGTGTTCTCAATTTTTTAGGAAAATACTATGACAGGTTATTTCAGAAACACTATATTTGGTTGTTCCCACTTTTTTGTGAAAACACTATAATAAGTTGTTCATTATTTATTTAGTGAAACAATATAACTAGTTATTCTGAAAACATGTTGCCTACTTATTCCCAATTTTTTAAAGAAATACTATAACAAGTTGTTTCCATTTTTCTAAATGAAGCACTATGGAATGTTATTTCCAAATTTTAAAGAAAGATCACTAGCTTGTTATTCCCAAATTTTTAGGGAAAAAAAAGACATACTCTTCCAAAATACTATAACTTGCTCTTCTCAAGTTTTTTAGAATAACTCTTGCATGTTATTCCCAATTTTTTTATTATTATGTTTATATAGCTTGTTATTTTAATTTTTTTAGATAAACGTTCTATCATGTTATTATTAGTTTTTTGATAGAAAACATTGTCATGCTTTCCCATAATACACTAGCATTGTTGTTTCACTTAATATCTCTTTTGAAGCAACAACTTTTGTTTAAAATAGTTGTTTTTCAGAACAACTATTGTTCAAGAATAGTTATGTCTTGAATAACTATGTTCAATTAAAGGATTTAGTTATAACAACTGCCAACCAATATAGGTGTTATTTGAGAACAATTAAAGTTTGAAACAATTCTTGTTTAGAATAATGAAGTTTCAGGAATAAATCTATTTAGAATAACTATTGTTTGGAACAACTTGTTTTTAGAATAATTGTATTTCTCCGGAAGAGTCATTATTCAGAACAAGTTCAATCAAGAAAAGCATTACCATAGAACTGCAAAATATCAGTTATTATTCTTATTAATTTTTATCTTTGTAACTCTTATTCTTCAAACAATATAAAAAGGAGCCTTTCACAATTGGTGAAAGGACTTTTTGCATTTTGAACTTTCAATGCATTTTTTCTGAAATTCTTTTATCTTGTTTCTTTGTTGGGCCTGATTGTCAGCCACATTTTTTTCTCCACCTTATTGACTACCACCTATTGTTGCACTTAGTGTTACCGAATTTGCTATAATCTTCCTCTTCGCCTTCTTCCAGTACATCTCATTTATTTGTTTGAAATGCTACCTCTCTCCACCAAATAACCCTCTATGGCTATGTGTATTGGTTTAGTCTAAGAAGGCTTGAATGGAGGTAATGGGGATTGCTTGTAACAACCCATTTTTCAATAGTGTCGAAAATCGTGATTTTGAGACCACAATTCTGATGAGAGGGTCTGTATTTAATTAATATTTATGATTTAAATATAATATAATAGTGAATCGTGATTTAATAGATTTTATTAGTTGGTCAATTAGTCAAGGTACAAGTGATGCGTACTGAAAGTCAGTGATTTTGTAAAATGAGGTATCGATATCTCGTTTTCATAAATCAATATCATAAATATTATTTTTGAATATTTATGGAGCTATTTTATAAGTGGATTGAAGTTTGGTTTGGAAATTTTGATGCTTAGGTAGTTAATTAAGGAAAAATGACTAAATTATAAAAGTTAATCGGTATTGATTATTATTTGCTAAAATGCATGTTTAATGTTTGTTTAAGGATATAAATGATAATTAGACCTTTTTTAATGTTTATGGACGATTAGCGGGGGGAATTGGCTTAAAATTTATGTGTTATAATATTATTAGTAATAAAGTATATGTTGAAATAATAATAAAAAAGTCATCATCTATGTAGCACCCCAAACCTGGCCTAGAAGTTATGGCCAGATCCGGCATGCCACATCAAAAACGTAAAAAAAAAAATTTCCATTCTAAGTCCAGAAAATCGTACTTGATGTTCAAAAGATTAATTCATTAAGGGTTAAAGTGAATGGAAGTGTGCACCGGTAAGAAACCGAAAAGAGGTGGTGAGTCCATCGATTGCTTAAGTACCAAGCTCCTTCGGATCCAATCCTAGACATGCATCGCCATTGCCACACTTTAACGTCATGGATATTTCTAGGAAACCGATTTGATTAAGTCATTTTTAGGAAAAGTGATTAATTTTGGAAAATACTTTCATTGCGGAAGCTTTGCTTGTTGTCGTGTTATTTTGAAATCAACTGTTGTTTTTGAAAACGCGCCCTAAAGCTATCCAATTTCAACAGTTAAAATAAGTATTACCTATCTTAGTAATACATATAAAAAAAACTATCAAAAATAAATAAGCGGCCTTATTACATTTAAAAACCCAAAACTTCAAACATAAATAAAAGGATGTCCAGTTCACGGAAGAAAATCAATCTTTCGAGCAATGTGGCCACTCAAATTCCCTCACGACTCCAAGCCCACTATGGTTGGGGATTACTGCGTGGATGAAAATAAAAGGAGTGAGTTTGGGAAACTCGGTGTGTAAATTAACCCAACCATAGCCTATATCGGCTTAAACCACGAAATAGAATAAGTTGGCCTTAGCCCGAGCGAATTCAAAATAAAGCCCATAGGCCCATAGCAGAACAGAACAGATATTACATGTTTATGCGAAACCCAACCATATCCAACCGTATACACCCCGTACCAACCTTACACCGTGTGGGGAGACAACTCGACCCACCCAACCGCTACACACCACGAATTTGCAGCATGGTCGCGAGCGAATAATGTAACAGAGTCACAGATCTGAGATAATCGTGTGAGCCACGAAACAGATATATGTGGCGAGCCACCGGACGCTTCCTTCATAATATAACCCATGTCCCCATGCAAACAGATATATAATCATGGCATACATCATACGTAATCGATCGTCATGCTTTTCGGTCAAAATTAACCCTAAGGGTATAACGGTAATTTTGCACCTAGGGGTATAATGATAATTTTCCATACATAGGGTATTATAGTAATTTAGATACTTTTAGAGTTTTCATGCATATCCTAACTATTTACATACTATCGAACACTTACAAGATACTTACGAATTGGGCCCGTTGGCCCATGAATCGATCTTTGGCCCATTAAGCCCAAATTATCAAAATGTACGAAATCGCGCGTACTGCAGTTTATTACTTTAGATTACCAAATATACAAACCCAACTATCTTACGAGCATTTGCACACTCGCAAATTCCCAAAATACCGACTTTTCGGCATTTCGGCTTTTGCCAATCTAGTCTATGAGAGGGTGTCAGTTACATACCTGTTTGCGACGATATGCTGAAGAGATCCACACACGAACCGCCTACAATTGGATTACTAACACGTTAATCTAACTATTCAAATACAAACTACGTATTAACCCCTTACAATATTCCGCCAACCACACCTACAGATCATAGTAAGCTTATAAGAAATCAATAAGCAACTCATTAACAAATTTTTGTCAATATTTACCACATAATCATAATTTCACCGCAAGCTGTCTTCCTGAGCAACAGTCACTAAATTATTTATAACTGGAGCTACGAAACTCCAAATCAAGTTCCGTTAATTTTCCCTGAAAGTAGACTCATATATCTTCTATCCATAAAATTTTCAGAATTTTTGGTATGGCCAATAAATACCAGATTTTTTCTTAAAGTTTCCCATGTTTCACTGTTTGACTAATCTGACCACTCTTCATTACGAATCAAATTTCTCATTGTACAGAATTCAAAATATGTTCTTGTTTATTCCATTTGAAACTAGACTCATTAAGCTTTAATTACATAATTTATGCAGCTTCTAACTCAGCTCCCACAATTTATGGTGATTTTCCAAAGTCACGTTACTGCTGCTGTCCCAAGCAAATTTATTACCAAATCACTTTTTCACACCTAACTTGCAAGCTTGTTATTTAAACATGTATATCACCAATCAATCATCACATATCTATGATTTTACTTAAGTATAATCTCCATTTCATCATTTTAAAGCACAACATGTTAGCCGATTTTTCCCTTTAGCATCTAAGGCACATGCATGCTCATTTGTTTGGCTCAACTTCACCTATCTTCCATTTTTCATCAAAAGAACATGAAACAACAATCATTTCCTTCATTTTAATTCATGACTAAATGCTTACAACACAACTAAAAATCAAAATATACTTCAAGAGTTAAGGTAGAATCAAGAAGAACTCATGAACCTCGAAGCAAGGTACCAAGAACTTACCTTCAATTTTCCTCCTCCTAATGACCAAATACTCAAGAGCTTTCTCCTCTCCTTTCTCTTCTCTAACTTTCAGCTATGATGAACAAAGATGGACAAAACTTTGTTCTTTTCACCCCTTTTTCTTTTAATAAAACTTCATATTTCATCCATTTAATTCTTTAATACAAAAGACATGAAATTCTTATCGTGAAACATTTACCTAACCCATTATCATGAAACATTTACCTAACCCATTATCATGGAACATTTACCTAACCTATTATCATGGAACATTTACCTAACCTATTATCAATTTGTATCAATTTGTACCATAAATTATGGATATCAAGTACTCATATTGTCTACAACAACATGATGGCTAGCCACTTCATGTAAAATGGGAGGTTTGTCATGCAAATCCTCCTATTTTGCACTCCTATTTATTTGGCCACTTCAATTTAGCCTATAGCATTTTCAAAAATTTTCACATAGGTCCTATTTCATAATTTCACTCCCTTTTTCTTATGGAACAAAAATTAACTAAAATTACCGGGTTTTATCTTAAGCTTGGGCCTTCTAGAGGCCCACAAACATAATTAAACCTATGCCAACATTCACAGAATTCCCAAAAATTGGGGCGTTACAATCTACAATTAGTCTTGCTACCGAAAATTAGAAACAAAAACTCCATTGAAGGAGCTTAAAGATTAGGTGACCTAGTGAGCTTGCATGTAAGTGAAGTTGTAACCCGTTTCTCGTAAATTTATATTTTTGAAATCATCGCAACTAGGACCAGTTAACCCGTATCTCTATTTTCAAAATTGTTAAAGTTTGTTAAAATTACTATTAAAGATTTTTGGATGTTCTTGATATTAAATGGAAGATTTTGAAGCTTGGAAATATTTTAGGACTATTTTATTAAGTAAATTTTGTTAGTTTTGCATTTAGGGACTAAAATGAAACTTGTCGAATGTGACATAAAATTTTTGTAAATTTGGATTTTAGAGGGCTATAGAAGGACATAATTGGAATTGGAATGAAAAATGAAGTTCAATTGTGAAAGTTATGCTTGTTTCGGTTTTAAGGACTAAATTGAATAAAATGAAAAACTTTAGGAAAATTGTGCTAAATGAATAAAAGATATTATATTCATGAATTTAGATGATTTAAAGTGATAAAAGGCTGATAATTTGAAACGAATTATTATATAGATCAATGATTGAATCGTATGGAGGAAAATAAAGGAAATAAATTACAAAATAGTCCTTTTGAACAAATTTTCTTGCTGGTTGCATTAGTTAAGTCCATAGTATAAATGAATCCATATATTTATAACTTATGCAGTTTTGAATTTGGTTTTAATTGAACCGTGATTGAATATTTGATATTGAATTATAATTTTTTTACAAATAAGTACAAGGTGAGAGAGTACTTATTTGGAAATTGATGAATGTTTGTGAAAAATGAGTTATACGATTTCAAAATGACCATATTGGAATTACAGCATGTGTATGAATATTATGGAAGTGACTCTGATTTATAGATGTTATGAATTTTGTTAAATTCCTGTTTATACATAATAAATAATTAAGATATGATTGGCATGCCAATAGGGTTAGAATGCATGCTTGTACAAGATTGCACTTCGATGTCTCTATTTTCACTATGGTGTCTTTATTTGTACTCTGGTGACTTTGATTGCACTATCATGCCTCTGTATAGCATTACAATACTTTCTGGTGTGGTATAGTTACCTGAGTATCCAAATTATGTTACTATAGTTCATCGGGCTATCTGTTAAAAGAATGTATATATATTGACTTCATAAATTACTTGGAAATGATATGTTTATATGACTATTGAAATGTGAATGAATGAAATTGAATAAATGATGAATATGTATTTAAAATTTGTTTGAAACGATATCAAAATGATTGGAAAGTTTGTAGTTATATGTATGAAACACTTGCTTTGTAAATGTGCTATGTGGTGACATAGTTATATGTTTAAAAGAAATGGTATATGATTGTGAATATGAATTGACATAATCAATTGGTTAATATTATTTATATGTTGGATCATTCTTATTGAATAATACAAAAATATGTCGTACTAAATGATTGAGAGATTATACGATCGATACGTGAAATGCTCACCTTGTTGTTGTAAATGTCTTGACAGGATATCGTATTAAATTAGTTATATCTATTTACTTAATTGTAAACTGAGGTAAGGTTTTTGTTTAAGTACATATGAACTTACTAAGCTATATAAGCTTACTCTGTTTCATTTACTGCTTTCTGTAGTTGATGTTTTGTGGAACTAGGCAGTCGGATCAACTTCAAGGCTCACACTATCAAGCTTTAGTATCGGTAGATTTTGACTCATCGTGGCATGTATATAGGTCATTTTGGGATAATGTGTTGGATGTTAAAATGTGGTTAAAATAGTTATTATGTTATGTGTTTATAAGACTATTTGATATGGTTGATGTAATGAATGGTTTAGTTGTGTCTTGTTGATGTATAACTATTTTTGAATCATGAAGAATTATGGAATGGTAATGCTTTGATGAATGATTGCTTATTAGGTACTTGAGATGTTTTCAATCATGAATAGATGTATAGGAATTGAGATTTGGATGGATTTTACATGTTAAAGAACTAGTTGTTTACTTGAGACCTAAATGGTCAATTTTAATATAAGTATGGCATGTTTTAACTTAGTTTACAAGGTAAAGTTTGGTTTACATTCATGATAAAATGTACAAGTATACTAAATGTGTTTGAATATGTGGTTGAACTTTATACTTGGAAACGGTTGAATGTTTGGCTAAGTTTAAAACTTGCTTGTGATGGTGCCAAAATGGCATATTGGTTAGGCACTTAGGAATGGTGTTTTAAATGGTGTTTTTAGTGCATTTTGATTAGGTTTAAGGAATGATATGAAATGCATATATGGTATATGAGAGTTTGTGGTTTGAAACTTACATTGTAGGGTACCTACAGGTGAACATAGTCTAACACACGACCATGTGCCTTACATGGGCATGTGACATAATCGTGTGCTCTTAATGAAATGGTAGGTTAAATTGTAACAGTTCAACAATTTGTTACACGGCCGTATGACCTTGCATTACACGACATACAATCTTGTACACAGTTTGGGACACGACTGTGTGGTTCAACTCCATATGGTCTCAGCCTGCCACACGGCCTGGCCACACGATCGTGTGACCCCTGTTTTGTATTTTTGCTACTTTTTCTAAAATGTTTCAAATTAGTCCCTGTTTTGTTCTACATTATTTTAGAGCTTCCGTAAGCTCGATTTAACCTCGATAATGCATGAATAACATGTTTTTTACTTTAATATTGATAATTAATATTCGTTTAGAGAAATTTGAATTGATATAGCATGATTCTATTCTGTTATGTGCAGTAGCATCCTATAACCCTAATCCGGTGACGAAGATAGGTGAGGGGTATTACATTGCTAGAATGATGAAGGTTTTAAGGGTCCATGTTAGGAGGCAATATTGAGTTTTATGTTGTTTGGGATGGATTTCTAGGTTGCTTTTAGTGAAGGGATGAGTTATTTTATTGGGTTGGAGTGAGGGGTAGAGGGATGGATGAGTTTAGTTGAGTAATGGTGGTTCGAGGCTTTTTGGTCAATGATAAAAAGGCTAAAAGTCGAGGAGATCTTGGGGAATGGAAAATGGTGACAGTTAGGGCTTTGTTTATGGATAAGGTGAGGTTTAGGACATGTTCGTTTCCCTAGGTTAGCTTAGAGAATGAAAGTTTTGTTGAGCTTTGAAAATATTATTTTGAATAAATTATATATATTTAATAATTCTACTTATAAAATGTAAAATTTATATATTTTAAACTTAATATATTTTTGAAAATGTTTATGTATTTTATATATTTCTTTGAATTTTTAGAATTAGGACCAAATTGAGACAATTTATAAATGTTGAGGGTTGATTTTTTTATTATACCAATTTTTTAACTACTATTTCACCCTTTCGTTGAACACTTAACATCACTTAATGGAAATGGAAAAAAAGAAAAATCGGTTAGTTAAGTGACCATTTTGAAAGTTTTAAAAGTTGAATGACTAAAAAAGAAACTTAAACATAGTTGGGTGACCTGCAGTATACTTTATCCTTTTTTATGTGTAATATTTTAAGAAAGACTAGGTGTCAAGAGTTAACAACATACTATCTCAATTGAGAAATGACAAAAATACTAATCATTTTACAAAAGTTATATTATTATAAGAATGTTTTTGTCTTTTATATTTAATAAATCAATAAAAACTTACCATGATGGAGTTCGAATTAAGAATGCTATGAATTTTAAATCCTTCATTTTATTATTTCATCCAATGCTTAATTTAATTCCTAATAAATTTTTAATAAATATATTTATTATGTAGTATTTTTTTACATCAACATCATGATGTGTGATTAGGAATGCCAATGGGATGGGAGCGGATATTGCTAAAGCCAATTCCGATCTATAATTGGTACATTCTGCTCCACCATCCACCCTGCTCCACTATGGATGTATAATATTGAAATCCATTACTACCTCCATGGATGTTGGATACATCTATCTTCGCCTTACTTCGCTTTGCTTTAATTTAATTGTTGCTATATTTATCTTTAATTTTTTAATTTTTTAAAAATGAAGTAAACATTTAAACATAAAATAGATTATTTTTATATATTACGTTATTACATTTTACTCTTGTAATAATATATATAAAGATAAATGGTAAGTGTATATAGTGGAGAGGGTCGGAGCAAGATAAACAATTACTTTAATCGTTTCATACCTACTATCTAGAAGAAAAAAATCATCCCATCTCACCCTACATTTACTTTTCAAAAAAAAAAATCTAACTCCGTTAAAAGCGAATTGATTTAGAATTAGGGGGGTCGGATTTTGCTATTACAATTCTGGTGACTAAAAAAAAAGGGAAGCATCGATATTAGATTATTAATATATTAGGGCCGGCACAGACAAATAAAAACTTGATTTGACCCTTAATACTTCAGTTTACCCTTCATTAGTGGTAATATTACTGTTTTAAAAGTGGACCAAGGTCGATTACGTGATAGACAACACGTGTTGTATATTCCTACTTTTGAACGTTCCGAATTATGCATTTCTTATTTGCACTGTGAAATTTTAATTTAACAAATTCTAAAACCTTATAAAGAATTAAAATAAGCAAATCATGTAGTTAATATTAGAATATTATATAGTCTAATTGAAAAATTTTGTAAAATTATATAAAATAATAATGAGAGTTTAATTGAAATCATAAAGTTGAGATTTAGAAAATTTCAATCTTAACTTTAATTCTTATTGTATGTGATTTTTAGATTTATTTTGAGTTTAATATATATATATATATATATTATATAAAAATTAATTTTAAAGTAATATTTATTATTCTTTTAAAAATATAAATTTTAATTTTTTAATTAAAATTGTGTTGGATTAATTCATACATTATAAAAACAGGTTTTTTTTAACTTTATTCTTTTAAATTTTAAAATAGTAATAAATTGGATTACCAAAATTATAAAAGCAGCTTTACTTCAATAAGTTGCCATCTTACTAATAAGTAAAAAATGTTATAGATATAATGAAAGTTTATAATATTAATTTGTTGCAATAAAATATTGAAAAGAAATATAAATAATAAAACAATTCAGTGTGTGGTGATTAACTTGTTATAAAACGGCATCCATAATAAGACATTAAAAAATATTAGCATTCTGGCACTGTTCGTAAAAATTTAAGTATTAGGGTTTGAATTTTATTTTATCCAATTAATTTAAATTAGTAAAGTATAAAATAGTTTTTCTATTTTGGTTATTTAATTATTAAATATTTTAGTTATTTAATTTTTGAAATTAAATATTTTAGTCACTCATCTGCTAGTTTTCTAATGAAATCTAACGTGGGCGTCGTTTAATTAGCATAATAAAAAATTTACCTTCCAAAGTTTATACATTCTATCAATTTAATCTTAAATATAAAAAAATTCAACAAATTTAACCCTTAATGTTTATAAGATTTTTCATTTTGGTCTTAACTATAAAAATTATAAAAATATTTAAAAGAAATTATAAATCATAAACAAATTAAAATATAAATATAAAAATATTTTAAAGATTTTTATATCCAAAATAATTTTCAACAATATCTTCATTTTATTTTATTTTTTTTCATTCAATTGACGAAATTGGAGATATCAAATGCCATGGTATCATAAACTCAACTTTGTTCACTCGGTTGCAAGTTGGTGCAACACTTGGATGGATGGTTCCACTCAAGTCAACTAACAATCTCAATAGCCTTGATAGGTGGCTTAGCCCAACAACTACCAATTGTCCACCCCTATGAATATGCAAATGTGAATTTTATAGAAATTTTACCATGAGACATAAAAATGTTTGAAATGAGGATACTTTTTTTAGTACAAAAAACTACCCTTCCAAGGTTCTTTTTCCCTTTACCATGGTCCTTTACATGGGTGGCCTTTTGCCATTCTACCTTATTATGACCCTACAAAGCTAGATCATAACACCCTCCCCCACTCAATCTATAATCTTCTTCGTTAACTTGTTAGCATTAATTAGATAGAATAAATTGAACGTAAATAAATAATGAAGTAACTACTGTGCCATGGAATAATCATTGCCTTAAAAGCAAATTCGCCCTGATCGGTTGAATCTAGAAATGGATGTCGCCTCCTAAGATTTCGCCTCCCAAGGTTAACACAGTACTTCTATATTCGCACACTCGAATAAAGAAGGTGGAACAATAATTGAAATTACTCTTCTAAAAAAGAATCAGAAATAAACTGAAAGAAACTTGGATAAACCACACTAGGTTCAATTTCCCGGAAAGATTTGAGGGGTCATAGATGGTCCCTCTTAAAACTCAATCTCCTAGATAGAATATTGCACTAATGTAATTTAGTAAAACATCAGAATTTTTAGAGAGAAAGAATGGGAGAAATGAGAGAATTGTGTTTGCTTGTTTTTTGTGTTGTGAAAAATGAGAGAACTGACCCCCTATTTATATAGTTTTCTGAAAGGCAAAGTAGTAAAAATGCATGGGAAAAAAGGTAAAACTGGCAAAGACAGTTTCCTAAAATAGTACAATAGTTAAAAAAATATATTTTGTTAACCAGATTTTTGAAATCTAAACAATTTTATTTTCGAAAAAATAATACAGGAATTTTATCCAAAAGAAAACACTTGCGGTATGTGTCGTAGACACGTGTTAACGCGGACGGGGCCAAGTGGTGAAAGTGGCATGCACGTGTTAGACATATAGCTCCAATTTACTCAAAGAGGATAAGAAGCACGGTTATATATAAACCCTTTTAGAAGCCTTTTCCTAAGGATTGCCCTTTCTCTTTTGCATTACCAACATTCCCCCATTAATGCAAAAGAATTAGAAATTTTTTTGTAAACATGATAAAAGGTAAAACATGAGAAGAGTAATAACAAAATTAGTCGCTTAAACACTAGTATCTTGTGGATTTGAACTAGTACATAGTGAAATGAATGATTTTTCTTTTTAGTAAGTGAAAGAAACTTGAACTTGTTATGATAGGGATTAACTCATGACACACGACTAATCTCGGAACCAATTGATGTTCCGTGATAGATCCACAAGTTTTGGCCAATACACCTCAGGATGCTGGTAAATGCTTTAGAAAGACTACTCGATGTCTTTCATAGAAGGCGGCTAGTTCTTCACACCTACGTAGGTTATTCCATCAAGTTTATCTCCATATAGGCTACCCGAATCAGGATTATGAAATCATTAAGAGCATTTTATTAAGTTCATTCTCTCAAAATTAAATTCTGTGAATTCATCAAGTCTATCTCATTAGGACCACCCAAACTCTAGGATATGAACTCATTAAAAGTAAGAAACTTAACCTCACATATCAATGAATTCATCAAGTCCATCTCAATAGGACCACCCAAACTCTGGGATATGAATTCATTAAGAGTAAGAACTTAACCTTAGCATGTACATCATTTGCCATAGAGATAGGTAAAATGTAAACTACGAGTCTTTCCATGGTTTCTTTTGACCACATTAAACTTAGAAAACCAAGTGTTGGGGTATCTACCATGAATTCCTCAAGCATTAAGCTTAAGACCCATCCCCCTTGACAAATCAAGAACCATTTTCCTAATTAAATCTTTGGTTAGTGGATCAGCTAGGTTCCTTTCAGACCTCAAGTACTCCAAAACGAGTACTCCATTCTTTATTAAGTTTTTCACAAATTCATATCTTATTTGAATATGCCTTTTCTTACCATTGTACCCTAACTAGCATGTCGACTATATCTTAACATTTCACTAAGTCTACTAGGGCACATTCTAATTATAATTGACATATAATCATCAAGGAAATTAATAAATACATATATGCATATCATATAAAGGCACTTTATGTGCTTTCACATACTTATAATCAAATCCATATTAATAAAGGTCTTATGAGCATGTTCATCATAGGTGCTTTACATTTATATATACATTTTCACATTTCATTAGGCCTTATACACAAGTCCATTTCGTATAATAATTCCCAAGAGTGGAAAGTCACATTTCCATTGCTCTTTATTTATTTTTTATTTTTTTACATAACAAATCTCATGTTTTAACATGGCATTGACTCTATCCATAAAAAGCATGAATTAACTAATAAGTTCTATTCAGTCATAATGACAATTATTCACATTTTTACATTATTAACATAATTCATACATATCGAAACATGCTTACTAATACTTTCATGGCAACCAAAATCTCCTAATAACTAATTTCTTCACCATTAAGCTATGAAATTTGCATATATATTATTCATTATATAATTATTCAAATATATATCACATAAATATTACCAAAATTGTAATAACCCAAATTTACCCGGGCCTTAAAACCAAGAATAAAAAAATAAATGTTTATTAATAAAGTCCATTTACAAAAGCCTAAAGTTCGAGTATCTTTGAAGCCCACAATCCCTACACCCGGTTAAAACCCAATAAGCCTACCACTACCCAGTATCCGTTACACCCAAGCCCAAATACACGAGCCAGACCCAAACTAGTGAGGCCCAATGCCTAAACTAAATCTGGGAACCCTAGGGTTTCCAGAAGCTTCGCGCCGCAACAGACACGCCTCTTCACCTCACCCCTTAACTCTGGCCCCGAGTCACGTCGTTTCATCTCGCGTTGATCCAGCTACACACCATCAGCGCCGTGACTCTAGCGCCATATCGTGCCATAATCGGCGCATCCTCCGTCGAGATTTCTTCACTCACCTGCAAAAGGAAACAAAAGGAACAACACCAACAATATATGGCAAGAAATAGAGCAAATAAAAAGATACCAAAGATTTGTATTGTAAAAAGCCTATAAAGGCCAGATATCAAACAATGTAAGGGGGATCTTTGATCTTTTTTCTTTTTGGCATATAAAAATAGAGATTCAATAAAAAGGGGCATTTTTCATACAAAAGGAGGGAACTACAGTCAATCGAGAAACACGAAGGTGATTTTTTATTATATATATATATATATTGTAAACAATAAAAAAGAAGAGGAAAACGTACCATTCTGATTCGCGCCAGAAAAAGGAAATTTTTCAGTTTCCGACCACCGTATGTAGCGGCGTAGACAGGGGCACGTGAGCACGTGTAAACCCCTGGATGGAGGCACGACGGCACTCCGAGACCAGCCCCAAGTCTTCTTTCAGAGGATTTCTCTTGTTTTTTTTTTTCCAAACCGGGTGCAAAAATGATTTTAAAGCTCAGAATTTGGCTTATATAGCCCAAATGAAACGATATCGTTTTAGTTTAACTCAATAAGCATAAAACGGCGTCATTTCAAGGCCATGATCCGCGTGTTGACCCGATTACCATGGGAGGATCCGTGTGTTTTCGTAAAGTGGGTTAATTGCCCAATTAGTCCTCTCGCCTTTTTAATTTTTTATAATTTCATCTTATATATTTTTTAATTTAGCTCTAATGTTCTAATTTTGTTTCAATTTAATCCTCATAGTGACTTTAAAATTGTATTTGGAGAAACGGTGTCGTTTTGGGATTAGGGCAAATTGCCCAGTGAGTCCCTCGGTTTTAGTCCGTGTTCCAATTTAGCCCAGTTTTCTTTATTTATTTGTAATTCACCCTAAATTCCTTAATTAAATTTAATTTTAATCCTTATATACCTTTAATTTAATTTATTTAAAATACTTTATATATATATATTTAATAAACATTAGTTATGTATATAATAATATATTGTTTTATTTATATTATTTGTAACATTATATATATAAATTTTATTATATGTTATATATTCTTATTATATTATTTATTTTATTATATTTTTATATGTAAAATATTTGTTACATTATTATTATTATTATTATTATTATTATTATTATTATTATTATTATTATTATTATTATACATATTTCATATTATATTTCATTCTATTTATTTAAGTTTTTCATTACATATATATTATCTATATTATTATCATGCATTATTAAATATTGTATTTTAATTATATATGTATATTTTTTAAATAATTACTCACTTTATTTTATATTTTAATACATTATTAAATCTTTTATATATTGTTATATTTTATATCATTTATATATTAAATGCTAGTTTCATAATATTATTAAGTGTTGTTTGTTTGATATATATATGTTACTACATTATTATTATTTTTATATATTATCACATTTGTTTTGTATATGTATTTATATGTCTAATTGTATATCATGCATCGTTCTTTAAATTAATTATTACTTTGTATGTTCGTATATTTTGCTCATTCATTTTTGCTTATTCATCTTCAATATATGCTATGTATATCTTAATATGTATGTTGTTATGTAACTAAGATTTGCTATATTTATGTATGTATCTAGTATAGGACCTTTATATTATTGCTATCATATTATTTAAATGCATGTTTTAACTACCTATTATTGTAATATGCTATCTTACATGTTATAATGTATATATATGATTCTTCATGCATTAATTAAAAGCGAGATTCAAAAGTTTTCAAAAATAAAAGACAATGCTTGATGTTTGGAAGCTTCGAGAAAAGTAGTGCCCTAACTTACTGGGTTGCAACTTTTCTCGTTGAGTTCGAATAGTCAAGCACCCTTCTAAGTTTTAAGGTTTTCAAAATACGAGCAACTATCTTGGGATTTCAAAACATAGTGTCCTAACTTACTAGATGTGGCGTTTTGTTGTTTCGAGATAGAAATTTTTGAAAGACGAGCTTAGTTTCGAAGGTTTTAAAATGTTGCGTCCTAACTTACTGAATGTGATGTTTTGATTCGTTTGAAATAAGTGAGCCTTAATTTTCAAAATTGAGACATTTTAATTAAAAGAGGTTTGCATCTTAAAACTTTCAAATTTCCGACATTAAAGACACTTGATAATCAATTAGGTACCAATTTTTGGGCGTTACGAGGGTGCTAACCCTTCCTCGTACGTAACCGACTCCCGAATCCGTTTTCTCGACTTTCGTAGACCAAAATTAATATTTTAAAATAAAACATTTTATAAGGTGATCCAATCACACCTAAAAAGATTAGTGGCGACTCCCGTTTTCGTTTTTCTTAAAGTCGATTCCCATTTTCCAAAACTCGATTTTAAAAAAGTTTCGACAAAAATCATAAACTTTATAATAAAATAAGCTAGAGTATCCAAGAAAGCTACATTATTCAACGTTCTTCCTTTTTGTTTTCATACACAAAAATATAACAAAAATTAATATAAAGACATTCTAAGCCTTCTCTTAATAAAATATAACAAATAAGATATAAAACACCAACTCTTATCTTAATGGAACATTCTCTCACTAGTCATGACTTCTATAACTAAAAACTCATAAAATCCTAACTTAAATGGTATAATGAAATAAATGAGTTTTGGAACAGATTTTCCATTTGATTTTAATAAAAAAAAAATCAAGGTTTGGGTTGAGTTTTGAACTCCGATTTAAAATAAAAAAGAAAATGATATGAGAGCAGAATTTCCCCATTGCCGTCTGGTTTGGGGAACTCTCTTCCACCAATTCTGTTAATGGCCAATTGGCCCGTTTAAAAGAAATCAAAACCATAAATTTGTCTTTAGATAATCAAAGCCATGGTGGGGGCCACGTCCCACGATTCTAACGTCTCTTTTTCTATTTCACTTCCCTTCCGTGGTTTGATTCCTCCTACAATCAATATTTCAAATGTGGCTTTGAATAAGCCAGCAATAGCAACGGTAGGGGCCACACCCCGGCCATTTCATATATGTACATTAAACCATAATAATAATAATAATAATAATAATAAATTCAAGATATTTTGACTTTTGAGTTTTCAACAATTTATTCTCCATAAAAAATATACCCTTACAAAAGTTTAAAACACTCTCCTTTAAAAAAATTCAATTTAGGTGTTCGTTTTTTATCATATTTTCAATCATTCTCATTAATTTCTTTTCATAAATTCAATTTCAATAATTTAATAACACATTAATATTAAACCCTTTACAATATCATGTAAAATTATCAAAAGCTCTTAAGTGGCAAAATTATCATTTTACCTATTTTTCTCTATTCACAACAATTAGTTATTAATTAATTTAGATTCCATAATTCTCATTTACGTAATACACATCCTTGGGCACTAAAAGTTATACTTTTACCATTTTCTCGGTAGGATTGCTAAATTTTTAATTTAATCCCTATAATATTAAATATTTATAATTTGGTCAAATTGCATTCCAGTCGTCCAACATCTCAAATTTTTTAATTGGCTCTTTCATCTCATTTTCACTTCTAAAATTCTTTCCAATAATTTTCATATCCAATATCACTTTATTTTCATAAGAATTCTTATATATGACAAAATATCAATTTTCTCGAAAATTCACTATAACTGCTACTGAAATAGTGTCGTGTCTAATTGGAAATTTCCAGGGTGTTACAGTTAGGATCTTTCTTTCTAGAAATGGATCCCAACATCCTTTTCCCCTTGTTTGTTCCTATTGAAGGTGACACAATAAAGTAATCAGAAAGATACGGCATGCTAATACGACTGGAGCATAATTATGGTGAAGTTGAAACTATACACATAGAAACAACAACTTAACAAAACTTCAACCAATTTAAACAAAAATATACGTTTGTATTTAACAAAGAACTAACTTTACATAATAGAAGGTAAACTAAATAAGGAAATCAATGAGGTAGCACCAGTACCATGCATGGAACAAACACCGGGGCTGGTAGATTGTACATAATGAGTTATCGTTGTCGGGCAACCCGAGGTGAAAAAATAATCAGATTGAGAAAACCATCGTTGTCGAGACTTCAGAGTGATAATATGTACTTGTATAGCGTCAGCATTGACGAGCAACCTAGTGTGACGGATCCACATATCCTTTTCAAGTTATTGTTTGGTTAATAGGGTTATGAACATGAGAATTAGTAAATGACATTGAATTGTAATACATAATAATATTCAAACTAAACTAAAAACGAGTCCTAGGGGCCGGTCGAGTAATAATGAGCCAATAGGCTCAGAAATGATTGAAATGTGGTATAAAATATGACATGTTGTATATAAGCTAAGAATGATAAATGAATGAGTATGTATGATCTAGAGATGATAAGTGAAATGAACCAAATGGTATTTGAAACTGTAGATGATTGGTAAGCTTGTGTATATGCTCAAATGAATTGGTGTAAGTTTGGCCATATATATATTTATCATTGTGAAAATGATTGTGTTGAGGCATGAGATTAGGTTATGAACTGAATTTGATATGGATGTATGCAATTGTTTAATTTGTTTTTATTGACTTGAATCATGGAAATACCACTAAGCGTATTTGCTTAGCGTACGGTATGTTTTCTACTTACGCAAGGATAGCAGCTTCTTGATAGTTCGAACAATTGATCCAACATCTTAAAAGCATTCTCCAACTTAACAAAGTTTGTATAAAATTTGTTTTGGTGTCAAGTATGGCATGTACCTCGGCCAAGTCAAATTTAGTACAAAACTATTCTATATACACTTTTGATTTAAAAAGATTGATGTGTGAACTTGGTTAGTTGAATATAACATTTAAATAGATTCAATTGTAACACCCCTTACTGGAATCCTAGACTGGGACAGGGTACGAGGCATTACCATACTTAAATAGAAACAAACTTGCAAAACTGGGCCATAAAATTTCATCCAATCTAAAACCCTTCAAAACAAGTTAAAATGTCCCTATTATGGACCTACGAGGCCCAAAACATACTTTATTGGTCGTCCAGGACTAAACTGAGAACTTACGGAGATTCTAAGAAAATTTCTATGTTAAAGCCTCACACGCCCATGTGCTTGGGGACATGCCCATGTCCAACACCCGTGTTGAATTTTTGGATTTATTATCTATTTCGAACCTACAGGGGTTTTCACACTATCGAACACACGCCCGTGTCCTTATCCCGTGTCCCTCACATGGCCTGGCACACGCCCGTGTGGTAGCTCATGTGATTTTAGCAAGCATTTTGTTTATGACGTCATCATACAAATTTGAGGCACACGGCCAAGCACACGCCTGTGGCCAGAGGCCATGTCCTCCATACGGTTGAGACACACGGCCATGTCTCTGCCCGTGTGTTTACTACCATGCAAGTTAACCTAAAATTCAAGGTGCAAGGGACACACGGTCGAATGACACGCCCTTGGGGCTGACCGTGTGTCACACACTGGCTAGACACATGACCGTATGTCTACCCGTGTGGACCATTTGGAGGCTACTCTCCAAACCATTGGTCACCTTAAACAATCATACACTTCCATATGTTCAATGGCATATCCCAAGATATATTTGGACACTTAAACATGCAACATTATAGCATCACTATGACTCCTTTTTCATACTAGACCATTAGTATTCACACAAACTTATCTTTTAGCCATTCCACACCAATTTCATGGTTTACCATACTCCTTATTATCATTCCATTATGAGTGCTAAATCATGCAACCACTTACTAGCAATTGAATCATCATCCATCAACCAACATATACACATCTTAGTATGCATGTAAAGATAACTTAGAGATACATCCCAATCATTAATATGGACCAAATCACATGGCCATATACAAAATAATCAATGCCCAAATGAGCCATTATACTTGGCTACTTCAGCATGACAAATATACACAAAATAGACAAGTTTCCTATACATGCTATGACCAAAATAAGTAACCCCTTTTTATACCCGAATTTCTTGAAGATAATGTGATCCAAGCTCCGACGTCCCCCGATCCTTCGAGCTAGCTTGACGTATCTACAGAGAAGGGAAAAGAGAGGAAGGTAAGCTATAAAGCTTAGTAAGTACACATACAAATGATCTACCTTTTGCAACTATTGAATATCTAAATATAATTGCTTATCCATTATGATACTTTTCATTAACTCATACATATACTTACTTTCCCCATTCATATACACATGTTTATCCAAATACATATCTTTTCATATACTAAGTCCCCATAGGTTTTAGTACGTACTTGTACCATACTGCACACACATGGCCTACTTAAATTTTACCTTTGGAATTCATATTACGTTTCCTATTGAACAGTTGGAATATGATTCAGACACACGGAAGGAATGCACTGAAATGCCTAAACGTAGCCTTGGCTACTTGACAGAAAGTACACTAAAGTGCCTCATATCACAGAATTACATGCCGCTCTCAATGGGGCTACTCAAAGAGCAAAGAGAGTATCCGAACACAACTCAGGATACCTAGCACTCGGACTCTAGCATGTATCACATATTAAATGAGCTCATAACATACATGACTATCCTAGTGACATGTCACTTGTATCCTCAACTATTCCTAAGGTTCAAATGGGATTTTATACTTCTTGACCTTTATCGAACGTACTCGCATAATGGTTTCTTTCTCATGGCCAACGTTTCATAATCAATATAGCAAATCATCAAAACATGTTATATTGTCAACATAGTCAAATAAGCATATGAAGCATACATATATCAATAAATCATTTAATAACAATAATTAATGTATTTATTTGCATATGTACTTACCTCGGTACAAAATATTAGAAATCGAGCCTAAACCTCGTAAACCTTGCTCTTTCCCCGATTAAGGCCCGTATCTCAATTTTCTTGATCTATAATACCAAATTTAGCTTGTTTAATACATACATTACTCAAAATGACCCAAAATTTATACTTGGGTAAAATTATTATTTTACCCTTATACTTTCATATATTTGCAATTCAGTCCCTCGGTTCAGATAATGCAATGTATGGAATTTCTTGGTTACCCAAGCCTAACCAAACATTTTTCATGTTCATAACAGCCCATATTTTTCCTTCATTTCATATTTTCCTACCCTTTTCTACAACTTTTACAAAATAGTCCCTAAAGCCATTTTCATGAAAATCTACTTAGTAAAAGTTGTTTATCATCCTTTGAACTCTCATATCCCTCCATAAATCATCAAAACATAAGTTTCTCATGCATGGGTAAATTTCTAAACATGAGCCTAGCATGAAATATGGGTAGAAATAGAGAGAGCAAGTTACCGGGATTCCAAAAATATGAAGAACATTAAAAAAGGGGGCTTGGGAGCACTTATTATTGAGCTTGGAAAGCTTGAAAATCCTAGCTATGGAGAACCCTAATTTTCGGCAGAACATAGAGAAAATGAGCTGATTTTTGGCTTATTTTCCCATTTTATTTCATTTATAAACCAAATGGCCAAAATGCCCTTAAAGCCTTTCCTTCAAATTTTTTCCATACAAGCCCATTTTTGCCCAAAAACTTAAAAATTGGGAAAATTGCTCTTTAAGACTGCCTAATTAATAATCCAAAGCAATTTCATACAAATTTCTTCTAAAACAAAAATTTTGCAACTTATTCAATTTAGTCCCTAATTTCCAATTGGACACCTTATACTAAGAATTTCTTTATGAAACTTTAACACATGCATATATTCATATTTTAAACCCCTTAACAATCATAAAATAAATATTTTAACGTCATATTTTTTGTCCCGAAACCACTATTCTGACTAAGCCCTATTTTGGGATGTTATAATTATAACAGCTCGACTTAGACCCTAATCGAAACGGTGGTTTCGAGACCATAAATTTGAGTTAGAAAAATATTTAAAAATTATTTTCTATGTTTATTTTGTGTGAATCTATATCTGTGAAATTTTCGTGATTTAATTTTGTCGTTTAGGCGTCCGATTAAATAAAAGGACTTAATCGCATAAATTAAAAATTTGATAGTTTAAAATAAAAGGGCCAAATAGTTAGTGGTTTTCTAAGTTGGAGTATTTATAATGTAATTATTCCATTAACATGTGGCTTGTACAGTAATGGACATAGGTTATATAATTTTATTATTATTTCATTAAGGTTAATTAGGTAAACTAATAATAAGTTAATATATGTTATTATATTATAAAATAATAAGCCATATTCATGTTATTTTCTTCATACTTGCACCGAAAATAAAACAAATAAAAAAGAAAGAAAAAAAAGTAGGGTTCGGCCTTGTTCAAGCTAGATTAAGGTAAGTGTTCAGCTCAGTTTTTGATAATTTTTACGTTTTTGATATCGTTGCTTCTAGTACTACAAAACCCATGCTTGAATTTTTGATTTTGATGAATATTTTGAGTGGTGCCATTGTTTATAGCTTGTGATTTTTTTGGTTTGATTATGAAAAATGAAAGATATGTTTTAGCTTAACATATTTTGTATTGGAATTTTTGATAATTTTGAGTAATTAGGACTTAATTGCAAAAATAATAATTTGAGGGACTAAAATGTGAAATTTATGAAATATATGGACTTGTATAGTAGTGGCTAAGATTCGACCAAACATGGGTATTTGGAAATTTTGTGTATTTTGTGTTTTGTGCAATAGGGACTAAATTGTAAAAATTGTAAATGTTAGGGCTAAAATGGTAATTTGCCCATTTATGTTTTTTTGGACTAAATTGAATGAAAATATGTTTGAATGATCTTAATTTGAATATGTTTAGATCAAGAACCAAAGAACTCGAATTTGGATCTGGGAAAAACGAAGGTTGTCAACTAGCTGCCCGATTTCGTTTTGTACCGTCTGAGGTAAGTTTATAAGCAAATAGACGTGTTTATTTGGAAATTATATGTTATATTTATATGATGTTATGAAATGTTAGAATTTAAATATGCTATGGCCGAACATGATTAAATTTGGCTATTACACTTTCGAGTTCGTTTCGACCGAGTTACGACATTCGAAAGCCCCGTATAAACCTTAGTAATAGTTAGGATACATATGTCATGACATAGGATTCCGATATATGTGTGCGAGTAAGACCATGTCATCGATATGTGGTTCCTATACGTGTTTACGAGTAAGACCCTGTCTGGGACAGTGGCATCGATTTGTGGCTACATGTAAGACCACGTCTGGGATGTTGGCATTGTACGATTTATGTGATTATCCAAGCGTTCTATCCAATTCTGAATGGTTCATTGGGCAAAGGTAAATCATGATCGAATGTGTAAAATGGGCTAAAAGGCCAGGTATGATTTAGCTTGTTAACTATCGATAATAAGGTATGTGTGACAGCCTTAAATTGACCCTAGTCGGAAAGTGGTTTCGGGACCACGAAACCGAGTCATAAAAAAATAATTAACAGTCATATTTGATGCTTATTATATATGAATATGCATGTTTGAAAATTTTATGCTTAAATTTTCTATATAGTATGTGAAATTTATTAAATAGGACTTGTGTGAGAAAATTTAGAAATGTGCTAGGCAAATGTTAAAGTGGTCTATTAATGCATGTTAGAAAATACTTGTACTTGCATGTCAAATTAGCCAAATTTTAGATAGTGGCCGGCCATGTTATGGATTAAAACATATTATAAATATTTTATGTTAATATTTTGTGTTAAAAAAAATAAAGAATATGGATAATAAAATAATAGTGGTTAGTGGGAGGAGAAACCAAAGTTAGCTTATGTTGCTCCTCCATTGCCGTAACTAGAGGAAGAAGAAGAAGAAAAATTCGGCCAAGGTGGTTCTCTAGATTAAGGTATGTTCAATGTTACTTTTGGAAGTTTATACATCCTTTGGATGATTAGTCTAAATTCTATCTATCTCATGGTTGGATTTGGGGTTGTTGGAGAGTTAGGATTCGGCTAAGAAGCTTAAAAATTTTAGTTGATGCCTTGATGCTATTAGCATGTTAGTTATGTGGATGTGTTAAGTTGCTGGTTATGTTAGCATAAAAGTTGAAATTTTTAACTTATTTTGTTTGGAGGTGCTGAATTTAGATTTAAGGAGAGAATGGGTAATCGGTTGTGGATGAAAGTTGCCGAATGTGGTCTTTGGTTTGGGCATAAGAAATAATATTATGCATAGGTTTCGGTTTTGGTAGTACTTATATAATTATAATTAGTTCATTTTGATAGTTTGGTATGAGGTGATAAGTAAAAGTTTAAAGGTAGCTTAAGTCAATTGATATTCGGCTAATGATTTTGAATTGAAGTTTTGTTAGGCTGTGGAATGAGTGGCCGAGAGAACTATAGGCTATGTAAGGATGAAATTTTCTTATAAGCTGTGTGTGTATGGCTTTATTTATTGATGACATTTAACATTAATTTTTATCATTTGTATAATTGTGCATTCGGTCTTTGGGAGTTAATAGACGAAGCTAAAATGATGAAAATGTTTCTAATTAGACTTGTAAAGTTGTTGTGGCTATTCTTGGATGTATGTTTGGTTAATAGAGTCTCCAAATTGGTTATATATGTGTATGCTATTAGAAATTCAAAGAATTTTCGGCAAAATGTGGTTAAGGGTTAAGTCATGAGAACTTTGGGGTATTCATATTTGGACCTTAAGATTATATATATATACTTTGGCTATGTGAGTTAGGTGTTAAATAACTTAATTATGTGATAGGCATATTCGGTCTTTGGTTGGTAATAATATAACCCAACAAAAAAAGAAAAAAATTAATTATAATATTAAAAGCATGCATTATGTATATGTATTGAAGTTTATATGATTGTCTATTGTGACTACTAAAAAGTATAGTCGAGTAAGTAATTTAAATAAATTTATTTGTTCTAAATTAAGCTCAAGAGCAAAAGGGTCTCAATCAGATAGGGAAAGGAGAAAGAAGCCGAGTAGATTATCCACAACCTGCTCAAAACACCGAGGTAAGTTTTGAGTAATCACTTTAGTAAATGATTGATGATACTTGGATAAGTGTAAAGCTGGATCTTTTAGTCTTATTTGAATAAAGTGTATGATTAATAACTTATTTATATGATTCATAGATGATTGATCATTATAGGATAAGTTGAATGATAGAAGGAGTATGTGAGAATTTTCTATGATGTTTGAACCGTAATATTAACAATGGTACTCATATGAAGCTTATTTTGAATGTGGAAATGACTACTGTTGTGATATGTAGAATGAGATGTGGTAAAATATGAATATATATATACATGATATATGGTGATTATATCCGGACTTAAGGTCCGTAGGCTATATGCGGGAATTATATCCGGACTTAAGGTCCGTAGGCTATATGCGGGAATTATATCGGGACTTAAGGTCTGTAGGCTATATGCGGGAATCATATTCGAACTTCGGGTTCGCCGGCTATGTGCTGGAATTATATCCGGGCTAATAGTCCCGAAGGCTTTGTGCTAGTGATTGGACTCGGGTTTTAAGCCTAGCACTCCGGTGATTTGAGTAAAATCGTGAATTTGAATATTCGAGAAAACCACTATTGATTTGGTATGATACACTAAGATAGCAGTGCATTACTACGTACTCATATGTCGATTGATGTTTTGAAACAAACCATTAATATAAAGAATGATAATTAGATATATATATACATATGTATTTATCAGTTTGTATATATATATATGTATGTGTGTGGATGAGTACCGTATCACGAATAAGAGAATGGTCTATTTGGTGATGTTCTTTGTTATAAGGAAGTATATGTCTAAATTTAATTGTATGAGCTAAATAGTACAGTAAAGTATGTGCTAAAAGCCTTGTGAGTATACATGTATGTATTAGGCCAATCAGCCTTATAACTAGTACGCTTGTGTTCAACCGGTCAAATGATTTACGTTTAAGTATGAACTTAGCGATTCTTAATGTTTGATTTTAAATGAAATGCTTAAAACTTACTAAGCATGTTAATGCTTACTTTGTTGTCTTAATTCTATGTTTTGTAGATTTTGTTCGTCACCACGGTTTCGGGGATCTCAAAGTCGAAGTCATCCACACTATCTAAGCCCTTTTGGTACTTTTTAGTTGAACTTTGATAATGGCATGTATAGGACTGACCTTTGTTGTTAATTAAGTATCTTTTGGTAATGTATATTCGTATAGCCATGCGAAAATGGCTTGTATATTTTGAGTATAGCATTATAATCATGTTGTATATATGGTCTTATGAAATGATTATTGAGTGGTATGGAAATGCTTGGTAATGATTAGCCATTGGAATGGCTAATCATGATCATATTTGGTGCTATGTATGTCAAATTGCTAGCTAATCCATGGAAACCATGAAATAGGTAAAATTTACCACAAAATAGATTTAGACAGTAGTAGTGATGTGAATTTGAAAAATCACTAAAAATAGTAGAAATTGAATTAAATAATGAATAAGTTATGGAATCGAAGCCTGATGAGTCTATTTTCATATGGAAGAAGAAAAATAGGTATATGAGCTATATTTTATGAGATGTTTAAATTTTTGTGAAACAGGGCCAAAGCGATTTCTGGATCCCCTGTTATGACTTTGGAAATTTTCCATAAATTTTACAAAGATAATTATAAGTCATGATTTATATGTACAGATTCAGTATTGAGTCTAGTTTTAGTAGAGACAAACGGAATAGTCATTGAAGCTCTGTATAGGGAGATATCTGATTCGTAATACATAGAGGTTAGGGTAGTCGAACCCTAAAACAGGGGAGAATTTAACTAATAAACTGTACTAATTGGCCTAACCAAAAATTCTGAAAAAATATTAGTAGATAGATGTATGAGTCTAGTTTCATGAAAAATTTACGGAACTGGATTTTGAGTTTTGAAACTCGAGATATGATTTTTAAAGAGACTGTGATGCAGTTAGCCAACTTGTCTGGAAATTTTAAAATGAATTGTATGAGCTGTTTAAGAAATGAATTAAGTCCGTTAACACCTCGTGTTCGACTCCGGAAACGGTCTTGGGTATGGGGCGTTACATTTTATTGGTATCAGAGCTACGGTTTAGTCGATTCTAGGACTACCGTAATACGAGTGGGTTTAGCTATACATGCCATTATGTGTTTATTTGATAGTGTGGTGATTTCTGACTGTTAAAAATGTGTTTACATATAGTAATGGATCCCGATCCCAATCGAGCAGTAGCTGATGATGTGGAGAGTGTAGCACCTGCTCTCGCGCATGGGACAGCGCCGGTGGACTCTCAACCTATTGCTAGTAATCAGAATGATGAAGCTAGACAGGCTTTTTATAGCGTGATGAATGATTGGTTCAATCAGTATATTCGAACTAATACGGCTGTTCCACAACCCCTATCCCCGACTAATACACCCCCTGCACCCGCGATACCTCCGGTGATTGATCAGATGAGGTTAAATAAGCCCCTGATAGACAGAATTCGGAAACACGGGGCTACTGAATTTAAAGCTACAGATAGCGATGATGCGGAGCAAGCTGAATTTTGGTTGGACAACACTATTCGGGTTTTTGATGAACTATCTTGCACAGCCGATGAATGCCTGAAGTGTGCTATATCTTTGCTACGTGATTCTGCCTATTATTGGTGGAATACTTTGGTTTCCGTCGTGCCGAGAGAATGGGTTACTTGGGAATTCTTTCAAACCGAGTTCCGCAAGAAATATATCAGTCAAAGATTCATCGATCAGAAACGGAAAGAATTTCTTGAGCTTAAGCAGGGTTCTATGTCAGTTACTGATTATGAGCGAAAGTTTGTCAGACTTAGTAGACACGCTCGGGAATGTGTTTCGTTCGAGGCTATCATGTGTAACCGCTTCGAGGACGGGTTGAACAAAGATATAAAACTGTATGTTGGCATTCTTGAAATTAGAGAATTTGTAGTACTTGTCGAGCGATCTTGCAAAGCCGAAGAGCTCAGTAAGGAGAAAAGAAAAGATGAAGTGGGAGCAAGAGAGTTTCGTAAGAGATCTTCGGGAAAGCCCTTTCAACAATCATCGAAGAAATTTAGAAATGATCCAGGCCGATCTAAAGACACTTCGAGCTTTTCCAGACGAGATCGTGATCGACCCCCTGTCAGTACGCGAGTCACTTCGGTTGCCAGTGTTGGAAATGATCGTCGGGACAGGACAGAGTGCCAGTATTGCGGTAAATGGCATTCGGGGAGTTGTAGATTCCATGATCGCTCCTGTTATAAGTGCGGATCAGCTGACCACTTTATCAAAGATTGTCCGAGACTGTCTGAACAGAATGTAAATTAGAGTGGGAAACTGGGTGCTACTACAGCACGAGGTAGGCCACCTAGGAATACGGGGAATGCTAGCAGTGGTCAGAGAGGGTCTAAAGATGTTACCACCAGATCTGAGGCTCGTGCTCCTGCTGGAGCTTCTGCTATACGTGCACGCGAGGATGCTTCTTCGTCTGATGTTATTACCGGTACTTTCACTCTCTTTGATACTGATGTGATTGCTTTGAGTGACCCTGGATCTACTCATTCTTATGTATGTGAGACTTTAGCATCCAGTAAAACTTTACCTGTTGAGTCTACTGAGTTTGTTATTAGAGTGTCGAATCCCTTGGGTCGTTATGTGCTTGTCAACAAGGTGTGTAAGAAATGACCCTTAATAATCTGAGGCTCCTGTTTTCCGGCTGACTTGATGCTTTTACCGTTTGATGAATTTGATGTTATTCTCGGTTTGGATTGGTTGGCCGTACATGATGCAGTTGTGAATTGCAAAAGTAAGACTATTGATTTGAGGTGTGCAAATAATGAGATAATCCGAGTTGAGTCTACTGTTTTGAATGGATTGCCAACAATAATATCCTCGATGTTAGCTCAAAATATGTGAGAAAGGGCGTGAAGCGTATCTTGCATACGTACTTGATAATAAAGAATCAGAAAAGAAACTTGAATCGGTACCAGTGGTTTGTGAATATCCAGATGTTTTTCCCGAAGAATTACCAGGGTTACCACCTGTTCGGGAGGTAGAGTTTGGCATTGAACTTGTACCTGAGACTACACCGATTTCGATAGCTCCGTGTCGTATGGCACTAACGGAATTAAAGGAATTGAAAGCTCAGTTGCAAGAGTTGATGGATAGAGGTTTCGCTCGACCGAGTTTCTCACCTTGGGGTGCACCAGTATTGTTTGTGAAAAAAAAGGACGGAACCATGAGGTTGTGCATCGACTATCGTCAGCTGAATAAAGTGACGATAAAGAATAAATATCCGTTACCGCATATTGATGATTTGTTTGATCAACTAAAGGGAGCCTCAGTGTTTTCAAAGATAGATTTGAGATCGAGTTATTATCAGTTGCGAGTTCGAAATTCAGATATACCCAAAACTGCTTTTAGAACGAGATACGGTCACTACGAGTTCTTAGTGATGCCGTTTGGACTCACTAATGCCCCTGCGGTATTTATGGATTTGATGAATCGGATCTTCAGACATTATTTGGATCGGTTTGTAGTTGTGTTTATTGATGGCACCTGAGATTAGTGTTGCAGATTTTACGGGATAAGCAGTTATATGCTAAGTTCAGTAAATGTGAGGTCTGGTTGAGAGAAGTTAGCTTTTTGGGTCATGTGGTATCTGCATCGGGTATTCGAGTTGATCCGAGCAAAATTTTAGCCATACTTAACTGGAAGCCTCCGAGAAATATTACTGAGGTTCGGAGTTTTTTGGGACTTGCCGGTTACTACAGACGGTTTGTAAAGGGTTTCTCGATGATAGCCACACCAATGACGAAACTACTTCAGAAAGATGTTAAGTTTGAATGGTCAGAAAAATGTCAAAAAAGTTTCGATCAACTAAAAACTTATTTGACTGAAGCTTCAGTGCTAGTGCATTCTGAATCAGGAAAAGAGTTTGTCATTTACAGTGACGCATCCTTACTTGGGTTGGGTTGTGTATTGATGCAAGAAGGTCGAGTTGTAGCTTATGCGTCGAGGCAATTGAAGCCACATGAGAAAAATTATCCAACCCATGATCTCGAATTAGCTGCCATCGTATTCGCTTTGAAAATATGGCGACATTACTTATTTGGTGAGAGGTGCCATGTATTTTCAGATCACAAAAGTCTCAAAGATTTGATGACTCAAAGAGATTTGAATCTGCGACAAAGACGTTGGCCTGAGTTGTTAAAAGATTATGAGCTTGTCATTGACTATCACCCGGGAAAGGCTAATATGGTTGTAGATGCTTTAAGTCAAAATCACTATTTACTTTACGAGCGATGAATGTACACTTGTCTGTTCTATCCAATAATGTGTTAGTAGCAGAATTAAAGGCCAAACCATTGTTGATTCATCAAATTCGTGAAGCTCAGAAAGTCGATGATGAATTGGTTGCAAAACGGACTGAATGTGTTTCGGATATGGAATCAGAGTTTCAAATTGATGATGACGATTGTTTGAGGTTCAGAAGTCGTTTGTGTGTTCCAAGAAATTCAGAACTTATTTCGATGATTCTGAACGAAGCTCATTGTAGCCGAATGTCAATTCACCTGGGGAGTACGAAAATGTACAACGATCTGAGACGTCAGTTTTGGTGGCATGGTATGAAACGAGACATTTCCGATTTTGTTTCAAAGTGTTTAATATGTCAACAAGTGAAAGCGGAACATCAAGTGCCTACATGTTTACTTTAGCCAATCATGATACCTGAATGGAAATGGGATCGAGTCACGATGGATTTTGTATCTAGGTTGCCATTGTCGGCAAGTAAGAAAGATGCGATTTGGGTTGTTGTTGATAGACTGACTAAGTCGACTCATTTTATTCCCGTACGTACGGATTATTCACTGGATAAACTAGCTGAATTGTATGTTTCTCAGATTGTAAGATTACACGGGGTACCTATTTCTATTGTGTCAGATATAGATCCGAGATTCACCTCGCGATTTTGGAAGAAATTGCAAGAAGCTTTGGGTACCAAGTTGCATTTTAGCACCGCTTTCCATCCCCAGACTGATGGTCAATCCGAGCGAATAATTCTGATACTCGAGGATATGTTGAGATGTTGCATCCTTGAGTTTAGTGGTTCATGGGAGCGGTATTTACCTTTGATTGAATTCACTTACAACTATAGTTTTCAATCAAGCATTAAGATGGCATCTTACGAGGCTTTGTACGGTCGTAAATGCCGTACACCGTTGTTTTGGACCGAGCTTAGTGAAAGTAAAATCTTCGGGGTTGATTTGATTAAAGATGCTGAGCAGAAAGTAAAAGTAATCCGTGAAAGTCTGAAAGCAGCTTCAGATCGGCAGAAGTTGTATGTGGATTCAAAATGAAAAGACATTGAATATCAGGTCGGAGACAAAGTGTTTCTTAAAGTTTCACCTTGGAAAAAGGTGCTTAGATTTGGCCGTAAAGGCAAATTGAGTCCGAGGTTCATCGGACCATATGAAATATCCGAACGAATTGGGCCAGTCGCATAAAGATTGATATTACCCCCTGAACATGAAAAGATTCACAATGTTTTTCATGTTTCGATGCTTCAACGTTATAGATCCGATCCATCACACATAATTAATTCATCAGAGGTTGAGATTCAATCTGATTTGAGTTACGAAGAAGAACCGGTCCCTATTTTGGCACGTGAAGTAAAAGAACTACGAAATAAGAAAATATCTTTAGTGAAGGTGTTGTGGTTTAAGCACGGGGTTGAAGAAGCTACTTAGGAACTTGAAGACACTTTGAAGGATCTATATCCTAACTTATTCACTGGTAGGATTTTCGGGGACGAAAATTCCTTATGTGGGGGCGAGTTGTGACAGCCCTAAATTGACCCTAGTCGGAAAGTGGTTTCGAGACCACGAAACCGAGTCATAAAAAATAATTAACAATCATATTTGATGCTTATTATATATGAATATGCATGTGTGAAAATTTCATGCTTAAATTTTGTATATAGTATGTGAAATTTATTAAATAGGACTTGTGTGAGAAAATTTAGAAATGTGCTAGGCAAATGTTAAAGTGGTCTATTAATGCATGTTAGAAAATGCTTGTACTTGCATGTCAAATTAGCCAAATTTTAGATAGTGGCGGCCATGTTATGGATTAAAACATATTATAAATATTTTATGTTAATATTTTGTGTTAAAAAAATAAAGAATATGGATAATAAAATAATAGTGGTTAGTGGGAGGAGAAACCAAAGTTAGCTTATGTTGCTCCTCCATTGCCGTAACTAGAGGAAGAAGAAGAAGAAAAATTCGGCCAAGGTGGTTCTCTAGATTAAGGTATGTTCAATGTTACTTTTGGAAGTTTATACATCCTTTGGATGATTAGTCTAAATTCTATCTATCTCATGGTTGGATTTGGGGTTGTTGGAGAGTTAGGATTCACTAAGAAGCTTAAAATTTTAGTTGATGCCTTGATGCTATTAGCATGTTAGTTATGTGGATGTGTTAAGTTGCTGGTTATGTTAGCATAAAAGTTGAAATTTTAACTTATTTTGTTTGGAGGTGCCGAATTTAGATTTAAGAAAAGAATGGGTAATCGGTTGTGCTTGGTAGAATGGTGGATGAAAGTTGCCGAATGTGGTCTTTGGTTTGGGCATAAGAAATAATATTATGCATAGGTTTCGGTTTTGTTAGTACTTATATAATTATAATTAGTTCATTTTGATAGTTTGGTATGAGGTGATAAGTAAAAGTTTAAAGGTAGCTTAAGTCAATTGATATTCGGCTAATGATTTTGAATTGAAGTTTTGTTAGGTTGTGGAATGAGTGGCCGAGAGAACTATAGGCTATGTAAGGATGAAATTTGCTTATAAGCTGTGTGTGTATGGCTTTATTTATTGATGACATTTAACATTAATTTTTATCATTTGTATAATTGTGCATTCGGTCTTTGGGAGTTAATAGACGAAGCTAAAATGATGAAAAATGTTTCTAATTAGACTTGTAAAGTTGTTGTGGCTATTGCCGGATGTATGTTTGGTTAATAGAGTCTCCAAATTGGTTATATATGTGTATGCTATTAGAAATTCAAAGAATTTTCGGCAAAATGTGGTTGAGGGTTAAGTTATGAGAACTTTGGGGGTATTCATATTTGGACCTTAAGATTATATATATATACTTTGGCTATGTGAGTTAGGTGTTAAATAACTTAATTATGTGATAGGCATATTCGGTCTTTGGTTGGTAATAATATAACCCAACAAAAAAAAAAAAAAAAATTAATTATAATATTAAAAGCATGCATTATGTATATGTATTGAAGTTTATATGATTGTCTATTGTGACTACTAAAAAGTAAAGTCGAGTAAGTAATTTAAATAAATTTATTTGTTCTAAATTAAGCTCAAGAGCAAAAGGGGTCTCAATCAGATAGGGGAAAGGAGAAAGAAGCCGAGTAGATTATCCACAACTGTTCAAAACACCGAGGTAAGTTTTGAGTAATCACTTTTAGTAAATGATTGATGATACTTGGATAAGTGTAAAGCTGGATCTTTTAGTCTTATTTGAATAAAGTGTATGATTAATAACTTATTTATATGATTCATAGATGATTGATCATTATAGGATAAGTTGAATGATAGAAGGAGTATGTGAGAATTTTCTATGATGTTTGAACCGTAATATTAACAATGGTACTCGTATGAAGCTTATTTTGAATGTGGAAATGACTACTGTTGTGATATGTAGAATGAGATGTGGTAAAATATAAATATATATATACATGATATATGGTGATTATATCCGGACTTAAGGTCCATAGGCTATATGCGGGAATTATATCTGGACTGAAGGTCCGTAGGCTATATGCGGGAATTATATCCGGACTTAAGGTCCGTAGGCTATATGCGGGAATCATATTCGAACTTCGAGTTCGCCGGCTATGTGCTGGAATTATATCCGGGCTAATAGTCCCGAAGGCTTTGTGCTAGTGATCGGACTCGGGTTTTAAACCTAGCACGCCGGTGATTTGAGTAAAATCGTGAATTTGAATATTCGAGAAAACCACTATTGATTTGGTATGATACACTAAGATAGCCAGGTACGTACTACGTACTCATATGTCGATTGATGTTTTTGAAACAAACCATTAATATAAATAATGATAATTAGATATATATATATACATATGTATTTATCAGTTTGTATATATATATATGTATGTGTGTGGATGAGTACCGTATCTACGAATAAGAGAATGGTCTATTTGGCTGATGTTCGTTGTTATAAGGAAGTATATGTCTAAATTTAATTGTATGAGCTAAATAGTACGGTAAAGTATGTGCTAAAAGCCTTGTGAGTATACATGTATGTATTAGGCCAATCAGCCTTATAACTAGTACGCTTGTGTTCAACCGGTCAAATGATTTACAGTTTAAGTATGAACTTAGCGATTCTTAATGTTTGATTTTAAATGAAATGCTTAAAACTTACTAAGCATGTTAATGCTTACTTTGTTGTCTTAATTCTATGTTTTGTAGATTTTGTTTGTCAGCTACGGTTTTCAGGGATCTCAAAGTCAAAGTCATCCACACTATCTAAGCCCTTTTTTGGTACTTTTTTAGTTGAACTTTGATAATGGCATGTATAGGACTGACCTTTGTTGTTAATTAAGTATCTTTTGGTAATGTATATTCGTATAGGCATGCAAAAATGGCTTGTATATTTTGAGTATAGCATTATAATCATTTTGTATATATGGTCTTATGATATGGTTATTGAGTGGTATGGAAATGCTTGGTAATGATTAGCCATTGGAATGGCTAATCATGATCATATTTGGTGCTATGCATGTCAAATTGCTAGCTAATCCATGGAAACCATGAAATAGGTAAAATTTACCACAAAATAGATTCAGACAGCAGTAGTGACGTGAATTTGAAAAATCACTAAAAATAGTAGAAATGGAATTAAATAATGAATAAGTTATGGAATCGAAGCCTGATGAGTCTATTTTCATATGGAAGAAGCAAAACAGGTATATGTGCTATATTTTATGAGATGTTTAAATTTTTGTGAAACAGGGTCAGAGCGATTTCTGGATCCCCTGTTATGACTTTGGAAATTCGCCATAAATTTTAAAAAGATAATTATAAGTCATGATTTATATGTACAGATTCAGTATTGAGTCTGGTTTTATTAGAGACAAACGGCATAGTCATTGAAGCTCTGTACAGGGAGATATCTGATTCGTAATACATAGAGGTCAGAGTAGTCGAACCCTGAAACAGGGGAGATTTTAACTAATAAACTGTACTAATTGGCCCAACCAAAAATTCTGAAAAAAAATTAGTAGATAGATGTATGAGTCTAGTTTCAGGAAAAATTTACGGAACTGGATTTCAAGTTTTGGAACTCGAGATATGATTTTTAAAGCGACTGTGATGCAGTTAGCCAGCTTGTCTGGAAATTTTAAAATGAATTGTATGAGCTGTTTAAGAAATGAATTAAGTCCGTTAACACCTCGTGTTCGACTCCGGAAACGGTCTCGAGTACGGGGCGTTACAATATGTATGTGACTTGATAGTTGATAAATTATATGTGATGTAAGGTTAAATTTATACATGAATTAAATAAGTGTATTTGGCTTTGAACAAATGGTAAGTATATTATGGAATTAATTTTTGGTTATGCATATATAAGTGATCATAAATAATCGGTCTTATAAGAGTTATATGTACATAATATTAAATTACGGTTCTTGGACTTATATAATTGAGTAAGTGTATGTTGATTTATATTATGACATTTTGGCTTTTGAAAATTGAGCAGTGGTTTTATGACTTAACCACTGAATATTCGGCTAAGGTAATAATATATGTGGTTGGTATATTATTATTGAAGATATAAGTTGAGAGTAAGCTTGTTAATGATATTGAAATTTGGTTAAATATTTGGTAAAATTAAGTTAATTATATTATCGGCTTGTTTATTTGCTTATGACTTACTAAGTTTAAGTAGCTTACTGTGTGTATATCTGTCTTTATTTTATAGATTTGGAGTCAAGCTACAAGCTCAGGGACTGTCAGCCAAGTTCATCACACTATTTACTATTTTAGTACCTTTTTAGCTTAGTTTAAATTATGGCATGTATAGGCTAAAAAATATATTAAAAAGTGCTGATTTTGGTTATGTATTAAAAGCCATGTGAAAATGGCTTGCTATTTATGTTGGGATTTGATTTTATGTGTGCTTAGTTATAATGTTCATGATCTTGGTTTGATATATGCGTTTATGCTTGATTTTGATTTGATTCGTGTTAAGTATTTTGTATAATGAAAATGGTTTTATTTTTTTTTAGGCTTGAATTCGGTTGGGTTGAATTATGGCTTAAGTCTTTTGATAAATATGCTGCATGTTATGATCTTTTAAAGTTTTGTGTTATTTTGAAGGTGTAATTAAGTATATTCAGCTTGTAAAGGTGTTTTGTGGTTCGGTCATAAGTCTTTGATTGATGTTAATTATGCTAAGATTGCCATGTGTTTTTTTAAGCAAAAATTATGACATGCTTGCAATAAATTGATAACCATTATAAATTTAAACTAGAACATGCGTATATGTGATATTTGGCCACATTGTTTTAGTTAAATTTTATTTATACTTTACTTGTGTATAAGGTGATTATACTATGGTTGTTATGTGTATATGTGAATATGCTTGTGGCTGTATTTATAAATTTGTAAGTTGCTTATAAGTTTGCAAATTGATACAAATGATCCATGATAGCCGAATAGGCTAGATTAATAAAGTATAGAGTATTTAATTTAATTATTATGATAATTTAGACATATTGGGCCTTAAATTAATGTAAGAAGTTTGGTAAGGACAAGAATATGTGTGCTTAGGTATTCAGCTTTGACATATTGATGAGCTTTTATATGACCATATATATATATATATATATACTTTCACCTTTAGTTGATATACATTTGTGCATGGCAGTGTAATTCACTTGGTAATTATGAATTATTAATTATGTATAAATGAAATTAAAAATAGCCAAGTGGACATAGAATTAAAAAGAGTTATTTATAACCGAATGTTTGTTTCTAAAGCATGCTAATAATTATGACAAATAATTTACCCATAGTCTAGCTCATTAATGTAGCATAGTCTATATGAATGAAAGGAGTTAGTAATGAAATTTAGTTTAATGGATAATTAACTTGTGAATATGCATGACTTGCTTAAGTATATATATAAGAAAAGGGTCATATATTCTGTAAGGATATTATTGATTAATTACAAGCTCAGTATATGCAATGAATTCTTTTAATATATATATTTTGGATTAAATTTTACTTAAGCTATGTGGAGATTGATAATAAATTTATGATCAGATATTTTTTTGAATCTTAAGCATTGATGTAATTTAAAACTTAAATTAATGTGAAAATTTTCAGAATCATGCATTCGTTTAGTAATGTCTCGTAACCCCATTCCGACGACGGATATGGGTTAGGGGTGTTACATTTTATTAGTATCAGAGCTACGGTTTAGTCGGTTCTAGGACTAACGTAGCGCGTGTGAGTCTAGCTATACATGCCATAATATTATTCTGTGATAGTGTGATGACTTCTGACATTTGAAATGTATTTTCATATAGTAAATAGATCCCGACAGAGCTGTAGCTGATGATGTTGAGAGTGTAGCGCCTGCTCTTGCGCAAGGGACAGTGCAGGCTGATTCTCGACTGACGTCGAGTAATCAAGAAAGTGAGGCTAAACAAGCCTTCTATCAAATGATGAATGACTAGTTCACTCAATATATCCAGACTAACCTGACTACACAACAGCCTCCACCCCCGATTAATCCATCTTCCATGCCTACTGTGCCTCAAGTAAGTGATCTGTTGCGATTGAATAGACCACCTGTTGATAAAATCAGAAAACATGGAGTTGAAAAGTTTAAAGCCACTGATGATGACGACGCTGAGCAGGCTGAGTTTTGGCTTGATAATACCATCCGTGTGTTTGATGAGTTATCCTGTACTCCAGATGGATGTTTGAAATGTGCTATATCCTTGCTTCGAGACACAACATAGCACTGGTGGAATACCCTAGTATTAGTAGTTCCGAGGGAGCAGGTGACTTGGGAATTCTTTCAGACTGAGTTTTATAAGAAATATATCAGTCAGAGATTTATCGATCAGAAGCGTAAAGAATTTCTAGAGCTGAAACAGGGTTGGATGACAGTGATAGAGTATGAGCCGAAATTTGTGATACTCAGTCAGTATGTCTGAGAGTGTGTTTCTACCGAAGCCATAATGTGTAAAAGATTTGAAGATGGACTGAACGAAGACATTAAATTATTAGTTGGCATACTTGAGATAAAGGAGTTTGTGGTACTTGTGGAGCGAGCTTGCAAAGTTGAGGAGCTCAGGAAAGAGAAAAAAAAAAGCTGATTTTGAAGTTAGAGATATGTGTAAGAGATCATTCAGCAGGTCAGTCTAGTCGGCATCAAAGAAGTTCCAAGATGATTTTAGTCATTCAAAAGTCACTTCAGGTTATTCTCGACGAGACCAGAGTAGACCACCGGTGAGTTCGAGAGCTACTTCAGTAGCCAGTGTGGGTAATGTCAGATCAAATCAGCGGCCCTTCCACTCGGCACCGTCGGATCACTAAGGCCGACTTTTGTCCCTGCTCGACGGGTGGGTCTTGCAGTCAAGCTCCCTTCTACCTTTGCACTCGAGGGCTAATCTCCGTCCGGCCCGAGGAAACCTTTGCATGCCTCTGTTACCTTTTGGGAGGCCTACGCCCCATAGAAACTGTCTCAATTTTGATATAACCAACGTGGTCTTTTTTTTTACTTAGTAAAGGTATATACGTGAGACACAATCTACTAATTAATCTATGCCATTTAAATACTCTAAATACTCTAACTATACTTGGGTCTCGTCTTATAATACCTCGGGAGCTAATGAAACTATTTTAGTGAAATTTAACTGTCTCAATTCCCAAGCGATCGCACCAAAAATTCGTGTTCTTTTTGGAAACATTATGGTAAACGACATCCCGGCAGTTGCAGATTATATGATCGGGCGTATTTTAAATGTGGATCGACAGATCATTATATTCAAGATTGCCCAGGGTTAGCTGAAGAAAACCTAGTACAGAACACGAGATTGGGTAATACTGCAGCTCGAGGTAGACCACCCAGAAATGCTGGTAATGCGAGTGGCAATCAGAGAGGGACTAAAGATACAACAGTTAGATCTGAGGCTCGTGCACCTGCTAGAGCCTATACTATACGTGCACGAGAGGAGGCTTTATCCCCAAACGTCATTACTGGTACATTCACTCTTTATGATACTAATGTAATTGCATTGATTGATCCTGGTTCTACTCATTCAGCAAGACTCTACCTGTTGAGTCTATTAAGTTTGTAATTAGAGTGTCAAACCTCTTGGGTCGGTGTGTTATGGTTGATAAAGTGTGTAAGAATTGTCCTTTGATGGTTCGAGATTTGTGCTTTCCGATTGATTTGATGTTGCTGCCATTTGATGAGTTCGACATGATTCTGGGTATGGATTGGCTAACTTTACATGATGCTGTTGTAAATTGCAAAAGAAAGACCATTGATCTACGGAACCAGAATGATGAAGTTATTCAGATTGAATCTAGTGATTTGTATGGTTTACCAGCTTTACATGTAAATAACTTTACATGAAGTTATTCGATGCTAGCTCAAAAATATGTGAAAAATGGGTGTAAAGCTTATTTTGCTTACGTGCTCACAGTAAAGCGGCTGAAAGAAACATTAAATCAGTACCTGTTGTATGTGAGTATCCAGATATGTTTTCAGAAGAATTACCGGGTTTGCCACCTATTCGGGAAGTAGAGTTTGGTGTTGAGTTAATGCCTGGGACAACTCTGATATCCATAGTTCCGTACAGGATGGCACCTACAGAATTAAAAGAATTGAAAACTCAGTTGCAAGAATTGATAGATAGAGGTTTCGCGAGACCGAGTTTCTCTTTGTGGGGTGCATCTGTGTTGTTTGTGAAAAAGAAAGATGGAACTATGAGAATGTGTATTAATCAGAGACAACTTAATAAGGTGACTATAAAGAATAAGTATTCGTTTCCACGAATTGATGATCTGTTTAATCAACTGAAAAGGGCTACAGTATTTTCGAAGATAGATTTGAGATTAGGCTACTACCAATTGCGAGTTAAGGACTCTGATGTACCAAAGAATGCTTTCAGAACGAGGTATGGACACTATGAGTTTCTGGTTTTGCCATTCGGATTCAGTAATGCACCTGCTGTTTTCATGGATTTGATGAATCAAATCTTCAGACTGTATCTGGACCGATTTTTGGTTGTGTTTATAGACGATATTTTGATTTACTCTCGTGATGAAGTTGAACATGCTGAGCATTTAAGACTTGTGTTGCAGACTTTGAGAGATAAACAGTTGTATGCAAAATTCAGTAAATGTGAGTTCTGGTTAAGTGAAGTTAGTTTTCTGGGTCATGTGGTATCAGCATCAGGTATTCGGGTTGATCCGAGCAAAATTTCAACTATACTTGAT
This sequence comes from Gossypium arboreum, assembly GCF_025698485.1. NCBI lineage: Eukaryota > Viridiplantae > Streptophyta > Magnoliopsida > Malvales > Malvaceae > Gossypium > Gossypium arboreum. The sequence goes on along the minus strand of NC_069071.1, from coordinate 98,530,121 downwards.
TGGAAACCTCTGAGGAATATTTCTGAAGTCCGGAGCTTTCTGGGACTTTTTGGTTATTATAGATGATTCGTGAAAGGTTTCTCTATGATTGCAGCTCCGATGATGAAGCTATTGCAGAAAGATGTTAAATTCGAGTGGTCAGAGAAGTGCTAGAAAAGCTTTGATCAGTTGAAAGCCCTTTTGACTGAAGCTCCAGTACTAGTTCAGCTAGAATCAGGTAAAAAATTTATTATTTATAGTGATGCATCATTAAGTGGTTTGGGCTGTGTTCTGATGCAGGAAGGTAGAGTGATAGCTTATGCCTCAAGACAGTTGAAGCCACATGAAAAGAACTATCTTACACACGACCTAGAATTGGCAGCCATTGTATTCACCTTGAAAATTTGGCGTCATTATCTGTTCGGTGAAAAATGTGACTTTTATTCTAATTATAAAAGCCTGAAATATTTCATGACTCAGAAAGATCTGAATTTGAGATAACAGCGATGGTTAGAATTGCTAAAAGACTACGAGCTTGTGATTGACTATCACCCGGGAAAGGCTAACGTGGTTGCTGATGCTTTAAGCTGAAAATCACTGTTTACTTTGCGTGCAATGAATGCGCATATGGCCATGTCTGATGATGGTTCGATAGTAGCTGAATTGAAAGCTAGACCATTATTTTTTCAATGAATATGCGATACCCAGAAGGTTGATAATGAATTGATTGCAAAACGAACTCAGTGTGAGACGGATGCTGATTCAGAGTTCAGAGTTGATACTGATAACTGTTTGAGATTCAGAGACAGAATATGCGTTCCGAGGAACTAATAGTTGATTCAGATGATTTTGAATGAAGCTCATAATATTCGTTTATCTGTTCATCTAGGTAGTACAAAGATGTATAATGATCTGAAACAGATTTACTGGTGGCATGGTATGAAACGAGACATTTCTGACTTCGTTGCAAGATTTTTAGTCTCTCAATAAGTGAAAGTTGAACATCAAGTACCTTCGGGATTACTTCAGCCTATCATGATACCTGAGTGGAAGTGGGATAGAGTCATGATGGATTTTGTATCTGGTTTACAGTTAAAACCGAGCAAGAAAGATGCAATATGGGTTGTTGTTGATAGATTGACTAAATCGGCTTATTTTGTTCCGATACGTACGGACTACTCACTTGAGAAGCTAGCTGAATTGTATGTTTCTCAGATTGTGAGATTACATGGTGTGCCTATATCTATTGTTTCGGATAGGGATCCAAGATTTACATCGCGGTTTTGGAAGAAACTGCAAGATGCACTAGGTTCAAAATTACATTTCAGTACTACTTTCCATCCACAAACAGATGGCCAGTCTGAACTAATTATTCAGATACTTGAGGATATGTTGAGATGTTACATTCTCGAGTTCGAAGGTACGTGGGAACGATACCTGCATCTGATTGAATTCACGTTTAATAACAGCTATCAATCGAGTATCAAAATGGCACCTTATGAGGCTTTGTATGGTCATAAATGTCGTACACCATTGTACAGACTGAGCTTAGTGAAAATAAGATACACGGGGTTGACTTGATCAGAGAAACTGAACAGAAAGTAAAAGTAATCCATGAAAGTTTGAAAGCAGCGTCAGATCGTCAGAAATCTTATGCAGACTTGAAACGTAAAGATATAGAGTTTCAGATCAGAGATAAAGTCTTCCTGAAAGTCTCACCGTGGAAGAAAATACTCAGATTTGGTCGTAAAGGCAAATTGAGTCCGAAGTTTATTGGGCCGTATGAGGTTATAAAGCGTATCAGGCCGATTGCTTATAGACTATTGTTGCCACCTGAGTTAGAAAAGATCCACAATGTATTCCATATTTTGATGCTTCGTAGATGCCGATCAGATCCTTCACATGTGATTAGTCCGTCTGAGATTAAATTCAGCCTGATATGACCTACGAAGAATAACAGATTTGCATTTTGACTCGTGAAGTTAAAAAGTTGCGGAATAAGAAGATTCCGTTAGTTAAAGTATTGTGGCATAAGCACGGAGTTGAGGAAGAAACCTGGGAGCCAGAGGATACAATGAGAGAACGTTATCCGAACCTATTCACCGATAAGATTTTCGGGGACGAAAATCCCTAAGGGGGGAGAGTTGTAATAGCTCGATTTAGACCCTAATCAAAATGGTGGTTTCAGGACCACGAATCCGAGTCAAAAAAATATTTAAAAATTATTTTCTGTGTTTATTTTGTTTGAATTATATCTATGAAATTTTTGTGATTTAATTTTTTCGTTTAGGCGTCCGATTAAATAAAAAGACTTAATCGCGTAAACTAAAAATTTGATAGTTTAAAATAAAAGGGCCAAATAGTTAGTGGTTTTCTACGTTGGAGTATTTATAATGTAATTATTCCATTAACATGTGGCTTGTACAGTAATGGACATAGGTTATATAATTTTATTATTATTTCATTAAGGTTAATTAGGTAAATTAATAATAAGTTAATATATGTTACTATATATTATAAAATAATAAGCCATATTCATGTTATTTTTTTCATCCTTGCACCGAAACTAAAACAAAGAAAAAAGAAAGAAAACAAAGTAGGGTTCGGCCTTGTTCAAGCTAGATTAAGGTAAGTGTTCAGCTCGGTTTTTGATAATTTTTACGTTTTTGAGATCATTGCTTCGAGTACTTCAAAACCCATGCTTGATTTTTTGATTTTGATAAATATTTTGAGTGGTGCCATTGTTGATAGCTTGTGATTTTTGTGGTTTGATGATGAAAAATGAAAGATATGTTTTAGCTTAACATATTTTGTATTGGAATTTTTGATAATTTTGAGTAATTAGGACTTAATTGCAAAAATAATAATTTGAGGGACTAAAATGTGAAATTTATGAAATCTATGGACTTGTATGGTAGTGGGTAAAATTTGGCCAAACATGGGTATTTGGAAATTTTGTGTATTTTGTGTTTTGTGCAATAAGGACTAAATTGTAAAAATTATAAATGTCAGGGGTAAAATGGTATTTTGCCTATTTATGTGTTTTTGGGCTAAATTTAATGAAAATATGTTTGAATGAGCTTAATTTGAATATGTTTAGATCAAGAACCAAAGAAATCGGATTTGGATCGGGGAAAAACGAAGGTTGTCGACTAGCTGCCCGATTCCGTTTTGTACCGTCCGAGGTAAGTTTATAAGCAAATAGACGTGTTTATTTGGAAATTAAATGTTATATTTATATACTGTTATGAAATGTTAGAATTTAAATATGCTATGGCCGAACATGATTAAATTTGGCTACTACTTTTTCGAGTTCGATTCGATCGAGTTACGACATTCGAAAGTCCCGTATGAACCTTATGAATAGTTAGGATACATATGTCATGACATAAGATTCCGATATATAACTGGACTTTTTGGGACTATTATTTTAGTTTAAATTTTTTTATTCTTGTAATCTGGGCTCGGCTAAATTGGCCCATTACAACAGGTTTAAGGGAGAAGGATAACAGAGGATGGAGGTTTGCAGAGGTATTATGAGAGGTTGCCATGGTAATGCTGGTGAAGAAAATGAAAAACACCTAGCCAGCAATGAGAGCACTGAGCATTTGGTGCACCACATGCACGTGTAATAGAGAATATTCACCTCAAAATTAGGAAAAAAATAGTCATTGGCTGACGACTTTTACCCTAAAAGACAACCCAAGTATAAAAGGCAATAAAAAGGAAAACAAAGAAGGCTGCTGGAGCTTGGACAATGGTCTCATTATTTCAAGAAGGGCAAGTTGAGCTGACTATGCACTTTGGTGAAGACGAGCAACGAGACATTGTGTAACACCCCTAACCTGTATCCGTCATCAGAATAGAGTTTTGGAGCATTACCGAAAATTTTAAAACATTTTACAAATAATTTATATAAATTACTATTCATTTACTGAGGTTATTCAAAACGTCCCTTAATTGGACAATCAAGGCCCAATACGAGCATTAGAATTGAGTCGAGTCTTAATCAGGAACTCTAAGAATTTTTCGTGAAATTACAAAAATTTCCCAAGGTGCAGGGCTCACACGCCCGTGTGGTCTAAGGGATACGCCCGTGTGACCCTGGGACACGCCCGTGCTGCAGGCCATGTTCGACCCCATGTAACTCTCTGACTTGTGCACACGGTCATGCCAGACGCCCATGTGCTAGACCGTGTGGTTAATTAATCAAATTCAAAATTAGGTGCAGGTTTCACACGGCTAAGGCACACGCTCGTGTAGCACATATGACTGAGACACACGATCGTGTCTTTGCCCGTGTGCTAAATTTTGAGCATCCCGTTTCTCAAATTTTAGGTGCAGGGGACACACGGCCTAACCACATGCTCATGTTACCAGGCCGTGTGTCACACACGGTCTAGACACACGCCCGTGTAGACAAAATGAAGCCATTTCTAGCTTCATTTCTCTCCTAAAATTTCACCCAAGACTTGCACTTGAGACACACATCAAATACCAACCATTCAAGCATTTATATTTGACAATTTCCATCATTCAACATGGCATACCTGTAACAGCCCAATTCCGATGAAATCGGAACAGTGGTCTCAGGACCACAAATCCTAGCCAAAAAATAAAATTTATTTTTATTTTATTATATGGTTCATATTATGATAGAAATGTCATGTGAAAATTTTGATAAGAAAATTTTACCAATTATGTGTTTAATTACAGGAAGGACCAAATCGCATAAAATGTAAAAGTTGGATTCTAGTAGCTAGAAGGATGAAATAGCTATGGAATTCAAAACTTAAGGTCCTTATATGGTAATTAGACCATTAAAAAAAGTATGTAGATATTTTGGTATGACTCATTCATGGTAAAATAAAAAAAGGCTAAGGACTAAATTGGAAAGATGAAAAGTTATTAAATGACAATTTAATTAAATGAAAATGAAAATAATTTCATATCATCTTCCCCAAATATTTCTATAGAAACCTGAGGAGAGAGGAAGAAGACTTATCAAGCTTATTTGGATAAGAAATCGAGCCCTATTTTTAGTAATTTTTGTATTTTTGACACAAGGGTAGTCTAATCATTCTATTTTGGGGATTAATTTGAAAAGTTATCAAAATATGAAATTTGGGTCATGGATGAATATGCTGGAAATATGAAAATTATGGTAGAAAATGAAAGGTTGTTGATAGATAAACAACTTTTACAAAGCAATTTTTGATGGAAACTTAATTTAGGGACTAAAATGAAAAAGTGATAAAACCCATGGAAATTTTTGAAATTTGTGAAATGTATGTGCTATAACTGTAGTATATAAATTTTGGTTAGGCTTGAAATAGGGAATAAATTGCATAAATTTCATTTTCTGAGCCTAGGGATGAAATGCGAATTTATTGAAAAGTTAGGGGCAAAATATTAATTTTTCCTAGGATAAAAATTGAGTCTACTTGAATATAAAATATGATAAATTGATGTCAAATTTACTCATATAGATCCGGATAGACCAAATTCGGAGCTAGAATGAGGAAAAGAAGAAAAAGTTGGGTTAGTAGATTTTTTATACACGAACAATTGTCGAGGTAAGTTCGTGTAACTAAATTTTATATGTTTTTATGCTTGAATTAAGTGTTGTGTTTGTAAAATGTATAAATATCATATATGTATATGACGTTGAAAATATACCTGACAAATCCCGATTAACGAAAATGACCGATAAAGGATAAATGAGAAAAATGTTACTTTTATGCTAAGAATGAATGTGGAATGTGATCATTTAAATTATATGAATGTTATAGATGTATGAAATAATTACACGTAGGGAAATGCTTGAAAATTTTAAATCTCATTGAATAAATGAATATCGATGGATATGTGATTTCTCGAAATGAATGAGGTCCTGCATTTGTTGCTGACGGGATTTAGCTCAGACGAGTAATCCTATTGACCTTATTTATGAAAGCATTTAGCCTGAACAGGTAATCCTAATATAAATCCTCTTAAGCATATGTTATGAATTGGATTTAGCCCAGACGGGTAATCCAGATCAAACTCTTTAGAGCATATGTCATAAAAAGGATTTAGCCTGGACTAGTAATCCTGCTGTATACATGTGTGGCTCGAGAGTGTACTCTCCGATATAGTACCCTATGTGTACCATTGGACATGAATTGATGGATTCTGATTCGTGCACCTCGAGTGTACTACCTATGTAACCATCAATTTTTAGATAAATTCAATGAGTAAAAATCTTGATATGAAAAGAGATGGATAACAAATGAGTTATTACATGTATCCTGCTGAAATACAAGTAAATGATGATACATGACATATGATATATGAAAACATGAGATGATGATATTTGTACATGGACTTTATTTGTAACGCCCTAAAGTTTGGGCCTAGAAGTATTAGGTCTTGAGTGTGGGTATAGTTAGGAGACTGCACATAAATATTTAGTTGTGCAAGAAAGTGACACAAACGCATGTTTGACTTAGTGGTTGTGTGCTCTAGAAGTGTATGGGAAGTCATGGGTTCAAGCCTTGGCTTCCACAAAATTTTACTTTTTAAGAATAAAACCCTTATCTTTGGCCAGTAGGGTTATAAGTTTATTTTGGTAAAAACATGACAGAATGGGCTTGCTGGTCTAGTGGATAGTGGCATGTGAAGTGTGCTAGTGGTTTGAGGTTTGAATTCCTGCTTGTGCAATCGGAGATTATTTTTGCTAGTGGCATTGGAAGGAAGTTGTGTTTGACAGAAACACCAAGACTTTGAACAGATATGAATTGGGTTGCTGTTAGTTGAAATTGAAGAGATGGATGGGAGGAAATTAAGGAGAAAATCAAGCAAGTTTGAATTTGGAGAAGAGTTTTGTTGGGTTTGAACTCTGGCACTTAGTGTTTCGGTTGTGTAGGGATGTTGGGGGAGGTGTTTAGTGTGTGGAAGGCTGAACAAAATTAGGGAGTTCTTTTGGGGTAAAATTCGGCTATGTATTGGAAATTGGTCATTTCATTTTGGGATTTCACCAAATTGTAGTTTTGCTCACTCTTTGTTTTTTGAAGCAGATTTGTGCTAGAAAGTCTTTCGGTATCGGTTGTTTCTGGCTAGTTCTTTCGGGTACTTTCATTTTGGGAATATCTCGGTTGTTGTTCTTCTCCTTTTACTCTTTGACAACTATTTTCCCTTGATACCTTTTGTAGCCGAATAACCTCCTTTCTTTTCTCTCTCTGACCCTTTCGATTTTTAGCCCTAGTCTTGATTGAATCTCTCCTTCTTCTCCTTGACTCAATTGATCACCTCTTTGATCAAATACATTTTTTTCTTCCCTCTCTTCTTATTTGGTACTTTGGCCGAATTTTGTATCTCTCTTTTTTAGTTCAATTTTTGCAAGTAGTCTCTAGCAAATCGGTAAGCACTCGACTCCTTCTTGATCTTTCTCAACGTTTATCAAAGCTCTCCTTTTTTGCACTGATAAAGCCGATTACTTCTTTTGTTATTGCTGAATCTCATTCCCCTTTTCTTGTGTGGTGTTCATTGGTTTCTAGATTCTCGAGGAGTGTAGGAGTTGCAAGCGATACTAAAGCAGTCAAAACCTTTCCTTCATCACTCGATTAAAGGTAACCCTATTTGTAGTTATTGTGATACTGGGGTTGGTTGGCTTGCATCTTTTGATATTCACCGAATGTTACTTTCCCTATAATGGGGTTTTATGCCTTTTATCTAGTATAGGTTGATCTGACTCGCGTGTTTTATCAATCATAACTAATGGATATCACTGGTAATGTAGATATTTGACAAGGAGCGCGTGGTTGATTTTCCTCAGCGGTCTAGTAGGACTAAGCCACTTTTGTTCAATCAAAGACAGGTATTATGATAACTTGGGATCGTATAGAGGGAGGTGGTTTACCCTATTATCAATTGACTAATAGAATACCTTGATTGAATGTAGGATTGGTGCTCGTGGGCTACTCGTACATTTACGTGAGCAGGTGTGTGTAACACTACCATTAGATATTAAACGGAAAAAGCTAAAAAACTGAAAAGTAGGCTGTCGACACCACACGGGCGTGTGGCCGCCCGTGTGGTAGGCCGTGTAACGAAATATGGCCATGTGGTCGATGAGATGGCCATAAGCATTGTCATGGGCCGGAATGATATTGGGCCATTTTGGGCCAACCTGGGGCATGTAGGCCAAATTAGTTTGTGGGCCCTCACGGGAAAATCACACAAAAGTGTGGCAAATGTTGGGCCAGGTTGTGTGAACCACAGGGCTAGGGCCATTTCTGGATTATGTGGGCCATAAGAGCGTGTGGGCCACATGGGCCCGGAATATGGGCTGTGGGCCCGTTATCACCGATTGACTGTTAAGGTTGCACGGGTCGCCGAAGATGATTGTGGACCTACTATTGGGCTGGTAAGCGTACCGAGATTCTTTTTTTTATAAATGACTGATATACCCCTATGTGATGTATGACTGTTTGAGCATGCCATTTTTACTGTATATACATTTATATTATGTTGCATTGCATGGGGTGGGATATATGATTTTGGAGGAAGTGTTAGCCTATTACTAGCAGCTCTGCTGCAAATACTGTTTTAGTGCCGCAACCGGTGCTACTTGGTGTGTGGGGATGGGTGGGTGATTTTATCCCCACATGGTGTGTAGGGCTGGTACGGAGATGGTGTGTAGAGGCTGAATTGGGTAGGATTTTCTAATTGCATACTGTAATGATACTGTAATGGGCTTCGGCCCTACTAATACTGTTTCTAAGATGGACTCACGCCCAGACAGCTACTGTTACCGCTAAGGGCTAAGGCCCTAACTGAAATTGAAAGGGCTTAGGCCCAAAATTGCATTTACTTCTATTGATTACTATTAGGGGATTTCACACACTGAGTTTTCGCAAACTCACCCATCTATTAACTCTGCAGGAAATCCCCAAACTTAGACGGATCAAGGCAGCGGAGGACTCAGTGGGGGCCACTCGACTTAGTTAATTTTTAATATTATCATTAAGGTTTATTTTAGGTTTTGCATTATGCAATAAAGCCTCTTGGGTTATTTTTGATTTTGGTATTTTACTCATATTTACTTGTGATTTACAATCGCTACTAGTATGGAAAAAATTGCGAGTTTTCAAAAAGTCAAACATTTTCAAAACCACCATAGATATGTAACTCGTTTTCAAAACTTCCGCAAATAACAAACCGTTTTCAAAATTAATAACGTTTTATTAAAAGCAACCTTTAAAAAGTACAACCACATTATAAAAGAGCAATAAGACTTTAAATCGACTTTCCGACATATACGAAGAGGCTAGTTAAAGAAAGGGTTTTAAAACGATGAGTCTTAGATTTCAAAAAGCACTTCAATGTGACATCGTCAGATTCGACCATAACGTCTAAGCCGAGTATGGGGTGTTACATTATTTGATAGATATATGTTCATTCTTGATTATAGATTTGTACACCTTAAGTGTACTAATCGTGACCTTGATGTTCTGAGTAATATGAGTAAAGTTCTGATATGAAATGACCTGAACTCAAAATGAACTATTATGAAATTATACTTGAAATAATAAGATGAATTATGCATGTTGAATGAATACATGCTGTGGAAAGCATATGTGCTTGGAAACTTGATTGTTCTTAAGCCCATATAAGTTTTGATGTTAATATGGAATATATGACTTAAAAGGGCAATGACAATGTGTGTAGGGCTTGAGATCAAACTGATTGGTCATGCCTTACATAGTTATCTCAAAATAGAATGAATTGTAAGTTAAGTACCATGCTATATGGACTTACTAAGCATTTTATGCTTACTTAGTTTTATTTCCTTATTTTAGAGTAAATCAGAAGCTCGTTGGATTGGAAGCTCAGTGGAGATCACTCACACTATCCATCGGCCCATGTTGGTACAGTATGGTAAATCAATTAAGGTTGTAATGGCATGTATAGGATATATTGGCCATATTCGCATGTAAATGTAAATAATACTTGTAATCTAGCCATTGGAATGGCTAGTAATGGTTTGTTCAAATATACTTGTAATGTCAAGCTATGGTAGCTACATATATGTTAAGTAGTTGATCAAATCATGTTTAATACATGGATTGAACTAAGGTAAGATTGTAGACATTTATGCATGAAATGATATGCCATGATGAATGATGGAATTTTCTTGATTTGAATGCTTGAAATTGTTGGTATTTGGATATGTGATTCAAATGCAGGTCATGGGTGTGATTTTGGGTGAGAAATTAAGCTAGGAATGGCTTTATTTTGTCCACGCGGGCAGGCACACGAGCGTGTGTCTAGACTATGTGTGACACACGGCCTGGTACATGGGAGTGTGGTTAGGCCGTGTGTCTTCTGCACCTTAGTTTTAAGAAACAGAATGCTCAGAATTGAGCACATGGGTAGAGACACGGGCGTGTGTCTTAGCCGTGTGTGCTACACGACCTAGAACATGGGCGTGTGTCTTGGCCATGTGAAACCTGCACCTAAATTCGAAATGAATTAATTAACGACATGGCCTAGCACATGGGCGTGTGGCACGACTGTATGCACAAGTCAGAGAGCTACATGGGGTCAAACACATCCTCTAGCACGGGTATGTCCTAGGGTCACATGGGTGTGTCCAAGGCTGTGCCACAAGTCAGAGAGTTACATGGGGTCGAACATCACCTCCAGCACGGGCGTGTCCTAAGGTCACACGGGCGTGTGAGCCCTACACCTTAATTTTTTTTTGAAAATGTCGCAAAAAATTCTTAGAGGATCTGATTAAGTCTCGACTCGATTCTAATGCTTGTATTGGACATTGAGGGTCCATTTAAGGGACGTTATGAATGATTTTAAAATTTGAATAGTAACTTGCATGATTTATCTGTAAATGTTTCTGAAAGTTCTGATAATGCTCTGAAACCCTGTTCCGACGATGGATACGGGTTAGGGGTGTTACAATACCATTACATGCATATGTGTTAATAAACTTACCTTGGCTTAACTTAGGCATTAAAATCATTTGATCACATATACATAACATATCACATATGAATATATCATCAAAACCTTTTTTAATCATACCAAAATAAGCCATTACTAGCCATTCCTATGACTAGGTTACAAAACATCATTTTCAAGCCACTATTGGTCAAGTTGTCCTATACATGCCATTATACCAAAATAGTTTTATTAAGTATACCCAAAATGACTAGTTGATAGTGTGACAATGCTCCAGTGAACTCCAACATTCGCGAGCTTTCGAGCACTATAAAACAGGGGAAAAATAAACGGCGTAAGCATTACATGCTTAGTAAGTTCGTATAACGGAAACTAAACTTACCAGTCTCGTTTATTAAATCTAAGCATATAATAACAAGTTTTCCATCCATTTGACTAAATTGCCTAAACACATGCATCCAATCAAACATGTTAGTCACCAAAATCTTCATATCAAGCAAGAAAACATAGATGAGCTCATCATGCAATATTCATTCAATTTATTGAAAATTCATCTTATAATTCTCATGCCATGCCAATGGTTATATATATCTGTTGAATCATTGAAATTCCGATGAATACTCAGGTGGTACACTCGGGGTGTACAATTTAATAATCTGTCAATTCTTATTTAAGGTTACCTCTTAGGGCACTTAACCAAGGAACATGCTCTCGAGTCACATATTGTATAATAGGATTACTAGTCTAGGCTAAATCCTTTATATAACGTATGCTCAAAGAGCTCGATTAGGATTACCAGTCCAGGCTAAACCCTAATCGTAACATATACTCGAGAGGTATTATATCAGGATTACCCGTCCGGGCTAAATCCTTTCTATAATAAGGTCAATAGGATTATTCATCCAAGTTAAATCCTGTCTGCAACAAATGCAGGACCTTATTAGTTTCGAGAAAGTGCATATAATCATTGGAATTCAATATTCAATCGGGACTTAACCCTTTTTCACCATTTCAAACATGTATTAAGTTTCTCATTATAGCATTCAAGTAATGTACATCAATTTAAGTCACATTCCATACAAACAAAGCGTTCAGTTAAACATATTTACATGCTCAATTAGGTTACACGAACTGACCTCGACACTTGTTTGCGTATATAATCTACTAATTTGAAATCTTTTCTTTTCCTTGATCTAGGCTCGAGTTTGTGTTATCTGGATTTATATAAATGAATTTAATCATCAATTTCACATATTTCATATTTATTTGGACTCAATTTACGCCCTAGGTAAAATTACTATTTTGCCCCTAACTTTTTTATAAATTCCAATTTTGTCCCTAGGCTCGAAAAATGAAACTTGTGCAATTTACTCCCTTTTTCAAGCCTAACCAAAATCCCATGACAAATTTTATAGCACATGCCTTCATAAAAACTAAGAATTTTTCATCAAATTCCACAAGTTTACATTTTAGTCCTTAAATCATGTTTTCATCAAAAAATCACTTTGTAAACGTTGTTTTTCTATCAACAACCTTTCATTTTCTACCAAAAATTTCTAATTTTCAGCATATACATCCATGACTCATTTTTCATATTTTGATAACTTTTCAAATTAATCCCCCAAATAGATAGTTTAAGCTATCCTAGTTTTAAAAATATCAAAATTACTAAAAACAGAACAAGGGAACTTACCCAATTAGGCCATGAAAGTTTCTTCTCTCTCTCCTAGGGTTTCCATGTATTTTAGGTTGAAGAAGATGAGAAAATAAGATGATATTTTCTTTTCATCTTTTAATTAATTAAGTATTTTGCAATTTCTAATTTAGTCCTTGCCCTTTTTCTATATTTCCATGGATGAGTCACCAAGAATCTACATACTTTTCCTTAATGGTCTAATTACCATATAAGAACATCTAGATTTGAATTCCATAGCTATTTAATCCTTATAGCTACTAGAATTTCAAATTTTGCATTTTATGCGATTTAGTCCTTCTCGTTATTAAACACTTAATCGATAAAATTTTCGTATCAAAATTTTCACACGACATGCCTATTATAATATGGACCATATAATGAAATAAAAATAAACCTTATTTTCGGATCGGATTACTATTTCGATTTCACTGAAAAATGGGCTGTTACATGTTGAGTTGGGGGATTGGGGTATTAAAACCCAGATTTCTTCCTTTGCATTTTGTTTTAATTCTTCTTTTCTAAACTGATATTTGGGGATATTGATGATACGAAATGTTTAGCCCAGCCAAGAGTTAACTTAATATGGCTAGGGTTTGCTTTGGATGATGTTTTAACATCAATTAATGTTTATGGATTAATATGATTTATATTATTGCTTTACCCTATGCTTGTTTTTTTTAATTGCTTAAGAGAGTGTTGATAAATTCTCAATAAGTCTTAAGGTAGCTTAAGACTGACAGGATTAGGTTACCTGGACCAAATTTGGGTAATATAAGTGAATGATGAGTGAAATACTCGTGTAAACTTTAGACATAGAGCCTTACCTTATAAGATTTAGAGGGTTGAGCTTTAGTAGTAGTTGCTAATCTTGAGACTATAGACATATAGTGCCTTAAGGATGAGTAACCCTAGGTCATGCTTTCACTGAGGTAAACCACATTAGCACCAAATTGAGCAGTAAGTTTGCCATGGTTTTACCACGGCATTGTTCATGGGTTATAACATATCTCTCAGTAATCCTAGCCTTCACGACCAATATTCCAACCTTGCTAAAGTCTTTAGTACTCTTGTTTGATTTGTTGCAATGGTAATCTTTGCTAGTATACTTTGCTGCTCTCACTTTTAATGTGTTAATCCCATTCGATGCATTTATCTTTTCTGTTCAATTGTGATAACTTAGACAAAGAGCACTCATCCAATCCTTGAGGGAATGATACTCACTCATCACTTTATTACTTGATTTGACGTGTACACTTGCACAATTTGCACAACATATTCACACGTGACAATTAACAATCCTATCGAGGATTTGCATTACATCGGGAATAGGGGTGAAAACACTTATTCAAATATATACAATCCTAGATTGAAAGATCACCCAAACCTGAGATGGAAAGGAAATCAAGGATGTAGTAGTTCAAACCAAGTTAAAAATGCTAACTATCAACCTCTTTATTTGTAGAAACCTCAGTAGAGGGCTAACCCAAATGGCTATACGGTATATGGTCAACGCTTGGATTGAATAGAGGGGAAAAAGCAGTCAATGAGGACAGACGTGAAACAGGTGCAGTCTGGGTGCACCAACTCAATGAAAACATTGACTAAGCTTGAAGATCAGATGAGCCAAAATCAAATATACCTTCAATCCCAAGAAATTGCACCTATGATTCCTTATGTTACAAGTCATACAATTACTAGAAAATAAACCTACACAAAATGCACCAAAACTTTCCAAAATATATCAAACAAAATCCAACCTAAGTGCTTAACCAATATGCCCTAATTGGCACCACAATCCAAACATTAAAACATAAATCATTCAAGTATTAACCATTAGCATTCCATAACTTCATACCCTAAAATCAATTCCAAACCAATTACATTACATCATTATTTCCATTACTAGCATATTACCAACCAAAGTTCACCAAGTTACTTAAAACATATATATACCAATTCAAGAATTCAAAATGCATTTAGACACCAAAACATGCCTTTACAATCACACACCACAACCAACCAAAATGTTGTTAAAGGTTTACATCTATATACATATTTCATATCTCAAATGGCACAAAACCTGACCAAAGTGCTTATAAACATACATAGCCAAGACCCTATTTACATGCCACTTATAATCAGGCCAAAATAAACAAATAGCTATCGAAAGAGTTAACGAATAGTGTGATCTCCAAAAATGATCCAATTGATAGTTGTAGTTCAACAGTCTACAAGAATAAAACAAAATGAGGTAAGCTTACTTAAAGCTTAGTAAGTTCAAAAAATTTAAACATCACATACTTGTCATTTTAAGCATAAAATTAGATCTAACATATAGCAACACTTCATGGCATATTTCACATTACCTAACATGCTAAATGATTAACAATACTCATTGAACATTAGTAAGATCTCAAAGTACATGCTTTATGCGCCATGACATAACTAATAAATATTTAATCATTTAAGCCATGAATTCCATTTCAAAGCGTTTCATTAATTGTTTTGCCTATAGAACTATTGCAAATTAACTTTGGATACATAGGGAAATAAATGCTCACATGAGTTGACGAGAATTTACAACAAATGCTAGATTCCAGCCAACAGTATGGTATCCACCATTGGTACATAGTACCTATAAATATATCACTAGCACAGAGTGCCTGGAATTGTTACTCCGGTACATAGTACCTGGAAACTATAATCATCGGCACCTATTGCCTGAAACACCCTAATGACATGTCATTTGTATCCTAGCTATTCACTGAGTTCATACGAGCCTTAACTTGTATAACTTAATTTTTTTCATAATTATAACCTCATACCACAATCAATTTGATCAAAAAACATTTCATATAATAACATGATTCAATTCAAACAAGTACTATTGTCATGTTTTACATTTCAAACCTTTGTTTCCACCATCAAACTTACCTCAATTAACTATGCCCATTATACACACATATATATACACATATATGATTGAAATCAAACCATCAATAAGCATCACAAATCTAATACGAACTTACCTAAATGCAGTAGCTACCAACACCTTGACGATGACTACTCGACAACTTTTCCTTTCCTGCGATTATTAACCGATTGATCTGTTTCTTAATCTATATATAATAATTTAGCTCAATTAACCAATTCAATACCTTAAAATATATAAATTCATATATTTGACCCTTTAATGACATTTTACATTTTTACCCTAAACTTTTACCTTTTACCCAATTTAGTCTTTAAATCCAAAACTTATACAATTATCACAATTAAGCCCAAACCAAGACTATTCAAATTTTCATGTATTAATCTACAACCCATAATTATTGAAATTTCACAATAATTTCATGCCAAGTTTAATATTTTATCATTTTAGACCCTAAACTTAAAACTAACCAAAATTCCTTTACAAAATAGTCCTATTTAACAATGAAGCTTATAAATCATTCATTTAACTTCAAGAATTATAAAAAATCATCATTGGTAGATTTCAAAACCTTTCATAGTTTTACAAAATAGTCTCTAGGTTAGCTATATTAAGCTACAACAATCTCAAAAACATAAAAACTACTAAGAGCTGATTAAAAATGCATACCAAGCAAAAGAATTTTCCTTTGGTTGAAGCTTTTGTTCTTTGTTAATGGAAGCATTGACCTTAGGAAGAAAGATGATGAAAATGTTAATGTTTCTTTTCTTTTTGTTTTATTAATTAACATAATATATCTTTAATTAAATATATTTTATTTTAACATATAAAACAATACCTATTTCTAGTCATTAACTGGCTACTAATAGTAATTAGGGTCTAATTATATTTTAAAGTCCTCAATTTATGATTTTATAATCATTTAGCACAAATAAACTAATAGTGATTAACTTTTGCTGCTTTTACATTTAGTCTTTTTCACTTATTTAACTATTGAAATGTTAAAATTACCCAACCAAATTTTAGAATGACACTTCAAAAACTTTGTAACTATTAAATAAATAAAATTTACTAAATCAGCCATCAAAATTGTGGTCCCGAACCACTGTTTCTGACACCACTGAAAATGGGCTATTACAACTCTCCCCCAAAAGAAATTTTCGTCCTAAAAAATTTTACCAAAGAAAAGGTTTAGTTATTGAAATTTCATAAATTCTTCTAGTTCTCAGGTGGCTTCCTCAACAATGTGGCGGTGCCAAAGAACTTTCATTAATGCTATCTGTTTATTTCTGAATTTTTTAACTTCTCGAGCTAGTATCTTAACCAATTTTTCATTGTATGTCATAGCAGATTGTAACTCTACTTCAATCGGAGAAATCACATGGGAAGGACTCAATTTGTATCGTCTCAACACTGAAATGTGAAAAACAATATAAATCTTTTTGAGTTTTAACAGTAAAGCCAAACGGTATGCTACTGGATCTATTCTCTCAGTAACCTCATACGAACATATAAATCTGGAGCTAAGTTTTCCTTTTTGGCCGAAATGAAGAACTTTCTTCGAATACAATACTTTAAGGAATACTTTTTCACCAACCTAAAATTTGATATCTTTTATTTTAACTTATAAATAATCTCGAATAAACTTGACTTTATTTTCAATCTCACGGATCAAATTTGTACAAAAATCTTTCTGTCACTTAATTCAATCCAATACAATGGAGTTCTACACTTTCAACCATCTAAAGCTTCGTACAGTGCCATTTTAATGCTAGACTAATAACTATTGTTATAAGCAAATTCAGCTAATGAAATAAATTTTTCGCAACTACCCTCAAATTTAAAATACAACGTTAGAGCATGTCCTTAAGTACCTGAATCACTCGCTCTGATTGATTGTTGGTCTAAGGGTGAAAAGTCGTACTGAATTTCAACTTGGTGCCCAGAGCTTCATGTAGTTTTCTTAAAAACTTGGAGGTAAATGTCGGGTCGTGATCAGAAATGTTTGACAATGGAACACCTTGTAATCTGGCAATTTCAAAAACATAAAATTCTATTGTCTTCTCGAGTGAGTAATCTATACATACATAAATGAAATGTGCAGACTAAGTTAACCGATCAACTATAACCCAAATTGCATCTTTCTTTCTCAGTGTTAATAGTAACCTTGATACAAAATCCATAGCGACTCGCTCTTATTTCCACTCGAGAATCATGATAGGCTGTAATAACCCTGATGGAACATGATGCTCGGCCTTTTCCTATTAACACACAAGAAATTTTGATACGAACTCAACGATTTAGCATTTCATTCTCAGCCACCATTACATCTATTTCAAATCACAATATATTTTAGTACTGCCCGGATGTAACAAACAAACTCTATTATGAGTTTCGTTTAAAATGTTTTGTTTCAGCTGTGAATCATCAGGTACACACAACTTACTATGAAAATATAAATCACGATCCGTACCAACACTGAAATCAGCTATCTGAGAATTTTCCACCATTTTTTGTTTAGCCAACAAACTCGGATAACCAAGTTGCAACTCTCGAATTTTTTGTAAAAATAAAGGCTTAGCCTTCAACTCGGCAAGTATAGAATCATCATGTTTCAACTTAAACTGAGCATTCATCGATCATAAAACAAACAGAGAACTTTCAACTCAGGGCATCGTCAACTACATTCACTTTGCCTGGATGATAATAATTACCATATCATAATCTTTCAATAACTCGTGCCACCGTTAATTTTATGGTTAATACAAATGGGAAATTTCTTGCCATAAGTGATCACCTCCAGACATACTGACGTCCAAAGTGTGAATACTACAATGAAATATATAGATTTGAGGCGATGACCACAAGTATTCGGGTCAACTGGTAATATAGTTTTATAATGAAGTAGGTAAGTACTCCGAAAATCGTACCCAAGAGAGGCGAGTACTAAATTAAGTTAACCTAGACACAAATAGGACTAATTAATAGTTTAAATAAATTATATTCCGATAAATCATAAAAGAAAGATTTTTGGGGTTTTTATAAATAATGAATTAAAAATTGCATAAATAAAAGGGACTTTGGAAAACTAATTTTTAAACTTAATCAAACGAAGTCATGAGTGACTAGCTTGCTTTGGTGATTATAACTAATTCTTATTTTGGGTTTCTATTTAATCAACTAGTCGTTACCCTATAAAAAAATCTCTCGATCCTCCATTAAACTAACGAGTTAGCAAGAACTACTTATATCTCAACCTCATAGTCCACATCGGTTCAGGGCTAAGGTGTTTATAGATAGGCCATACCAATTTTGGGTTAATTCCTACCTAAATGACTTCCTAAGGTCATCAAGCCTAGGGTTGTCAAGCTTAGGGTTTAAGTCTTTCTTCTCCTGAACAGCTGATCTGCTAAGAAAACCCTACATAGCAATTAATCATTCACACCTCCACTCGCTAATACCCCATAAAAAGATTAGTTCCTCATGGAATCCATAAACATAATAAACTTGATGATAGATATATGCACAAAAAAAATAAATCACGAATAAAGTTTAGATAATCCTAATTGAATGTGATTGATGAAGCACAAAAATCCTCAATTGTTTGATTGTGTCTACAAATCAAGTTCTCCGAAGAGCATGAATGAAAATAATTGAAAAAAAATCTAAACCCTAAGAGTTAGAATATCAAAATTTATCCTTTAACAAGTGTTTAAGAGCCTATTCATAGAGTTAGGGATGTCATCGTCCTCAAACCTAAGTTAGCTGACGCTCTCGTGTTAAATTTTAATTGTACGGACCAAAATGCCCTTTGCTCATAATTATCTCATGTACAGGGCCAGTTTTGTGACACCCTAGTGCTTGTGTCGCAACATCGAGGGCAGTATGTGCAGTTCAGGGATGGCTTCAGGGGTGTGTCGCGACACCAAAAGACAGTATGGCAATTCTTGCATTCTACTCCTTATGTTATGACCTGTAACTCTCTGTGTTGTAACACATTGACCAATATTGAGTTCCTATGCCCTTGCATTAGCTCATGCACACTAACTAAGTATGCTAGCTCACCTTTAGGCCTCATTCAGCCTCTAAGGTAAATAAAAGACTCAAAATACACTTTTTATCGAATTTAAACTAAATTATAAAAACTCAACTAAAACATAATAAAAGTGCTTTTATTCAAGGTCCTCAAGTGCGAAAACTAATTTACTTTGCTACACTGTATTACGACAGATCAAACCCCCCCACACTTAAGTCATTGCTTGTCCTCAAGCAAAGGAAACACAAACAAACAATTAATAGATGAACCTTGAGTAAGTATAGTACAACATTGGTTTCGGAGTACATAACTAGGTATTTCATATTTATGCATAATCTTGCCATGATATGTAGACGACTTACCACTTTTAATATCAAGCACCTAAGTTCAGTATATTACAAAATCTACAAAATTTAAGGTTTTCAAATGTATAAATCCATCAATAAATTATACAAGAAATTTGATTATCCTAGCATAATACAAATAGTCGTAAATGTAATTATCTAATATGATGTCAATTTAGGAATAAGTCTACCTAGATCACATAGGGCCTTTTGGCTTGTAACATTTTGAGGCTTAGGACAAGTATGAAATTAAAAAACAGTAGGCATCAAAATAGTTTCAAGTACAAAAATAGTTTGGCACGTCGTATTGTACCCTATTCTCCCCCTTCGTGACCCTTACCCGCTCACCGTCTTATTTCTCTTTCTCTTACCTTCCTTATTTCTCCATATAGGAAGTCACAACATAATATAGAAACTATGATTATCTCACAAGTTTTTGTGCACTAATGAACAATTTTTTTCTACTTTTGTGACTTTGTCACATTTTTTTTTCTTTTTCAGTACGTCTCACTCAGAAATGCTTTTAATTTTCTTTTTCAAGTACTTTTTCTACTAGTTTTACTTTTATTATTGTATTTTTATTTTATTTGGCACATAATAGCTAACCTATAATCACTATATCATACTATTTATTCCTATTTTACGCTTATTTTTACAAACTTTACCTTGATGTATCTACTTAAACCTCAATAAGTATGGCCAGACTTCTATAGTTGTGCAGTTCAAGTCTAAGTAAAAAGGGTAAATATAAATTAGTGTTTTTGGCTCGGGTTTTGTTTGAAGTTTCATCAAGAAATGTATTCTGGCTCAAATATAAGTACTAAAGATGAATAAATAGGGTTAGCTTTTTGGGTATGGGTGTATACCAAACAATGCCTTATCTCATCCCTAGGTATCTCAATATTCAAAAATTTTATCAATCAAAAAATCACAAATTCAACAATCTATCATACATACTAGCATGCTCGTTTCCTTGTATTCTCTATATCTGTAACAGTCTGGTTTAGACCCTAGTTGAAACAGTGGTTTCGGGACCACAAATTTGAGTTAGAAAAATATTTTAATATTATTTTCCATGCTTATAATATATGAATTGATATCTGTGAAAGTTTCATGTGAAAATTTGATCTTTTGTGTGCTTAATTTAGAAAATGGACCTAATCACATAAAATGTAAAAGTTGCATGTTATATGTTAAAAGTACCTACTTGCTATGTCTCTTTAAATGAAAGGTCCTTATGTTGATATTTGACCATTGAAAGTATGAGTGGACATTAATGGCCTTAATTAAAATGAAATATATGTTTATTTATAAAGGGGCAAATTAATAACTGGTGAATTAATATGTAATAAGTAAAATAAAATATGATAATGGATGATCCATTCATCCTTATTGCCGAAAATTAAAAGAAGAAGAAGCCAAAGCTAGGTTTTGATATTCGGCCCTTGCTCACTTTGATTTAGGTATGTATTTTGTTCGATTTTTGATAATTTCTACGTTTTTGTGATTATTGCTTTGTATTTTATCAAGCCCATGCCTAAATTTCTAATTTGGATGATGATTTTGAGTTATGCCATTGTTGATTTTATGAGTTTTGTAATGTTAGTTGATGAAATATGGAAGCTTGATGATAGATTTATATATTTCGTATTGAGATTTTTGATGAATTTGAGTAATTTGGGCTAAATTGTGAAAATGAGAAATTGAGGGACTAAAATGTGAAATAAATGAAATATGTGGACTTATTTATACTACATGAAAATTCATCTAGGCATGTGTAGAAGAAAAGTTTGTGTATTTTGTGATTTTATGAATTAGGGACTAAAGTGTCAAAATGTGAAAATGTGAGGGCTAATTTGTAACATGCTCTAAATGTGTGTATATGGATTGAATTGAATGATTTGTTGAATAAAAGATTTAAATTTGAATTTATATAGATCAAGAACCAAAGAAAATGAAATTAGACCGGGGAAAGTCGAAAGTCGTCGAGTAGTCGATTCCGTTCATTCAAATCCGTACGAGGTAAGTCGATATACAAATAAATGTATTAGATTGAATTATTATTGCTTATATGATATTTGAAATGTGGTAAATGGATATGAGAGCTGAATATATGAAATTTGAGAAAGTTTCGATAATGTGATGACGTCCGAAAAGTCCCGTACAAACCATAAGAATAGCTAGGATACATATGTCATGACATAGGATTTTCGATATGTGAGTTCGTGTAAGACCGCGTCTTGGACGTTGGCATTGATTTGAGATTTACGTGTAAGACCGTGTCTGGGACATCGGCATTGTATTTGATTTCGTGTAAGAACCTGACTGGGACGGTGGCATCGATATTTGATTACATGTAACACCACGTCTGAGACGTTGGTACCTTTTGAAAATGTAAATTTGAAGTATGGCATGTATAGGCTAGAAGTATTTGAGTTATGTTCTAAGTTGTGAAGTGTAAATTTAGCCATGTGATAAGGCTTGGTTTGGTTGTTTTTATATATGACTTTTGAGTATAAACTATGTAATGAAATATTGCTAATATGATGTGTTCATAGATGGCTAAGAGAATTGGTCAAGTTGGTAATTTTTAGTATGTGCAGATTTTGAAATTTGGAAAGATTTTGGCATGAGATTGAGTAAGTAAATTAAGGTTATGAATATTATGTTTTGACATGTTTTGGTATGTATTAACAGTATGAAATTGGTTGATTATAATATGGCATGATTGGTGCATGATTTGGTTGTGAATTGGTTGAAAATTTGGTATAAAATGATTTGGTTTTGATGCTTGTAGGGAGGATTCTTAACGGATGGCATGTTGGCCTTGTAAATGGCCTATTTTTGCCCACATGAGTAGGGACACGGGCGTGTGTCTCAACCGTGTTACTCGAGGGCCATTTTGAAATGAGCCTGGCAGACCACACGGGCGTGTGCCAAGCCGTGTGGCCAAGTCTGTTTTGAGCACGGGATCGACACACGGACGTGTGACTGGCTGTGTGACACAAGTCAGTAGCCTCCCTAATTTTCACACGGCTTGGCACACGGGTGTGTCTTGTGGCCGTGTGGACAAGTCAGTTTGTATGCCCTGTTTTGCCACGCTTGTTACACGGGCGTGTGGCCTTTGTAACTTAGAAGAATGTTTAAGTTTTGAAAAATTTTGTATCTGCTTGGTTTTGTAACACCCCAAACCCGGCCTAGATGTTATGGTCGGATCCGACGTGCCACATCGAAGCGTTCAAAACATTTTAAATTGTTGATCTAGAAAAATTAACTTAGTGTTTTAAAAGGTAATTTCATTGCAGGTTAAAGTGAATGGAAGCTGTGCACCAGGTAGGAAACCGGGAAAGAGGAGGTGAGTCCATCGAACTGCTTAAGTACCAAGCTCCCTTTGGATCCAATCCTAGACATGCACACCGCCATTGCCACACCTTAGTGTCATGTATATTTTCAGGAAACCAATTTGATTAAGTCCTTTTTAGGAAAGTGATTAATTTTGGAAAATATTTTCATTGCGGAAGCTTTGCTTGTTGTCGTGTTATTTTGAAATCAATTATTGTTCTTGAAAACACGTCCTAAAGCTATCCAATTCCAACAGTTAAATATAAGTAATACCTACCTTAATAAAACATATTAAAACTATCAAAAAAAATTAAGCGGCCTTATTACAATTTTTAAAAAAAACCCAAAACCTTAAACGTAAATAAAAAGGATGTCCAGTTCACTAGAATAAAGTCAACTTGCAGAACGTGTGGCCACTCCGAATCCCTCACAGCTCCAAGCCCACGATGGTTGGGGATTATCTGCGTGGATGAAAATAAAAGGGTGAGTTTGGGGAAACTCAATGTGTAAATTAACCCAACCATAGCCTATATCGGCTCAAACCACAGAAACAGAATAAGTTGGCCTTAGCCCAGAACAAAAGTCAGAATATAGCCCATAGGCCCATAACAGATCAGAACAGATATTACATGTTTATGCAAAACCCAACCCATATCCAACCATATGCACCCCCATACCAACCTTTCACCATGTGGGGAGACTACTCGACTCACCTAACCACTAGACGCCACAGAAATATGCAGCGTGGCTACCAGAACAGATAATGTGACAGAGTCACCAGATACAGATGATCGTCGCAGAGCCACCAGAACAGATATATGTGGCAGAGCCACCAGATCAGATAATTGTGGCATAGCCACCAGGACGCTTCCTCCATAATATAACCCATGTCCCCATGCAACAGATATACAATCATGGCATACATCATACAGAATCAGATCATCATGCTTTTCAGTCAAAAGTAACCCTAGGGGTATAACAGTAGCTTTCCATACATAGGGGTATTCAAGTAATTTAACTATACTTAAGGTTTTCATGCATAACATAGCCATTTACGTACGACTAGAAATACTTACCGCGTTTTCTTACCGAATTGGGCCCGTTGGCCTACTATCCCGATTTTGGACCATTAAGCCCAAAAACATCGAAATGCACGGAATCGTGCACTTTGCAATCTTATCTCTTTAGTTTACCATATATATCAAACTATTAATCTCACGAGCATTCGCACACTCGCAAGTTCTCAAAATACCGGCTTTTCGGTATTTCGGCTTTTCAGCTTTTGCCGATCTAGTCTATAAGAGGGTGTCAGTTACACACCTGTTTGCGACGATATGCTGGCGAGATCCACACACGAACTACCTACAATTGGATTACTAACACGTTAATCTAACTATCAGAAACGAACTACGTATTAACCCCTTACCACATTCGG
The DNA here is from genome assembly GCF_025698485.1 of Gossypium arboreum. Taxonomy (NCBI): domain Eukaryota; kingdom Viridiplantae; phylum Streptophyta; class Magnoliopsida; order Malvales; family Malvaceae; genus Gossypium; species Gossypium arboreum. The sequence goes on along the minus strand of NC_069071.1, from coordinate 98,505,398 downwards.
CCAAAAGCACCTTAGGCACTAGCAATCCTACCTTTGTCAAAATTAGTGATTATGCCTAGATCCAGTCGTTCCACTTGTCCAAGCTTTCGATCAGCAGCCTTTAGATCTCACTATTATCAAAATAAAATAGTTATAACAACCCTTAGAGCTACAAACCCAAATCGACAGCCTCCCTAACCTATAGGGGTTTCGGCTTTTCTAAAAACCCAAAATAAAGATTAAGTTCAAAAACTTACCACCGGTTCCTTCAGTCAATGATTCCAATTAACTCTTACCCGATTCTGATGCAGATCTAACCCCTCAAATGATAACAAAAGTCGAGCCTTTAGTGATCTTAGAATTCGGCTATGTCCCTATGGCTATGCATTTTCGTCTTTTTGTAACAGTGAAGAAAAGATGAGGGTTTTGTAGTGGCTTTGTCGACAGAGGTTTAGGGTTCAGAAAAAGAAAAAATTGATAAAAAAGGATGAAGAAAAATCAGTAGGTTTTTGCTAGGAGAATTTGGCACAGACAATATGAACTTTCGGGATTTTGGCTTTTGTGATATTCGGCTGTAAGGCTTAAAAATACTAGTAAGAAAGTGGTGTAGAGTAGAGTGGTAGAAGGATTTGGCTATGGAGAAAAGAAGAGGAGAAAATAGATGGAGAGAAAAAGAAAAGAAGAGAAGAGGAGGAAGGATGGTCAGAAAATGGCACAACTAACCCCTAATGCCGAACTTATCCTTGGCATTTGACCTAGCCGAAACTTGCCCCCTAAAGAAAAACCCTCGGCCGGCCAACTCTTACTCCTCAAGAGTCTACCATTCAGCCAACACTTCTCTCCCTAATCAGTTCCTAAATCCTCACCCTTATCCCCTCCTTACTCAATCACCTGAGCAACTCAAACTCCTCCTGACAGTCTTTTACTTGAGGTCTATTACTCACCCTTTCTAAACATAAAAAAATAATTCCCTTAATATGCTCCCATTGTGACTTGAACTTTGGTTCTCCCTAGCATCCACACGCTACTTTTATAGCCTTCCCAGTGGCGTCACATGCCACTCTACCACTTGCTTTTTTGTGTTTTATTTTACCCAATTAATACTTAAAAGCCTAGTTAACCAGAACCCCTTTTTCTTATGGAACTAAAATTGACTAAAATTACCAAGTTTTAACTTAAGCTTGGGCCTTCTAGAGGCCCACTAACATAATTAAACCTACGTCAAACAGACAGAACACAAAAATTTTAAATTTTGCCAACATACACAGAATTCCCGAAAATTGGGGCGTTATAGGTTTAGTCCCGACCTCTTTGCTGGAATGCCAGTGCCCCTAAGGTGCAGCGAAAAAATAAAATTCCGGTAATCCGAGCCATGGATCCATGTGTGAGGAACAAATCAGGAAAAAAATATTATGATAATGGTTTCGAAATTACCAAAACTTCAATCTGAGTATACACCGATGCCTCGGCAACGAGAATTCAGAACCACTATTGAACCAAGTCACAACTTTTTCAGATGCCGACCTCTACGTAATCCACCCAATTGACAATGAACGGAAGAAGTCCCCAAAATTGTTTTAGAGATTTCTTTGCTTGACGGCTGCTAGACCACTCAAGCTAGGTTTTCGGGTTTTATTTATATATAACTCCCCTTTTTAATTGGTATATTTATAACGAATCTTAATTCACACAATTTTAAAATAAATAAATATAATAATGTTTTAATTGAAAATTATAATTACATTAATTATAACAAAGATTTCGGCAAACTATATTTATTTAAATTTATATAAGAACCAAATTCATATATTAATAAAATTATGTTCTCGTTATGTGTACAACATCCTTGTACATATAATATGTTCGATATTTGATTGCCTAATTAAATTAATTCTATAATTAATTTAATTCATGTGACAACAAAACACAATACCAACTATGTTTTATTTCGATCATCTCAACCATATGGTGTGACCCTGTAGGCTCTTGTAACGTTAGCAGTAATACTAGAACGATTCTAATGTTACATACAATGAGTGGCATCTAGCAATGTATCATTTTCACCTAAGTTACAAGAAGTCATGATTCGACATAACCTTTTGTGATTTACCTTTCATGCATTAATCTTTAAGTCCTTTATCTCTGGAATGAACACAAGTCATGTAATAGTCACACTTGCATAGTCCATCTCATGTTTCTTGATATCTTGAGTAGACTATGACATCTCATATCAACTTATTTGAGCATGGCCATGCATTTCTAGTCTCACTCAATCAAGTGGCCTAAGATATTACTCTCATTATGTAGGAGAGACTTATTCTATATTGATCAACCATATCCCTCTACACAGATTATGGTATATCCAACATCAGCCTTTTATAGAACAACCAGTTACGGTGTACATTTGACTGTATCAAAATATACAACTCACGATGTTGGGATAATGATGATCTCAAGTTTGAGGATCATATACATATTAATCACTATGATTAATGTCGTGACAATTACATAATAATCCAAGAAACATACTCATAGCGGGTCAGTCTAATATGTTGTTATCTAACACACCTATTCATGCATTGATTTTGACACTCCGTATCAATGACAACTTTTTATCATCAATCAACTACATGTTAGTCTTAATGCATTATTGTTGTCCTAGTCAGCATTAATACTTAACTAAGGATCTTTTAAGAACAATTATATTATTCTCAGGACATTATTATATAACAATTTATTTATACACACAGAAAAGAAACTGAAATAATAATGGAAATGCCTTATATTAATAAACATGGTAAATCAAGTATGTTATTACAACCATCTCATGATTGATCTTTGAGCATACTCTTACACTCATCCTAAAGCATGTTTAAGGTCTCGTTGACCTAAGAAAGGGACTTTGTGTTGATGTTTGACATTATGCTATGATGTTTGTAAAATGAATGTGAAATATTTCGATATATTCGGTAATGCCTTTTAAACCTAGTCCAGCGATAGATACGGGTTAGGGGTGTTACATTTGGTTGGTATCAGAGCTACGGTTTAGTCAATTCTAAGACTAACATAGCGTATGTGAGTTTAGCTATATATACCATATATATGAATTATGATAGTGTGATGATTCTTGACAATTAAAAATGTATTTTTATATAATAAATGATCTCGAACGAGCTGTAGCTGATGATGTTAAACGTAACGCGCCTGCTCCCGCTCAAGGGACAACGCCATCTGACTCTAGGCCTGCTACTAGTAGCCACGAGAGAGAGGCTAAGCAAGCCTTTTACCAAATGATGAATGATTAGTTTACCCAGTATATTAAAACCAATCCGGCTGTGCCACAACCTTCACGCTCGCTCAATCCTCCGCAATTCCCTTTCATGTCACAAACTAATCCGATTTAGTTGAATAACCCTTTTGTCGATAAAATTAAAAAAAATATGGGGCCAAAGAATTCCGTGCTACTACTAATGATGATGCTGAGAGAGCTAAACTCTGGCTAGAGAATACAATACGAGTATTCGATGAATTATCATGTACTCCCAACGAATGCCTTAAGTGTGCCGTTTCGCTTCTGAGCGATACAACATATCATTCGTGGAAGACGTTGGTATCCGTAGTTTTGAGAGAACGAGTCACCTGGGATTTCTTTCAAGCTGAATTTCAGAAGAAATACATCAGTCAGAGATTCATCGATCAGAAATGCAAAGAGTTTCTTGAACTAAAACAAGGCCGTATGTCTGTTACAAAATACAAGCGAGAATTTGTGAGATTAAGTCAGTATGCACGAGAATGTGTCTCAACCGAAACACTAATGTGTAAAAGGTTTGAAGATGGCTTGAATGAAGACATCAAATTGTTAGTTGGGATCTTGGAGATAAAAGAGTTTGTTGTGCTTGTTGAACGAGCATGTAAAGCTAAAGAACTCGAAAAAGAGAAAAGAAAAGCCGATTCAAAAGTTAGAGACGTGAGAAAGAAATTCACAAGTACATCATTTCAGTTTGCTTCAAAGAGATTCTGAGATGATTATAGCCGTTCAAAGGCTAATATGGCGCATTCGAGTACAGATCGTGCTAGATCGCATTCGAGCTTTAGAGCTCCAGCTACTTTTGTTGCAACTGTTGGAAATGTCCGATCTGATTGACCTAAGTGTAAACACTGTGGTAAAAGAAATCCTAGCAATTGTAGACTATATGATCGAGCTTGTTTCAAATGTGGATCTTTATATCATTTTATCCGAGATTGTCCTGAGTCTGTTAAACAAGAAATTGTGCAAAATCTGAGGCCAAGTGGCAATACAGCTTGTGGTAGACCTCCTAGAAATACGGGAAATGTGAGTGGTAGTCAAAGAGGGACTAAAGATACCGCTGTTAGATCAGAGGCTCACGCACCTGCAGAGCCTATGCCATCCGAGCTCGTGAGGAAGCTTCGTCTCCAGACGTGATTATGGGTACATTTACTCTTTATGATACTTCTGTGATTGCAATAATAGATCCAGGATCGATGCATTCTTATATATGTATGAACTTAGTGAGCAGTAAGACTTTGCCTGTAGAGTCTACTGAATTTGCAATTAGAGTATCGAACCCCTTAGGCTGGTGTGTTTTGGTTGATAAGGTGTGTAAGAATTGTCCATTGATGATTCGAGATTCATGTTTTTCGGCTGATTTGATGTTATTACCATTTGATGAATTTGATATAACTCTGGGTATCGGTTGGTTAACTTTGCACGATGCTATTGTAAACTGCAAACGAAAGACTATTGATTTGAGACGTTAGAATGATGAGATTATTCGGATTGACTCTAATGATCTGAATGGTTTTGCGACAGTGATTTCCTCAATGTTAACTCAAAAATATGTAAGAAAGTGTTGTGAAGCCTACTTTGCTTAAATGATTGATTCGAAAGTGACAGAAAAGAAAATTGAATCAGTGCCTGTTGTCTATGAATTCCCTGATGTGTTTCCTAAAGAACTTCCTAGATTACCTCCGATCCGAGAAGTTGAATTTAGCATTGAATTAGTACCAGGAATGAATCCAATTTTGATAGCCCCGTATAGAATGGCTCTAACTGAGTTAAAATAATTAAAGTCTCAATTGCAAGAGTTGACCGATAGAGGGTTTGCACGACCAAGTTTCTCACCTTGGAGTGCTCTTGTTTTGTTTGTGAAAAAGAAAGATGGTACGATGAGAATGTCTATTGATTATCACCAGTTGAACAAAGTGACTATCAAGAACAAATATCCCCTGCCCCAAATTGATGATTTGTTTGATCAATTAAAAGAAGCTACTGTGTTTTCAAAGATAGATTTGAGATTAGGTTACTATCAGTTGCGAGTAAAAGATTCAGACATTTCGAATACTACTTTCTGAACGAGGTACGGACACTATGAGTTTTTAGTTATGCCTTTCGGATTAACGAATGCACCTGCTGTTTTCATGGATTTGATGAATAGAATTTTTAGACTATATTTAGATCGATTTGTTGTCGTATTCATTGACGACATAAATATTCACGTGATGAAACCGAACATGCTGAGCATTTGAAAATAGTGTTACAGACTTTACATGATAAGTAGTTATTTGCAAAGTTCAGTAAATGTGAGTTTTGGTTATGCGAAGTTAGTCTTCTGGGACATATTGTGTCAGCATCAGGTATTCGAGTTTATTCGAGCAAAATTTTAGCTATCTTAGATTGGAAGCCTCCGAGAAATGTTTTTGAAGTTCATAGTTTTTTGGGACTTCCCGGTTATTATAGATGATTTGTGAAAAACTTTTCTATGATTGAGACTCCATTGACAAAGTTGCTTCAAAAAGATGTGAAATTTGAATGGTCTGAAGAGTGCCAGAAAAGCTTTAATCATTTGAAAGCCTTATTGGCAGAAGCTCCAATGTTAATACAACCAGAATCGGGTAAAGAATTTGTAATATATAGTGATGCTTCGTTAAATGGTCTGGGTTGCATTTTGATGCAGGAAGGCAAAGTCATAGCTTATGCCTCGACACAGTTAAAGCAGCACAAAAAGAATTATCCGACTCACGTTCTGGAATTGACAGCTATTGTGTTTGCTTGGAAGATTTGGCGCCACTATCTGTTCGGTTAGAAATGTCACGTTTATTTCGATCACAAAAGCTTGAAATATTTGATGACTCAGAAAGATTTGAATCTGCGACAGAGAAGATGGCTAGAGTTGCTAAAAGACTATGAGCTTGTTATTGATTATCATCCGGGAAAAGCAAATGTTGTTGCTGATGCTTTGAGTCAGAAATCATTATTTGCATTACGTGCTATGAATGTTCATTTGTGTATGTCTGATGATGGTTCAGTTTTAACCGAATTGAAAGTGAGACCGTTGTTCTTACAACAGATTTATGATGCAAAAAAAGTTGATAATGAGGTAATAGCGAAACGAGCTTAGTGTGATTTGAATTCTGATTCAGAATATCGAATTGATAGTGATGATTGTTTGAGATTTTGAGATAGAATTTGTATTTCGAGAAATCTAGAGTTGATTCAGATGATTTTGAAATAAGCTTATAATAGTTGCTTATCTATACATCTAGATAGTACGAAAATGTATAATGATCTGAAACAACATTACTGGTGATCCAGAATGAAAAGAGATATCTCTGACTTTATTTCAAAATGTTTGATCTGTCAGCAAGTTAAAGCTGAACATTAGGTGTCATCCGGTCTGTTACAACTGATTGTGATTCCAGAGTGGAAATGAGATAGAATAACAATGGATTTTATTTCGGGTTTGCCCTTATCTCCGAGAAAGAAAGATGCAATTTGGGTTGTGGTTCACCGATTGATGAAATCAGCTCATTTTATTCCGGTACGATTTGATTACTCGCTTGATAAATTAGCTGAGTTATACATTTATGATATTTGAGATTGCACGGGGTGCCATTGTCTATTGTGTCAGATAGAGATCCGAGATTCACTTCACGATTTTGGAAAAAAATGCTAGAGGCTTTAGGTATGAAATTACACTTTAGTACTGCTTTTCACCCACAGACAGATGGTCAATCCGAGCAGATTATTCAGATTCTTGAGGATATGTTGAGATGTTGCATTCTTGAGTTTGAAGGTATGTGGGAACAATATTTACCATTGATTGAATTCTCATAAAATAATAGTTTTCAATTGAGCATCAAAATGGCACCATACGAAGCCTTGTATGGTTGAAAATACCATACACCTTTGTATTGGTCAGAGCTCAGTGAAAATAAGATATATGGGGTTGACTTGATAAAAGAGACTGAACAGAAAGTAAAAGTGATTTGAGATAGTTTGAAAATAGCTTCCGATCGTTAGAAATCATATGCAGATTTGAAACGAAAAGATATTGAATTTAAGATCATTGACAAAGTGTTTTTGAAAGTGTCTCCATGGAAAAAAGTACTTTGGTTCGGTCGTAAAGACAAATTTAGTCCGAGATTCATTGGGCCGTATGAGATTATAGAGCGTATCAGGCCGGTTTCATATAGATTGTTATTACCACCTAAGATAGAAAAGATTCATAATGTGTTTCATGTATTGATGCTTCGATGATACAGATCTGATCCCTCGCATGTGATTTCTTTGTCTGAGATTGAGATTCTGTCCGATATGACATATGAAGAAGAACTGATCCGTATCTTAGCTCGCGAGGTTAAAGAATTACGAAATAAGAAGATTTCGTTAGTAAAATTATTATGGCATCGACACAGTGTTGAAGAGGCTACATGGAGGCCTGAAGATGCTATGAGACAACAATATCCGAATCTGTTCAATGATAAGATTTTCGGGGACGAAAATCCCTAAGGTAGGAGAGTTGTAACAGTCTAGTTTAGACCCTAGTAGGAACAGTGGTTTCGAGACCACAAATTTGAGTTAGAAAAATATTTTAATATTATTTTTCGTGCTTATAATATATGAATTGATATCTATGAAAATTTTGTGTGAAAATTTGATCGTTTGTGTGCTTAATTTAGAAAAAGGTCCTAATTGCATAAAATGTAAAAGTTGCATATTATATGTTAAAAGTACCTATTTGCTATGTCTTTTTAAATGAAAGGTCCTTATGTTGATATTTGACCATTGAAAGTATGAGTGGACATTAATTGGCCTTAATTAAAATGAATTATATGTTTATTTATAAAGGGGCAAATTAGTAAATGGGGAATTAATATATAATAAGTAAAATAAAATATGATAATGGATGATTCGTTCATCCTTATTGCCGAAAATTAAAAGAAGAAGAAGCCAAAGCTAGGTTTTGATATTCGACCCTTGCTCACTTTGATTTAGGTATGTATTTTGTTCGGTTTTTAATAATTTCTTCGTTTTTGTGATCGTTGCTTTGTATTCTATCAAGCCTATGCCTAAATTTATGATTTGGATGATGATTTTGAGTTATACCATTGTTTATTTTATGAGTTTTGTAATGTTAGTTGATGATATATGGAAGCTTGATGATAGATACATATATTTTGTATTGAGATTTTTGATGAATTTGAGTAATTTGGGCTAAATTGTGAAAATGAGAAATTAAGGGACTAAAATGTGAAATAAATGAAATATGTAGACTTATATGAACTACATGAAAATTCGGCTAGGCATGTGTAGAATTTTGTGTATTTTGTGATTTTATGAATTAGGGACTAAAGTGTTAAAATGAGCAAATGTGAGGGCTCATTTGTAAAATTATCTAAATGTGTGTATATGGATTGAATTGAATGATTTGTTGAATAAAAGAGTTAAATTTGAATTTATATAAATCAAGAACCAAAGAAAACGGAATTATACCGAGAAAATTCGAAAGTCGTCGAGTAGTTGATTCCGTTCGTTTGAATTCGTACGAGGAAAGTCGATATACAAATAAATGTATTAAATTGAATTATTATTGCTTATATGATATTCGAATTGTGGTAAATGGTTATGAGAGCTGAATATATGAAATCCAAGAAAGTTCTGAAAATGTAACGACATTTGAAAAGTCCCATACGAACCATAGGAATAGTTAGGTTACATATGTCATGACATAGGATTTCCGATATGTGATTTTGTGTAAGCCACGTCTGGGACATTGGCATCGATTTGAGATTAACATGTAAGACCATGTCTGGGACATCGGCATCGTATTTGATTTCATGTAAGACCCTGTCTCGGACAATGGCATCGATATTTGATTACATGTAACACCACGTCTAGGATGTTGGCATTGTACCAGCTTTCCGAGTTATCTGTGTATACTATTTGATTATGTACGGTTCATCGGGCATTCCAATAAATGAGTAACTATGTGGTTATGTATCGACTCAGGTACGTTTGAAAAGTATATCATGATTAAGAATAAAAGGTAAGTATTTGAACATATGTGAACATATGAAATATGTATGAGCTATATGAAATTTATAAATATGTGGTTATGCTTTGCCATGATTTATATGATTGAATTGATTTTAAATTATGTTATGTGATAAGTTTATTTGTATATGGCTTACTAAGATTTTGAAAGCTTACTTTATGTGTGTTTTCAATTGTTTTATAGATATCGAAGCTATCGGGAGTTCGGGGATCGTCGAGGATCATCACCACACTATCAAACTCTATTTTGGTACCTTTTGAAAATGTAAATTTGAAGTATGGTGTGTATAAGCTAGAAGTATTTGGGTTATGTTCTAAGTTGTGAAGTGTAAATTTAGCCATGTGATAAGGCTTATTTTGGTTGTGTTTATATATGAATTTTGAGTACAAACTATGTGATGAAATATTGCTAATATGATGTGTTCATAGATGGCCAAGAGAATTGGTCAAGTTGGTAAGTTTTTAGTATGTGCCTATTTTGAAATTTGGTAAGATTTTGGCATGAGATTGAATGAGTAAATTAAGGATATGAATCTTATGTTTTGACATGTTTTGGTATGGATTAAGAGCATGAAATTGGTTGATTATAATATGGCATGATTGGTGTATGATTTGGTTGTGAATTGGTTGAAAATTTGGTATAAAATGATTTGGTTTTGATGCTTGTAGGGAGGATCCTTGTAAATGGCCTATTTTTGCCCACACTTGTTTCTTTTGCAAAATAACATATATCAAAATCACTCAAAAAGTATTTACGTTAGAGACATTTAAAGTAAGGGCAAAACTGGTGCATAAAAATTGTATCAATATCTTTGCAATTGGAAACATAATTGCTTGATTAAAGGATGTGGGGATATCAGTATCAGGGTGACATTTCCATTCACCCCTACCCTTTGTTAAATAGTTTGTAATGTTATCCATATTAATATGTCTAAAATATTCTAAATTGCTTTCTTCCACAAAATTAGATTCATAATATCGGGCGTCGTAAAACCCATAAATCGCTTTAAAGGTGACGAGCACCTTTTTCCTTCGTATCAGTATAGTTTCCCAATTGGCACCCTCTGGTTTCCTAGACTCTTGGTCCTTAAAACATGCATAGAATTCTTGTACTACTAGGACTACGACAGCGTCTGTGGGGATTACATAAAAGCATTCCCACTAATGGTAATGAATCAAGGTCCAAATTTCCCTACATAAAATCATCAATTGTTCAAACCCGATTCTTGTATAAACAATATCTTTCCTTAAATTTCTAAAAAGAAAAAACTTCTCGACATTTGGGTTCCAAAAACTTGAGGGGTTTGTCACCACCAATGGTTCGAGTTCCCTAGTTCTTCTAGGTTTTCTAGGAGGCATTTTCGATAAAATTTTTAACTAGAAGAACTAACTAGATATCAAGCAATATATTTTGAATGCAATAAAACAATAAAAGTCTAAGTTGGAACTTTTAACCTTAACTTGAAAGCTCGCTACTCCGTTAAAAGGTTTGTCCCAAACTCCTTTATGAATGTGGATTGTTTAACATGTACTTAAAAAAAAACAAATAGGAGAAGAAAGATTGTAGTAAAATAAAGAGAATAGAGAAGAAAATATATTTTAAGGTTTATGGGTTTTGAGAGATTTTGAGTTTAATGAATGGTCAAAACTATTTAAAATTGTTTTTAGGTTATTTTTTTTGTATTTTATCTTTACAAATCAGGTTAAAACAACGGTTAATTCATTGAGTTGTGTGATGGGTCTTGTCAACCTTGTGGAAAATTGCAGCGATGTCGCGACATAGGGGTTTCGTGTCATGACACCCTTGACAGGATATTGATGTTGCGACATTGGGGTTTGATGTTGTGACACACTTTGACATTTCAAACTTGAGGGTATACTGATTACTTCGTAGCGACACAGAGGTGGTATGTCGTGACATCAATCTGAATTGCTCAATTTCTTGAACATGTTAGTGGTGTTGCAACATGAAGGTTACGTGTTGCAACACCAACTCTATTTCGACCCCTCTTCTCGAATTTCAAAGTGTGTGGAACAAATATAGCCTACTTTGAAAAAAATTAAATCCTAATATAAATGAGTACTAGTGTACTTCCCCCCACGCTTTAGAGCAAATATTTCCCTTACTATAAAATGATTAAGGTGTGAACAAGAAAACTTCCCTAAGAAGGCTGAATCCATGTTGATTTATTGACATCGAGATTTGTTTGCTCCAAGCAGACAGGTAGCACCTATAATAAACACTATAGTAATGCAATAAATGAAACAAAATTTACAATAAGAAATAAAAGTTCTTTAAAAACTGAGACGATCCATATCACTACCATAGATGAACTTCCAGCTGGTTCTCGACACTTTGATTTGAAGTTTGTTCCTCTATTGATGTATATGAACTAGCCTCTCCAGTCGGTTCCATTGATGGTGCCTTATTTTCAACTGACATAACATCCACATTGTGAGCCATTTAGTACCAAATTCGAGCCAACCACAAATTTCTTTTTCGGGGTATTATTACTTCAAGATTTCTCCTCTCCCTGTTGCATAAGGCTTTGGTTACTCAAGCCTTGATGTCATTTTCGAATGAGAATGAAACAAACTTCTCAACCTCATTGGTTGGCACCTTCTCTACCATGGCCAGAAAGTGTATTGGGTCTTCAACACTTTCATTTAGTATCGATTTAGGCTGTATGTTAGTGGTTAGTTCATCTTTCACTTCTAAATTTATGGTTAGTTCTACTACTATGTAAATTCGATTAGAGATCGGTTCAACTATATTCAACTCGTCCTCATGATCTTCAGTTACAAGCTCTAGTTGAATCTCACCATTAATCTCATTATGGTCATCAATAGTACAAGGGTTCTCATGATCCAAGTTGTGAACATCAGAAAAGTCCACTTTATTTGGAGGTAGCACTTCGAATATTTCTTGCATCATTTTCAAAATTTGCGCCATCATGTTTGACATATTTGATAATACCTCAGAGTTGTCCATCAGGGTGGTTTCACACAAAGGCATCTCATAAGAATCACCGGGAGGCTTGTTTGAATTTTTAAGCATATCATGATCTGTTCAAGTGCCTCGTACAAATTACCAACAAACTAATATGGATGTTCGACTATATCAGTACCATTATCACTCCAATTTGTCAGCTAAATAATAGAAAAACAGTAATTACTAGTACTTTTTGTGACAGCCTAAAATTGACCCTAGTCGGGAAGTGGTTTCGGAACCGCTAAACCGAGTCACCGAAATGTTTGAACGTAGTATTTATTGTCTAAAATATGTGATTATGAATGTGTGAAAGTTTTAAGTTTCGATTTAGTAAATTTCATGTGAATTTAGTCAATAGGACTTGTGTGACACTTTTGAAATGTGATAGGCTAATCTATAAGGATCTAATAGTGCATGTAATCAAAAGGAGGGCTTGCATGTCGATTTCCTAAATCCAAGCCTAGTGGCCGCCATGACAAAGAATATGGGCAAAACATGTCATAGACATGTTTTGTTGGTGCATCATGGGAGGAAAAAATAAAATAAGGAGTATGGGTAATAATGAAATGGAAAAAAAAAAAAGAAAAGATGAAAAAAGGATTATGATGAAAACAAAGAAAAAAATGTTCATCCTTTTTCATCTCTTTTGGCCGAAATTCTCTAAGGAAGGAGGAAGGGTTTTTGCTTCATGTTTGGTTTGGAAGAGGATTAGGAGGAGATTTGGCCATACTTGCATCTAGATTAAGGTATGTTTGAGGTTGTGCCATGAGATTCATGCATGTTCTTTGTTGCTAGCTTGAGTTCTAATTAGTCCATGGTTCAAAACTTTGCTATATCATGGGGATGATATTCGGCCAAGGTAGATTTTGTGTTAATGCCATTGCATGCTAAATATGAAGCTTGTTAATGATACATGTGATGGTGGATTGATGACTCTTGGATTTTCTTTTTAGCATTTTTGAGTAAGACATTAAGTTTTGGAATTGATGGAATGGAGAGTATGCTTAAGTTGTGTTATGAACAACTATGTGTTAAATCGAGGTTTGCTAAGCTAGCTATTAAGGTGAAGTGCAATGTTAGTGATTGATTAATAGTGTATATACATGTATGCATATTCGGCCATCAAATTAAGAGCATAGGTGATGATGAGTCTATGCTTTGTACATTCGGCCATATATATATATATATATGCATGTGTGATTGGATTATTGATAGTAGGGCTATAGCATATGGTTATGAGCCGAATAGCTAAGAGCATGAGGTAGCAAGATAAAAATTTTACCATGCCGTTCCGTATGTCATAAAATCATTAAAATGTGAATATCAATATGTGTAGCAAAGCGGTTGAATGAGTTAATTTATTTGTTTAAGCTCAAGATCCTAAAGGAGAGGCGTCCAACAAGGGGAAATCGAAGGTCATCGAGTAGCCGACTTGGAATTATTTTGCACCACACAAGGTAGGTCACTAAGCATATATTTTGTATTGATTTAAATAGACATAATGTCTATGTAATTATGCCGAAAGGAATGATAAATTTATATACATGTATGTATGTGGTGATGAAAGTATTGAATGAAAAGAAAAGAGGTGAGATGCATTGAGTTGTTGATTTCGGCACTAAGTGTGCGGGTTTAAAATTTGTACAGCACTAAGTGTGCGAGTTTGATCATATAGCACTAAGTGTGCGAGTTGATTATATAGCACTAAGTGTGCGGACTCACTATATGCTTTTGAATCACTATTGACACTAAGTGTGCGACATTATTGAGTTGATCACGGACAGCGGATCAGGTAAGTACCTTGAGTTCATGGCTAATAGGCGCTATGTTTATATTTGGAGTTGAGCTTGGTAAGTTTTGAACCTATGTGACAATTCAAATTGAAGTCACGTACATAAGAATTATCGTGGAATAAGTGAAAGGTCATGTAGATGTATGATTGTAACGAAAACAAAATGGTGTATAAAATGCCTCAAATATCCTATTGATTAGTATATGGAATGTGAATGTATAACTTGGTATGAGATTGAATCGAAAGGTCTAAGGAACTATGGTATAGTTCGGTTTGAATGGAGTAATTAGCCTCGTTCCATTTTGTTTCCTCTTGTGATAATGTTATTAATGGTTGGTAGTGCATTGCTTATGACTTCTTGAGTTATATACTCATTCGGTGTTTGCTTGTCACCTATTTTAGGTTTCTTGGACTCGACTTTTTGCGTATTCGGGACCGTCATCAAGTCATCACACCGCTAACAACTTTTGGTATTTTCTTCGTAGTTGGTCTAGGAGTACATTTCGGCATGTATAGGCTATTATGCTTTGTTGAAATTGGTATGTAAACTTTTAGCCATGCGAAAATGGCGTAAATGTTCGGTTGAAATTGGTTTTGTGATGTTTGGACACAAGTCATGGTTATAATTTGGGACATGCATGATGAATTATTAGTTAAATCAAGGAAAAGTCATGAAATAGGCATAGTTTGTTTTAGTAATAGATGCTGACAGCAGCAATGGTGTGGATGTGAAAAATCACTAAAAATAGCAGGAATGGTATTAAATAGTGAATAAATTATGTAAATGAGCCTTGATGAATCTACTTTCATATGGAAGAAACGAAACAGTCATATGAGTTGTATCCTAAGAGATATTTAGGTATTCGTGAAACAGGGCCAGAACGGTTTCTGGATTCCCTGTTCAGGCTTTGGAAATTCATTATAAATTAACCAGAGATAATTAGGAGTCAGACCATATATGTATAGATTCCTATTTGAGTCTAGTTTCTATAGAAACAAACGGCATCAGTATTGAAGCCATGCACAGGGACATATTCAAGTTGTAACGCACGAAGGTCAGTGTAGTCAACCCCTGTAACATGGGAGACTTTAACTAATAAACTGTACTAATTGGATTGACCAAAAATTCTAGAAAAAAATATGTAGATGGACATATGAGTCTAGCTTCAGGGAAAAATTACGAAACTGATTTTCGAGTTTTGAAACTCCAGATATGATTTTTAAGGCGACAGTGATGCAGTAACCAGCTTGTTTGGAAATTTTTTTTATGGACTGTGAAAACAATTAAGTTAAGTCTGTGTGCACCTTGTATTCGACTCCGGTAACGGATTCGGGTACGGGGTTTTAAAATTTTATTGGTATCAGAGCTATGGTTTAGTCGGTTCTAGGACTACCATAGCACGTATGAGTCTAGCTATACATGCCTTAATGTTAATGTATAAATGTGTGATGACTTCTGACGGTTAAAATTTTTGTTTTGATTAGTAAATGGATCCCGGTGTAGAGAGAACCTTGGCGGATGACGTTGAAAGTGTAGCGGCTGCTCCTGTGTAAGGGACGGCACCTGCTGAACCTCAGTCATCTACGAATAATCAAGGTGAGGGGGCTAAACAAGCCTTCTTTACCATGATGAATGTGTGGGTCGCGCAATATGCCCGAACCAATCCGGCTGTCCAACAATTCCCGAATTTGAATAATCCACCCCAAGAGCCCATAATGCCATCAGTTATTGATCCTGTGAGGCTGAGTAAGCCACCTGTAGACTTGATTAGGAAGTGCGGGGCTGAGGAGTTCAAGGCCATAGTTACCGATGATGCCGAAAGGGCCGAGTTCGCTTGATAACACCATTCGGTGTTTGATGAACTATCATGCACACCGATGAATGTCTAAAGTGTGCTATATCCTTGTTGCGAGACTCGACTTACTATTGGTGGAGGACTTTGATTTCCATAGTCCCAAACGAACGAGTTACTTGGGATTTCTTTCAAATAGAATTTGAAAGAAATATATTAGTCAACAGTTCATCGATCAAAAGCGTAAGGAATTCTTGGAACTCAAGCAAGGCCGTATGAAGATGTCTGAATACGAACATGAGTTCGTAAGACTCGATTAGTATGCCCGGAGTGTGTGGTGATGAGGTTGCTATGTGCAAGAGATTTGAAGAAGGATTGAATGAAGATTTAAAGCTACTAGTGGGTATTTTGGAGATAAAAGAATTCGTGACACTAGTTGAACGAGCTGCAAGGCGGAGGAACTTGGAAAGGAGAAGAAGAAGGTTGAATTTGAAGCTAGAGACTATCGCAAAAGATCAACGGGTAAAGCTCCGTGTTCTACGGTTGTAAAGAAGTTCGTGGAGGACACTAATAAATCGAGGACGACTGTGGGAATTTCCATTAGAGCACGACCATCGACGGCTCTGAGCTACTTGGTAGCTAGTGTGGGCAATAACCGATTAAGAGAAACTGAATGCCCCCAATGTGGGAGAAGACACATAGGTGAATGTTGGGGTAAGTCTACCAACAGGCTCATTACGGATGCGGTTCAAGGACCACTTCATTAGAGATTGCACGAGCTTGATGAGAAGAATAGGATGCAAGGTGCAAGACCTAGTGGAATGACAGCTAGAGGTAGACCATCGAGAATTTCTAGAGGTAGGGGTGGTAGTCAGAGAGGGGCCTCTGATACGGCTGTTCGGTCCGAGACCAGATTTACGATAGAGCATATGCCATTCAGCACGAGAGGAGGCATCCTCCCCGATGTTATCACCGGTACTTTCACTCTCTTTGATACTAGTGTGATTGCGTTGATTGACCACGGCTCTACTCATTCATATGTATGTGAAACCTTAGCATCCAAAGAAGACTCTACCGTTGAGTCTATCGAGTTTGTAATTCGAGTGTCAAATCCCTTGGGTCAATATGCGATTGTTGACAAAGTGTGTAAGAGATGCCTCTAATGATCCGAAAATCTGCTTTTCCGCCGATTTGATGCTTTTACCATTTGATGAATTTGATGTTATTCTTGGTATGGACTGGTTGACCGTATATGACGCAGATGGTGAGTTGCAAAAGAAAACCATTGATTTAAGGTGCGCAAATAACGAGATAATCCGAGTTGAGTCTACGGACTTAAAGGGTTGCCGGTGTAATATCATCAATGTTGGCTCGTAAATATGTAAGAAAGGGTGCGAAGCATACCTTGCGTATGTACTTGATGACAAAGAGTTAGAAAAGAAACCCGAATCTGCGCTGCGGTGGTTTGTGAATACCGGACGTTTTTCCGAAGAATTACTGGGTTTACCACTGTTCGGAGGTAGAGTTTGGTATTGAGCTTGTACCGGACTACGCCGATTTCGATAGCTCCGTCCGTATGGCACCAACCGAGTTAAAAGAGTTGAAAGCTCGGTTGCAAGAATTGACGGATAGAGGTTTCGCCGACCAAGTTTCTCACCTTGGGGTGCACCAGTATTGTTTGTGAAAAGAAGGATGGAACCATGAGGTTGTGCATCGACTATCGTCCGTTGAATAAGGTGACAATAAAGAATAAATATCCGTTATCAGCGTATTGATGATTTGTTTGATCAACTAAAGGAGCCTCGGTGTTTTCAAAGATAGATCCGAGATCGGGTTATTATCGATTCATGGATTCGAGATTCGGATATACCCAAACCGCTTTCGTAAGCGAGATACTGCCACTACGAGTTCTTAGTGATGCTGTTTGGGCTCACTAATGCCCTACGGTATTTAAGGATTTGATGAATCGGATCTTCGCATGATTTGGACCGGTTCATAGTTGTGTTCATTGATGACATCTTGGTCTATTCAAGAGATGAGACCGAACATGCCGAGCACCGAGATTAGTGTTGTAAATTTTACGGGATAAGCAATTATATGCTAAGTTCGAGAAGTGTGAGTTCGGTTAAGGGAGGTTAGCTTCTTGGGTCATGTGGTATCTGATCGGGTATTCGAGTCGACCGAGCAAAATTTCAGCCATACTCAACTGGAAGCCTCAGAAATATTATCGAGGTTCGGAGCTTTTTGGGACTTGCTTACATTACCGACGGTTTGTGAAAGGTTTCTCGATGATAGCCACACCCATGACGGAGCTACTTCAAAAGATGTTAAGTTCGAATGGACGGAAAAATGTCGAAAAGTTTTGATCAACTGAAAACTTATTTGTGGAAGCTCTAATTTTAGTGCGGCCGAATCGTGCAAAGAGTTTGTCATCTATGGTGACGCCTCCCTACTTGGGTTGGGTTGCGTATTGATGCAAGCAGGTCGAGTTGTGGCCTATGCGTCGAGACAATTAAAGCCACATGAGAAAAATTATCCGACCCATGATCTCGAACTAGCTGCCATCGTATTCGCTTTGAAAATATGGCGACACTACCTATTTGGGGAGAAGTGCCATGTGTATTCGGATCACAAAAGTCTCAAATATTTGATGACTCAAAGAGACTTGAATCTGCGACAAAGACGTTGGCTCGAGTTGTTGAAAGATTATGAGCTTGTCATTGACTATCACCCGGGAAAGGCTAATGTGGTTGTGGATGCCTTAAGTCGTAAATCACTATTTGCCTTGCGAGCGATGAATGTACACTTGTCTGTTCTATCCGACAATGTACTAGTGGCGGAATTAAAGGCCAAACCCTTGTTGATTCGTCAAATTCGTGAAGCTCAGAAAGTCGATGATGAATTGGTTGCAAAACGGGCTGAATGTGTTCCGAATGTGGATTCAGAGTTTCAAGTTGATGATGACGATTGTTTGAGGTTCAGAAATCGTTTGTGTGTTCCAAGAAATTTAGAACTCATTTCGATGATTCTGAACGAAGCTCATTGTAGCCGAATGTCAATTCATCCGGGGAGTACGAAGATGTACAACGATTTGAAATGTCGATTTTGGTGGCGTGGTATGAAACGAGACATCTCCGACTTTGTTTCGAGATGTTTAATATGTCAACAAGTGAAAGCGGAACATCAAGTGCCTTCAGGGTTACTTCAGCCGATCATGATACCCGAGTGGAAATGGGATCGAGTCACAATGGATTTTGTGTCCGGACTGCCATTGTCAGCAAGTAAGAAGGATGCGATTTGGGTTGTTGTTGATAAACTGACTAAGTCGGCTCACTTTATCCCCGTGCGTACGGATTTTTCATTGGATAAACTAGCTGAATTGTATGTTTCTCAGATTGTGAGATTACACGGGGTACCAATTTCTATTGTGTCGGATAGAGATCCGAGATTCACCTCACGATTTTGGAAGAAATTGCAAGAAGCTTTGGGTACCAAGTTGCATTTTAGCACCGCTTTTCATCCACAAACCGACTGCCAATCCGAGCGGATAATTCAGATACTTGAGGATATGTTGAGATGTTGCATCCTCGAGTTTAGTGGTTCATGGGAGCGGTATTTACCTTTGATTGAATTCGCATACAACAATAGTTTTCAGTCAAGTATTAAGATGGCACCTTACGAGGCTTTGTACGGTCGAAAATGCCGTAAGCCATTGTTTTGGACCGAACTCGGTGAAAGTAAAATTTTCGGAGTGGACTTGCTTAAAGATGATGAACAGAAAGTAAAAGTCATCCGTGAAAGTCTAAAGCGTACCGCAGATCGTCGAGAATCGACGCGGATCTCAAACGAAAAGACATTGAGTTTCAGGTGGGGGATAAAGTGTTTCTTAAAGTTTCTCCTTGGAAAAAGATACTCAGATTTGGCCATAAAGGCAAATTGAGTCTGAGGTTCATCGGACCATATGAAGTATCCGAACGAGTCGGTCCAGTGGCGTATCGATTGATTTTGCCCCCTGAACTTGAAAAGATTCATGACGTCTTTCATGTTTCGATGCTTCGACGTTATAGATCTGATCCGTCGCACATAATTAGCCCATCAGAGGTTGAAATTCAAGCCGATATGAGTTATGAAGAAGAATCGATTCGTATCCTAGCCCGTGAAGTGAAGGAGTTGCGAAACAAAAGGGTTCCGTTAGTAAAAGTGTTATGGCTCAAACACGGGATGGAAGAAGCTACTTGGGAACCCGAGAATTCTATAAAAGAGCGATACCCAAACCTATTTACCGGTAAGATTTTCGGGGACAAAAATTTCTTAAGTGGGGGAGAGTTGTGACAGCCCAAAATTGACCCTAGTTGGGAAGTGGTTTCGGGACCGCTAAACCGAGTCACCGAAATGTTTGAACGTAGTATTTATTGTCTAAAATATGTGATTATGAATGTGTGAAAGTTTTAAGTTTCGATTTAGTAAATTTCATGTGAATTTAGTCAATAGGACTTGTGTGACACTTTTGAAATGTGATAGGCTAATCTATAAGGATCTAATAGTGCATGTAATCAAAAAGGAGGGCTTGCATGTCAAATTTCCCTAAATCCAAGCCTAGTGGCCGGCCATGACAAAGAAATATGGGCAAAACATGTCATAGACATGTTTTGTTGGTGCATCATGGGAGGAAAAAATAAAATAAGGAGTATGGGTAATAATGAAATGGAAAAAAAAAGAAAAAGATGAAAAAAAGGATTATGATGAAAACAAAGAAAAAAATGTTCATCCTTTTTCATCTCTTTTGGCCGAAATTCTCTAAGGAAGGAGGAAGGGTTTTTGCTTCATGTTTGGTTTGGAAGAGGATTAGGAGGAGATTTGGCCATACTTGCATCTAGATTAAGGTATGTTTGAGGTTGTGCCATGAGATTCATGCATGTTCTTTGTTGCTAGCTTGAGTTCTAATTAGTCCATGGTTCAAAACTTTGCTATATCATGGGGATGATATTCGCCAAGGTAGATTTTGTGTTAATGCCATTGCATGCTAAATATGAAGCTTGTTAATGATACATGTGATGGTGGATTGATGACTCTTGGATTTTCTTTTTAGCATTTTTGAGTAAGACATTAAGTTTTGGAATTGATGGAATGGAGAGTATGCTTAAGTTGTGTTATGAACAACTATGTGTTAAATCGAGGTTTGCTAAGCTAGCTATTAAGGTGAAGTGCAATGTTAGTGATTGATTAATAGTGTATATACATGTATGCATATTCGCCATCAAATTAAGAGCATAGGTGATGATGAGTCTATGCTTTGTACATTCGGCCATATATATATATATATATGCATGTGTGATTGGATTATTGATAGTAGGGCTATAGCATATGGTTATGAGCCGAATAGCTAAGAGCATGAGGTAGCAAGATAAAAATTTTACCATGCCGTTCGTATGTCATAAAATCATTAAAATGTGAATATCAATATGTGTAGCAAAGCGGTTGAATGAGTTAATTTATTTGTTTAAGCTCAAGATCCTAAAGGAGAGGCGTCCAACAAGGGGAAATCGAAGGTCATCGAGTAGCCGACTTGGAATTATTTTGCACCACACAAGGTAGGTCACTAAGCATATATTTTGTATTGATTTAAATAGACATAATGTCTATGTAATTATGCCGAAAGGAATGATAAATTTATATACATGTATGTATGTGGTGATGAAAGTATTGAATGAAAAGAAAAGAGGTGAGATGCATTGAGTTGTTGATTTCGGCCCTAAGTGTGCGGGTTTAAAATTTGTACAGCACTAAGTGTGCGAGTTTGATCATATAGCACTAAGTGTGCGAGTTGATTATATAGCACTAAGTGTGCGGACTCACTATATGCTTTTGAATCACTATTGACACTGAGTGTGCGACATTATTGAGTTGATCACGGACAGTGGATCAGGTAAGTACCTTGAGTTCATGGCTAATAGGCGCTATGTTTATATTTGGAGTTGAGCTTGGTAAGTTTTGAACCTATGTGACAATTCAAATTGAAGTCGCGTACATAAGAATTATCGTGGAATAAGTGAAAGGTCATGTAGATGTATGATTGTAACGAAAACAAAATGGTGTATAAAAATGCCTCAAATATACTATTGATTAGTATATGGAATGTGAATGTATAACTTGGTATGAGATTGAATCGAAAGGTCTAAGGAACTATGGTATAGTTAGGTTTGAATGGAGTAATTAGCCTCGTTCCATTTTGTTTCCTCTTGTGATAATGTTATTAATGGTTGGTAGTGCATTGCTTATGACTTACTGAGTTATATACTCATTCGGTGTTTGCTTGTCACCTATTTTAGATTTCTTGGACTCGACTTTTTGCGTATTCGGGACCGTCATTGAAGTCATCACACCGGCTAACAACTTTTGGTATTTTCTTCGTAGTTGGTCTAGGAGTACATTTCGGCATGTATAGGCTATTATGCTTTGTTGAAATTGGTATGTAAACTTTTAGCAATGCGAAAATGGCGTAAATGTTCTGTTGAAATTGGTTTTGTGATGTTTGGACACAAGTCATGGTTATAATTTGGGACATGCATGATGAATTATTAGTTAAATCAAGGAAAAGTCATGAAATAGGCATAGTTTGTTTTAGTAACAGATGCTGACAGCAGCAGTGGTGTGGATGTGAAAAATCACTAAAAATAGCAGGAATGGTATTAAATAGTGAATAAATTATTTAAATGAGCCTTGATGAATATAATTTCATATGGAAGAAACGAAACGGTCATATGAGTTGTATCCTAAGAGATATTTAGGTATACGTGAAACAGGGCCAGAACGGTTTCTGGATTCCATGTTCCGACTTTGGAAATTCATTATAAATTAACCAGAGATAATTAGGAGTCATATCATATATGTATAGATTCCTCTTTGAGTCTAGTTTCTATAGAAACAAACGGCATCAGTATTGAAGCCCTGCACAGATATATATTCAAGTTTTAACGCACGAAGGTCAGTGTAGTCGACCCCTGTAACATGGGATACTTTAACTAATAAACTGTACTAATTGGCTCGACCAAAAATTCTAGAAAAAAATCTGTAGATGGACATATGAGTCTAGTTTCAGGGAAAAATTACGAAACTGATTTTCGAGTTTTGAAACTCCAGATATGATTTTTAAGGCGACAGTGATGCAGTAACCAGCTTGTCTGGAAATTTTTTTTATGGACTGTGAAAACAATTAAGTTAAGTTTGTGTGCACCTTGTATTCGACTCCGGTAACGGATTCGGGTACGGGGTGTTACACTTTTAGCCCTCGTGGATATGATATTCCCTACTCACTATAGGTATACTATTGTTTGATAGTTGCACTTGCCTTTGTCATATTTATAGTTAGTTTAGTGACAATCAGTAATCAATTTCATCCATATTTGAATAATTTTGTTGGATTAGTCTGTATGGATCAATGACTGAATAAATAGGTGTTCCTCTCCTCTGAGGCATATACTTTTGAAAAAGAAAAAGAAAAAAATTAGTAAACTAAATCGATTTATGATGAACGAATGTTACAAATCGATGAACTAGATAAATGGCGAACACATATCAAGGAGAAACTGATAATAGATGATGAAGAGAAAAAGAAATGCCATGATGAGCATATGAATGTGATGAAAAAATTTAAGGTTGGGTACAAGGTACTGGTAGACAAAACGGATCCACGAATCTCCTTTTCAGAGCTCGAGTCAAACGGATCAACCGTATGTATGGTACTAAATGTCTTTCCCTACGGTACAGTAGAGGTAACTCATTCTAATATTAGCACATTTAAGGTAAATAGTACTCAACTTAAACCTTATTTTGATAATAGAATTGATAGTGAGAAAGAGAAGCCTAGGCTCCGCGAACCACCGTGATTGTGTGTGTACAAGGTAAGTCGAGCTTAGACTCTAAATAAGCGCTTCTCGGGAGGCAATCCAAGTGTTAACACTCTACTAATTCTTTTAATTTTTTTTCATGTTATTTTTAAAACTAATTAATTTTAAAAATTAAAAAAATTTGACCCACGTGTCCCGAACACACAGGTGTCTCCCAGGCCATATGCACAATAAGTGGTTGGCGAATGGCCATGTGACCCACACGGCTTGGACACACGGGCGAGTCATTTTCTGTATGGATTCTGGGACTTAATTTTTCAAAATATTCGAAGGTTACTCGGCCTAAAATAGTCCACATGGCTGTGCGGAATCATCGGTACCACTGATGCATATTTTCTATGGAGCATGGCCATGGGACATATTTTGATTTAGCCTACTTTGTCACTCTAGCCTTTCGCCATCAGAAAAAAACACAATAGGAAGGGTCTTATCTGTTTAGGCCCTTATGTGAATCGACTCACTTGACACTTTGGCCTTCTCGACACCACCGTAGCAATCCTCTTCACATACACTAGTTAGCTAGAAGTATATGTAGGGAATATTGAGTATGACCCATATGAGGCTGATCAAGCAACTTGGTGGAGTGGATCCTCCTGTAGGTCCAGTAAGGACTTCAATGTTGATGTCCCCTTCCATCACGAAGACCCACCTCATCCTCCACCTTCGAGTCACCGTCCTATTTCTTCTATTGCTACCTTACAGGACCTCTCCAAGTGGTTCACTTGTTTCATGTAGCACTGCTTTCAGAGGTTTGATAGTATTGACACAACATTACAGCAGATCTGCCAGCACCTCTATATATCCTCTTCAGAACTAGCAACTCACGATACCGACGCCACTAATGATGAGTGCAACACCCTTAATCTGTGTCTGTCACCGGAACAGGGTTACAGAGCATTATTGAAGTTTTCAGAAAATTTACAAATAATTCATGTCAATTACTATTCATTTTCCAAGATTACTCATAACGTCCCTTAAATGGACCCTCGAGGCCCAATATGAGTAATAGAATCGAGTTGGGACTAAATAGGGAACTCATAAAATTTTTCGTAAAATTTCTAAAATTTTCCTAAATGCAGGGCACACACACCCGTGCGATCCAGGGACACGCCCATGCTACAGGCCGTGTTTGACCTTATGTAACTCTCTGACTTATGCCACACGGCCAGCCACACGCCCGTGTGAGTAGGCTGTGTGATCAATTTAATTTTTAAAAATTAGGTGCAGGGTTCACACAGCCAAGACACACCCGTGTTCTAGGTCGTGTAGCACACACGACTGAGAGACACACCCATGTCTCTATTCGTGTGCTCAATTCTGAGCATTCTGTTTCTCAATTTTAAGATGCAGGAGACATACGGCCAAACCACACACCCATGTGATAGGCCGTGTGTCATAGACGGTCAAGACACACGCTTGTGTGTCTACCCGTATGGACAAAATAAAACCATTTCCTAGCTTTATTTCACACCCAAATTTGCCAATAACCTACACCAACACTTACAAATATATACCAGCCAATCCAATCATTATAGCCAAACTAATTTCTACATCTAACGTAGTATATGATTTCGTGCATACATATTTATAATTTTATATTTATTAAGTATATTCATTTAACATAACTCAATCAATCTATAATATATACTTATGATATTGCTATAGAATAACCTTATTAGATATACCAAAACATAACCATCACTAGCCATTCCAATGGTTTGGTTACAAACAACATTTATAAGCCAACAATGGCCAAGTTACCTATACATGCCATTAACCTAATAAGCATTTTATGCTTAGTAAGTTTGTATAACAGGAATTAAACTTACCAATCACATTTAATAATTTTAAGCATAAAATTAACATGCTTTCATCATTTTGGAAAAACACATACACTCAATCAAGCAAGTTAGTCATATAATAATTATACATCAAATAAATATAGATGAGCTCATCATATAATCCTTCATCAAATATTTCAGAAGCATTCAGTGTATATTTCTATTTATCTCATCATTTTCTCATGTCAAGAGTTTTATCCGTTAAACTATTGAAATATCGATGGATACTGAAACAGTAGACTCAAGGTGTACAATTCTGTAAAACGTCAATTCATAATCATAGATACCCATCAGGGCACATACTCAAGAAGCATACTCTCGAGCCACATGTCAGGATACTCAGATGAGCCATGTAATCATGTAATAGAACACTTATCCGGGCTAAACAGGAAACTCATAAGAGATTTTATTTAGGAAGCTCTTAGAGCCTTTTAGATATCCCCAAAGAGATAATTTCAAGAAGCACCTGATAAGGAAACAAAGAATTCAAGTGAGCTTGATAGGACACTCATGAAGAGTTGCATTTGTGTCTGCATTTGTGCAGCTCACAAAGAGCTGCGGTAGTGCGCAACGCATGCTATATCACTACCGATCAGGGTGCTCGTAGGAATTATATATATATCAAGATGCTCAAGAGGCTATATCAGGATTACTTCTCCGAGCTAAATCCTGTCTGCAACATATGCAAAATCACACTCACATACTGGAAATCACTCGTATCCATCGATTTTCATTATTCCAACGGAACTTAACATTTTAAATACATTTCCAATCAAGTGATCATTTCATGTATTTATAACATTCGAATAAATCATATAAACATATACCGTATTCAAATCATATACAACATTCAATTTAAACATATTAACATGCATAATTAAGTTACACGAACTTACCTCAATAATAATTCGTACAAGAAAATCTACTAATCCGAAACTTTCTCTTTTCCTCGATCTACCTTTGAATTTGTGTTATCCAGATCTATATAAATGAATTTAGTCATCAATTTCTCACATTTCATATTCTATTGAACTCAATTTACATTTTAAGAAAAATTACCATTTTGCCCCTAAACTTTTCATAAATTTAAATTTCTCCTTTAGGCTCAGAAAATGAAATTCATGCAATTTACTCCTTATTCCAAGCCTAACCAAAATTTCAATATAAAAGTTACAACAGATGTATCTATAAAATTCAAAATTTTTCTTCAATTTTCACAACTTTACAATTTAGTCCCTAAATCACAATTTTCATCAATATTCACTTTGTAAAAGTTGTTTATCTATCAACAACCTTTCATTTTCTACCATAAATTTCAAATTTTTAGCATATTCATCCATGAAATAACATCTATACTTTGATAACTTTTCAAATTAATCCCCCAAATAGATAAATTAGACTATCCCGATTTCAAAAATATAAAAATTACTAAAAACGGGGCTTGAATACTTACCCAATTATGCCATGAAAGCTTGTTTTCTCTTTCCTAGGGTTTCCATGGAATATTTGGGGAAAAAGATGATATTAAATGATTCTTATTTCTTATTAATTATTTATCATCTATTAATTTTTCTTTAGTCCTTACCCTTTTTTAATTTTTCCATGGATAAATTATAAAAAATATCTACTAACTTTTCTTTAATGGTCTAATTATCATATAAGGACCTCAAGTTTTGAATTCCATAGCTATTTAATCCTTCTAGCGACTAGAATCCAACTTTTTCATTTTATGCAATTTGGTCCTATCCGTAATTAAGCACAAAATCGATAAAATTTTCTTCTGACATTCCTATCAAAATCCTAACCATGCAAAAATATAAAAATAAATTTTCTTTTCGGCTTGGGTTTGTGGTCCCAAAACCACTAATCTGATTTCACTAAAAATGGGTTGTTACAACTCTCCCCCTTAAGAATTTTCACCCTAAAAAATCTTACCAGTAAAGAGATTTGGATATTGCTTTCTTATGGTATCCTCTGGTTCTCAGGTAGCTGCTTCTATACCATGTCGTTGCCAAAGAACTTTTACTAAAGCTACCTTTTTGTTTCTTAATCCCTTTGTTTCACGAGCCAAAATTTTAATCAGTTCTTCACTATATGTCATATTAGGCTGAATATCTACCTCTGACGGAAAAATAACATGTGAAGGATCTAACCGGTGCCGTCGTAAGATAGAGACATGAAAAACATTATGAATCCGACCAAGTTTTGGTGGTAAGTCTAATCGATATGCAACAGGTCCAATTCTTTCTGTGATTTCATATGGCCCAATAAATCGTGGACTATATTTTCCTTTATTGCCAAACTGAAGAACTTTCTTCCAAAATGATACTTTCAAGAATACCTTTTCACCAACTTGAAATTCTATTTCTTTTCGTTTAAGATCAGCATAGGACTTTGACAATAAAAGGTTGCTTTCAAACTGTCCTGAATTACTTTCACCATTTCTTCAGTTTCACGTCTTACTAAGCTCTGTCCAATACAATGGTGTTCTATATTTCCGGCCATACAAAGCTCCGTATGGTGCCATTTTGATACTGGACTGATAACTATTATTGTAAGTGAATTCAACTAAAGGTAGATATTTTTCCTAGTTACTTTCAAATTCCAAACACCAAAGCATATCTTCCAAAATCTACATCACACTTTCAGATTGGCCATCTATTTGGGGATTGAATGCAGTGCTGAAATGTAACTGTGTGCCTAAAGCTTCTTGCAATTTACTCTAGAATCGAGATGTAAATCAAGGATCTCTATCTGAAAAAATAGAGATAGGTAGTCCATGCAATTTGACAATATCAGAGACAAATAATTCAACCAATCTATCCAAAAAAATCCATACGTACCGGAATAAAGCGTGTAGACTTTGTCAATAGATAAAAAATTACCGAAATGGCATCTTTCTTCTTTGGAGACAGGGGTAATCCCGATACAAGATCCATGGTAATTCTTTCCCATTTCCATTACGGTATTGTAACAGGCTGTAATAATCCTGAAGGCAACTGATGCTTAGCTTTTACTTGCTGACATATCAAACATTTTGATACAAACTAAAAAATATCCCGTTTCATTCCCGGCCACCAGTACATCTTTTTCAGATCATTGTACATTTTATTACTACCAGGATGAATAAACATGTTACCATTATGAGCTTCATTCAAAATCTTCTGTACTAGTTCTGAATTCTTCAGTACACATATTCTACCTCTTAATAACAAACAACCATCAGTCCCAATCTGAAATTCTGAATCAGGAGTCGATTCACACTAAATCCATTTTGCTTGTAACTTACTATCATCTTTTTGAGCTTCAGAAATCTACTACAAAAATGTAGGTCTAGCTTTTAACTCAGCTATGATTGAATCATTATCAAATAACATCAATCGAGTATTCATTGCTCGCAAAGAAAATAAGGATTTTCTACTCAGAGCATCTGCAACCACATTGGCTTTTCCCGGATGATAGTGAATAACCAAATCATAACCTTTCAATAACTCAAGCCACCTACGCTGTCTCAAATTCAAATCTTTCTATGACATCAAGTACTTCAAACTTTTATGATCAATGAATATATGACATTTTTCACGAAACAGATAATATCGCCATATTTTCAATGCAAACACAATTGTTGCTAATTCAAGATCATGTATTGAGTAATTTCTTTCATGTGGTTTTAGCTATTTTGAAGCGTAGGCTATTACTTTACCTTCTTGCATCAAAATACAACCTAAACCATTTTACGATGCATCATTGTAAATTACAAATTCCTTACCCTATTTAGGCTGAACTAACACAGGTGCTTCTGTCAATAAGGTTTTCAACCTATCAAAACCCTACTGACATATATCAGACCAATCAAATTTTATATCTTTCTACATTAAATGAGTCATCGGAGAAGCTACAAACCTCCGATAACATCCAGCAAATCCTAGAAAACTTCTAACTTCAGACACATTTTTCAATGGCTTCCAATTAATAATAGCTAAAATTTTATTTGGATCCACCTTGATACTTTCAGCAGATACAATACGTCCAAGGAAACAAACTTCCCGTAACTAAAATTCACGCAGTGTTTGCAACACAATTATTTTTCACGCAGTGTTTGCAACACAATTCTCAAATGGTCTGCATGTTTATTTTCATCTTGGGAGTAAACCAAAATATCATCTATAAATACCACTACAAACCTGTCTAAATATGGTCTGAAAATTCTATTCATCAGATCCATAAACATTGCAGGTGCATTTGTCAAACCAAATGGCATCACAAGAAACTCATAGTTTTCATACCTGGTTCTAAAAGCTGTCTTTGACACATCTGAATCTTTTACCCGTTACTGATAGTAACCAGAATAAAGATCAATCTTTGAAAATACTGTGACACCTTTTAACTGGTCAAATAGATCATCAATTCGAGGTAGTGGATACATGTTCTTTATTGTAACTTTTTTAAGCTATCTATAATCAATGCACAACCTCAAAGATCCATCTTTCTTCTTTACAAACAGAACCGGTGCACCCCAAGGTGGGAAACTGGGTCAAGCAAAGCCTCTACCAATCAGTTCTTGTAGCTGTGCTTTCAACTCTTTTAATTCAATAGGAGCCATTATGTAAGGTGCTATAGATATGGGTGTTGTCCCTAGAATAAGATCTATAGAGAATTCCACTTCTCTAATTGGTGGTAAACCAGGTAATTCTTCCAGAAATACATTAGGAAATTCACATACAACCGGCACTGATTGAATCTTCGACTCAGATACTTTAGTGTCCAACACATATACAAGATAAGTATCATAACCTTTTCTGAAATTTTTGTGCTAATATTGCTGAAATCACATTAGATAACCCATCTAATTTATCAGATTCAACATGGAGTAAGTCACCACTCTGACATTTCAATAAAATATATTTCTGTTTACAATTCATCACCGCATCATGTTGGGTTAACCAGTCCATTCCTAAAATCACATCAAATTCATCAAATGACAATAACATCAAATCAGCCAAAAAACGATAACCCTTTTACCATCAACGGACAATTTTTATAGACTTTATCCACCATAACATACTAGTCCAGAGGGTTTGAAACTTTAACCACAAGTTCAATGAGTTCAATAAGTAAATTTTTAATAGACACTAAATTTGTGCATATATATAAATGTGTGGAACCAGGATCAATCAAAGCAGTAATATCAGAATGAAGTAGAGAAAACGTACCAGTAATGACGTCTGGTGCAGAGGCATCTTCTCTAGCGCAAATAGCATATATCCTTGCCGGTGCTCGTCCTTAGATTTAACTATTGTATCCCATGTAGTACCTATGATGAGGTGGTCTACCTCTTAAAGTGGGGTTACTCGGCTATGAATTTTGATCAATATGTTTTTTAATTCTTTTTGGGCAATCCTTGAGAAAATGATAAAGAGATCCACATTGATAACAATCTCTACTTCTCAAACGACATTCCCCAAAATAAAATTTGTTACAAAATTTACATTTCAGTTTAGGATTACTGACAATACTAACACTAGTTACAGATGGACACGAAGATCTTGGGTTAGAGCGTTGGGAGCCTCTCTCTTTTCCAGAATATCCCGCTGATGTTATAAAACGATCATGATACTTCTTTAATTTCTTAGAAGTAGATAATTGTGACTTACTCATAATTCTTTTACTAAAAACTCGAGCTTCTCTTTCAGCTTGTTTCTTTTCTTTACTTCATTCTTCCGCTTTATGTGCTCTATCGGCTAACACCATAAATTCCCTCAATTCAAGAATTCTAATCAATAGCTTAAAGTCTTCCTTTAAGCCCTCTTCAAAATGTTTGCACATATCAGCCTCAGTTGGAACCCACTCGCTAGCATACTTACACAGTCATATTTCCCTGTTTGAGTTCTAAAAATTCTTTCCTTTCCTAATCCAGAAATCTCTCACTAACATACTTCTTTTTGAATTTAGTCTGGAAGAATTCCTATGTAAGATTTTCTCTCGGTACCAAGAAGTTATAGTATTCCATCAATGATAAGTTATGTCTTTCAATAAAGATACTGCACATTTCAAACATTTAGCTGGTGTACAAGATAATTCATCTAAAACCTGGATGGTATTTTCCAACCAAAACTCAGCCATTTCTGGATCATCATCTATAGTAGCTCTAAATTCTTCTGTCCCATACTTACGGATTTTATCTACCGGAGGCTTACCAATTCTATCAGGTTCAGCACCTTATGGTATCTTAGGAACTGGTTGAGGAGCAGGTGGGGGAGGTTTCTGTACAGCGGGATTTGTTCTTATATACTGATTGAACCATTCATTCATCATTTGAAAGAAGGCTTGTTTTGCCTCCTCACTTCGGCCCTCAGATACGGGCCTTCCATTACTAGATACAACTCTTTGAACTGAAGCTGAACCATTGCTCTCAGCTTCCTCATATTTAGCTTTAGCTTGGTCGGATGATATTACTATATGAAAAACAATGGTTAGGAGATATCATGCTATCACAAATTATATAATGGCATGTATAGCTAAACTCATCCTTATTACATTCAATCTAAGAATTGACTAAACTATAGCTCTGATACCAATAAATGTAACACCCCTAACCCTTGTTGGTCGCCAGAATAAGGTTACAGAGCATTATTAAAGTTTTCAAAATATTTATAAATAATTCAAGTCAATTACTATTTATTTTCCAAGATTATTTATAACGCCCATTAAATAGACCCTCGAGGCCCAATATGAGTATTAGAATCGAGTCAAGACCAAATCGGGAACTCAGAGAATTTTTCATAAAATTTTTAAAATTTTCCTAGATGTAGGGCACACATGCCCGTGCTGTAGGTCGTGTTCAACCCCGTGTAAGTCTCTACTTGTTCCACACGGCCAACCACACGCCCTTGTAAGTAGGCTGTGTGATCAATTTAATTTTCAAAAATTAGGTGCAGGGTTCACATGGCCAAGACACATGCTCGTGTTCTAGGCCGTGTAGCACACACGGCTAAGACACACACCTGTATTTTTACCCATGTGCTAAATTTTGAGCATTCTATTTCTCAATTTTAAGATGTAGGGGACACACAGCCAAACCACATGCCCATATGCTAGGCCGTGTGTCACACACGGTCAAGACACACGCCCGTGTGTCTACCCGTGTGGACAAAATAAAGCCATTTTCTAGCTTTATTTCTCACCCAAATTTGCCAATAACCTATGCCAACACTTACAAATATATACCAGCCAATCCAATCATTATAACCAAACTAATTTTAACATCTAACATAGTATATCATTACGTGCATACATATTTATAATTTTATATTTATTAAGTATATTCATTTAACATAACTCAATCAATCCATAATATATACTTATGATATTGCCATAGAATAACCTTATTAGATATACTGAAGCATCACCATCACTAGCCATTCCAATGGCAAGATTACAAACAACATTTATAAGCAAACAATGGCCAAGTTACCTATACATGCCATTATACAAAAAATAAGTTTACTATTTATACCGAAACAAGTTAGTAGATAGTGTGATGATGCTGCAATTAATCTCCAACCTTCGCCAGCTTTCGAGCACTATAAAACAGAGAAAATAAAACCTAATAAGCATTTTATGCTTAGTAAATTCGAATAATAGGAATTAAAATTACCGATCACATTTAATAATTTTAAACATACAATTAACATGCTTTCATCATTTTGGCAAATTTACCTAAACACATATACTCAATCAAGCAAGTTAATAATTATACATCAAATAAATATAGATGAGCTCATCATATAATCCTTCATCAAATATTTCAGAAGCATTCAGGGCATATTTCTATTTATCTCATCATTTTCTCTTGTCAAGAGTTTTATCCATTGAACTATTGAAATATCGGTTGATACTCAAATAGTACACTCAAGGTGTACAATTCTGTAAAACGTCAATCCATGATCAAATATACCCATCAGGGCACATACTCAAGGAGCATACTCTTGAGCCACATGTTAGGATGCTCAGATGAGCCATGTAATCATGTAACAGGACACTTATCCTGGCTAAATAGGAAACTCATAAGAGTTTTTATTTAGGAAGCTCTTAGAGCCTTTCAGATATCTCCGAAGAGATAATTTCAAGAAGCACCGGATAAGGTAACAGAGAGTTCAAGTGAGCTTAACAGGATGCTCATGAAGAGTTGCGTTTGTGTCCACCTTATATGTAGGATCACAACTGATCGCATATCAGGGCGCTCACAAAGAGTGCGGTAGTGCGCAAAACATGCTAAATTACTACCAATCAGGGTGCTCACAGGAATTATATATATCAGGATGCTCGAGAGGCTATGTCAGGATTACTCCTCCAAGCTAAATCCTGTCTGCAACATATGCAGAATCACACTCACATACGGGAAATCACTCGTATCCATCAATTTTTATTATTCCAACAGAACTTAACATTTTAAATACATTTCCAATCATGTGATCATTTCATGTATTTATAACATCGTATAAATTATATAAACATATACCGCATTCAAATCATATACAACATTCAATTTAAACATATTAACATGCATAATTAAGTTACACGAACTTACCTCGATAATAACTCGTACAAGAAAATCTACTAATCTGAAACTTTCTCTTTTCCTCAATCTACCTTTAAATTTGTGTTATCCGGATCTATATAAATGAATTCAGTCATCAATTTCTCACATTTCATATTCTATTGAACTCAATTTACATCCTAGGTAAAATTACCATTTTGCCCCTAAACTTTCCAAAAATTCCAATTTCATCCCTAGGCTTGGAAAATGAAATTCATGCAATTTACTCCTTATTCCAAGCCTAACCAAAATTTCAATATAAAAGTTACAGCAGATGTATCTATAAAATTCAGAATTTTTCTTCAATTTTCACAACTTTACAATTTAGTCCTTAAATTACAATTTTCATCAATATTCACTTGGTAAAAGTTGTTTATCTATCAACAACCTTTCATTTTCTACCAAAATTTCAAATTTTCAGCATTTTCATCCATGCAATAACTTCTATAGTTTGATAAGTTTTCAAATTAATCCCCAAATAGATAAATTAGACTATTCTAGTTTCAAAAATATAAAAATTACTAAAAACGGAGCTTGAATACTTACCCAATTATGCCAAGAAAGCTTGTTTTCTGTTTCCTAGAGTTTTCATGGAATATTTGGGGAAGAAGGTGATATAAAATAATTTTTATTTCTTATTAATTATTTATCATCCATTCATTTTTATCTTTTCCAATTTAGTCCTTGCCCTTTTTAAATTTGTCCATGGATGAATCATAAAAAATATCTACTAACTTTTCTTTAATAGTCTAATTATCATATAAGGACCTCAAGTTTTGAATTCCATAGCTATTTAATCCTTCTAGCTACTAGAATCCAACTTTTGCATTTTATGCAATTTAGTCCTATCTGTAATTAAGCACAAAATCAATAAAATTTTCTTATTAGAATTTTATTATGGCATTCCTATCAAAATACTAACCATGCAAAAATATAAAAATAAATTTTCTTTGTAGCTCGAATTTGTGGTTTCGAAACCACTGTTCCGATTTCACTAAAAATGGGTTGTTACAATTAGGACCATTGAGTTTATTTGTTTTCTTTTTCTTTTTCTTTTATGTTTATTTTTTTATTTTTAGTTGTTTTTATTGTTATTTTATTATACTTATTTCATTTCTTATCTTTTGAAGTATATTTTTATTTTTATGGTTGTTTCTAGTCGAGTTAGTAACTTTTTCACTATTAGTGTTTATTTTCTTATTAGTTTATTTGGAATCATGCACTACATTTAGATTGGCCTCCAATTCCACTTTTTACCATTCTGGCTATTTCATCCAATACCCAAGGCAGTTTCAATTTTCTCTCTCTCTTATGATATTCTGCTTATACTGTGATTAAATCTATTTGTACTCTGAGGACAATGTATGTCTTAAATGTGGGGAGGTTATTTATATAACTATTATAAAATCCCTAAATTATTCTTGTGTTAAAGTAATTTTCTTACACTTCTATTAGGATGAATTTTTATCAATTTGGGATTTTTGTTGATGTGTTTTAGATTAATTTGTAGATACTTGTGTATTGGTTGATTTAAATTTTAAGATATTAGAGAATCAAGCATGATAAGATTATTTTCATAATTAAAAATTTTAGGTTGTTTCCCTATATTGAGGTATTATCTTGAAGTTTTAAATTTGCAAGTTTGACATCAAAAACCATGATTTTTTTATGAGATTTTAAGCCTTTAGAGCATACATTTTTCTTACTCATCTTATTATTGGTTATGAGTGGGTTAACCTGATTTGTTATTCTAGAACTTGCTTCAATTATTCATGTCAAGACCACACCTTTGATTTGATTTACTGAGATTATAAAGGTACATGGGT
This sequence comes from Gossypium arboreum, assembly GCF_025698485.1. Classification (NCBI taxonomy): domain Eukaryota; kingdom Viridiplantae; phylum Streptophyta; class Magnoliopsida; order Malvales; family Malvaceae; genus Gossypium; species Gossypium arboreum. The sequence goes on along the minus strand of NC_069071.1, from coordinate 98,469,314 downwards.
TTTAAATTACTTATCCCACAAAAAGCCTACCTTCGTAATTAACCCTTAGTGAACCCCATTGAGCCTAACACACTGTTTCTTGATTTACCCATTAATTTTAACCCATAACTCATTTTTTCGTTGGGACTTTTTCCCAATTTATTGACTCCCTTTTTGTCGAAGATTTGATTTGGTTAGTTGCTTAACTATTCTATTCTGTTTGATTTGCTAAATTATTTCTGATTTTTCTAGATAAATAAAATAAGAAGAGAAAAAAATAAAAAAAAATATTGATTATTATTTAGTTTTATGTTGATTGAGCTCGAAAAGTTAAATACATATTTTGGCACAAAGTTAGTTTTTTTTTCTTGAATAGTTATTGATTTATGCACTTAATTTTAGTTCAACATTTGTTTAATTTTTTCTAGTTTGGTAATTTATCAATTCGATCTCAATTTTAGCCAACTTTTCTAGCCTTTCTCCACACCCTTAACCTAAGCCTCATTACAACCTTTTAAAGACCTTTTGATTGCTGTATCATATCATTTTATAGTGGTGGAGATTTGATTTTCATGCAAGCCTATTGTAACACCCCTAACTCGTGACCGACGCCGGTGTCGGACACGAGGGGTTAACGAGACAAATCCTCTTAAAGTACCGACCAATTTGGCATTTCTGGACAGGCTGGAAAACTGCGTCACCGTCTCCTTAAAAATCATATCTCGAGTTCCAAAACTCGGAAACTGGTTTCGTAAATTTTCCCTGAATTTAGACTCATATACCCATCCATGGATTTATTTTTAGAATTTTTGGTTGGGCCAATTGGTACAGTTTATTAGTTAAAGTCACCCATGTTACAGGGATCGACTGCTCTGACCTCCGCGCGTTACAACTTGAATATCTTTCTGTACAGGGCTCTAATACTGGTGCTGTTTGTTTCTAATGAAACTAGACTCAAAATGGAATCTGTACATATAAGGTATGACTCCTAATTCTTTCTGGATAATTTATGGTAAATTTTAAAAGTCGCGACAGGGGACCCAGAAATCGTTCTGGCCCTGTCTCACGAGAACTTTAATATTTCCCAGTATACTGCTCATATGGTCGTTTCGTTTCGTCCATATAAAATAGATTCATCAAGGTTCAGTTCCATAATTTACTCACTATTTAATTCTACTTCTACTATTTTTAGTGATTTTCAATCTCATCTCACTGCTGCTGTCCGCAACAGTTACTGCAGTAGACTATGCCAATTTCATGAATTTTTCCTTGGCCTTAATCATCCATCATACATGACACAAATTATGGCCACCTTAACAAAATTTGAGTTTCTAAGACTCGTGGCTATAGGTTCTAGCATCCCACTCGACGACCACATAGGCCATTTTCACATGGCTTAAAGTTTACAACCCACAATTCGACAAAATATAATAGCCTATACATGCCAAATGTTCTTCAACAACAAAAAAACAATACCACAAGATTTCAGCCGGTGTGATGACTTCAACGACGGTTCCGAGCACGCAACAATACGAGTCCAAGAGACCTAAAATGGGTGACAAGAAAACACCGAGTGAGTTTACAACTCAGTAAGTCATAAGCATTCGTCAATCCACTGATAAAGTTACTACTACATGTACAACAAATGAGGCTAGGTACTCGTCCATATCGAATCTATACCATAATACCTCGGACCTTTCGGTCCAATCTCGTACCAATTCATACATCCACATTTCATATTCTACACAACAAGATAATCGAAGCATTTTTACACATTAGCTCAATTTCCAGCACAACCATACAATTTCAATCATCACATAGATTTAAGGCTTACCAAATTCAACCCCAAGCATGAACGTATTCTCTATTCGTCATTGAGCTCGAGGTACTTACCCGATCCGCTGTCCATACTCAATTCAATGGAGACACACCCTCCATTTATATAGAGTTCGCACACACAGTGCTTACTACTCGATTTCGCACACTTAGTGCCACGTATTTCAAGCTCGCACACACAGTGCCATACCCTCCGAGCTCGCACACCCAGTGCCGTAATTTTTTTTTTCCAGCTTGCACACTTAGTGCCAAATATTTCCAGCACGCACACTTAGTGCCATATATTTCCAGCACGCACACTTAGTGCCAATCTCGACACCATACACCCGTATTGCCCGCACACATAGTGCCGAAAGCAAACTTTCTACACATTCCACTATTTCTTTTACATTCAACAATTATCCTCATTCCATACACATACAATTTCATTTATACATATATATATAGCATTCCATTAAACACAATTGCATAGATTTTCCAATCATTTAAGCAATATCAAATATATGCGCTTAATGACTTACCTCGGATGTTGTCGAACGTCTTCAACGGCTATTCAATTACTTTTTCCTTTCCTTTATCGGATCTAGTTCCCCTTTGCTCTTGAGCTTAATATTAACAAATAAATTGATTCAATCATTTTGAATATCAAAGGGGAAATTCAAGGTACTTAGCCCTTATATATTAGGCATTAGAGTCATATATGTATGCAATCATGAATCAAATTCCACATTTTAGCCCATATTTTCCTTTAGCCGATTTTTCTAAGTCAAGATTAAGCCACCAATATGCTCACTTATGGCCGAATACACGAAATCACCCATCTATGCATTCAATCATGTGGCCGAATGTGCATGTTCCAATATAACACCATTTCCATTTCGTTTAACACTTACATTTACCACATATCAATTTAGAGACTCTACTAACCCATCATACATCCGGCAATAGTCTATAGCTCTTTCGGCCACTCCTTTCACAACATAATAAAACTTAATTTCAAAATCATTAGTGAGCATTTTATTTAGGCATGTACATCTACAACCGAATTCATCATATAAACATCTTTGAATTTACTCAAACATTCTCAATACAACACATTGCCCACTAGCAATTAGTTCATCAAACCAACATTTGACCCTATTTCCTTTAACACCATTGCATTCGCAATGACCACATCATTTAACCAACTAAATAATAAACCACAACATTCAAATTCATCTTATTCTTCTCCCATTTGACCGAATGAATATCAAATGCAACTCAACTAACAACAACATTTTTTCTTTCTAAAATGTATATACACTCTTACGACCATGAATCCTACTCATCCAAGCATCAATTAAGCTACTTAACAAGTAATTAACATCCCAAAGAAACTTATCAAAATGACACTAATTTAGCACTTGCCGAATGGATATTGAGCTATGGACTCATGAAATTAAACCATAGGTCAACTAAGCTATGTACTTATCCATTTAGTCTCATAGTCAATTAAAAAGAAAAATCACCATGCATACCTTAGACTAGGATAGCCATGGCCGAAATACCTTAGTTTCTCCTCTTCAAATTTCAACTTTTTTTTTTGGTTTTCTTTGCTCAATTCACGGCAATGGGGAAAGGATGAGCATTCTTTTTTTTTTCTTTTCTTTTTCTTTCTTTACTAACATTATTTTATCTCCAATGACCCATTCCTTATTACAAAAATCTAATTAAACATATATATTGCCCATCAATATCCTATCTTGGCCGGCCACCATTAATAAATTGGGCAATTTGACATGCAAGTCCACCTTTGTGTTAACATGCACTAATAAGCCATTTAAAATTAGCCTATCATATTTCACCATGTCTCACATTGATCCCTATTTAATAATTTCTCATACAATTGGTAAAATTAGAGAATGAAACTTCCACATGTGCATGTACACACACAATAAGCATAGAATATAACAATTAATTATTTTTATGACTCGGTTTTGTGGTCCCGAAACCACTTTCCGACTAGGGTCAATTTTGGGCTGTCACACCTATGGTTATGACTTTTCATGTTTGACTATTGAGTGCTTATTTTTTAACCTTAAACACTTTGAGTGATTTGAGTGAATCTTTAGTGAGGATGTCGATTCTTGTCGATTTATAATTAAAGGTAATTACTTAGATAAAGGGAAATAAATATGTTTTCGTGCTTTAAAAATTTTCGACTTAGATTGTTTTAATCTTTAGAGCTCTTTTAGTTGAATTATCAATGTATGATTATTTCTAAATTATTTGGAGACATTATTGATGGGAATTACAAGTAGAGAAAAATTTATTTTAATGTGAGTTGAGGATTTTGCTTGAGGACAACCAAATGCTTAAGTGTGAGGATATTTGATAAGCTATAAAAGTAACATATTTTAATCACATTTTTAATGCATTTTTGGATGATTAATTATGCAAATTAGTGAATTTGATGGTCCTAATCCTTTAAATTCATATTTCTATACTTAGAAGAGCATTCAGGAGTGAAAGGAGCAAAAAGTGAGCTAAAACCGGACAAATAAAGCTGTTTTCAGGATCCACACGGCCTAGGCATTTCCACACAGGTTAGAGACATGCCCATCTGCTAGCTCGTGCCGATTTCGCACCCTAGTTCCCAAATACGTGGAAAAACTCAATTTTTAATGTTTCTGAGCATTCTAAAGTCTATAAATACCTATTAAAAGAAGACATAAAGGGACAATCTGTAACACCCCTAACCCGTATTCGTTGCCGGATTAGGGTTATGAGACATTACCGATCATATCACAGGTCATACAAATATATATTATATTTTACAATTCAAAATTTTAATTATATCATTACTCGTAACTTAATCAAATATCAAAACTTAAAATCATAACATAACATAATTAAAACATAGTCCAACATATATCAAAACAAATTATACATCAAACAAAACAAATTAAAATACTAAACTTTTCATTCATTTATGTGGCATTAATATATTAGTCAAGATGAAATTTACATGTTTTGTACATTAATGCAAATTAAAACAAACATTTAGTTATATATATAAATATATAACTACTATAGCACATTTAACTAAAGCATTAAGGCTAATCATATCTATGATTTAGTGAACGACCAAACATAATAGAAAAGCTAACATATTTTATCAAGTTCAAGCACATTTCACCATATTATCTTTAACCATTTTTGGACACAAATAACAACTCATTACCAAATCATCCGCAATTCGTTATAGCCACATTCAAACTTTTAAAAACAATTAACATATCGTTGTATACCTAATTTTCATATAAAATAACAAGTCTAAACTTCATGTTTCAACATATTAACTAATCCTTTAATTCGGTTATCAATTATAACCTTAACCGGTCACACCATTATCAAGTCACATGCTTATTAAATGAACCACACACCAAGGCCGAATTGCTACCACATATATATATATATATATATATAATACATATAGTAATCAATCATTTCACTTGCAACTTGACCTTTAAATACCAAACCACAAACAACATGTCATAAGCATATATATATTTTACCTATCACTAGCCGATTATAAAGGCACATCTTTTGTTGTCTCCAAACCAATTCACAAGACAAATTACACATCCTAATAAGTCAATAAGATAACCAAATTCACATATACTTCTATTCATGCATAACCTTAGCCGAACCAACCACATGTACATCCAAAATCATCAACCATTATCAAAGCATATAATACCTACCACATTTACTATGCATTCATAACATGTAACATTATAATCAAGATGAACATAAACCATAATCAACATAACCAAATTCAAACATAAAATTTAAGCCATTTTTTCATGGCTTAGATTATACATAACCAAAATCAAACATTTCATAAGTAAAATCCAACTTATACATGCCATAGTTCCAAAAATTCAGCTTATAAAATACAGAAGATAGTCAACAGTATGATAGACTTTGCTGACGATCCCCAAGCTTGTAACTTGAATCCAAAATCTATAAACAGAAATAAACATACACACACAGAGTAAGCTTTTATAACTTAGTAAGTTATAAGCAAATGAACAACTTAATTTAACTAAACAAAATTATAATAACATAACCACATTTGATCTCAAGCTTTAAGTTTCATATATATAATCATGTACTTTATAGATGAAAATAATGTTAGCCGAATATAAATATGTCTAAACAAAATCTTCATACACTTTTAAAATCACATTATCAATGCATAAAGCTGAATCTTTAAACACTTGTTTACATATACTAATTAATCAAACCTTAATATCACATAATTACACTTAACTTGTAACTGAATATACTTCAGAATTACTCACAAATTCAAACTAACATCATACATATGTTTTGTATCACATATCAAATAAACAACTTACCTTATTTTCAAATAGGTAATCAACTATCACATACCTGGCCACTTAGCCTGATTTATACATTCGTCACAACTTATCTTTTCCCGTTGAACCATTCAGAACTGGGTAGGATACTCAGATTATCACATATATCATACAATGCCAACGTCCCAGACGTGGTCTTACATGTAATCACATATTGATGCCACTGTTCCAGATAGGGTCTTACTCGCATACATATATCGGAACCACATATCGATGCCAACGTATTAAACGTGTCTTACTCGCACACATATATCGAAATCACATATCGATGCCAACGTATTAGACGTGGTCTTACTCCCATACATATATCGATGCCATGGTTTGTATTAAATGTGGTCTTACTCGCACATATATATTGATGCAATGGTCTTACTCGGACATCACATATCGGAATCCTATGTCATGACATATGTATCCTAGCTATTCCTAAGCCTCATACGGGGCTTTCGGATGTCGCAACTCAGTCGAAACAAAACTCATAAACATAGCTACCAAGCTTGTACACATACGTCTAATACATGAATTTATTCACATATTCATTGTAGCATATATAGTTCACATTTAATTAAAGTTAACAATGTCTATTTGCTTATAAACTTACCTTGGACGATGAAAAACCATAACGGGATGACTAGTCGACAACTTTAGTTTTCCCCCGATTCAATTCTGATTTCTTTGGTTCTTGATCTAAATATATTAAAATTAAACACATTAAAACATTTTATCATTCAATTTAGTCCAAAAACAAATAAATGGGAAAATTACCATTTTACCCCTAACATTTTACACTTTTTACAATTTAGTCCAAATTGCCCAAAACACAAAACATGCAAAATTTGCACACACTAGGAAGAATGTTCCTAGTGTTCATACAAGTCCATATATTTCATTTATTTCACATTTTAGTCCCTTAATTTATTATTTTTGCAATTTAGTCCTAATTACTCAAAATCATCAAAAATTCCAATACAAAACATGTTAATCTATCACATATATTTTATTTTCCATCATCAAACAACAAAAATCACAAGCTTTCAACAATGACATAATTCAAAATATTCATCAAAATAAAAAATTCAAGCATGGGCTTTGTAGATAACATAGCAACGATCTCAAAAACGTAAAAACTATTAAAAACCGAGCTAGTTACGTACCTTAATCAAACTCAGCAATGGCCGAATGCCCTAGCTCTCTTTTCTCTTATTTTTGTTATGTTATTCGGTCATGAGAAATAAGAATAAAACTTTGGCTTTCTAATTACGTTATAATATAACATATATTAACATTATTATTTATTTTACTTAATTAACCTTTATCATATAAAACCATTATATGTTAAGGTCATGACCGTCCATACTTAAAATCAATGGTATAATTTCAACATAAATGCTTCATATTATAAAGACAACAAGAATTAGGCATTTTCATATTTAACCATTAAATTTTTATTTTATGCGATTAAGCCCTTTTATTTAATCGGACACTCAAACGACAAAATTAAATCACAAAAATTTCACACATACTAATTCACACATGATAAACACAAAAAATAATTTTTAAATATTTTTTTGACTCGGATTCGTTGTCCCGAAACCACTGTTCCAATTAGGATCTAAATCGGGTGTTACACAATCAGAGAAGATCGAAGAAAACACTCGAAGAACACAATCAGAATCAACTCGACAGCAGATCTCCATCAAGATTGAAGACCTCCTTTTAATTTCTTTCAAAATTTTATTGAGTTTCTTTATGTCTTGTGGGTTTTCTGACTTTGAGATGTTTCTATTCAAGATTATGAACTAATACCCTAGATACCTAGGGAGGATGAACCCTATAATGAATCCTTTTATTTAATTTTTGTGTTGGACGATAAATAATTGATTCTTGTTCTCAATTATGTATGCTTATTTCTTGTTTTAATTTTTTCAGGATATTAATTCATGTTTAATATTGTAACGCCTCGAATTTTAGGCCTAGAAGTATTCAGTTTTGAGCAGGGTACAGTTAGGAGACTGCACATAAATGTTTAATTATGTAGGGAAGTGACACAACTGAGTATCTACTTTAGTGGTTAAGTGATCTGGGTGTGTGTGTGACACTTCCATTGAATGTGAAGCTGCAAAGGCTGAAAAGCCGAAAAGCCGAAAGGTTGAAAAGCCAGAAAGTGGGTTGTTGACACCACACGGGCGTGTGGGCACCCGTGTGGCAGGCCGTGTAACAAAACATGGTCGTATGGTCAACAGGATGGCCCTGAGCGTCTTTATGGGCCGAAACGATACTAGGCCATTTTGGGCCAACCTGGGCCATGTAGGCCCAATGGGCTTGTGGGCCCCACATGGGAAAATCGCATAAAAGTGTGGTAAATAGTGGGCCAGGCTATGTAAACTACACGACTAAGGTCATATCTGGGTTATGTGGGCCATACGAACATGTGGGCCCACATGGGCCCGCAATATGGGCCGTGGGTCCATTATCACTGATTGACTGTTAAGGTTGCACGGGTACCCAAGACGACTGTGGACCTACTGTTGGGTCGGTAAGTGTACCTGGACCCTAATTTTTTGTAAATGACTTATATACCCCCATAGGGTAAAATGACCGAATTACCTCAGTAGGATAAAATGATTGTAATACCCCTGTAAGGTAAAATGACTATTTTACCCTTATGTGATAAACTAACTATTTTGCCCTCATGTGGTAAAATGACACTTTTTCCCTTATATGGTAAAATGACTAATTTGCCCTTAGGTGGTAAGATGACTGTTTTGCCCCTACGTGATGTATGTGTATATTTTAGCATGCTATTTGTAAACTGTATTGAATACATGTTTAATATTATGATATGACATGACTTGTTGCATGTTGCATTGCATGGGGTGTAACATCCCGTACCCGAGACCGTTACCGGAGTCGAACACGAGGTGCTAACCGACTAATTCATTTACTCTCACAGTCCAATTAAAAATTTTCCAGACGATCGCTAACGCATCCTTGTCACCTTAAAATCATAACTTGAGTTCCACAACTTGAAAATCAGATTCGTAATTTTTCCTCGAAACTAGACTCATATGTCCATCTACATATTTTTTCTTAGAATTTTTGGTAGTACAGTTTATTAGTTAAAGTCTCCCCTATTCCAGGGTTTGACTACACTGACCTTCATGCATTACGAATTGGATATCTCCCTGTACAGGGGTCAATACTGATGCCGTTTGTTTCTATAAAAACTAGACTCAAAAAGGAATCTATACATATATGGCATGACTTCTAAATGTCTCTGGTTAATTTATAATGAGTTTCCAAAGTCAGATCAGGGGATCCAGAAACCGTTCTGGCCCTGTCTCACGAAAACTTTAACATATCATAATATAATGTTCATATGAACGTTTCGTTACTTTCCTGTGAAAATATATTCATCAAGGTTCGATTACATAATTTATTTGCTATTTAATTCCATTCCTACTATTTTTAAAGATTTTTCACATCCACATCACTGCTGCTGCCAGCATTTATTTTTAAGGTAAACTTTACCTATTTCATGATCCTCCATGGATCAACTAGAGTTTGTCATACATATACCAAAAGTGATCATGAATAACCATTCCCATGACTAACCGTTACCAACATTTCCATACCTCTCGATGGACGACATACAAAATGATTACAATGCTATGATCAAAGTATACTTAAAGCCATTTTCGCATGGCTTATATACATTAACCAAAATATCCTCCCGCTACTAGTCTATTCTATACATGCCATAAGATAATCCAAAACATAACAGTACCAAACAGTGGATGGTGATAGTGTGACTAGTTGCTGACGATCCCCGAGCCTGTAGCTTCCAAATGAGATCTATAAAACAGAGGAAACAAAGTAAACGGAGTAAGCATTACAATGCTTAGTAAGTTTTAAGCAGTGTCAATAGATAACAACCAAATTATAACATAGTTGTTCGTATTTTTATTTCACTCTTCTTTCGGGCATACCATCCCTTTACCGAATATGCACATCTCAACATATACAGTGAGGCAAATAAACTTTCACATAAAAGTGAGCTCATGTGACATAGATATATTGTATGATTTCACATAACCTCTCACACCGATCCGATGTCACATACTCATAGGAATAGTCTCATGGGTTGCTCTCGTATGCATCACATAACTACCTTATGATTTAGTTCAAATCAAGCTCACATATAAACTTGGAGTACATACCTGTTTAACCTTTCGCACTGAATATATATTTATAAGCAATTCTTATCACGAAGTCTTATAGCTTTAACCTCTACTCGGATTATCGGTGAGACCTTTAGCTCGAGATTTAAATCTCCACAAGAAGTCATCGGGTCTTACCGGACATACTCTCCACACGTAGTCATCGGGTCATTAGAGCTCGGATATAGTACGAGCACGAAGCCTACGGTCATTAATCGGTGATAATATTCTCGCATAAAGCCTGCGGGGTTTTAACTCGGATATAGTACTAACACAATTGCCCTTCGGGACTTATCACATTTATACACTTCCACATCCATCACGTTGGCCACTAGGCCTTATCACATATATACACACTTTCACATTCATCACATCGGCCATTAGGCCTTATCACATATATATATCTCATACAAATTTCATATTTTTCTTGTACATCAATTTCAGCAATAGCTTATAAGCAACTCAAATAGTTTCATCAAAGTTTACAACAAAATCACATATTCACTACATGCAGTTTTCTTGAGCAACAGTCACTAAATTGTTTATAACTGGAGCTACAAAACTCAAAATCAATTGCCGTTAATTTTCCCTGAATGTAGACTCACGTATCTTTCATCAATAAAATTTTCAGAATTTTAGGTGTGGCCAATCAATACCAGATTTTTCTTAAAGTTTCCCCTGTTTCACTGTTTGACTAATCTGACCACTCTTCACTACAAATCAAATTTCTCATTGTACAGAATTCAAAATGTGTTCTATTTGATTTCATTTAAAACTAGACTCATAAGGAGTCTAAGCATATAAATCTTATCTTATAACCATTTTTGTACAAATTATAATGATTTTCCAAAAACAGAACAGGGATTTTGAGTCATTCGACACTGTCCCACACAACTTTAAATATCTCTTTATAGGAAATTTCTTTGCTTCCACGGTCTCTTTTATAAGAAACTAGACCAACTAAGCTTTGATTACATATTTTATTCAGCCTATAATTCCACACCAACAATTTATAGTGATTTTCTAAAATCACATTATTGTTGCCGTCCAAGCAAATTATCACAATTTGCTCTTAAATTTCAAGTCCAAACACTTATGAACTTACCATTTGGGTTTAAGACATATCATGGCCACATCATATCTTATTAAATCAACTCATTATGTCCTATTATGATTGAATTTACTCAACGATTAATCGCTTAAAACTTACCTCGGAAGTGGTTGACGACTAGATATCCACGGCTATTCGTTTACTTTCTCTTTTCCCTTATCCGACTTTGATCCTCTAGGCTCTTGAGCTAAATCAAACAATTTACTTCCCAATCAAACACAATCACACGGCATCCATATACATTTTAGAACCATTCTTAACATATTTACTACTCAAGCATGTAACTTAACAACTTAACCATTAGTTGCCGAACCACAAACAAAACATATTCATACGTCAATATCTCAAACCTTACCATAACAACCAATATGCAAGATATCACATATACATAACTTAGCTTATGAGAACATATGTATTACATCATAAACACATCTTTTACCAATTACCTCACTTAAGCCAAATTTTTATAATCAACCACAAAGAAAATATACCACAAATCACACTTCCAAAATGAGCTACCTCCATGGCCGATTATACTTCATCATTAACATATCTCATTTTGAATCATATAATCAACATTCGTTCAAGACATCAAACCTCTTTAATTTCGGCTATTACTAATATAAACATTCACAAATCATATTCTTAGGAAGACCGATTTCTTTCCATAACACATTCATCATCAATACATAGATGAAACAATCAAAATCCTTCCTTTATACCCTAGCCGAATGCTCCAATCATCCATCAAAATTACAAATTTTAGCATGGGCTAAGTAAGAACCATGATTATTTACCTAAAACAAGTTAAAAATTTCACCATTTGACATAATATACTAACCTTCTTAATGACTCAAGTGACCAAAAATTCTTCCCCTCCTTTGTTTCTTCTATTCGGCCATGTTGAACAACCAAGAAAGAATTTTGTTTCTCCTCCCCTTTCTCTAGTCACGGCAATGGGGGAACATGGATGAGACAACTTTGTTCTCATCACCCTCCCATCCATTTCTTTATTACTAACCCTTTGTTTTATTCTTTCTCCCATAACACACTAACACAACATGTTTCCAACATGTTTCACCCCATAACATTTTGTCCATCCTCATGCTCATGGCCGGCCACTACATATTAGGGGGGAAAAATTGACATGCAAGTCCTCCCTTTTGACTACATGCACTATTAGATCCTTGTAGATTAGCCTATCACATTTCAAAAGTGTCACACAAGTCCTTTTGACTAAATTCACATGCAATTTACTAAATCGAAGCTTAAAATTTTCGCACATTCATATTCACATATTTTAGACCATAAATATCACATCCAAATAATTTGGTGACTTGGTTTAGCGGTCCCGAAACTGCTTTCCGACTAGGGTCACTTTAGGGCTGTCACATGGGGTGGGACATATGATTTTGGAGGAAGTGTATTGAAAGGCTATAAGCCTATTTCTGGCAGCTTTACTGCAAATATTATTAATGCCATAATCGGTACGATTTAGTGTGTAGGGTTGAGTGGGTTAATTTTATCCCCACATGGTGTGTAGGGTTCGAACGGAGATGGTGTGTAGAGGCTGGATTGGGTAGGATTTTTTGATTTCATATTGTACTGTTACTGAAATGGGCTCAAGCCCAGATTGATACTATTACTAAAATGGGCTCAGGCCCAAACTGCTACTGTTATTGAAATGGGCTCAAGCCCAGACTGCTACTGTACTGAAATGGGCTAAGGCCCTAACTAAAACTATAAGGGCTTAGGCCCAAATTGTGTTTACTCTGATTGTTGCTTATATGGGATTACACACTGAGTTTTTGTAAACTCACCCATTTGTTTTAACTGTACAGGTAATCCCTAGTCGTAGACGGATCAGTGCTGCGAGGGACTCAAGGGTGGCCAAATAACTGATCTTGCTTCCATATTTGTTTTTTATTTATAAGTAGTTTTATTTGGGAATTGTTATATAATAAGGCCTCTATTATTTTGAATTTTAGGGTTTTATTTATTTTTTATTTATATCTACTAGTAGCAGGATGAGGGTTTTCAAAAGATATGCATGATTTACCAAAATACTGCGAATACGGAAAATCGTTTCAAAAGCTTCCGTGATAAACAAGATTTTGAAATAAATAACGTTTTAAAGTAAATACTTTTGATAGTAATGCAAGTTTTAAAATTATTTTCTAGATCACACAAAGAGGCTAAATAAACATTGGGCTTTTCAAACGATATCATGTTTTACGAAAAACACTTCAATGTGACATCAATAGATTCGACCAAAATGTCCAGGTTGGGTTTCAGGTGTTACAAATATGCTTATTTCAGTGGAGCAAAAATCTCTTTTTAAGAGTATATCTAGCATAATTGAGTGGAGTTGCATGCAATCCTAGAGATAGGATGATAGAAATCTACCGAATTAGAGTCAAATCTAATAGGGGAATCCATAGATCGATTTAATGCCACGATAGGGTTTTAATTAGGAAGAGATTTCAATTAATCAACTTAGAGTCAGTTGTTCTTACTCTCAAAAGAGATATTAAGATAATTTAGGGATTTTTACAAATCAAGACACAAGTGAATAAATCGTTTAATTCAAATTCATAATAAAAGGTGAAGTCTAGGTGGATTTTTTTCTTGGGTATTATCTATCTCATTAGTTAATGTTCGATTGTTTCCTCGATTCATTCTCTGTTGCGTGTCCACAACCGTGTGAAGACCAGGTTAGATTTTTATTGCACACGAGCTGGGAAGATCCTCATGGGCATTACACGATCGTGACACCCTTAAAACCCTAGCCCCTTTTCCTTTTTTTTTTGTTTTCTTCCCCAACTAACCCTTATCCTTAGCTGCAATTGTGACAGCTTGATTTTGGGCCTAGTCGAAACAGTGGTTTCGGAACCACTAAAACAAGGTCAAAGAAATCATTTTTAATATTATTTATGTGTGATGGCATGTTTATAAAGGTGCATGAAGATTTTGGTGAATTAATTTTAGCATTTGTGAGCTTAATTGCAAAAAAGGATTAAATCGCATAAAGTGCAAAAGTCCTATTTTGATAGCTAAGGGCGTCAAATACCTAGAGAACCTAAATTAAGGGTCTTTAAAGGGAAATTAGACCCTTTAGAGAGGCTTGGCCGGCCATGAGACAAGGAAATTAACATAGTCAAATATTAGGTGAAGTTTGGTGACTTATTTGACCAAAAAAAAAAAATAAAATAAAAGAAAGATGATATCATCCCTTTTCACCATTTCTTCTCCAATGAAAATTCAACCATTGTAGGGGTTTGAAAGCTTGAAAATTTCAGCAACTTGTAACCCTCACAAGTAAGTGATTTTGATGGTCTTTCTTGTTGATTTTTGTACTTTTAGAACCCTTGTAGCATGAGCTTTCAAAAGAGGGGACTATTTTGCAAAATGGTTGAAAGTCTAGGGTTTTACCATTAGAGTGGTCATGTTGTTTTCTAAAATTTTATGGAAGGAAATGAATCATGGTTGTCAAATAAACAACTTTTGTGAAAAGACTTCTCATGAAAACCCTAATAGGACCATTTTGTACAGTTTGTAAAATAGATAGTAATATTGTGAAATATTGGAAATTTGGGGTTGTCATAAGAGAGATAAATGATTTATTAGGCTTGAATAATAAGGAAACTCGATAAAAATCGATTTCTGGGCCTAAGGGTAAAATGGTCACTTTGTGAAAGTCTAGGGGCAAAATGTTCATTTTGCCCAAATTATAAATTATTGAGAATTTAGATTTAATTGATGATTGAATGACTAAATGTTGCCATTTTAGATCAAGAAATACAAAATCTGAACCTAGACCGGGGGAAGGCCAAGCAAGTAGATTAATTAACTAGTTGCCACATTTTGATTACAAAGGTAAGTTGTATGTAAATAATACAACTACATTGTTATTCTATGTGTTTGAATTGATATAGCATAAATTGATTGTTTGTGGAAATGATTATGTATGTTGAATATTGAGATTGAAGAATTCCCGTTTGAACCTTCGAAAATAAATCGGATATTCATTCCATGACATTCGGGTTTTTTGTGTGCTAGTGTAAGACATGTCTGGGACATGCATCGTCCATATTATTAGAGCCAGTGTAAGACCATGTCTGGGACATGGCCTTGGCATTGAGACAAGAGCTAGTGTAAGACATGTATAGGGCATGCATCGGCCTCGAGATGTAAGCTAATGTAAGACATGTCTGGGACATGCATCGGCTACGAGATGTGTCAGTGTAAGACCATGTCTGGGACATGGCATCGGCACGAATATGTGAGAGCTAGTGTAAGACAATGTCTGGGACGTGGCGTCGGCCTCGATTTCGATAGTCAGTGTAAGACCATGTCTGGGACATGTCTCGATAGTTAGTGTAAGACCATGTTTGGGACATGTCATCGACTTGATGGATGAGCCAGTGCAAGACCATGCCTGGGACATGGCATTGGTGTTATACCCTATGTTTAATGCTTATTGAATATCCGATAGCTTTCCAAATGGTTCAAAAGTGAGAGTTACAGTTTAAGTGAAACGAGAAAAGTATAACCATGTTGTGAGTGGTACAGGTGCCTATTTGAAATATGTAAGATGTGAGCTTAATATATACTATGTGAATTGTATTGGATAGCGATGAGTAAGTTGTGCTTATGCCTACTTTTGTATTATGAGCATGTTACCAAGTGGTAAAGTTGTTATATTTTAACTACATGCAACTTACTAAGCTTTATTCTTACCTCGTTTCTTTCCATTTTCTTATAATGCCGCCTAATTAGCTCATGGATCAACGGACATCGGAGGCATCAAACACACTATCAATCGAAGCACTTGGTATAGTTAGATCTTTTATTTTGAGTATGGCATGTATAGGATCTTGGCTTTAAGTTTTGTGTTAGTGTTAATTGGCCAATGTGTTGGCTTACTTTAGCATTTGATTCATTTTGTATAAGGCCATGGAAAATGGCTAATATTGAAAGTTCATATATAAATGCAAGATAGTCTTTCATGAATGTGAAATTGTTGGCATGGTTGGATATATGAAATATGTATGGGCCTTAGCTATGGTTGTTTGGTTGAGAAATCATACTAATTTAGACTTTGTTATATTATTTGGTGTTAGATTGTGTTTCAGAGTGGCAAAGGGCTTTGTAGATAGCCTTATATTATCCACACGGGTAGACATATGGGTGTGTGTCAGACACGGTCATCCCCATGGGTGTGTTGCTTGGCCGTGTATCCCCTGCACGTAAATTTTACAAGCTAGTATGCATGGTAGTAAACAAATGGGCAGAGACACGACTGTGTGTCTCAACCGTGTGGAAGACACGGCTTCTGGCCACCAGCGTGTGCCCCTTATTAGATGCTGACGTCAGAAATAGAATGTCAAGGTTTTTAGACACGGGCGTGTCATAGCCGTGTGGGGGACATGGGCCATAGACACGGGCATGTGTCAAGTTGTGTGAAAACCCCTGTTAGTTTGAATTTCGAATTTAATTCACACGGACACGGGTGTGTCCCTAGATGTTTAGGCTGTGTGTGTCACACGGGCCATTAGCACGGCCATGTCATAATGACCACACGGGCGTGTGCCTTGTTTCAAGGATCATTTTTTAAAGTTGGTTAAGGACTCAGGGTGGTCCGAATGGTTTTCTGATGGACATTTGAGGCCTTGTAGGCCCATGTTCTAGAAATTTAAACAAAGTTTGAGAATGTTTTAAATTTGGTCAAGTCTTGATGACTTGAAAAAGTAGAATGCATGTGTTAAGTGAGGTGACGCCTCGTATCCTGTTTTGGCGTAGGGCTCGGGTGTGGGGTGTTACATTTAGTGATATCAGAGCTATGGGATAGTCGGTTCTAAGACTAACCTAGTGTGAGTATGAGTTTAGCTATACATGCCGTAATTGTATATTGATAGCGTGACGACTCTTGACGAGATAAGTTGTGTTTTTATTTATATTGTAAATGGATCGTAACATAGCTACAGCGGGTGATATCGAGCCAGTTAATAGTGGGCCCGTGACAATGAGTCAGGGCGGAAGGGCTAGAGAAGCTTACCTCCACATGATGGATGCCTGGTACTTAGAGTTTGTTCGTACGAATCTGAACACTCCACCTCCCCCACCTCCTCCGATTCCTCGGTATGCCCCTGTCGCTCCTCAAGGAGTAGAAATGGCTAGGAGAGAGAAACCTCTGGCAGGTAAAATTCGAAAGCAAGGGGCCGACGAATTCCAGGCTAATATTGATGACGACCCGGAGAGAGTAGAGTTTTGGTTGGAAAATACCATAAGAGTATTCGATGAATTATCGTGCACGTCGGAGGAGTGTACGAAGTGTGTAGTGTAATGCCTACGAGTTTCGGCTTACAAATTGTAGAATACTCTCGTGTCAGTCGCACCGAGAGAGTGGATAATGTGGGAATTCTTTCAAAAAGAGTTCCGAAAGAAGTTTATTAGCCAAAGGTTTTGATAAACCATAATTTATACATATTTTTACCCCATGCTTAATGCATTTTATGGATGATTTTTCCTTAGAATTGGTGAATTCGATGCTCCTAATGCCTTAATTTCATGTTTTATACTTAGGTGAGCATATGAGAACGAAAGGAACGAGAAACGGGACAAAAACAGAGAAAATGGGCCAAAGTACAAAATCAACATGGCCTGGACTTTCTCACACGGGCAGACCACATGGCCGTGTCAATCTGGCAGAATTGAAGCATGACTCACACGAGTAGAACACATGCCCGTGCCATTCTAACAGGTTCGAGCACGGCCTGAAGTAATCGCACACGGGCGTGTCACACGGATGTGTCCCTGCCAAGCCCAAGTTGAGTCCAATTTGAAAAAGGCTAATTTCGAGGGTTTTTAGGCATTCTAAAGCCTATAAATACACCCTAAAGGAAGAGGAAAAGACACACGAAAAAAGGAGGCAGGGAACTGCTTAAGGGAAGCCGACTGATCCATCTCAGAAGCTGGACTCACCATCAAGACTGAAGATCTCCCCTCAATTTCCCTTCAGGAGTTTTGGGTTTTCTTTATGTTTTGTATTCATTATTCTTCTGAGATGTTTTCCTTTTTAGTTATGAACTAAATCCCCTAAATACCTAAGGGGAAAGAAACCTAAGACGAATCTTGTTATTATTTTCTGAATTTTATGATAAATATTTAACTTGTTCTTAATTATGTGTTCTTAATTCTTGTTTTTATATCCCAAGATACTGATTCAAGATAAGCTCTTATTCAGAGGAGGAATAGACCATGTCTAAGAGCATATTTGTCATAATTAAGTGGAGTTGATTGCGCGCCTAGAGATAGGGTGAGAAGATTTTGCCGGATTAGGGTGAAACCTAATAAGGGGATCCATAGATCGAGTTACTGCAACCCAAGGGTGTTAATTAGAGAAAAGTCTCAATTATTCAATCTAGGGATTAGACATTACTAGTCTTGAATAGGGATAATAACATAACTTAGGGGTCTCTACGGAACAAGTTAAATGAATAAATCGTCCGATTTGGATCAGAATAACAAGTGAAGTTTAGGTGGATTTTCCTTAGGTATTGTCTTAATTCAATCAGTTTTTTTCAAAAGTAATTCTGTAACACTCCAAACCCGGCCCAGACGAGCGGCCTTATTACAACTTAAACCAGCATAAAAATAATCAAAATAATAAATGCGAAACTTATTTTAAAGAAAACAGAAACTTAATCTTCGTGGCCACTCTGAATCCCGCCCAGCTCTAAGTCTACCAACTAGGGCTCACTCGCAAGGATGGAAGAGAAAGGGGGTGAGTTTGGAAAACTCAGTGTGTAAAGTATCCCAACCAGAGCCCAAATTGGTTCAAGCTTTACTAGGCCTAAGCCCTATTCAGAAATCAGTGTTAACTGGGCCTTAGCCTATATCAATCTTAATCTGGGCCATAGCCTCTTACATTATTAGATTATATTGGGCCTACCCCATCTCAGTATCAATATGGGCCGTAGCCTTATTACAAGTCAATATATATTGGGCCTTGCCCATATTAACATAGTTGGACCCACTTCAATACAGTTGGCCCATAACAAAACAGTCTCATATGATTAATGCATGATAACCTCATCCAACCCTGCACTTGCCTCCGTCCGTCCCTACACTTCCTGTGGGGAATAAATCACCCACGCCATCCCTACAGTTACAGTGTTAGCACCGGTTGCGACACTAACTATAATTCGCAGCAAAGCTGCTTATATCAGAATATGTGGCACAACCACCAGAACGATTTCTTCCTCCATAACAAAACCTAGATCCCATGCAACAAATATACATGTCATGGCGTACAACAAACAGAATCAGAATATCATGCATTTAAGTCAAAATTAACCTTAGAGGTATAACGGACATTTTACACCTAGGGGTAAAATGGTAATTTCCATACTTAGGGGTATTTTAGTAAAATTCACTATTTTAGGGTTTACATACATCCTACAACCGTTAACACATCAACAGAAACACTTACCGAGTGCCTTTACTGAATTGGGCCTATTGACCCATTAACTCGTTTTCGGCCCATTAAGCCCAAATATACCGAAGTGCCCGAAATTGCGCACTCTGCAATCTTACCGCTTTAGATTACCAAAACTAACAAACAACCATCTCACGAGCGCTCGCACGCTCGTAAGTTCACAAAATGCTGGCTTTCCAGTATTTCGGCTTTTCGACTTTTGCCGATCTAGTCTATGAGTGGGTGTCGTTTACACATCTGTTTGCAACGAAACGCTGGCATGTTTCACACAGAACTGCCTACAATCAATTACTAATACGTTAACTATGAATCCATAGCAACTTATCTGCAAAACTCCTTACTAAAAATCGACCATTAACACTTTAGGCACTAGTGTTCTTACCTTTGCCGAAATAATGGACTAGATCTAATTCTGGTCGTTCCAAATATCCAAGCCCTCGATTAGTAGCCTTTAATCCACACTATAGGAAAACAAATCAAATATCACCACTAAACCCTTTGAGTACAATCAACAGGCACCCTTTGCATATAGGGGTTTTTCGGCTTTTACCTTAATTCATGAATAACGAAAGAAAGATTCGAGCGTTTACCTATATCATTATGACACTACTCCCAATCGATTGTAGATCCAACCACCGCACAAGAAGGGAAAATACTCAACCAAGGGTTCGGCCTTTGCAATACCTCAAAGTAGTAAGATTTCGGTTTTGGAAGAAAAGATACGAGGTTTGGCTTCAATGGAAATTCAGCTAACCAGTTTTGTTGAGGATTTATGAGAGAAAAGAAGAAGAAAAATATGAAGGATTTAGGTTTAGCAAAAAGATAGGATGAGAATCGACAAGAGGAGAAAAAAAAGAGAAGAGGGGAAAAGATGAGAGAAGGAAAGAAAAGAATAGAAAATGGAAGAAGGAAAAAAATGAATCCAAAATATACGGCATTTAATATAGCTATGGCTGAAAAAGTGCCTTTCGGCATAGTAATTCTTTTTAAATTCCAATTCCTTAATTTGCTCCTTGATTTTTGGCTAAATTCGAAGTTTGAATTTCATTCAAACTCCCAACCGATCAGCAGCCTTATCCACCTTCTTGCACCGCTTCAGCATGCTGCCAATAGTCCTGGTCAGACCCTAATTCCTTCCCCACGCATGCAGCAAAAATCCAAACCTTGCGTGCGCGAACTGTAGCTAAAACCCCAGACCTCCGTCCGCCTTGCGCCCACGCCCACGCCCGTGCTACTGGCCACTGCACCATGCTTCCTTCCTTACTAATATATGGTCACAATTAATTATAAACCTTACTGCTTCATTTCGCCCACTTTAAAATTAAATGAATTCGCCACAGCACGAACTCGAACTCGCGCCTCTCCATATGCCCAAAGACGCTGCCATCGAGCCACAAGTGCTTCTTGTGACATAGCTCGTCGCAATTATTCTTAAACCTTACTTTAGTGCGATCCGCTTCTTAAAAAAAAAACAAGCCTTTGCGTGTGCCAACCTCGAACCTAGGCACTATACCACACTCCCAGCGCCCGCCATCGGGCCGAGCTTCCCTTTGTGTTACCTTTTAACCCCAACTTTATATAACACTTCCCTGCATCGTTCCCTGATATAAAGAAAAATAAAACTCTTTTGCACATGTTGGGAGTCGAACCCCAACTCTCCTTCCCACTACCTAGCATGCTTAGCCACTAGGCCAGGTGCTCCTTTATGCTAAAACTCAGCCCAAATTATTAATAAGGCCTACTTCCTAGATTCCCTAAGGTAGCATAAAATTAAAATTTTTCTAGAGTCTTAAACACCAAAAC
The DNA here is from genome assembly GCF_025698485.1 of Gossypium arboreum. Classification (NCBI taxonomy): domain Eukaryota; kingdom Viridiplantae; phylum Streptophyta; class Magnoliopsida; order Malvales; family Malvaceae; genus Gossypium; species Gossypium arboreum. Next base: position 98,447,438 of record NC_069071.1, on the reverse strand, counting down.
AACAATACTTTTATAAATATATATATATATTTTTCCCTATCTAAAATAATAATTTTATAAATATATCTAATAATAAAAATTTCAAATATCAATAATATAGTAAATAATAATAATAATTTTCATAAAAATTTTCAAACATACATGCAATAATATTTTTCTAATAATAATTTTATCTCATAATTAAAACTTCATAAAAATTTAAAATATCCGAATAATAAATATAGTAAAAATTTTCTAGTAGTAATTCAAATTTTTTTTCTTAAATGGTAATATTTAAAACTTCCTAATTATTCAGGTTTCCTTCTATCCGAATCCTAGACTCAAAGCCCAACTCTTCTAGACCCCAAAAATCGGGGTGTTACAATTCTACTCCCTTAAAGAAATTTCGTCCTCGAAATTTCAAACTACCAACTAACCGTATAACTCCAGTCAACCCACTATGCTTCTGCTGCGCACTCTAAAAAAAATAATTCTTAGTATGACCCCGAACTTCTAATTACCAAAGTAAAGAAACATCTATCAAGCATGCATTCAATTCGTAACACACACTTAAATAGGATAAACTTGGCAATCCCGAGCTCAATGCTCCTTGGACCCACATCTAAAGCATGCTCCTGTCTTCCTAAGGTATTCACCCGTATGACGCCCGTTGCAATTCTTGCAGGCTGGAAAGTTTGGTCGTTTCTTAACATGTTTCACAGAACGAAGCTCGGTCTTCTGAGAACTAAATCCTTCCTCTTCTTACACTCTAAGCACCCCGCTTGAAACATTTCCCTAATTTCCTTAACCTTGGTCTCCAATACTTCTTCTACCACTTTCCTTACTAACTCGGCTAGTTCCTCAGTCCCAATCTCCGAGTTACCGCTACCCAAAGTTGGCAGACTTTGCTTATCCTCAGTATCCATATCAACACTCTACATTATCAGCATGCATAACAAAAACTACCAAGATCTCGATTCAAAAATAATACTTATTTATATGTGTTATGCAGAGATAGTATTTTAAAGTTTCTATTTTCATAGCCTAGCTATAGTCTTATATATTCTAGGGTTTTTAGTATTATCCTAGCTATAATGTCATGATATGGTCTCAGTTCTATCTGCAGTAATATCTTAATACAGTGCAGTATGAGTGACAGGAATACTTACAGATTTCAGACAAACGCAAAAGATTTGGACTTTTAAAATCCATTTCTCAAACATTTGATTTAAAGAAACCAAGTTTGAAAATTTATCTCCTTTAACCAGAAAATTTGTTTTCAAAAGTCAGATTTTTTTCAAAAATACCCTCTTTGGGCTTAAAGTTTTGAAAACCTTTTTGGACCCGATCCACAGCCGAATTGTTGCAACCTAGGCTCTGATACCACTAAATGTAACACCCCAAACCCAGCCCAGACGTTATGGCCGAATTCGACGTGTCACATTGAAGTGTTTTTCGAAAACCATGTTTTCATTGAAAACCCTTCTTGATGTAAAACTCATTGGAGCGTTATTGTAAAACTCATGTTTTAATTAAAAATCTTTGAAAAGAATATTTTCCTTATAGATTAAAGTGAATGGAAGCTGTGGACCAGGTAGGAAGCCAGAAAAGAGGAGGTGAGTCTATTGGTCTGCTTAAGTACCAAGCTCTTCATGGATCCAATCCTAGACATGCACACATCCATTGCCACACTTAAAGCATATTACTTGTCCACGAACAACAAATTAAGTTTAAGTCCATTTAAAATATTTATTTCCTTTGAAAACATTTACGTTGCAGAAGCTTTGCTCGGTAATCGTGATATTTTAACCTAGAGCTAACCAATTTAATAACCCAAAATATTAAAAATAATAAAAAGAGCGGCCTTATTACAACTTAAACCAGCATAAAAATAATCAAAATAATAAATGCGAAACTTATTTTAAAGAAAACAGAAACTTAATCTTCGTGGCCACTTTGAATCCCGCCCAGCTCCAAGTCCACCAACTAGGGCTCACCTGCAAGGATGGAAGAGAAAGGGGGTGAGTTTGGAAAACGCAGTGTGTAAAGTATCCCAACCAGATCCCAAATCGGTTCAAGTTTTACTAGGCCTAAGCCCTATTCAGAAATCAGTGTTAACTGGGTCTTAGCCCATATCAATCTTAATCTGGGCTATAGCCCCTTACAGTATCAGAGTATATTGGTCCTAGCCCATATCAGTATCAATCTAGGCCGTAGCCCTATTACAAGTAGAGATATATTGGGCTTTTCCCATATTAACATAGTTGGGCCCATTTCAATACAGTTGGCCCATAACAAAACAGTCTCATATGATTAATGCATGATAACCCCATCCAACCTTGCACTTGCCTCCGTCCATCACTACACTTCCTGTGGGGAATAAATCACCCACGCCATCCCTACACTTACGATTGTTAGCACCGGTTATGCACTAACTATAATCCGCAAAGAAAGTCGCTTATATCAGAATATGTGGTACAACCACCAGAACGGGTTCTTCCTCCATAACATAACCCAGATCCCATGCAACAGATATACATGTCATGGCATACAACAAACAGAATCAGAATATCATGCATTTCAGTCAAAAATAACCCTAGGGGTATAACGGTCATTTTGCACCTAGAGGTAAAATGGTAATTTCCATGCTTAGGGGTATTTTAGTAAAATTCACTATTTTAGGGTTTACATACATCCTACAACCGTTAACGCATCAACAGAAACATTTACCGAGCGTCTTTACTGAATTGGGCCCGCTGGCCCATTAACCCATTTTCGGCCCATTAAGCCCAAATATACCGAAGTGCACAAAATTGCGACTCGCAATCATACCGCTTTAGATTACCAAAACTAACAAACAACCATCTCACGGCGCCAGACGTCATCAAGTTCTAAAATGCTAGCTTTAAGCATTTCGACTTTTCACTTTTGCCGATCTAGTCTATGAGTGGGTGTCGTTTACACACATTGCTTATGATTTAAACGATTGACGAGTTCCACACACGAACTACCTAAAATCAATTACTAATACGTTAACTATGAATCCTTAGCAACTTATCTGCAAAACTCCTTACTAAAAATCGACCATTAACACTTTAGGCACTAGTGTTCTTACCTTTGCCGAAATAATGGACTAGATCTAATTCTGGTCGTTCCAAATATCCAAGCCCTTGATTAGTAGCCTTTAATCCACACTATAGGAAAACAAATCAGATATCACCACTAAACCCTTTGAGTACAATCAACAGGCACCCTTTGCATATAGGGGTTTTTCGGCTTTTACCTTAATTCATGAATAACGAAAGAAAGATTCGAGCGTTTACCTATATCGTTGTGACACCACTGCACAAGAAGGGAAAATACTTTACCAAGGGTTCGGCCTTTGCAGTACCTCAAAGTAGTAAGATTTCAATTTTGGAAGAAAAGATACGAGGTTTGGCTTCAATGGAAATTCGGCTAACCAGTTTTGTTGAGGATTTATGAGAGAAAAGAAGAAGAAGGATATGAAGGATTTAGGTTTGGCAAAAAGATAGGATGAGAATTGGCAATAGGAGAAAGGAAAGAGAAGAGAGGAAGAGATGAGAGAATGAGAGAAAATAATAGAAAATAGAAGAAGGAAAAAAAAATGAATCCAAAATATATGACATTTAATATAGCTATGGCCGAAAGAGTGCCTTTCGGCATAGTAATTCTTTTTAAATTCTAATTCCCTAATTTCCTCAATTTTTGGCCAAATTCGAAGTTTGAATTTCATTCAAACTCCCAACCGATCAACAGCCTTATCCACCTGCTTGCACCACTTCAGCATGCTGCCAAGAGTCCTGGTCAGACCCCAATTCCTTCCCCACGTATGCAGCAAAAATCCAATCCTTGCATGCGAGAACTGCAGCTCGAACCCCAAACCTCCGTCTGCCTTGCGCCCACGCCCGTGCTACTGGCCACTACACCATGCTTCCTTCTTTACTAATATATGGTCACAATTAATTATAAACCTTACGTGCTTCAGTTCTGGCCCACTTTAAAAATTAAACAGAATTTGCCCGCGGACGGACTCGAACCTGCACCCTCTCCATATGCCCAGCACGCTGCTGCCACTAAGCCACAAGCGCTTCTTGTGACATAGCTCGGTCGCAATTATTCTTAAACCTTACTTTAGTGCGATCTGGCTTCTTAAAATAGAAAACAAGCCTTTGCGTGTGCCAACCCTCGAACCTAGGCACTATACCACACTCCCAACGCCTCGCCCTCGGGCCGAGCTTCCCTTTGTGTTACCTTTTAACCCCAACTTTATATAACACTTCCTGCATCGTTCCACGATATAAAGAAAAATAAAACTCTTTTGCACATGTTGGGAGTCGAACCCCAACTCTCCTTCCCACTACCTAGCATGCTTAGCCACTAGGCAGTGCTCCTTTATGCTAAAACTCATTCAAATTATTAATAAGGCCTACTTCCTAGATTCCCTAAGGTAGCATAAAATTAAAATTTTCTAGAGTCTTAAACACCAAAACAACAATACTTTTATAAATATATATATATATATTTTTCCTATCTAAAAATAATAATTTTATAAATATATCTAATAATAAAAATTTCAAATATCAATAATATAGTAAATAATAATAATAATTTTCATAAAAATTTTCAAACATACATGCAGAATATTTTTCTAATAATAATTTTATCTCATAATTCTAATTAAAATTTTGTAAAAATTTAAAATATCCGTAATAATAAATATAGTAAAAATTTTTCGGTAGTAATTCAAAATTTTTTTTCTTAAACAGTAATATTTAAAACTTCCTAATTATTCAGGTTTCCTTCTATCCGAATCCCAGACTCAAAGCCCAACTCTTCTAGGCCCCAAAAATCAGGGTTTTACAAATTCCCCAATTCTATTTTCTATGAATTCTTAGTTTAGATAATTAGTTAGTTAAAAGAAAACCCCCTTACTCTTAGGCTAGATAATAAAAAGACAATCATTACTAGTACTTTTAGTTCCTTTGGGTTCGACAATCCGGTCTTCCTAAAACTATACTACTGTTCGATAGGTACACTTGCCTACATCGTGATAATAGTTAGTTTCAAGAATGATTCATTATAAATATTTAAAACCTATCACGAAAATTGCGATCAAGTTTTTGGCGCCGTTGCTGGGGAACTAAGATATTAGGAACACTCAATTTTTATTACTTTAGCCATTTATTTTTCTTGCAAGTTAATTCTATTTTATTTTTATTATTATTTATTAATTTACTTTTTCTTTCTCTTGGCAGGTTTTTATAGTTTATGATTAGAAAAAACCCGTCAGGACCACTACTTTTTGACGAAGAAATCGATCGCACAGCTCACAGAAACCGAAGAGAAATAAGGTGAAGCCTAAGATACACAGGGGAACAGCAAGAGGACGATATCTCAACTACGACTAAGGAAATGGCTGAAAATCAAGACAATCAGCTACCTCCTACGATGCCCGCTGAACTAGTAAATCAGAATCCTACTCCTCGTACTATGTATGATTATGTTAAACCTACTTTAATAGAAACTGAGTCAAGTATAGTTAGGCCTGCTATTGCTGCGAATAATTTTGAACTAAAACCTAACACTATTCAAATGATAAGCAATTTGTTCAGTTCGATGGTTTGCAGGATGAGGATCTAAACACTCACTTGGCAAATTTCCTGGAATTCTGCGATACATTTAAAATTAATGGTGTTTCTGACGATGCCATTTGTCTTTGGTTATTCCCTTTTTCATTGAGGAACAAAGCTAAATAGTGGTTGAACTTGTTACCACGAGGGCCAACTTCTACTTGGGAACAAATGACCGAAAATTTTTTATTAAAATATTTTCCTCCGGCGAAAACAACCAAATTATGTAATGATATTTCTTCGTTTGTGCAGATGGACTTAGAAACTCTTTACGATGCATGGGAGAGATACAAGGACCTACTGTGAAGGTGTCCTCACCATGGATTACATCTATGGTTGCAAATTCAAACATTCTACAGTGGTTTGAACCCTTCGACAAGGAAAATAATTGATGCAGCAGCAGGGGGAACCATCAACAACAAAACACCTGAAGAGGCTTACAAATTTATTGAAGAGATGTCACTGAATAACTATCAGTGGCAAGTCATGAGGACTAAGCCAACTAAAATAGCAGGCGTTTATAACGTCGATTCGGTTACTATGCTGACAAACCAGGTAGAACTTATAAATAAAAAGATTGATGGTTTACTTGGTTCTACTCAGGTACATCCGGTAATGAGGTGCGAGACGAATAGAGGAGGAGCATGCACAGAGTATCAACCTTTCAACCCTAGCGTCGAGGAGGAACAAGTCCAATAGATGGGTAACAATAACTCTAGATCCCAAAATAACCCATATAGTAACACTTATAATGTAGGTTGGAGGAACCATCCCAATCAATGAAATCAAAGACCACAACATCCTCCGGGTTTTCAACAACCACCCTATCAACAGGAAAAGAAACTGAACCTTGAAGAGATGCTGTCTAAATTTATCTCGGTGTCAGAAACCTATTTCTAGAACACCGAGACAACACTTAAAAATCAACAAGCATCGATCCAAGGGCTCGAAACTCAAATAGGCTAGCTGGCCAAACTAATTTCGGAAAGACCACTAGGAAGTTTACCTAGTAACACCAAATCAAAAGAGCATGTAAAAGTAGTTACACTAAGGAGGGGGAAAGTGTTAGCGGAATCTAAAAAGAAGCTAACACAAAAAGTCGTGATGAGGGAAAGGGGGGAAGAACAACCCGAACATAGTGACAAACCAGTCCCGAAGGAATATAAACCACCAGTTCCATACCCAGCAAAATTGAAAAAAGACCGCATTGATGCACAATTTGGTAAGTTTCTTAAACTTTTTAAGCAATTACATATCAACTTACCTTTTGTTGAGGCTATCTCGCAGATGCTACATACGCAAAATTTTTGAAGGAGCTTCTAACAAATAAAAGGAAGTTCGAGGACTTATCTATAGTATAACTCAACGAAGAGTGCTCAGCCATACTCCAAAACAAACTGCAAACCAAACTGAAAGATCCAGGAAGTTTTAATATCCCTTGCTTAATTGGTAGTTTGAATGTTGAGAAAGCACTAGCTGATTTAGGCGCTAGCATTAACTTGATGCCATATAAAATGCTCAAACAACTAGGATGAGTATTCAATTAGCCGATAGATCTGTTAAATATTCTAAGGGTATTATAGAAGACGTACTTATGAAAATAGATAAATTCATATTTCCTGTTGACTTTGTTGTGCTTGACATGGACGAAGATGTGGTAGTGCCCTTAATTTTAGGGCACCTATTTTTAGCCACTACTAGGGCTATAATCGATGTGGGTGACGGTAAATTGGTACTTAGAGTAGGTGACGAGGAGATTATCTTTAAAATATATGATGCTATGAGGTTTTCTAGGGAGCAGGATGATTCATGTTATTTTATTGTCTCTATTGATTATACTACTCAGGACTCTTTTCAGGATATTATACAGAAAGACATTACGGAACTGTATCTAGCTCAAGAAGAGGAGACAAATGATGAACCTAATGAGCATTCTTCAAGACAAGTAGAATATGAGGGAATTAAGACAAACAATGAACTTAAGCAAAAACCCTCTATTGAATAGCCCCCCCAAACTGGAACTAAAACAATTACCAAACCACTTGGAATACGCATTCCTTGGAAATAATTCTACATTACCAGTTATTATTGCTTCTAACTTGCAACCCAACGACAAAGAGGAATTAATCCAAGTATTAAAAGAACATAAAAATGCCATAGCTTGAAAAATTTCTGACATTAAAGGAATCAGCCCTTCTTTTTGCACCCACAAAATTTTGATGGAAGATGAATACAAACCGCGTGTGCAAGCTCAAAGATGACTGAACCCCAACATGAAGGAATTTGTTAAAGCCGAGGTAATTAAACTTTTAGATGTTGGAATTATTTATCCTATTTCTAATAGTTCTTGGGTAAGTCCAGTGCAGGTTGTCCCTAAGAAATGAGGCATGACAGTTGTGACCAACAAGAAGAATGAATTAATCCCAACAAGGACAGTCACAGGATGGAGAGTTTGCATTGACTACAGGAAACTGAATGATGCCACAAGAAAAGATCACTTTTGGATTATGTAATGCTCCTGCCACTTTTCAGCGCTATATGATTACCATCTTTGACGAACTCGTGGAAGATATCATGAAAGTATTTATGGATGATTTCCTGGTATTCGGTAACTCTTTCCATCTCTGCCTTAAAAATTTAAAATGAGTTTTGATAAGATGTGAGGAAACGAACCTTGTGCTTAACTGGGAGAAATGTTACTTCATGGTTCAAGAAGGTATTGTATTAGGACATAAAATTTCTAGTAAAGGGATTGAAGTGGACAAATCTAAAATAGAAACGATCGAAAAATTACCCCCTCCTAGTTTGGTTAAGGCTATTAGAAGCTTTTTAGGACATGCTGGTTTTTATAGAAGATTTATTAAGGATTTTTCTAAAATAGCTAAGCCTTTAACTAAATTGCTAGAAAAAGATATACCTTTTAATTTCAATCAGGAGTGTTTAGAAGCATTTAATACTTTAAAGGATAAATTAATTAATGCTCCAATCATAATTGCACCTGATTGGAACTTACCATTTGAATTAATGTGTGATGTGAGTGATTTTACAATAGGTGCAGTATTGGGATAGCGAAGAGACAAGCATTTTCAACCTATCTATTATGCTAGCAAAACTTTGACAGCTACACAAGAGAATTATACTAATACGAAAAAAGAATTGCTAGCTGTGGTTTTTACATTTGATAAATTTCGATCATATCTCATATTGTCTAAAGTTGTTGTTTACACTGACCATTCCCCCCTTCGCTACCTTTTAACTAAAACTGATGCAAAACCTCGACTCATTTGATGGATTCTCCTATTGCAGGAATTTGACTTGGAAATTCAGGATAAGAAAGGAGCTGAAAATCTTGCAGCTGATCATTTGTCCAGGCTTGAGAAGTCCAATACCAAAGAACTAGATGAAGTTGAAATAAATGATTCATTTCTTGAAGAACAATTTTTCGCTATATCTAACTCCGAGGTACCTTGGTTTGCAGACATCGCGAATTTTTTGGCCGCTAACATTATCCCAAAAGGGTTAACACACCAGCAAAAGAAGCGATTCTTTAATGATGTGAAAAATACTGTTGGGAGGACCCCTTTCTTTTTTGCAGATGTGCAGATCAAGTCATTAGAAGATACGTTACAAGATCAGAAACATAAAAAATATTAGAACATTGCTACTCAGGGCCAATTGGAGGACACTATAGTGGAACTAAGACCGCACATAAAATACTTGAATCAGTTTTTTATTGGCCCTCATTATTCAAAGACGCTAACAGGTACGTTACTTCATGTGACAAATGCCAACGGACAGGTAACATATCTAAACGTGATGAAATGCCTCAAAACTATATGTTTTCATGTGAAATATTTGACGTTTGGGGTATTGATTTGACGGGCCCATTCCCCAGTTCATTTGGGAATAAATACATCTTAGTAGCAGTTGATTATATGTCCAAATGGGTGGAAGCCCAAGCTCTACCCACTAATGATGCTAGAGTGGTAGTACATTTCCTTAAAAAACTCTTCTCGAGATTCGGAACACCTAGAGCAATTATCAGTGATAGGGGCACTCATTTTTGTAATATCCAATTTGAAAAAAACTCTTAAGAAATATGAAGTTCATCATAGAACAGCCACCCCATACCATCCTCAAACTAATGGACAAGCTAAAGTGGCAAACTGAGAAATCAAACGGATCCTTGAAAAAATAATAGAATCAAATAGAAAAGATTGGGCAATGAAAGTAGATGATGCCTTATGGGCTTACAGAACTGCTTTTAAGACCCCCATAGGGACATCACCTTACAGTCTTGTTTATGGAAAAAGTTGTCATCTACTATTCGAACTAGAGCATAAAGCTTTTTGGGCTATTAAATTTCTAAACCTTGATCCCGAACTTACAGAAAAAACAGGTTGATGTAGCTGAACGAACTTTATGAATGGCGAGCCAATGCATACGAAAACTCATGTCTATACAAGGAAGCAACAAAGCGGCACCATGACACTCGGTTAAAGCAACGAAAACAATTTGAAGTTGGAGATCTTGTCCTACTATACAACTTAAAACTCAAATTGTTTCCTGGGAAACTTCAATCACGATGGTCAGGACCTTTAACAATTAAATCTATTCTTCCGTATGGTACAATAGAGTTAAGTCAACCATTACACGGTACTTTCAAAGTAAATGGACATCGTCTCAAACTTTATAATGGTGAGAATTTTAAAGACGATGGAGAGGAGCTACGACTCCACAAACCACCCTGAATAAACCAATAAGGTAATAATCGAGCTTAGACTATAAACAAGAGCTTCTCGGGAGGTAACCCGAGTACTAACGGTTTTAAATTATTTAAATTTTAATTTTTAAACATCTAGGTCACTAACAGAATCTTTGAGTACATTTCCCAACTCCACACTACTGATCACACGGTCGTGCTTCAGGACGTGTGACAACCACGGAAAAAAACACGGCCGTGCGATACGGTCGTGAGAAAATAAAGTAAAAGTTATCTTTCCTAAAACGGGATGCGATAAGTGGCCACGGGCGTGCGATCGAGCTGTGGTCAAATCTTTCAAATGAACACGGGCGTGTGACACGCTTGTGTCTAGCCCCCGTGGACAACACTGTCAAAATAACATGGGCGTGCGCAGAGCTATACAACCGTGGAAGAAGTGAACCACATCACACACGGTTGTGTAACATGATCATGTAGCCACACGGCCTAGACACACGGGCGTACCCGAAGGCCGTGTGACGACATCTCACTTCGCGACAAACACGATCGGGACACGATCCACACAGGCGTGTGAACCAGCTGTGTCACTTGAAAAATTAGATTATCTATCTTATTTTATTTTTCTTCTATTAATTTTTGAAGATTCTTTTGTTTTTAAACACGTCTTATATTTATGATTACTATCAAATTAGTCCCCCAACTCTCCTTTTGTCCTTCAGAATCATGTTTGTCCTCCAGCTTTATTTCCAACAACTCGCTCTCACTAATCCAAGAATTTCATCCATTTTTAACTCAGGAAGTTTCACTTTTCTCCCTATCTTATGAACTTACACTTACATTTGTCAAAATATCTATCTTTGTACATTGAGGGCAATGTACATCTTAAGTGTGAGGGGTATTCATTTCATTATCAGAAAAATCCCTGAATGACTGCCTTATTCTCTTGAAAAGCTCTCATACACAAGTTTTAAACATAAAAAAAAGCCATAATTTTTTTTTGAGATTTTTGAGCCTTTTGAGCATCTATTAATTCTTTCATGCTCACTTTTATTATTGCTTTGAGTGCGTTAGTATTGAACTGTTATTCTAGAACTTGCTTGATTATGCACGTCAAGACCATACCATTTGATTAAGGCACTTAGGATTAACCCACTCATGCCATGAAAAGCCTACCTCCACGATTAACCCCTAGTGAACCCCCTTGAGCCTAACAAGCCATTTCTTGTATTACCATTAATATTAACCCTTAACCCGTTATTGTTGAAATCCCCTAAATTAAATTTGATCCCTATTTTTGTCGAGATTTGAATTGGAATAGTTACTAAGCTATTTTTTATTCTATTTTTTATAAATTTAACTTGTTCTTTAAAAAAAAAACATGTTTACATATTAGTAGCAGTGATCTTGTGAGCTAAAGAAATTAAATTCCATATTATGAGAAAAAGCTCTGTTGTATACAATTGATGACTAGTCATTTTTTCTAGTTAGGCAATTTTTCAATTCGATCTCGATTCTAATATTTTCTTTCAGCTTGTGACCACACCCCCTAACCAAGCCTCGTTATAACTCTCTAAAGACCTTTTGATTGATGTATCATCTTAATTTATAGTGGGGGAGATTTGATTTTCATGTAAGCCTATGGTAATGACTTTTCATTATTGACTGATGAGTGCTACTTTCATTGTTCTTAAACACATTGAGTGATTTGAGTTAATCTTTAGTGAGGATGTTAAACTTAGTGAGATTTCAAATCGAGGTAACCACTTAGACAAGGGGAGATGCCTAAGTTTTGCATGATTAAATACTCAACTTGGAATGTTTGAAACTTTGATATTCTTTTAGTTGAATTCTCAATGTATGATTACCTGTAGATTATTTTGAGATATTTTTGATAGAGATTAGAAGTTGAGAAGAATTTATTTTGATTATGAGTTGAGAATTTTGCTTGAGGACAAACAAATGCTTAAGTGTGGGGGTATTTGATAAACCGTAATTTATACATATTTTTACCCCATGCTTTAATGCATTTTATGGATGGTTTTTCCTTAGAATTGGTGAATTCGATGCTCCTAATGCCTTAATTTCATGTTTTATACTTAGGTGAGCATAGGAGAGCGAAAGGAACGAGAAACGGGTAAAAAACAGAGAAAATGGGCCAAAGTACGAAATTCACACGGCTTGGACTTCCTCACACGGGCAGACCACACGGCCATGTCAATCTGGCAGAATCAAAGCACGACTCATATGGGTAGAATGCACGCCCATGCCATTCTAACAGGTTCGAGCACGACTTAAAGTAATTGCACACGGACGTGTCACACGAGCGTGTCCCTGCCGAGCCCAAGTTGAGTCCAATTCGGAAAAGGCTAATTTCGAGGGTTTTTAGGCATTATAAAGCCTATAAATACACCCTAAAGGAAGAGGAAAAGACACACAGAGAAAAAGAGGCAGGGAACTGCTCAAGGAAAGCCGACTGATCCATCTCAGAAGCTGGATTCACCATCAAGCCTGAAGATCTCCCCTCAATTTCCCTTCAGGAGTTTTGGGTTTTCTTCATGTTTTGTATTCATTATTCTTCTAAGATGTTTTACTTTTTAGTTATGAACTAAATCCCCTAAATACCTATGAAAATGAAACCTAAGACGAATCTTGTTATTATTTTCTGAATTGTATGATAAATATTTAACTTGTTCTTAATTATGTGTTCTTAATTCTTGTTTTGATATCCCAGGATACTGATTCAGGATAAGCTCTTATTCAGAGGAGGAATAGACCTTGTCTAAGAGTACATTTGTCATAATTAAGCGGAGTTGATTGCGTGCCTAGAGATAGGGTGACAAGATTTTGCCGGATTAGGGTGAAACCTAATAAGGGGATATAGATCGAGTTAATGCAACCCGAGGGTGTTAATTAGAGAAAAGTCTCAATTATTCAATCTAGGGATTAGGCGTTATTAGTCTTGAATAGGGATAATAACATAACTTAGGGATCTCTACGAAAGAAGTTAAATGAATAAATCGTCCGAGTCGGAGTCAGAATAAAAAGTGAAGTCTAAGTGGATTTTTCCTTAGGTATTGTCTTAATTCAATCGTTTTTTTTTCAAAAGTAATTCTCCAATTCTATTTTTTGTGAATTCTTAGTTTAGATAATTAGTTAGTTAAAAGAAAACCCCCTTATTCTTAGGCTAGATAATGAAAAGACATTCATTACTAGTACTTTTAGTTCTTTTGGGTTCGACAATCTGCTCTTGCTAAAACTATACTACTGTTCGATAGGTACACTTGCCTACATCGTGATAATAGTTAGTTTCAAGAATGATTCATTATAAATATTTAAAACCTATCACGAAAATCGCGATCAGGTTTATAGACCAGAAAATGAAGGAGTTTTTAAAGCTGAAGCAAGGCCATAGGACGGTGATGAAGTACGAGTGTGAGTTTGTGAGACTCAACAAATATGAACGGGAGTGCAAATCTACAGAAGCCATCATGTGCAAGAGGTTTGAAGATGGTTTAAACAAAGATATCCGTCTTTTAGTTGGCATCTTAGAATTGAAGGAATTTGTGGTGCTCGTGGAAAGAGCATGTAAGGCCGAGGAATTGGCCAAAGAGAAGAGAAGAGCTGACATTGAGTCCGGAGACTCAAGGAAATGACAGATGGGGAAATCACAGCAGACCTCATCTAAGAGATCAAGAGAGTTTCCTACCCGATCGGACGCATTAGTAGGATTCTCAAATAAGAGCAAGAACAAGCAGAATACGGCTTCTAAAGCCCAGACCACTTCTATCGCAAGTGTCGGTAGTGCTTGGCCAAATAAGCTGGAATGTTCGCAATGTGGTAGGTATCATTTTAACGAGTGCCGAAGGAACGAGAGGGGTTGCTTCAAATGTGGATCATTAAACCATTTCATCTAAAACTGTCCCGAATTAGAAGATAAAGAGAAAAGGCAAGATATGAGGGCGGTAGTGCTCCTTGGAGGGGTAGACTATAGAAGAACCTTGGAAGTGGGGCTAACAATAGGGGTGCACCTAGAGAAGTTGCTGTGAGCTTTGAGGGTAGAGCGCCTGCAAGGACTTATGCTATACGTGCCCGTAAAGAGGCAGAGTCTCCCGATGTGATCACGGGTACCTTTTCTATCCATGATATATCTATTGTTGCTTTAATTGACTCGGGATCTACCCACTCTTATATTTGTATGGAATTGATACCCCGTATGAATATGCTAGTAGAGTCCACTGAATTTGTGATAAAAGTGTCCAACTCTTTAGGCAGACATGTGCTAGTTGACCAAGTGTGTAGGAATTGTCCTTTGACAATTAGATGTCATTGTTTTTCGGCTAACTTGATGTTATTTTCGTTTAATGAATTTGATGTAGTCCTTGGAATAGATTGGTTGACTTCTCATAGTGTTGTAGTGGCCTGTGGGAGAAAAGTTATTGAGTTAAAGTGTGAAAGCGGGGATGTTCTTCAAGTTGAATCAGGTAGAGTGGATGACTTGCCTATGATGATATCATCCATATCGGTAGTGAGATATTTGAGAAAGGGATATGAGGCCTATCTCACCTTTGTATTGAATACGTAAGCATCTGAATTGAAGATTGAGTTAGTACCAGTGGTATGTGAGTTCATGGACGTGTTTCAGTAGAAATTACCTGGACTGCCTCCAGTGAGGGAAGTTAAATTCGGAATTGAGTTAGTCCCCGGTAAGGCACTCATCTTGATTGCTCCATATAGGATGGCTTTTACAGAGTTGAAGGAGTTGAAATTTCAACTACAAGAGTTAACTGACAAGGGTTTTACGAGACTGAGTTTTTCCCCGTGGAGTGCTCCAGTACTTTTTGTGAAAAAGAAAGACGGGTCGATGAGGTTATGTATAGACTACAGACAGCTTAACAAGGTGACAGTGTAAAACAAGTATCCCTTGCCAAGGATCGATGATTTGTTCGATCAGTTGAAGGGAGCCACCGTGTTCTCTAAGATCGACTTAAGGCCTGGCTACTACCAGCTAAGGGTTAAAGAGCAAGATGTACCAAAAACCATGTTTAGAACGAGGATGGGCACTATGAGTTTCTTGTTATGCCCTTCGATTTAACAAATGTCCCTGTAGTGTTTATAGATTTGATGAACCGTATTTTTCTACCGTATTTGGATAAGTTCGTAGTGGTCTTTATCGACGATATACTGATTTACTGGCGTAATGGGAGTGAACATGCAGAGCATCTGAGAACGGTTTTACAAACCTTGAGAGATATGAAGTTATATTCCAAGTTCAGTAAAAGCAAATTTTGGCTTAAAGAGGTCGGATTGCTAGGACAAATTGTGTCGGGTGAGGGGATCAGAGTTGACCCGAGTAAGATCTCGGCTATCATTGAGTGGAAACCGCCGAGGAATGTGATAGAGGTTCAGAGCTTTCTGTGTTTGGCTAGATACTACAGAAGATTTGTGAATGGATTCTCTATGATAGCCACTCTGATGACAAGGTTGTTACAAAAGGATGCCAAGTTCGAATGGACGGAGAAGTGCCAATAGAGTTTTGAGAAACTAAAGGCTTTGTTGACCGAAGCTCCAGTTTTAGTGCAACAGGAACCGGGAAAAGAGTTTGTGGTGTATAGTGATGCATCTTTGAATGGTTTAGGGTGTGTGCTCATGCAAGAAGGCAAGATAATAGCCTATGCCTCAAGACAGCTAAGCCACATGAGAGAAATTACTCGACCCACGATTTGAAGCTAGCAACTATAGTGTTCGTGTTGAAAATTTAGAGGCACCATTTGTATGGCGAGGGATGCCGAGTATTTATTGACCATAAGAGTTTAAAGCATTTGATGACTCAAAAGGAGCTGAATTTATAGCAATGGCGGTGGTTAGAGTTGATAAAGGATTATGAGTTGATTATCGACTATCATCCTAGAAAGGCGAATGTGGTTGCCGATGCATTGAGTAGAAAATCCTTATTTGCTTTGAGAGCAATGAATGCCCAATTGGAATTGTTAGAGGATGGTTCGATTCTAGCAGAGTTAAAGGCTAGACCGACGTTTCTCTAAGAAATTTGTGAAGCTCAGAATAATGACATCGAATTGTAAGCCAAGAGAACTCAATGTGAGTCGAGTGTTGAATCAAATTTTCAGATTAGTACCAACAGATGCTTGATATTCCGGGATAGATTTTGTGTACTCAAGGATAATGAGCTTATTTAGAAGATTTTATGAGAAGCACATAGTAGTTGTTTTCCTATCCATCCAGGTAGTGTGAAAATGTATAACGACTTGAAGAAAATGTATTGGTGGTCGGGGATGAAAAGAGACATTTTTGAATTTGTTTCTAAGTGTCTAATTTCTCAATAAGTGAAGGCCAAACACCAAGTACACTCAGGTTTACTTTAGCCTGTGATGGTTCTCGAGTGGAAATAGGACCGAGTAACCATGGATTTTATGTCAGGATTGCCTTTAACACCAAGGAAAAAGGATTCAGTTTGGGTCGTTGTTGATAGACTTACTAAGTCAGCATATTTTATACCAATGCGTATCGAATTTTCCCTTGAGAAATTGGCTGATCTATACATTTCTAAGATCGTGAGACTTCATGAAGTACCTTTGTCGATTATTGCGGATAGAGATCTGAGGTTTACCTCGCGGTTTTGGATGAAGTTGCAAGAGGCATTGGGAACGAAACTGAATTTTAGTATAGCATTTCACCCGTAAACAGACGGTCAGTCGGAGAGAGTCATTCAGATCTTAGAAGATATGTTGCGATGTTGTGTTCTCGAGTTCTAAGGTAGTTGGGAAAAGTATTTGCCTCTAGTTGAATTCGCCTATAACGATAGTTACCATTCGAGTTTGAAAATGGTGCCCTATGAGGCTTTGTATGGGCATAAGTGTCGAACGCCCTTATATTGGATGGAACTTAAAGAGAATCAGATTCACGGGGTCGACTTAATCAGAGAGACTGAAGAAAAGGTTAAGGTGATTCGTGGTTGCCTGGGAGCCGCATCGGATAGACAAAAATCCTACGTGGATTTGAAACGAAAAGATATCGAGTTTCAAGTTGGTGATAAGGTGTTTTTGAACGTATCTTCGTGGAGGTAAGTCCTTAGATTTGGTAAAAAGGGCAAGCTAAGTACAAAGTTTATTGGACCTTAAGAGGTGACCGATAAAATTGGACTGGTAGCATACCGATTAGCCTTGCCTCATGATCTAGAGAAAATTCATGATATGTTCCAAGTATCGATGATGCGCCGCTACAGATCTGACCCCTCACATGTGATTTCACCGAAAGAAATTGAAATAAGCCTGGATATGACCTATGGTGAAGAACCGAATATGATTTTGGATCGAGAGGTCAAAAAGTTGAGGAATAAAAGTATAGCACTCGTGAAGGTTTTGTGGCATAGGCGCGGAGTCGAGGAAGCCACGTGGGAACCCGAAGAGACTATGAGAGATCAATACCCAAACTTATTCACTGGTAAGATTTTCGGGGACGAAAATCCCTAACAGGGGAGAATTGTGACATCCCGATTTTGGGCCTAGTCAAAACAGTGGTTTCAGAACCACTAACTTGAGTTTAAAGAAATCATTTTTAGTATTATTTTATGTGTGATGGCATGTTTATAAAGGTACATGAAAATTTTGGTGAATTAATTTTAGCATTTGGGAGCTTAATTGCGAAAAAGGACTAAATCGCATAAAGTGCAAAAGTCCTATTCTGATAGCTGAGGGCATCAAGTATCTAGAGAACCTATATTTGGGGTCTTTAAAGGGAAATTAGACCCTCTAGAGAGGCTTGGTCGTCCATGAGACGAGGAAATTAACATAGTCAAATATTAGGTGAAGTTTGGTGACTTATTTGACCCAAAAGAAATAAAATAAAAGAAAGATGATATCATCCCTTTTCACCATTTCTTCTCCACCCAAAAATTCAGCCATTGTAGGGGCTTGAAAGCTTGAAAATTTCAGCAGCTTGTAACCCTCACAAGTAAGTGATTTTGATGGTCTTTCTTGTTGATTTTTGTACTTTTAGAACCCTCGTAGCATGAGCTTTCAAAAGAAGGGAATATTTTGCAAAATGGTTGAAAGTCTAGGGTTTTACCATGAGAGTGTTCATGTTGTTTTCTAAAATTTTATGCAAGAAAATGAATCATGGTTGTGAAATAAATAACTTTTTGTGAAGGGACTTCTCGTAAAAACCCTAATAGGATCATTTTGTAAAGTTTGTAAAATAGATAGTAATGTTGTGAAATATTGGAAATTTTGGGTTTTCATAAGAGATAAATGGTCGGTTAGGCTTGAATAATAAGGAAACTTGATAAAAATCAATTTCTGGGCCTAGGGGTAAAATGGTTATTTTGTGAAAGTCTAGGGGCAAAATGGTCATTTTTCCCAAATTATAAATTATTGAGCATTTAGATTTAATTGATGATTGAATGAATAAATGCTGTCATTTTAGATCAAGAAATACAAAATCTGAACCTAGATAGGGGGAAGGCCAAGCAACTAGATTAATCAACTAGTTGCCACATTTTGAGTACCAAGGTAAGTTGTATGTAAATAATACAACTTCATTGTTATTATATGTGTTTGAATTGATATAGCATAAATTGATTGTTTGTGGAAATGATTATGTACGTTGAATATTGAGATTGTAGAATTCCCGTTTGAACCTTAGGAAATAAATCGAATATTCATGCCATGACATTCGGGTTATTTGCGTGCTAGTGTAAGACTTGTCTGGGACATGCATCGGCCACATTATGAGATTCAATGTAAGACCATGTCTGGGACATGGCATTGGCATTGAGACGAGAGCTAGTGTAAAACATGTCTAGGACATGCATCGGCTACGAGATGTGTTAGTGTAAGACTATGTCTGGGACATGGCATCGGCACGGATTTGTGAGAGCTAGTGTAAGACCATGTCTGGGACATGGCATCGGCTTCGATTTCGATAGTCAGTGTAAGACCATGTCTGGGACATGGCATTGACTTGATGGATGAGCCAGTGTAAAACCATGTCCGGGACATGGCATCGGCATTATACCCTATGTTTAAGGCTTATTGAATATCCGATAGCTTTCCAAATGGTTCAACGATGAGAGTTACAGTTTAAGTTAAACGAGAAAAGTATAACCATGTTGTGAGTGGTACAGATACCTATTTGAAATATATGAGATGTGAGCTTAATATATGCTATATGAATTGTATTGGATAGCGATGAGTAAGTTGTGCTTATGCCTACTTTTGTATTATGAGCATGTTAACAAGTGGTAAAGTTGTTATATTTTAATTACATGCAACTTACTAAGCTTTATGCTTACCTCATTTCTTTTCATTTTCATATAATGCCGCTTAATTAGCTCGTGGATCAACGGACATCGGAGGCATCGAACACACTATCAATCGAAGCACTTGGTATAGTTAGATCTTTTATTTTGATTATGGCATGTATAGGATCTTGGCTTTAAGTTTTGTGTTAGTGTTAAGTGGCCAATGTGTTGGCTTACTTTAGCATTTGATTCATTTTGTATAAGGCCATGGAAAATGGCTAATATTGAAAGTTCATATATAAAAGTAGGATAGTCTTTCATGAATGTGAAATTGTTGGCATGGTTGGATATATGAAATGTGTATGGGCCTTAGCTATGGTTGTTTGGTTGAGAAATCATACTAAGTTAAACTTTGTTATATTGTTTGGTGTTAGATTTTGTTTTAGGGTGGCAAAGGGCTTTGTAGATAGCCTTATATTGTCCACACGGGTAGACACACGGGCATGTGTCTAGGCCGTGTGTGACACATGGTCAGCCCTATTAGCGTGTTTGTAACACCTCAAACCTGGCCTAGAAGTTAGGCCCGAACCTAATGCATCACATTAAAGTGTTTTTCGAAAACCATGTTTTCATTGAAAACCCTTCTTATTTGAAAAACTTGAGTAAAATCGCAGTTACATTAGTTTATTTTATAAAGCGGTACATTGAAAAGTTATTAATTCTATTCCCAAAATTTATTTTAAGTTGCGGAAGCTAATGATAAAAGTAACTGATTTGCAAAAACATGATGTTAAAAACTAAGTTACGAAACCGTTCCGAGAATGTTGCGGAAACGTAGTGTTGTTTAAAAATAGTTATAAATAGAAGTAAATAAAACCCAAAATTAAAATCCAGAAACTTTAAGAGGTCTTACTACAAAAGTTGAAAACCCAAAATGGAATCTAAAATATAAATAAAGTCCAAAGGTAGTCGTGTGGCCATCTCCGAGTCCCTTGCAACACCGATCCTCCTAATGCTAGGGATTACTTGCATAGTTAATAAACGGTGTGAGTTTATGAAAACTCTGTGTATAATCCCCTTACTAGAGTAACAGTCAGTATACCAAAACAGGAGCAGAAACAGTTTGGGCTAGAGCCCTTTAACAGTAACAGTACAGTCCAGTTCAGAGCATACATGGGCTAAAGCCCATTACAATATCATTTGGGTCACAGCCCATAACAGAATCAATTGGGCCTATCCCAAACCAATAAGAAACAAGTGGGCCTAAGCCCAATACAGTGACATGTCTCATAAACAGATATGCAGCAGTATGAAGATGCATCCCACCCCGATCCAGCCAACACATCACCCATACCAACCTTACACTTATGAAGGGATAAAATTGACCCACCCTGTTAGCACACCAATGTTGGCGCCGGTTGTGGCACTAACCAAAATCCCAGCAAAGCTGCTAGTATATATGCAGCTCTAAGCCTTCAGTAGCAGTATTATAATTGGCACAAAGCCATCAGTAACTGTATTATGTTTGGCACATAGCCATTAGCGACGGTAATATAATTGGCTCACAGCCTTGGGTAAATATGATCGACATAGAGTCATCAATAAGTATGTTAGGCACATAGCCACGGGTAAATATGTTTGGCATAAAGCCATAGTCAAGATGGCACAGAGCCATTTTTAGGTTGGCACAGAGCCATAATCAATTAAGCGACACTAAGCCGTCTATCGGTCCTCAGTCGTCTCGTGCAACCCGTGTGATCCTATTAGAACTTCCTCCATATCAATGTCCCAATCCTATGCAATATGTCGTGTATATCATGCTTAATCATCACACATGTATGCAAAATGGCCATACTTAGTAACAATCATTTAAACATATATTAAAAGCATATCAGTCGTACAACCATCGTCAAGTCAGTTAAAACACAGTCATACGATCACAGTCAAATCGTTCAAATTCATAGTCTAAGTCGGTCATTTACCTATAAGGGCAAAACAGTCATTTTACCCTACACAGGTATTTCGGTAATTTTACACTATAAGAGTATTTCGGTGATTTTACAAACTGGGGGTATTTCAATAATTTTACAAGTCGAGGGTATTTCGATAATTTTACAAATTGAGGGTATTTTGGTAATTTCACAAATTAGGGTATTTCATTAATTTTACAACCTAGAGGTATTTTAGTAATTTTACAAATCGGGGGTCTTAACGACCCAAACGAGCGTCCATTGTCGTCTCGAGTGACCTAAGTAACCTAAACAGACATAGCGGTGCAAGTGGGCCTAAGGCCCATTACTCGGCCCAAGTGGGTCCACACGCTCGTGTGGCCCATTTAGCCCAAATTTAGATACGACTATGTGTACACCATAGCCCGATTCATTAATAGTCACTTACCGCAGATTTTATCCGTGTGGGCCCACGAGCCCATTGGGCCCACACGCCCTATTTCGGCCCATTGAGGCCCAAAACAACCTAAGTCATGTGCGCGAGTCTGTTTACTTCCTGCTTAACAGCGAAATTCACCCACGCGGGCCTATAGACCCATTAGGTCCATACGGCCCATTTAACCCAAAACTATTCATGGTTGTACGAACGACGTAGCCCAATCCAAAACTTACCACATAACATACATTTTATCTGTGTGGGCCCATAAGCCCATTGGGCCCACACGGCCCAGTCCGACTCAACGTGGCCTAGAACGGCCTATGCCATGTACACGACATGACAAGCCCAACCATAGTACACCTAGCAGTTGATTTGACATAAGCGGGCCCACGGGCCCATTGGGCATATTCATCCCATTTCGTGGCCCAAGTGGCCCACTACGGCCTAAGCCCACGAATTCGCTCATGGTGGCCTTCCTGGTCTTATGCCCACGTTCCGTAAGCTCGGTTCACCACACGCGTGATCGCACGCTTTTGTGGCATCATATGCCATATTTTTGACTTTTCGGCATTTTGTCGTTCTACATTCATAGCAGAGTAAACAACACACACCTTTTTGGCTTTTTAGTCGATTATCAAAACAAGGCATACGATTACACACATATTTACGACCTTTACGCCTATTACCGATTACAGAGTACGAATACACACTTGTTTGTGATAAGTGAGCAAATTCGATGACGTTAAACCTAGATTCAATCATAACCCCATGTTAGTCCTTTAATCGTTAAAATTAACACCCTTACATAGCACCTGATTCCAAAATGGTATCGACTGCCTACCTTGAATAGTAACTGATTCCTCTCTTTAACCACTGATCAAAGCCGCCTTCCAAAACTTGACAAAAACTGTATAGTTACATTACCACCTTGTTGACTAAGGTCGTGAATGACAAAGATTAGAAATAAAAGAACAACAACTTACCACTACTTAGGATTTAACCTCCTAAGGTACACTCTAGGATTTGAGTCCCACGAAAAACAGTCACACTCCTATCAAAAATGGTGGATGAAGATAGTGTTAAAGAGGAAACTTATATCGACAAAGTGAAAAAGAGGTAGAAGAGTAGCCGTGAACCCAAACAAAATCAATTACCTACTCAAGTGTAGAGGGATTCGGCTCCAAACAGAAAGACAATTGGCTAGCCAAGAAAAACAGAATGAGTGGCGAAGGAGAGGAAGCAAGTGCTATTTTTCTAAACCACAAAGAAGGAAAACACAATTGAGAGTAGGAAGAAAAGAGGAGAAGAGACCAAAAACTATACGGTCACGCAAAACAAATGAGAGAGGGAGAGGGTGGAGAAGTTCGGTTCAGAAATGAAAGAAAAGAATAGCCACAAACATGTAAGAACAACTCCTATATTCGGCCTTTCAATTCTATACTAAAACGGAAAAGAGGTAGAAAGGTTGCACGAACAGTAACATTCCAGAATATGCACGACAATACAGAGAAAAGAGGAAAAAAACTGAAAACAAAGAAAACCCAAAATGGCACAAAAGAATTAGGCACTCTGGGAAAAAAAATGTCCTATGACCGAATTTGCACAATGGGGAGTTCAAATTTCGGCAACCAACCTTTCACATTTCAAATTCCCTGATTTTCTCCTTGAATTAAGCCACCAACTGAGTTAGAATTACAAACAAACTCCTTCATCCAAATCTTCTTCCCTTGAAACACTCCCCTAAATCACTCAACCTTCAATTCAAATTTCCTTGAAACACTCATGACCAAGTCATCCACAGAGTCTCAGTCGAGCTCCACCTCCTCCTATGGCCATCAGTAAAAATAATCTCTATTTGCACAAGTGGGGATTCAAACCTCAGACCACTACCTCACTTGTAACGCCACTTCCACTAGACCACATTGCTCCTTGTGATATAAATTCATCAAAAATATTCTTAAAGCCTACCCACTAACATCAAGGCTCCTTTAAGAGAAAAACATAAATTTTTGCTAAAGCCCAAGTTTGAACCCAGGACTTCTCCAACACTCCCAAACACTCCTAATCACTTAACCACTGTAGCAGACAATCAATTATGGTATTTCTTCGACACATAAACTGTTATGTGCAGTCTCTTAGCGGCTCCCATGCACAAGGCCCAATACTTCTAAGCCTAGAAGTGTCCTCTACACGTAAATTTTACAAGTCAGTATGTATGGTAGTAAACACATAGGCAGAGACACGACCATGTGTCTCAGCCGTGTGGTGGACATAGCCTCTGGCCACGGCCGTATGCCCCTTATTGGATGCTGATGTCAGAAACAGAATGTTAAGGTTTTTACACACGGGCATGTCATGGCCGTGTGAGGGACATGGGCCATAGACACGGGTGTGTGTCAGGCCATGTGAAAACCCTTGTAGGTTCGAATTTGGAATTTAATTCACACGAGTATGAGACACGGGCGTGTCCCTGGATGCTTAGGCCATGTGTGTCACACGGACCATCAGCACGGCCATGTCATAATGACCACACAGGCGTGTTGCCCTTCTACACGGGCATTTGCCATGTTTCAAGGATTATTTTCTAAAGTTGGTTAAGGACCCGGGGTGGTTCCGAATGGTTTTCGATGGACATTTGAGGCCTCGTAGGCCCATGTTCCAGAAATTTAAACAAAGTTTGAAAAATTTTTAAATTTTGTCAAGCCTTGATGACTCGAAAAAGTAGAACGCATGTGTTATGTGAGGTAACGCCTCGTATCCCGTTTCGGCATAGGGCTTGGGTGTGGGGTGTTACAGCAATTCCCACAATTCTTCTTCTAACACGATCAGCACCGTTCCACCACCGTTTGCGCCCCTCCCCATCGCTATCCTTGCACCATTGCCGACTTGCCACCGCCCCACCATCGGCCCCCTCTCCGTTTCCCCCTTTCACTATTTTCTTTATATATTTTATATTTCCTTTTCTTATAATATATTTTTCGTTATTTTTGTTTTATTTTGATTCTTATTCTTAGTTTTTTTTATTAATTTTTATTACTATTCTTATGATTCTCATTATTAATATCATTCTCATTTTACCATTGTTATGACAAGTTTGGATTCTTGTTGATTCAACTGGATCTTGCTCTTGGTTTTTGTTCATTAATTTCACTATTGTTATAATTATAAGTCGTCTTGGTATTTTTGCGGCTAGGTTAATAGTCGATTATGTTAGGGCCTTCTTTATTATTATTATTATTTGTGATTACTAATTTTATTATGGTTCTTTCATTATTTGAATTTTAGTTTCTTTTTCCTTTATTGTAATTTTTCTTACCTCTAATTAGTTGGAATCATTGTAGCTTATGTTAATCGAGTTTCCAAGCTCCGGTATTAGTACTTATTACTTTAGGAGTAAATTTCCTATTTAGGAAAATTCAATTTTGGTGACAGGGTTGCTAGTACCGTATTTTAATTGCATACAAATTTGTCAGCCCCTCTATTTCTTTAATTGCTGCTCCTTATTGGTTTATTGCTTTTCTGATATTGGATTATTTTCTTTTTTAGGCGGATCATGATGAACACTCGTAGTAAATCTAAAGTTACTGTCCCCACTTTGAAAAAACGAAAGGCCCCTAGCACAACCTCTTATTCGGGTGCTTTCACCGAGGCCCGCCATCTGTACCTCCACTTTTCTTATGGCCCCCAGGAGAACTTATATCAACTTCTTCGACTGAGGCCACTCAACTTAGGTCGATGTATTGATTGGGCTGCCTTGGAGTAGGTCCAATTAGCTGATCATGTTCGCGCCATCATTGCTACAACCTCGTGGGACAGGTTCTTTTCCATCATCGAGCCTACATATATTGAGCTTACTTTAGAGTTTTTTTTCTACATTTACCCTACAGCAGGTGATGACAACCTATGACGAGCTGAGCATCATCATTTTCAGACTTGGCTATACGACATCCCATATGAGTGTCCCAGAGTTCAGAGAACCATTGGGACTATACACTGTAGAATTCATGAGTGCCGAGAACTTCCCCCGATTACACCGGCATATTCACTAGTCGCTACTCTTTGTTGGGTTGACCTCATGACAAGTACGAGACCTTATGACTTGAGTCGTTCAAAGATGACTTCTCTTCTTCCAGCCTTATGTTATAGTCATGCCCTCTTGGCTCACACAGTGACAAGTAGGAAAGAGAGCACCAGAGTCGTCAGTACCACCGATGCACATTTTCTATAGAGCATGGCCACGGGGCATATTTTTTATTTATCCTACTTCGTCGCTCTTGCCTTTCGCCATCAGATAGAATGCAATAGGAAGGGTCCTATCTGTTAAGGCCTTTATGTGACTTGACTCGCTCAACACTCTAGTCTATTCGTGTAATGCCCCATTGAAATAGGGTACTAGGTATTACCAGCTCATAATATATATCATTAAACGAAACCGAAATAGAAATATGTCATCCAAATAGATAATGTATCATTATAACATATGTCTTGAACAATATTAGCCAACTTCAATGGCTTATACAAAATAATTTGGTTAAATAATGTAACCAATATTTTAAACCTAGGCAATTATGACACGTAACAAAATAACAAAGCCTACTATACATGCCATAATTCAAAAGAAATGTTTAGTTCAAACACCCAAAAGTATTGATAGTGTGGCAGATCTTCAACGATCCTTAACTCTCGAGCAATGTCGGACGACACTATAAGACAAAAGAGAGAAAGGAAAGTAAGCTTATATAGTTTAGTAACTAAGTATATAAATAATAATTCAAGAATCTAATATGTTCACACATTAACTCAAGTGTATCTACTTTTAATTTCAATATTTACTCCACTTTGATTGAGCTGTCTCTCTTGTGTCATGTTCACTAAATAAATCATAACTTGAGTTACAAAACTCAAAATTCAAATCCGTAAAATTTTCCTGAAACTAGACTCATATAACTTCTTACTAAATTTTTTCTAGAATTTTTGGTCCAGCCAATTAGTACAGTTTATTAGTTAAATTTTCCCCTGTTATACAGCTCGACTGATCTGACCTCTGTTCACTACGAGTTTAATTTCTCCCATTACACAATTCAAATAGCCATGAAACATGTTTCATTTAAAACTAGACTCAATAAGGAATCTATAAATATAAACTATATTTATTAATTATTTTTTTAAAATTTTTAATGATTTATCAAAGTCAGAACAGGGGATCACATAGTCAATCTGAACAAGTCACACACAAATATAAATATCTCAAAATATAGAGTTACTTTTCTTTCTCTGTTTCTTTTATATAAAAATAGACTCATTGGGATTTAATTTAATATCTCATTAAGACTCTAATTAAATTTATACTATTTTTGGTGATTTTTCAAAGTCACGTCACTGCTACTGTCCAAAATAGTATTATTGCAAATTCACTCTTTCACACTTTCTTTGTATTAACCTCACTCAGCATACATATCACAATTCATTTTCACCACATTTCATACATCTCAAGTATAAGTCCATGATTACAATGCCACCGTAAAATTATCCCGTTGACCAATTCGGATCAATCCTCGATACTTGATGGTTTCAGTACACTGCCCCACTATCATATTTCATATAATTCGACTCTCTTGTACACATGGTGAACGCTTAGTACCACCCATGTGACCTAGCCAATTTATCTCGTAGCTCTCTTGTCTACATGGTGTCCTTCACTTGGAATCACACATGCGACCTAGCTACATTTATCTCTCCTGTAGCTCTCTTATCTACATGGGATACATCCCGTATCACACATGTGACCTAGCTAGTACATAGTATCTTGTAGCTTTCTTGTACACAGGATGTGCACTCAGCACCATACATGTGACCTAGCTACGCTCCATCTATATTGTTCAATCTCTCCGAATGTTCAACCGGGATTTCTCTCTCTATTACTTATTTCCATTCCTCCAATACTCGATTTATGTTTCAAAATTAGCTAAAATACATATAATAGGCTGAAATATAAAAATGTAAATGAAGTTAATGTATTATTTACATACAAACTTACCTCGGTGCAAAATATAGAAATTTTGCAATTTAGTCCAAAACCTTTTCCTTCCCCCGTTCGAGATCGATTCCACGTCTTTCTTGATCTATAACAACACATTTAGCTCATTTAACACTCATACTAATTATTTCAATCCAAAAATCACATTATGGGAAAATTACATTTTTGCCCCCTAACTTTTACAAAATTACGATTTTTCCCTAGGCTCGGAATTTAATTTCAGCCCTTTTATTATGTTTTATGACATGCTGATCATTTTTCCTTCTATGACAACATCAAATTCTCACTCTAACACATAGTTATGAACAATAGGTATTTTTTCTGGATTATCTTGCTTTTGCTCGTTTTTGCTTAAAAATCGCTTAGAAAAGATCATTCACCTAACTTCAAACATTCATATTCTACCATCAAACATCAAAATACATGCATATCATTCATGGGTAAAATTTAAAACATAAACCCTAGCTCGAAATAATGGTAGAAATAGGTAGACCAGAGCTACGAGGATTTCAAAATGTAAAGAACATTAAAAACGGGGCTTGAATGCACTTACTATTGAGCTTGAAAGCTTGGGAAAAACCCTAGCTATGGAGAACATGTAAGTTTCGGCCAAGCTTGAATGAAGATGAACACATTTTTGTGTTATTTTTCCTATTTTATTTCATTTAATATACAAATGACCAAAATGCCCTTTCTACTAAACTTTCTTAAAATTCCATCCATGTCCTAATTTTTGTCCATATAAAGTATAATGGTCTAATTTCCATTTAAGGACCTCTACTTAAAACCCCCATTTCAATCAAGAACTTTATGAACTAGAACACACATTTTTTTTACCTATTTCAATTTAGTCCTAAATATCAAATTAAACACCCAATCGATAAAATTTCGCAATGAAATTTTCACACAATTATGAAATCATAATATAAACACTAAAACTTAATCAAAATAATTTCTTTCAACCTCGGATTTGTGGTTTCAAAACCACTATTCCGTTTTGGCCCTAAATCGGGCTGTTGCAACTCTCCCCCCTTTAGGGATTTTCGTCTCTGAAAATCTTACCGGTGAAGAGATTTGGGTACTGTTTTCTCATGGCTTCCTCCGGTTCCCATGTAGCTTCTTCTACTCCATGTCTTTGCCATAACACTTTCACTAAAGCTACACTTTTCTTTCTCAATTGTTTTACTTCTCGAGCCAAAATCTTAATCGGTTCCTCATCATCGGTCAAGTCCGATCGAATCTCAATTTCTGTTGGAGAAATCACATGTGATGGATCAGAACGATAACGTCGCAACATTGATACATGAAACACATTATGAATTCTTTCTAACTCTGCCGGTAAGGCCAACGGATATGCCACTGGTCCAGTTTTCTCAGTAATCTCGTACGGCCCAATAAAACGCGGACTCAACTTGCCTTTTCGGCTAAATCTCAGAATCTTCTTCCATGGTGACACCTTTAAGAACATTTTATCACCTACCTGGAATTCAATCTCTTTTCTTTTTAAATCTGCATATGAATTTTGTCGATCTGAAGCAGCTTTCAAGCAATGACGAATTTCTTTTACTTTCTCTTCGGTTTCTTTAACTAGATCAACTTCGTGAATCTGTTTCTCACTAAGTTCAGTCCAATATAAAGGAGTCCAACACTTGCGACCATACAAGGCTTCGTACGGTGCCATCTGTATACTTGACTAAAAACTGTTATTGTAGGCAAATTCAACCAAAGATAGATATTTCTCCCAACTGCCTTCAAATTCTAAAACACAGCATCTAAGCATATCTTCGAGTACTTGGATTACTCTTTCCGACTAACCATCTGTTTGTGGATGAAACGCGGTACTAAAGTTCAATTTGTACCCAAAACTTCTTGTAACTTTTTCCAGAATCTCGAGGTAAACCTCGGATCTCTATCTGATATTATAGACATAGGTACCCCGTGCAACCTCACAATTTCAGCAATATATAATTCAGCTAATTTATCAAGTGAGTAATCGGTACGTACAGGTATAAAGTGAGCCAAATTTGTTAACCTATCAACCACTACCCAGACAGCATCCTTCTTTTTAGGAGTCAGAGGCAAACCGATTACAAAATCCATGGTAATCCTATCCCATTTCCACTCAGGCACCATTACCGGTTGGAGTAATCCTGAAGGCACTTGATGCTCAGCTTTTACTTGCTGACAGATCAAACACTTGGTTACATTTTTTTGCTACTAATATAACTTCTTTAAATCATTATACATTTTTGTGCTACTAGGGTGAACCGACAAACAACCACTGTGCGCCTCATGTAATATTTTCTGAATCAATTCATCATTTTTTGGTACACATATCCTGTCTCGAAACATCAAATAGTCATCTGGTCCAACTCAAAAATCTGAGTCGTAACTCGATTCACATTGAGTTCTCTTGGATTGCAACTCACTATCGTTCTCTTGAGCATCACAAATTAACTGGAGAAATAACGGTTTAGCCCTCATCTCTGCTAAGATTGACCGATCATCAGACAACGCTAACCCCATATTCATGGCTCTCAAAGTAAAAAGAGATTTCCTGCTCAAAGCGTCAGCAACTATATTCGCTTTTCCCGGATGATAATCAATCATTAACTCATAATCCCTCAATAATTCAAGCCATCTCTGCTATCATAGATTCAAATCCTTTTGATTCATCAAATACTTCAAACTTTTGTGATCAGTAAAAATTTGGCATTTTTCACCATACAAATAATGTCACCAAATCTTCAAGGCAAAGAAAATAGCGGCCAATTCCAAATCATGTGTAGGATAGTTCTTCTCATGCGGTTTTAACTGTCTCGAGGAATAAGCTACCACTTTACCCTCTTGCATTAGTACACATCCAAGGCACATCAATGATGCATCACTATAAATTACGAACTCCTTCCACGGCTCAAATTTGTACTAAAATTGGTGCTTCAGTCAATCGTGCTTTCAGCTTTTCAAAACTCTGCTAACATTTATCAGTCCATTCAAACTTAACATTCTTTTGCAGCAACTTAGTCATAGAAGATGCAATCATCGAAAATCCCTCGACAAAACGTCTATAATACCGGAAAAGCCTAAAAAGCTTCTAACCTCGGATACATTCTTTGGCAGTTTCCAATCAACGATCGTGGAAATCTTGCTCAGATCCACCCGAATACCGTCACCTGAGACTATATGTCCCAAAAATCTGACTTCACGAAGCCAGAACTCACTTTTACTAAACTTAGCAAACAATTTCTTTTCTATTAAGATTTGCAATAGGTTCTCAAGTGTTCGGCGTGCTCAGACTCATCTCGAGAATAAATTAGAATGTCATCTATAAACACTACTACAAACTTATCTAAATATGGCCGAAAGATTCGGTTCATCAAGTCCATAAATATAGTTGGAGCATTTGTTAGGCCGAAAGGCATCACAAGGAACTCATAATGTCCATACCTTGTCCTAAAGGCGGTTTTCAGCACATCCGACTCCTTAACTCTCAACTGGTAGTAACCGGACCTCAAATCGATCTTTGAAAACACTGTGGCCCTCTTTAACTGATCGAATAAATCATCAATCCTCTGCAACGGGTACTTATTCTTTATAGTCACCTTGTTGAGCTGACGGTAATCAATGCAAAGCCTCATTGAGCCATCTTTCTTCTTTACGAACAATACGGGAGCACTCTAGGGAGAGAAACTCAGTCTCACAAATCCCTTGTCTGTTAACTCTTGCAACTGAGCCTTCAATTCTTTTAATTCAGTCGGAGCCATTCTATATGGAGCAATCAAGATCGGTGCAGTACCTATCAACAAATCAATGGCAAACTCTATCTCCCTGTTCGAAGGCAATCCAGGCAATTCCTCTAGAAATACATCTAGAAATTCACAGACTATCGGTACTGATTCAAGCTTCAATTCAGACAGCTCAATATTCATTACATAGGCCAAATAAGCTTCATATCCTTTCCTCATGTATTTCTGTGCAGACATGTGCGAAATCGCCATAGGTAATTTATTTCATTCATCTGTTTCAACCCACAGAGTTTCACCATTTTCACATTTCAACTCTAGTATTTTCTGTTTACAATCTACCTGGCATCATACAATGTCAACCAGTCCATTCCCAAAATAACGCCAAACTCATCAAAGGGTAACAACATCAGATTAGCCAGAAAACAGTGACCTTGAATCATTAATGGGCAATTCTTACAAACCTTATCAACTAGCACATATTGGCCTAAGGGGTTCGACACTTTAATCGTAAATTTAGTAAACTCAACAGGCAACTTTTTATTAGATACTAAATTCATACAAACATAGGAATGAGTAGACCCGGGATCAATCAATGCAATAAAAATAGCATCATAGAGAGAAAATGTACCAGTAATCACATCGGGAGACGATGCATCCCCTCGGGCACGTATGGCATAAGCTCTAGCAGACGCTCTAGCTTCTAATCTCATCGCTGAATCTTTCATTACAGTTTTACTGCTAGCTCCACCTTCAGTATTTCTCGATGGTCTACCTCTGCTAGCAGTAGTACTCTGTCTAGCACTCTGAAATTTTTCTTCTTTAACTTTCTCCGGACAGTCTCTGATAAAATGCTCGTGAGAACCACACTTAAAACAAGCTCGCTCGTTTCCCCAACACTCACCAAAATGTTGCCTACCACATTGCTGACATTCGGGCTTTCTAGATTGCACATTACCCACATTTGCCACTGAAGTAGCTTGAGCTTTAGACCCCGAATATGCCCTACCACGATCTCTGTGTGAATCCCCAGCTGAAATTGTCATTTGAGGGTTTGTCTCTTTGGACCTCTTTGATTGAGATTGAAATGACTTGCTTATCGGCCTCTTTCTGACATCTCGAGCCTCAATAGCACCTTTTCTTCTTTCTTTGTTCAATTCTTCAGCTTTAAGAGCTCGGTCAACCAATACTACAAATTCTTTCAGCTCCAAAATTCCCACAAGCACTTTAATGTCCTCATTTAGCTCATCCTCAAACCTTTTACACATAATGGCCTCGGTGGACACACATTCCTAGGCATACTTGCTAAGCCTTACAAATTCGCGTTCATACTCTGCCACAGACATCTTGCCCTGCTTCAATTCAAGGAACTCCTTCCGTTTTTTTATTAATAAATCGCTGACTTATGTATTTCTTTCTGAATTCTTCCCGGAACAAATCCCAAGAAACCCTTTCTTTTGGCACCACTACTACCAAAGTCTTCCACCAGTGGTAGGCTGAATCTCTCAAAAGTGATACAGCACACTTTAAGCACTCCTCGGGTGTACATGAGAGCTCATCAAATACACGGGTAGAATTTTCAAGCCAAAACACCGCTTTCGCGGGATCATCATCGATCTTTGCTCTAAACTCTTGGGCCCCTTGTTTTTGAATCTTGTCAACCAGAGGCTTGTTCATTCTTACGAAAACTATGCCTTGAGTAGCTACAGGAACCGTTTGAGGTATGGGAGAGGGTGGAGGAGGTTGAGCATTTGGGTTTGCTAGAATAAACTCAGTATACCAATTGTTCATCATTTGGAGAAAGGCATCCTAAGCCTCATCTCCCTGTCTCAATGTCTCAGGTCTACTTTCTATAGGTGCGGTCCCTTGTGCAGGAGCCGGCACATTACTAGCAGCATCATCAGCCGCAATTCCATTAGGATCCATTACTATATTAAAACAAAACATAGTTTAGAATAATCAGGAGTCACCACACTATCACAGTATATTTATGGCATGTATAGCTAGACTTTTACACACACTATATTAGTCCAAGAACTGACTAAACTATAGCTCTGATACCACTAAATGTAACGCCCCTTACCCGTGTTCCACATTGAAACAGGGTACGAGGTATTACCAGCTCATAATATATATCATTAAACGAAACCGAAATAGAAATATGTCAGCCAAATAGATAATGTATCATTATAACATATGTCATGAACAATATTAGCCAACTTCAATGGCTTATACAAAATAATTTGGTTAAATAATGTAACCAATATTTTAAACCTAGGCAATTATGACACGTAACAAAATAACAAAGCCTACTATACATGCCATAACTCAAAAGAAATGTTTAATTCAAATACCCAAAAGTATTGATAGTGTGGCAGATCTTCAACGATCCTTAACTCTCGAGCAATGCCGGACGACACTATAAGACAAAAGAGAGAAAAGAAAGAAAGCTTATATAGCTTAGTAAGTAAGTATATAAATAATAATTAAAGAATCTAAGATGTTTACACATTAACTCAAGTGTATCTACTTTTAATTTCAATATTTACTCCATTTCAATATTTACTCCACTTTGATTGAGCTGTCTCTCCTGCTTCATGTTCACTAAATAAATCATAACTCGAGTTACAAAATTCAAAATTCAAATCCGTAAAATTTTCCTGAAACTAGACTCATATAAATTATTACTAATTTTTTTCTAGAATTTTTGGTCCAGCTAATTAGTACAGTTTATTAGTTAAAATTTCCCCTGTTATACAGCTTGACTGATCTGACCTCTGTTCACTACGAGTTGAATTCTCCTAGTAAACAATTCAAATATCCATGAAACATGTTTCATTTAAAACTAGACTCAATAAGGAATCGGTACATATAAACTATATTTCTTAATTATTTTTGTACAATTTTTAATGATTTAACAAAGTCAGAACAGGGGATCACATAGTCAATCTGAACAAGCGACACACAAATATAAATATCTCAAAATATAGAGTTTCTTTGCTTGCTATGTTTATTTTATATGGAAATAGACTCTTTGAGCTTTAATTTCATCTCTCATTCAGCCTCTAATTAAATTTATACTATTTTTGGTGATTTTTCAAAATCACATCACTGTTACTGTCCAAAACAGTATTATTGCAAATTCACTCTTTCACACTTTCTTTGTATTAACCTCACTTAGCATACATATCACAATTCATTTTCACCACATTTCATACATCACAGGTATAAGTCCATGATTACAATGCCACCGTAAAATTATCCCGTTGAACAATTCGGATCAATCCTCGATACTTGATGATTTCAGTACACTGCACCACTATCATATTTCATATAATTCGGCTCTCTTGTACACATGGTGAACACTTAGTACCACCCATGTGACCTAGCCAATTTAACACTTAGTACCACCCATGTGACCTAGCCAATTTATCTCGTAGCTCTCTTGTCATATGGTGTCCTTCACTTGGAATCACACATGTGACCTAGCTACATTTATCTCTCCCGTTGCTCTCTTGTCTACATGGGATACATCCCGTATCACACATGTGGCCTAGCTACTACATAGTATCTCGTAGCTTTCTTGTACACCTGATGTGCACTCAGCACCATACATGTGACCTAGCTACGCTCCATCTATATTATTCAATCTTTCCGAATGTTCAATCGGGATTTCTTTCTCTATTACTTATTTTCATTCATCCAATAGTCAATTTTTGTTTCAAAATTAGCTAAAATACATATAATAGGCTGAAATATAAAAATGTAAATGAAGTTAATGTATTATTTACATACAAACTTACCTCGGTGCAAAATATAGAAATTTTGTAATTTAGTCCAAAACCTTTTCCTTCCCCCGTTCGAGATCGATTCCATGCCTTTCTTGATCTATAACAACACATTTAGCTCATTTAACACTCATACTATTTATTTCAATCCAAAAATCACATTATAGAAAAATTACGATTTTGCCCCTAGGCTCGGGAATTTAATTTCAGCCATTATTATTATGTTTTATGACATTCTGATCATTTTCCCCTTCTATGACAACATCAAATTCTCACTCTAACACATAGTTATGAACAATAGGTATTTTTACCGATTATGTCGTTTTGCTCGTTTTCGCTAAAAATCGCTTAGAAAAGATCGTTCTCCTAACTTCAAACATTCATATTCTACCATAAAACATCAAAATACATGCATATCATTCATGGGTAAAATTTTAAACATAAACCCTAGCTCAAAATAATGGTAGAAATAGGTAGGCCGAGCTACGAGGATTTCAAAAATGTAAAGAACATTAAAAACGGGGCTTGAATGCACTTACTATTAAGCTTGAAAGCTTGGGAAAAACCCTATCTATGGAGAACATGTAAGTTTCAACCAAGCTTGAATGAAGATGAACACATTTTTGTGTTATTTTTCCCATTTTATTTCATTTAATATGCAAATGACCAAAATGCCCTTACTACTAAACTTTTTTAAAATTCCATCCATGTCCTAATTTTTGTCCATATGAAGTATAATGGTCTAATTTCCATTTAAGGACATCTACTTAAAACCCCCATTTCAATCAAGTACTTTATGAACTAGAACACACATTTTTTTACCTATTTCAATTTAGTCCTAAATATCAAATTAAACACCCAATCGATAAAATTTCGCAACGAAATTTTCACACAATTATGAAATCATAATATAAACACTAAAACTTAATCAAAATAATTTCTTTCAACCTTGGATTCGTGGTTTCGAAGCCACTATTCTGTTTTGGCCTTAAATCGGTTGTTACACTTCGACACAGTGGAGCAATCCTCCTCACTTACATTCGTAGGCCAGATGTCCGCATAGGGAATATCGAGCATGACCCATATGAGGATGATCGAGCGACTTGGTGGAGTGGATCCTCCTCAATAGTGATTATCTTATTTTGACCGTCGAGATGAACTTGAGGACTTCATTGTTAATGTCCCTTCCATCACGAGGACCGACCTCATCCTCCACCTTCGAGTCACCATCCTGTTTCTTCTACTGCTACCTTACAAGACCTCTCCGAACGGTTCATTCATTTTGAGTAGCACTACTTTCAGAGGTTTGACAGTATTGATGCAACATTGCAGTAGATCTGTCAGCACCTCCATATATCCTCTTTAACGCCGACAACTCACGACACCGACACCTCTGACGATGATGACCATTGAGTTTATTTGTTTTTTTTTTCTTTTTCTTTTATGTTTATGTTTATTTTTATTTTTTTAGTTGTTTTTATAGTTATTTTCTTAGACTTAGTTCGTTTCTTATCTTTTTAAGTATCTTTTCATTTTTATGGTTGTTTCTAATCGAGTTAGTATCCTTTTAATCTTCTTCACCATTTGTGTTAATTTTCTTATTAGTTTACTTGGAATCATGCACTACATTTAGATGTGCCTCTAATTTTTCTTTTCACCATTTTGGCAATTTAATCTAATATTAGGGCA
Organism: Gossypium arboreum; assembly: GCF_025698485.1. Classification (NCBI taxonomy): domain Eukaryota; kingdom Viridiplantae; phylum Streptophyta; class Magnoliopsida; order Malvales; family Malvaceae; genus Gossypium; species Gossypium arboreum. Next base: position 98,410,184 of record NC_069071.1, on the reverse strand, counting down.
GTTTCAACTTTCTCTCTCTTATGATATTCTACTTATACTATGATTATATCTGTTTGTACATTGAGAACTATGTACGTCTTAAGTGTGGGGAGGTTATTTATATGACAATTAGAAAATCCCTGAATTATTCTTGTGTTTAAGAATTTTCTTGTACTTCCATTAGAATGAATTTTTATCGATCTGAGATTTTTGTTGATGTGTTTTAGATTAATTTGTAGATACTTGTGCATTGGTTGATTTAAACTTTAAGACATTAGAGAATCAAGCATGATAAGTTTATTTTCAAAATAAAAAATTTTAGGTTGTTTCCCTAAATTGAGGTATTATATTGAAGTTTTAAATTTGCAAGTTTGACCTAAAAAAACCATGATTTTATTATTAGTTATGAGTGAGTTAACCTGATTTGTTATTCTAGAACTTGCTTCGATTATGCATGTCAATATCACACCTTTGATTTGATTTACTAAGATGATAAAGGCACCTAGGTTTTAACCAACTTATCTCATAAAAAGCCTACCTTTGTAATTAACCCTTAGTGAATCTCGTTGAGCCTAGCACACCGTTTCTTGATTTACCCATTATTGTTAACCCATAACTTATTTTTTCGTTGAGACCTTTTCCTATTTTATTAACTTTCTGTTTATCGAAGATTTGATTTGGTTAGTTGCTTAACTATGCTCTTCTGTTTGATTTGCTGAATTATTTATGATTGTTTTAGATAAATAAATAAAAAAAGAAGAGAAAAAAAAAGAAAATTGAAACAAAAATATTGATTATTTTTTAGTTCTATGTTGATTGAGCTTGAATAGTTAAATTCATACTTTGAGAAGAAGCTCGTTTTTATTCTTGAATAGTTATTGATTTATGTACTTATTTTTAATTCAACATTTTTTTTCTTGTTTGGTAATTTATCAAAACGTTTCTGGCCTTTGTCTACACTGTTATCCTGAGCCTCATTACAACCTCTTAAAGACCTTTTGATTTGTGTATCAGATCATTTTATAGTGGTGGAGATTTGATTTTCACGCAAGGGTATGGTCATGAATTTTCTTGTTTGACTATTGAGTGCTTATTTTTGAACCCTAAACACTTTGAGTGATTTAAGTGAATCTTGAGGATGTTGATTCTTGTCGATTTTGAATTAAAGGTAATTACTTACATAAGGGGAAATACCTATGTTTTCGTGCTTTAAAAATTTTCAACTTGGATTGTTTGAATCTTTAGAGCTCTTTTAGTTCAATTGTCAATGTATGATTATTTTTAAATTATTTGGAGACATTATTGATGGGAATTACAAGTTGAGAAATATTAATTTAATGTGAGTTGAGGATTTTGCTTGAGGACAAGCAAATGCTTAAGTGCGGGGATATTTGATAAGCTATAAAAGTAACATATTTTAATCTCATTCTTAATGCATTTTTGGATGATTAATTATGTAAATTAGTGAATTTGATGCTTCTAATCTTTAAATTCATATTTCTATACTTAGGAGAGCATTTGGGAGGGAAAGGAGAGAAAAAGGAGCCAAAATCAAACAAATAGGGTTGTTTTCAAGATCCACACAGCCTGGGCATTTCCACACGGGCTGGACACATGCCTGTGTGATACACATGGGTTGTATACACGCCCTTGTGGCAACTTGTGCTGATTTCGCACCCTACATTCCAAATACGCAGAAAAACCTAATTTTTAGGGTTTTTGAGCATTCTAAAGTGTATAAATACCCACTAGAAGAAGACATAAGGGGGCAACTAGAGAAGATCAAAGAAAACACTCGAAGAACACCATCGGAATCAACTCTGAAGCGGATCTCCATCAAAATTGAAAACCTCTTTTTAATTTCTTTCGAAGTTTTATTGAGTTTCTTTATGACTTTGAGATATTTCTATTTAAGATTATTAACTACTTCCCTAGATACCTAGGGAGGATGAAACCTATGATGAATTATTTTATTTAATTTCTATTTTATGCAAAAAATATTTGATTCTTGTTCTCAATTATGTATGCTTATTTCTTTTTTTAATATTTCTGGGATATAAATTCGTGTTTAATATGCTTATTTTAGTAGAGCAAAAGTCCTTGTTTAAGAGTAGATCTAGCATAATTGAGTGGAGTTGCATGCAATCCTAGAAATAGGATGACATAAGTCCATTGGGTTAGAGTCAAATATAATAGGGGAATCCATAGATTGAGTTAATGTGACTATAGGGGTGTTATTTAGGAAGAGATTTCAATGAATGAATGTAGAGTCAGTTGTTTTTACTCTCGAAAGAGATATTAACATAATTTAGTGATTTTTTCAGATTAAGACACAAGTGAATAAATCATTTAATTCATATTCATAATAAAAGACGAAGTCTAGGTGGATTCTTTCCTTATTGGTTAGTATTCGATTATTTCCTCAATTCATTCTCTGTTGCGTTCTTAGATAAATTAGTTTAGTAATTTTAGATTAAAACACTATCACTCTAATTTCTCAGTTAAATAATAGAAAAACGGTAATTACTAATACTTTTAGTTCTCGTGGATACAATATTCCCTACTCACCATAGCTACACTATTGTTCGATAGGTGTGCTTGCCTTTGTCGTATTTATAGTTAGTTTAGTGACCATCACTAATCAATTTCTTCCATATTTTAATGATTTTGTTGGATTAGTATATATGGATCAATGACTGACTAAATAGGTGTTCCTCTCCTCTGAGGCATATACTGAAATTGACAAAGAAAAAGAAAAAAATTAAAAAACTAAATTAGTACAAAACAATTAGTAAACTAAATTAGTACAAATCGTATCTATAATCCAAAAATTTCCTAATTATTCTGTTGAAAGAAAAAATAAAAACTAAATCATTAATGATGCCTCCTCGGCAATTGTAACACCCCAAACCTAGCCTGGACGTTATGGCCAAACTTGGCGATGTCACATTGAAGTGTTTTTCGTAAAGCAAGATAGCGTTGAAAAACCCGGTCTATAATTAATCTCTTATTAATCTTGACGATGATTTTAGGATGTCTCTTTCGTTTTCAAAATGCAAGTTGTTTAGCAAAGAATTAATTGTATTAAATCGCCATTTATTTGAAAACATTACTTATTGCGGAAGCTTTTAAAACTTGTAGAGTAAATGTGGTGTTTTGGGAAAAACATTTATCTTTTTAAAAACACGCGTCTTACCTATCCCTAGCAGTTATAAACGAAAGCAAATAAAAACCCAAATTAAAGTTAAGATCCGTAGAGGCCTTTTTACAGTAAAAATACCCAAATTAAAATTACTTATAAAAAAAAGCAAATATGATAGTAAATGCGGTTGTATGGCCGTCTTTGAGTCCCTCGCAATACCGATCTGCCTAAGCCTAGGGATTACCTGTACAGATAAGCAGAAGGGCGAGTTTACTAAAACTCAGTGTGTAATCCCTTAATAAACAAACAGTCAAACATATAGTGAGCAAATACAGTCTGGGCCTCAGCCCTTTTAAGTAACAGTGACAATATCCGTTTGGGCTTTAGCCCATCTCAATACAAAAACAATCATATGTTCGGGCCTTGACCCATTGCAGTAACAGTAAATAGTGCAGTAATAGAAAACAGTATGCAAGTCCTATCCATCCAGCCTCTACACTCCATCTCCGTCCAACCTTACACTCCATGTTGGGATAAAATCAACCCACCCATCCCTACACTCCAAGTAGCACCAGTTGCAACACTAAACAGTATTTGCAGCAAAGCGACCAATATAATAGGCTTGGAGCCATCAGTGATTTGCAGCAGAGCTACCAGTATAGTACACTTCCTCCAATCATATAAAAACCCACCCTCATGTAATGCATCATGCCACATGTCATGTCATATCATAATATTATACATGTACTCAACACAGTTACAATAGCATGCTAAAATATAAACATATATCACATAGGGGCAAAATAGTCATTTTACCACATAAGGGAAAAATAGTCATTTCATCAAATTAGGGTCTAGGTATACTTTCCGACCCAACAGTAGGTCCACAGTCGTCTCGGGTTACCTATGCAACCTTAACAGTCCAACAGTGAAAATGGGCCCAAGGCCCACAATGCAGTCCATGTGGGCCCACACACACGTGTGGCCCACGAAACCCAGAAATGGCCTTGGCCATGTAGGATACACAGCCTGGTCCAATATTCTCCACACATCCGTGTGATTTACCCGTGTAGGGCCCACACGGCCCATTTCGGCCCAATATTGCCCAGAACGGCCTAAGCCCATGAAATCGCTCATGGTGGCCTCTACGATCAAATGCCCATGTCTTATGCGATTGGATTACCACACGAGCGAGCGCACGCCTATATAGCATTAATGGTCACATTTTTCTGCTTTTACCGATTTATGATTTGGGCAGTGTTTACACACTTGACATGCTTTGAAGTTTAAACCGAGCTCTGAAGACTCTTATACCTGGATTCAAACAACAAGCCCTTTAATCAGCACTTAACCCATAGACCATATGGAATCTAACGAAATTCTAATCAAGCATAATCAACTCATCCTTATCGAAAGCCAATTGAAATCGCACCCTTGGTTCCTAGGAGGCGTACCAATCAACTTTGATCTCCACCTACATGAAAGTCATAATCTCTTTATTAAACTTATACTTGTTTGCAAAACAATCTTGACTAAACCACACTTACCAAATAACGATAGTACAGAGCATGCTTCGGTGATGCAGTGAACTAAGATCGAAGAGAAACTAAATTGAAACAGTAATCAGAGGGGGTAACGATAGAAAGGAAAAAGAAATAGTGCTCAGGAAGGAGAGAAGCCGAAAAGGGCAGAAGTGAAACAGAAACTTACTTACCAATATTCGGCCAAGGATAAGCATTAGGGAGAAATAATGAGGAGAACCGTGCGCCTGAACCCAATTGATCGAAGAATGCTTGCCAAAACTGAAAGCAAGACAGACAGGGAGAGATGCTGTAAACGATCAAATTACTAAGATGAATGGATGACAAGAAGAGAGTGTTAAGAAAGAGAGGGGAAGAGAAACGTGTAATCGGCAAGAACACAAGGAGAAAAGATGATGTGAGAAACGATTAGAGAAGGAAAAAGAGAGGAGAAAAACACAGTCACTGAAATTTTTTGAGAAAAAAGAAAAGAAAACCAACAAAAGCCTAATTGCCAAAGGAGATTTTGGCTATAGGGGAACAATAGCTTTTTGCCGTCAAAATTTTGGAAAACTGGAAAGAGGATGCCGAAATTTTGAGAAGGCAGAATTCAAGTCCGGCTCAAACACATCCTATTCCCTCATACTCTCCACCAAATTGGCACAACTCCCCCACTAAACTCAAATCCCCTCTTTTTCTCCCCAAAATGTGATAACCTCCTATATCCCACTATTTTCTCCTACAAATTATGCACTACAATTCCCCATTCGGCACCAATTCTTCTCCAACCATAAATCCCCACAATTTTCTCCTAAAATCCCTCCTCAAATCATTCATCCAATCTCTCAGCCATCCAATTTGAATTCCTCTCAACCACTTCAGTGTTTCGGTCAACCCACAACTCTCCAACGGCACAAAAGCAAAATAAAACACTCCACTGCGCCCACCAGGATTTGAACCTCAGTCCTCAGGCATAGGTAACACGCCACTTACCCCCTTATCCAGCAGGCTATTTATGACATGTTTTACCTATATTTATTTAAGAGACCTACTGTCTAGAGACAGGGTTTATTCAAGTAAGAAACAAAATTTTTGTTCAAGTCAAGTCTTGAACTCAGGACTTTTTAGACACTTCCCAGAACACCTAACCACTGAAGCAGATACAAAGTTGTGTCACTTTCTTGCACAATTAAAAATTTATGTGCAGCCTCCTAACTGTTCCCATGCTCAAAACCTAATATTTCTAGGCCCAAAATTTGGGGCGTTACAGCAATGGCACCAACAACTTGACCGCCTCCAGACGTACTAGCATCCAGTGTATGAATATTGCAGCTAAAGATATAGATTTGAGGCAATGTTCGCAAGTTTATAGGTTAGGTTGTAATATAGTTTTACAACGAAGTAGGTAAGTACTCTGAAGATTGTACCCAAGGGAGGCAAGTACTAAATCAAAGTTAACCTAGACGCAAATAGAATTAATTAGCAGTTTAAATAAATTATATTACAATAAATCATAAAGAAAATTAAAAACTGTATAAATAAAAGGGACTTTGAAAAACTAATTTCTAATCTCAATTAAATGAAGACATGGGTGATTAGCTTGCTTTGGTGATTATACAAATTAAAAACTGCATAAATAAAAAGGGACTTTGAAAAACTAATTTCTAAACTCAGTTAAACGAAGACATGGGTGATTAGCTTGCTTTGGTGATTATAAGTAATTCCTATTTTGGGTTTTTATTCGATCAACTAGTCGTTACCCAAGCACGACCTCTCAATCTTCCACTAAACTAATGAGTTGGCAAGAACTATTTATCTCTCGACCTGATAGTCTAGACCAATTAGGGGCTAAGGTGTTCATGGATAGGCCATAAAAATTTTAGGTTAATTCCTACCTAAATGACTTCCTAAGGTTGTCAAGCCTAGGATTTAAGTTCTTCCTCTCCCGAATAGATGATTCGCTAAGAAAACCCTACATAACAATTTATCAATCACACCTCCACTGATTAATCCCCCAGAAGAGGATTAGCTCCTCATGGGATCCATAAACAAAATAAACTTGATGATAAATATATGCATGAAAAATAAATCAAGAATAAAGTTTAGAAAATCCTGGTTGTATTCAATTAATGAAGTGCAAAAATCCTCAAACATTTGATTGTATCTACAAATCAAGTTCTCCAAGGAACACAAATGAAAAGAACTAAAAAGAAATTTAAACCATAAGAGAAAGAAAAAATTGAAAATTAAATTACAAGGAAAAGTTTAGAATATCAAAAGTTTCCTTTAACAAGTGTTTAGGAGCCTATTTATAGAGTTAAGGTTGTTGTCATCCTCAAACGTAGGTTAGCTGATGCTCTCGTGTTTAAATTTTGATTGTGTGGACCAAAATTCTCCTGGCTCGTAATTATCTTATAACACCCCTCACCCGTATTCAATGCCTGAATAGGGTTACAGAGCATTAATGGTCTTATAAAACAATAAAACCATTATTTAGCATACATTTTCACAATTCAAGCATTCAACATTCAATCTCAATCAATTTGTCTCTAATACGAGCTTATGAGGCCCTAAACATGCTTTGGGAGTGGTTCGAGACTAAAACGATATCTCAAATGATTTTTACGAGACTTAGAAAATTTTTCTCAAAACAGACGACACTTGCCCGTGTGGCCAAGCCGTGTGTCTCACACGGCCACTAGACATGCCCGTGTCACAAGCTGTGTAGGCATTCAAAATAGGAGCACATAACCGCGTGACTAGCCCTTGTGCCTAAAAATGGCCACACACGCCTATGTGCCAGGCCGTCCAAAACCTGTAGGGTATACTGACTTATCCTACACAGCCAAGTCACACGCCCGTGTGTGAGGCCGTGTGAAGCATACTGACTTGATTTCAAATTCAACACCAGGGGACACACGGCCGTGTAGTTGACTGTATGTCACACATGGCTGAGACACAGCCGTGTCTCCGCCTGTATGGAAAAAAATAGGCTATTTGTTAAGCCAATTTGCCACACAAATTTCATGTATCTAAACCATAATTCAAAGGCACCAACTCAAGGCATAATAAGAATTAAATCAATCTCATATCAAGCATATTCCACACCATTTCATTACCCATCAGTACAAATCACAAAATACCACAATATGCCATCTAATTTCATACTTAAATTCACATATACAATTCACTTAACTAACACTTCCAAATATACATATTTTAGCTTAGTTTCACAAACAAATGAATGTCCATAAATCATCCATTTAACTCTCATGAAATCTATTACCATCAACCATCACACGACCATCAACCAACTCACTAGACAAAACATAAACATATATATACATGATTCAACATGCCAAAATAGACCAAAATAAGCCATCACTCATGGCTATTCATACAAACCAAAATATATACATTTACAAGCTAATTCATTTGGCCAAAATCATTGTCAAGTAATAACCAAAATAACCAAGTCTCTATACATGCCATATACTTAAAATACCAAGGTTCATAGGTATCGAGTGATAAGTGGATAGTGTGAAGCGATCTCTGACGATCCCCGAATCCAAGCTAGCTTGATAACACTATAAAACATGGGAAAAATAAACGAAGTAAACTATAAAGCTTAGTAAGATCGTATGACATAAATTTGATATAATCATAAACACATAATTCAACAATTGATCGTAGGCATAAGAATTCACATCAACTAACGAACCTCTTAATTACTCATTCAGAAAACTATATACTTTCTTCACCATTTCTTCGATTCAAAGCTAATATGGTTTATGCACATACCTGTACCATCTCGTAGTAATCTCATACACATTCTTGTCTTTCATTTACAAGTTGAACCATTGGGAATAGAAGTCGGATACTCAAGGGTCTCACACAATAAGTACCTATACCATGGCCCGTAGCCAAATCAAGGTAACTTATCTTCAAAGTATTGATATCATGGCCCGAAGCCTAATAACCGATATGCATGGCCCGAAGCCAAATTGGTATATTTCACACCCGAAATACTAATATCATGGCCCGAAGCCAACTCAATGTATCCCCTAATGACATGTCACTAGCATCCTAGACTATTCCTAAGTTTCAACTGAGATTTTGAATGTCGAATTGTTCTTGAATCACTATCGTTCATATCCAAAGTCTCGTATTCACAATTTATGCAATATCAAAGCATATGAAATACATTTGTATTGAAATTTATCACATACGAACTTACCTCGAATGTGGAAACAACGAAATAAGTTGTTTAGTCGATAACTTTTGTTTTTCCCCGATCTAGATCCGAATTCCACTTTTCTTGATCTAAATATATTCAAAATTAACTTATTTAACCATCTATTAATTAAATTCAATCCAAATTATACATTAGGGCTATTTTACACATTTTCCCCTAAACTTTCACATTTTTACAATTTAGTCCTTATTTCACAAAATCACAAATTAATGCAATTCAATACTAACCCATGCTAGTCGATTTACCAATTAGTCCCTAGTAGCCCATATTTTTTAATTTTTTACACATTTAACCACAAAGTTTCAACATTTCTTAATTTAATCCCTATTTTTCATTTTCACTAAAAAATCACTTAACAAAACTTGTATATCTATCTGCAAGCATTCATAATCTATCAAGAAAATTTAAAATACAAATGTATTTATCAATGGCATCATTCAAAATCTTTAACAGTTTTGCAAAATAGTCCCTGGACTAGCTAGTACTAGTTGCAATGATTACAAAAACATAGAAATCATTAAAAACAGGACAAAAACTGTACCTTAATAGACAATGAAAGCTTGGCTGATTGAAAAGCCCTAACATGGCTTCCAAGCTTGTAAAATTTGGTTACAGATGATGATAATGGAATAGATTTTTGTTTTGTTTTATTTAATTAACTTTATTTTATAAATTACTAAATTAACCTTGATTTTAAAAAATTAAAATTCACTTATTTTATGTCCATAAATGTCTATTACCTGTAATAATGGTCCAATTACAACATAAGGACCTTAACTTTAAGGTTCTATAGCTATTAGACACTAGCTATTAGAACTCAAGTTTTACACTTTACGTGATTGAGTCCTTTTTACCAAATTAACCACTCAGACGATAAAATTTCTAAACGAAACTTTCACACAATCATATATTCCTGTTGTAGACCTTAATTTAATAATAAAATAAATATTTTGACCTCAGATTTTTGGTCTAAAAACCACTGTTTTGATTTGACTAAAAACGGGCTCTCACATATCTCCCGTACAGGGCTGGTGTCACAACACCCTAGTGCCTGTGTCATAACATCGATGGCAGTATGTGTAGTTTAGGGATGACTTCAAGGGTGTGTCACGACACCAAAAGGTAGTATGGAAATTCTTGCATTTTTCTCCTTATGTTGTGACCTCGAACTCCCTGTGTTGCAACACAGCGACCAGTATTGAGTTCCTATGCCCTTGAATGGTCTCCTACACACTAACTAAGTACGTTAGCTCATGTTTAGTCCTTATTCGGCCTCTAACGTCAATAAAAGACCCAAAATACAATTCTTATTGAAGTTAAACTAAACAATAAAAACTTGACTAAAACAAAATAAAAGTGTTTGTATTCAAACTCCTCAAGTGCAAAAACTAATTTAATTTGCTACATTGTATTATGACAAATCAACAGATAGTGTCGCCAAATCTTTAATGCAAAGACAACTGTAGCCAACTGAAGGTCATGTGGCGGGTAGTTCTTTTCGTACGTTTTAAGCTGTCGGGAAGCATACACAATAACTTTGGCATCTTGTATCAGAACACATCCGAAACTACTAAAAATAGCATCACTATAAATAAAAATTTCTTTCCCAGATTTAGGTTGTGTTAACACTAGTACCTCTATGAACATACTTTTCAATTAATTAAAACTTTGTTGGCAGTTACCAGACTACACAAAACTAAAATATTTTTGTAACAGTTTCGTCATTGGTAAAGCTATTATCGAAAAAATCTTGATAAAACGACGATAATATCTAGCTAAATCCAAAAAATTGTGTACCTCAGAAACATTTCACGAAGGTTTCCAATTCAAAAGATTAGAAATCTTGCTCGGATCGATTTGTATACCTTCTGCTGAAATCACATGACCAAGAAATCTGACTTCTCTAAGTCAAAACTCACATTTGCTAAACTTAGCGTACAATTGTTTTCCACACAATGTTTATAATACGATTCTCATGTGTAGGGCATAGTTAGATTCAATTTTGGAGTAAATCAGAATATCATCAATAAAAAAAAATAATTAACATATCGAGATATGGTTGGAAAACCTGAGCTATCATATCCATAAATGCTGTAAGGCCATTAGTCAATCCAAAAGGCATAACTAATAACGTGTGATGTTCGTAACAAGTTTTGAATGTTGTTTTCGGCACACCCAAGTCTTTAGCTTGCAACAGATATTAGCCAGATCTAAGATAAATCTTTGAAAACACTGTAGCACCTTTCAGCTCATTGAATAAGTCATAAATATGAGGCAACGAGTACTTATTCTTTATTGTGATTGTATTCAACTATCGGTAATCTATATACAATCTCATCAACTCATCTTTTATTTTCATAAACAATATAGCGGCGCCCCAAGGTGACACACTTGGTTGACTAAAACCTCTGTCAATTAATTCTTGAAACTAAGCTTTTAATTCTTTAAATTCTATTGGATCCATTTTGTATGCGGCAGTCGAGATCGGAGCAATCCTTGACACTAATTGGGTCTTGTGAATAGTCAAATTACCAAATCTATTTTAGGTACTTTAGAACCCAGTAGTTATTAGTGGAAGGCAGTATGGTTATAAACAATAATTTTTTAGACTGATTAAATGGGCCTTGATGATCAAAATTTTCACACGACACGTCTATCATAATATGAACCATATAATAAAATAAAAATAAACTTTATTTTTGAGTCCGATTTGTGGTCACACAATGTAACACCCCTAACCAGTATACATCGCCGGACTCGGGTTAAAAGGTATTACTGGACATATCGAAACATTACAAAACCATAATCATACATCATCATATCATAGTAATTCATACACAAATAGTCCTTTTAGAAGGTTTACAAAACCTTAAACATGCTTTGGAGAAGGCTCGGGACCAAACTGAATACATACAAAATTTTTTGAAACTTAAATAAATTTTCTAAGTTACAGAGGTCATATGCCCGTGTGAATAGGCTGTGTGCCTCACACGGCATTAGACACACCCGTGTGTCTTGATTGTGCCAAATCAGGGCATACAAGTTGACTTGATCACACGGCCACCAGACATGCCCGTGTACCTTGGCCGTGCTCAAGACTGACTTAAAATCGTAAGGTACCCCAGGAAATACACGGCCGTGCAACATGAATGTGTGTCGTACATGGCTGAGAGACATGCCCGTGTATCTGTCCATGTGGACAAAAATAGGCCATTTGAAAAGTCAATTTGCAACCCAATTTGGGTCAAACCTACAAACATCAAACCTAACACATTTGCACTATAATTTCAGCCAATTTCAATACCAAAACTTACATCATTCATGCCATATTATTATAAACCAAATTCAATCTTATAATCTATACTCGATCATATCAAATCATAAGCCAAAGTCATATTAAATCATATGTTACCAACATCTCAATTTCTTATCTATCTTCATGCCAAACTTATACCAAATTTAACAATTAAGCACATTCCAAATTGACCATTTCATTTAATCAATCATAGGTATCAAATTATACCATTTTCTTATCACATAAACCATAACAAAACGAAACAATATTCATATCCATTATCAAGCCATATCACTTGGCAAAACATATATTTACATATCAAAACATATTCACATACTTATAGCCTATACATGCCACATAACCAAATCTCAAAACATTATTTACCAAAATGATAACTGGATAGTGTGTAACACCCCGTACCCGAGTCCGTTACCGGAGTCGAACACAAGGTGCACACAAACTTGACTTAATCATTTTCACAGTCCATTTAAAATTTTCCAGGCAAGCTGGTTACTGCGTCACTGTCGCCTTAAAAATCATATCATGAGTTTCAAAGCTCGAAAATCAGTTTCGTAATTTTTCCCTGAAATTACACTCATATGTCCATCCACAAATTTTTTTTTAGAATTTTTGGTTGGGCCAATTAGTACAGTTTATTAGTTAAAGTCTCCCCTGTTACAGGGATTGACTACACTGACCTTCGCGCATTACAACTTGGATATCTCCCTGTACAGGGATTCAATACTGATGCCGTTTGTCTCTATAGAAACTAGACTCAAAGACGAATCTATAAATATATGGCATAACTCCTAATTATCTCTGGTTAATTTACAATGAATTTCCAAAGTCGGAACAGGGGATCCAGAAACCGTTCTGGCCCTGTTTCACGAGAACTTTAATATCTCTTAACATCTAACTCATATGACCGTTTCGTTTCTTCCATATGAAAGTAGATTCATCAAGGTTCATTTAAATAATTTATTCACTATTTAATTCTATTCCTACTATTTTTAGTGATTTTTCACATCCACATCACTGCTGCAGTCAGCATCTGTTTTCAAGGTAACCTTTACCTACTTCATAATTTCTTTGATTCAACTAGCCCTTTTAGCATACATGGCACAACGAATGATCATGGTTAACCATTCCAATGGCTAATCGTTTCCAAACATTTCCATACCTCTTAATGAACAACATACAAAATGATTATGATACCATGCCAAAGTGTATATAAGCCATTTTCGCATGGCTATCCAAATTTATACAAAATCAAAGGGGTCTATGACCAACAAACGAAAAAGTAGTCCTATACATGCCATTTCAAAGTTCAACCAAAATTTGTACCAAAAAGGGGGCTTTGATAGTGTGGATGACTTCGACTTCGATGATCCCGAATCCGATAGCTAACGAGCAAAATCTATAAAATAGAGAGCCAAAGCAACGGGGTAAGCATTTTAATGCTTAGTAAGTCTCAAGTAAAGAAATCAGCTTTGACTAAAGTATTACATTCACATAGCTAAATGAATCACTTTATTAATACACATTCTCATAATCATACTTACTTCACACTTCATCAACATATACACACAAGGTATCAACCTATCTAAGAGCTGAAAGTTCGTTAGTCAATTGAACGAATACTATTTCAAACGGATTGACTTTTCCGATGCACATGTAAACATACCTTATCGTATGGGTTTTTCGAGCGTATTAATTGAATTTATTACAGCACCAAAACGCTCACCTTCAAACCGAGTCTCTTCGGAATTTAGCCGGATATAACCACAAGCACAATTGCCTTGGTCTTAACCCGGATTTGGTAACTTGCACAAATGCCATCGGTCTTAGCCGGATATAACAACTTCATACGAATGCCTTGGTCTTAGCCCGGATATAATCACTAGCATAAATGCCTTGGGACTTAGCCGGGTATCATTCAAATGCTCATGTACACATATATCAATAATCACGACACATCCATATTTCATTCTCGTTACTAAGGCTCAAACACAAAACATTTATCAAACCTTTCCAATTTCGGCTCAATAGCCACACACAAAAGCATGATTTCAATTGACTTTATAACTTAGTCCCTACGCACATTCTGGCTGTCCGCCATAATATGACAAATCATTTCAATATAATTCAAGTAAGGTCATTACTCAAGACTTACCTCGGATGTTGTCGAACGATTTCGACGGCTATTCGATCACTTTTTCCTTTCCCTTATCCAACTGTGGTCCTCTAAGCTCTTGAGCTAATTCACACAAATTTAACTTATTAAAATCTCATTATGATAGCTTATGGCCGAATATGACAAGGAGTTTAAATGGTCATATGGCCATCCTTTAGCTCAAATACACAATGGTCATGCACAATTTTTAATCACAACAAGCAATTCAATACAATTCATTCAAACATCAAAGTGAAGCTCAAGGTACTTAGCCCTTATATACATTAGACATTAGAGTCACATGTGTACGAAATCACGAATTGAATTCAACACATTAGTTAGTACTCTCCTTAGCCGAATTTTCCAAGCCAAGAATAGGCATCAATATGCTTGCCTCTAACCGAATTCATGCACACCACCCCTCATTTTTGCATGCATGATCAACTAGTCATCACACATTTCCCTATCCTATTTTCAAAGTTTACTACTAGGTCCTTTTTAGTGAAATTCACATTTAAAACCCTAAATCAAAACATCAAAAATGTCACACACGAATTAACACATATTATAGGCATCAAAATGAATATTAGATTATTTTTATACCTCGGTTTGGTGGTCCCGAAACCACTTCCCGACTAGGGTCAATTTTGGGCTGTCACAACTCTCCCCCACTTAAGAAATTTTCGTCCCCGAAAATCTTACCGGTAAATAGGTTTGGGTAACGCTCTTTCATAGAGTTCTCGGGTTCCCAAGTAGCTTCTTCCATCCCGTGTTTGAGCCATAACACTTTTACTAACGGAACCCTTTTGTTTCGCAACTCCTTCACTTCACGAGCTAGGATACGAATCGGTTCTTCTTCATAACTCATATCGACTTGAATTTCAACCTCTGATGGACTAATTACGTGCGACGGATCAGATCTATAGCGTCGAAGCATCGAAACATGAAAGACGTCGTGAATCTTTCAAGTTCAGGGGGCAAAATCAAACGATACATAATGGACCGACTCGTTCGGATATCTCATATGGCCCGATGAACCTCGGGCTCAATTTGCCTTCTGGCCAAATCGAGTATCTTTTTCCAAAGCGAAACTTTAAAAACACTTTATCTCCCACGATACTCAATGTCTTTTCGTTTGAGATCCGCGTCGACTTCGACGATCGGAGGCTATCTTGATTTTCACGGATTACTTTTACTTTCTGTTCAGCATCTTTAATCAAATCCACTCGAAAATTTTTCTCTCACCGAGCTCGGTCCAAAACAATGGTGTACGGCATTTACTCCGTACAAGGCCTCGTAAAGCGCCATCTTAATACTTGATTGAAAACTATTGTTGTGGCGAATTCAATCAAAGGTAAATACCGTTCCATAAACCACTTGAACTCGAGGATGCAACATCTCAACATATCCTCAAGTATCCGAATTATCCGCTCGGATTGACCATCGGTTTGGGGGTGAAAGGCGGTCTTGAAATGCAACTTGGTACCCAAAGCTTCTTGCAATTTCTTCCAAAATCGAGAGGTGAATCTCGGATCTCTATCCGACACAACTGTAAATCGGTACCCGTGTAATCTCACAATCGAGAAACGTACAATCCAGCTAGTTTATCCAATGAAAATCCGACGCGACGGGGCTAAAGTGAGCCGACTTAGTCGGTCTATCAACAACAACCCAAATCGCATCCTTCTTACTTGCGACAATGGCGGTCCGGACACAAAGTCCATTGTGACTCGATCCCATTTCCACTTGGGTATCGTGATCGGTGAAGTAACCTCGAAGGCACTTGATGTTCCGCTTTCACTTGTTGACATATTAAACATCTCAAACAAAGTCGGAGATGTCTCGTTTCATACCATGCCACCAAAAGCGACGTTTCAAATCGTTGTACATCTTCGTACTCCCGGGTGGATTGCCATTCGGCTACAATGGGCTTCGTTCAGAATTATCGAAATAAGTTCAATTCTTTGGAGCACAGACGACTTCGAACCTCAAACAATCGTCATCATCAATTTGAAACTCGATTCCTTGTTTGAACACACTCGGCCCGTTTTGCAACCAACTCATCATCAACTTTCGAGCTTCACGAATTTGATGAGTCAATAATGGTTTGGCCTTTAATTGGCTATTAACACATTGTCGGGTAGAATAGACAAGTGTACATTCATAGCTCGTAAAGCAAACAAGTGATTTTCGACTTAAAGGCGTCGCAACCACATTAGCCTTTCGGGTGATAATCAATGACAAGCTCATAATCTTTTAACAACTCGAGCCAACGTCTTTGTCGCAGATTTAAGTCTCTTTGAGTCATCAAATATTTGAGACTTTTGTGATCCGAATACACATGGCACTTCTCACCAAATAAGTAATGTCGCCATATCTTTAAAGGCGAATACGATGGCGACCAATTCGAGATCATGGGTCGGATAATTTTTCTCATGTGGCTTTAATTATCTCGACGCATAGGCCACAACTCGACCTTCTTGCATCAATCGCAACCTAACCCAAGTAGGAGGCGTCACTATAGATGACAAACTCTTTGCCATATTAAAATTTGCACTAATCTGGAGCTTAGTCAAATGAGTTTTCAATTGATCGAAACTTTTCGACACTTTTCCATCTATTCAAACTTGACCTCTTTACGAAGCGGTTTACGTCATGGGTGTGCCTATCATCGAGAATCCTTTTACAAACCATCGGTAGTAAGCAAGTCCCAAAAGCTCCAAACCTCGATAATATTTCTTGGAGGCTTCCAGTTAAGTATGGCTGAAATTTTGCTCGGTCGACTCGAATACCCGATGCGAGATACCACATGACCCAAGAAGCTAACCTCTCTTAACCGAACTCACACTTTTGAACTTAGCATATAACCGCTTATCCGTAATATTTGCAACACTAATCTCGGTGCTCCGCATGTTCGGTCTCATCTCTTGAATAGACCAAGATGTCGTCAATGAACACAACTACAAACCGATCCAAATATGGTGCGAAGATCCGATTTATCAAATCCATAAATACCTGAGGGCATTAGTGAGCCCAAAGCGGCATCACTAAGAACTCGTAGTGACCATATCTCATTCGAAGGCAATTTTGGGTATGTCCGAATCTCGATTAAGAATCGATAATAGCCCGATCTCAAATCTATTTTTGAGAACACCGAGGCTCCCTTCAGTTGATCGAACAAATCATCGATCTGTGATAGCGGATATTTGTTCTTTATTGTCACTTTATTAAGGCGACGATAGTCGATGCACAACCTCATGGTTCCGTCCTTCTTTTCACAAACAACACCTGGTGCACCCTAAGGTGAAAAACTCGGCGAAAGCAAAACCTCTATCCACCAACTCTTGCAATCGAGCTTTCAACTCCTTTAATTCCGTTGGTGCCATACGATACGAGCTATCGAAATCGGTGTGGTCCCGGTACAAGCTCAATACCAAACTCTATCTCCGAACAGTGGCAAACCCGGCAATTCTTGGGAAAAACATCCGGAATTCACAAACCACCGCACAGATTAGGGTTTTATTTCTAACTCCTTATCATCAAGTACATACGCAAGGTATGCTTCGCACCCTTTTCTTACATATTTACGGGCCAACATTGATGATATTACGGTGGCAACCCTTCAAGTCCGTAGACTCAACTCGGATCATCTCGTTATTTGCGCACCTCAAATCAATAGTCTTGCTTTTGCGATTCACAACCGCATCATGGACGGTCAACCAATCCAAACCAAGAATAACATCAAATTCATCGAGCGGCAAAAGCATCAAGTCCACCGGAAAGCAGGAACCTCGAATTACTAAGGGCATTTCTTACACACTTTGTCGACAAGCACGTAACGACCCAAGGATTTGACACCGAATTACGAACTCGATGAGACTCAATAGGTAAAGTCTTCTTGGATGCTAAGGTTTCGCATATATAAGAATGAGTAGAACCGGGGTCAATCAAAGCAATCACATTAGTATCAAAGAGAGTGAAAGTCTGCAGTAATAACATCGGCGAGGAAGCATCCTCACGTGCGGCGTATAGCATAAGCCCTAGCAAGAGCGCGAGCCTCGGATCTGGTCGTAGCATCTCTAGATCCTCTCGACCACCACTAGCATTGCCGTATTTCTAGATGGTCTACCTCGGCGATGGTAGCGCCGGTTTCCCACTCGATCTACATTCTGTTCGACAACCTTGGGCAATCTTTAATGAAGTGGTCAAGCGATCCGCACTTGTAACAGGAGTGGTCACGGAATCTACAACTTCGAATGCCATTTGCCACAATCGGCACTCCGTTCTCTCTCGACGATCATTTCCACCACTGGCGATCGAAGTGACTCGTGTGGTCACAGGGGGTCGATCGCGATCTCATCTAGAAAAGCCGAAGTGTCTCTAGACCGGCCTAAGCCATCTCTAAATTTCTTTGATGATGTGGGAAGGGCTTCCCAAGACCTCTTCTGAAACTCCCTTGCTCCCACTTCACTTTTCTTTTCTCCATCTTGAGCTCCTCGGCTTTGCCGCTCGCTCGACAAGAGCCACAAACTCTCGGATTTTCAAAATGCCAACATACGACTTTATATCATCATTCAGTCCATCTTGAGCGTTTACATCACGACTTCGAAGAAATGCATTCTCAGCGTCTGGCTAAGCCTCACAAATTTTCGTTCATAGTCGGTAACCGACATGGAACCTTGTTTAAGTTCAAGAAATTCCTTCCGTTTTTGATCCATAAATCTCTGACTAATATACTTTTTCCGAAACTCAGTTTGGAAAAACTCCCAAGTTACTTGCTCTCGGGGCTGTGAAGTCGAGTACACCACCAATAGTAGGCAGAATCACGTAGCAAGGAGATAGTACACTTTAGGCATTCATCGGGTGTACAAGATAGCTCATCGAGTACCCGGATAGTGTTGTCCAACCAAAATTCAGCTTGCTCGGCATCGTCGCTATTCGTAGCTTTAAATTCAGTAGCCCCATGTTTTCGGATTTTGTCAACTGGGGGCTTATTGGACCTTATTTGGTCAGTTACCGGAGGCATTGTAGGTGCGGGGGTTGTTTTAGTCGGGAATGGAGGTTGTGGAACAGCCGTGTTAGTACGAATGTATTGGTTGAACTAATCATTCATCACGCTATAAAAAGCTTGCCTAGCCTCATCATTCGGATTGCTAGCAACAGGTTGAGAGTCCGCCGGTCTTGTCCCTTGTGCGGGAGCAGCGCCACACTCTCCACATCATCGCTATCGCTCGGTTGGGATCGGGATCCATTACTATAAATAAACACAAATTCAAGCGTCGAAATCACCACACTATCAAATAATCACATAAAATGGCATGTATAGCTAGACCCAAACGCATTACGGTAGTCCTAGAATCGACTAAACCGTAGCTCGATACCAATAAAATTGTAACACCCGTGCACCGAGTGCATTCAGGAGTCGAACACAAGGTGCACACAAACTTGACTTAATCATTTTCACAGTCCATTTAAAGTTTTCCAGGCAAGCTGGTTACTGTGTCACTATCGCCTTAAAAATCATATCTTGAGTTTCAAAGCTCGAAAATCAGTTTCGTAATTTTTCCCTGAAATTACACTCATATGTCCATCCACAAGTTTTTTTCTAGAATTTTTGGTCAGGCCAATTAGTACAGTTTAATAGTTAAAGTCTCCCCTGTTACAGGGATCAACTACACTGACCTTCTCGCATTACGACTTGGATATCTCCCTGTACAGGGCTTCAATACTGATGCCTTTTGTTTCTATAGAAACTATGATCAAATAGGAATCTATACATATATGGCATGACTCCTAATTATCTCTGGTTAATTTACAATGAATTTCCAAAGTCGGAATAGGGGATCCAGAAACCGTTCTGGCCCTGTTTCACGAGAACTTTAATATCTCTTAACATATAACTCATATGACCGTTTTGTTTCTTCCATATGAAATTAGATTCATCAAGGTTCATTTACATAATTTATTCACTATTTAATTACATTCCTACTATTATTAGTGATTTTTCACATCCACATCACTGCTGCTGTCAGCATCTGTTTTCAAGGTAACCTTTACCTACTTCATAATTTCTTTGATTCAACTAGCCCTTTTAGCATACATGGCACAAGGAATGATCATGGTTAACCATTCCAATGGCTAATCGTTT
Source organism: Gossypium arboreum (assembly GCF_025698485.1). Classification (NCBI taxonomy): domain Eukaryota; kingdom Viridiplantae; phylum Streptophyta; class Magnoliopsida; order Malvales; family Malvaceae; genus Gossypium; species Gossypium arboreum. Next base: position 98,389,672 of record NC_069071.1, on the reverse strand, counting down.
CCAAACATTTCCATACCTCTTAATGAACAACATACAAAATGATTATGATACCATGCCAAAGTGTATATAAACCATTTTCGCATAGCTATCCAAATTTATACAAAATCAAAGGGGTCTATGACCAACAAACGAAAAAGTAGTCCTATACATGCCATTTCAAAGTTCAACCAAAATTTGTACCAAAAAGGGGGCTTTGATAGTGTGGATGACTTCGACTTCGATGATCCCGAATCCAATAGCTAACGAGCAAAATCTATAAAACAGAGAGCCAAAGCAACGGGGTAAGCATTTTAATGCTTAGTAAGTCTCAAGTAAAGAAATCAGCTTTGACTAAAGTATTACATTCACATAGCTAAATGAATCACTTTATTCATACACATTCTCATAATCATACTTACTTCACACTTCATCAACATATACACACAAGGTATCAGCCTATCTAAGAGTCGAAAGTTCGTTAGTCAATTGAACGAATACTATTTCAAACGGATTGACTTTTCCGATGCACATGTAAACATACCTTATCGTATGGGTTTTTCGGCGTATTAATTGAATTTATTACAGCACCAAAACGCTCACCTTCAAACCGAGTCTCTTGAATTTAGCGGATATAACCACAAGCACAATTGCCTTGGTCTTAACCCGGATTTGGTAACTTGCACAAATGCCATCGGGTCTTAGCGGATATAACAACTTCGCACGAATGCCTTGGTCTTAGCCGGATATAATCACTAGCATAAATGCCTTGGGACTTAGCCGGGTATCATTCAAATGCTCATGTACACATATATCAATAATCACGACACATCCATATTTCATTCTCGTTACTAAGGCTCAAACACAAAACATTTATCAAACCTTTCCAATTTCGGCTCAATAGCCACACACAAAGAGCATGATTTCAATTGACTTTATAACTTAGTCCCTACGCACATTCGGTACATGTTCGCCATAATATGACAAATCATTTCAATATAATTCAAGTAGGGTCATTACTCAAGACTTACCTCGGATGTTGTCGAGCGATTTGACGGCTATTCGATCACTTTTTCCTTTCCTTATCCAACTGTGGTCCTCTAAGCTCTTGAGCTAATTCACACAAATTTAACTTATTAAAATCTCATTATGATAGCTTATGGCGAATATGACAAGGAGTTTAAATGGTCATATGGCCATCCTTTAGCTCAAATACACAATGGTCATGCACAATTTTTAATCACAACAAGCAATTCAATACAATTCATTCAAACATCAAAGTGAAGCTTAAGGTACTTAGCCCTTATATACATTAGACATTAGAGTCACATGTGTACGAAATCACGAATCGAATTCAACACATTAGTTAGTACTCTCCTTAGCCGAATTTTCCAAGCCAAGAATAGGCATCAATATGCTTGCCTCTAACCGAATGCATGCACACCACCCCTCATTTTTGCATGCATGATCAACTAGTCATCACACATTTCCCTATCCTATTTTCAAAGTTTACTACTAGGTCCTTTTTAGTGAAATTCACATTTAAAACCCTAAATCAAAACATCAAAAATGTCACACACGAATTAACACATATTATAGGCATCAAAATGAATATTAGATTATTTTTATACCTCGGTTTGGTGGTCCCGAAACCACTTCCCGACTAGGGTCAATTTTGGGCTGTCACATAGTGTGATGACATGTCCATCGACTTCCAACCCGAGCAAATCTCTGAAAATCTATAAACATAGGAAAACAAATAGAATAAGCTTCGAGAGCTTAGTAAGCCATAAGCAAATAAATCTTCACAAGATCATGTATATAATTCAACTTGAATAAGCCAAATTTAGTTAACTTCATACACATATTCAATCACTTATCTTATATAATCCAACATCACCACATTAAGTAACTTCGTTAGGCTTATTTATTAATGAACATATAAACCATTCTTTTAATTTCAAATAACGACCATTATATCATTCACATAAATTAAGCTTGTACAATTTCATAACATGACCAACCGAAACATGGTCATTTATTACATTTCATGCATAGAAATATATCAATTTCTATTTATGCATTTCAAAACCCAAATAACCATAACAAATCACACATCAAACCATGTTCCATTTTTCCATAATTCTCATGTCACAAATAGGACCACAATTTCATATAACGAGCATATATAACATGTCGTTCATTATCATATATTTCGCATATCGTCATTTGAATCATACTCACATTTCATATCAGAATTTCATATACAAATCACATGTACCTGAATCATATATGGCAAAACACAATTACAATACCACACTTTTCATATAATTCATTTAATCATAGATCACTAGCTAGTATCCACATCTCATTTTCACATAGATCATATATCAATTGATCATAATCATACACACTTTCATTGCTTAATTTCATATACATCGTAACATACCTGATTCGAATGCATATTCATATACTCATTTATTTCTTGGAATACCAGTTGAACCGTTCAGAATAAATAAGGATACTCGGATAGCTCATAATCTCGTACAATGCCAACGTCCCAGACGTGGTCTTACATGTAATCAAATATCGATGCCACTGTCCCAGACAAGGTCTTACATGAAATCATATACGATGCCAATGTCCCAGACATGGTCTCACATGTAAATCACAAATCAATGCCAACGTCCTAGATGTGGTCTTGCACGATAACACATATCAGAATCATGACATATGTATCCTAACTACTCCTAAGGTTTGTACGGGGCTTTCAGACATCGTAACTCGATTGATTCAAGGTCGTAAATATTGCCATGCTTAATTAAATTCGGCATATACATATACACAAGTAATAATTCAATTCATCACTATTAATATATATACAATCAAATTTAATGACATTTATTTACTTATGAACTTACCCTGTGCTAACACGAACAGACCTGAACGTTTGTTTGATAATTTTTTATTTTCCCTGATCCAAATCCAATTTTCTCATTTCTTGATCTAATTCGATACAAATTCTAATTATTTAATCATATATTCAACCAAATTCATTTAAAAACACATAAATGGGCTAATTAGACTTTTGCCCTTGACATTTCATATTTTTTTGCAATTTAGTCTATATTTCATAAAATCATAAAATATGCATAATTCAATTCAATCAATGCTTGGCCAAATATTCCTACACTTCATATAAAACCATTTATTTCACATTTTATCCCTCAAAATATCATTTTCATAATTTAGCCAAAATTACTCAATTTCATCAAAAATTCAAAGACAAAACTTAGTAATCCAACACATATCTTTCATTTACTAACATCAAACTTCATAAAGCTCATAGTTTCATCAATGGCATAACTCAAAACTTTTAACAAAATCAGAAATTGAGATATGGGCTTGATAGTATACAGAACAACGATTACAAAAACATAGAAATTATCAAAAACCGAACAAAAACGGACCTTTAATCGAACTTGGAAGGAGCTGAACCCTAAAACATCATGGAAGCTTTCTTTTCTTTCTTAATATTCGGCCAACAATAGGATAATGAAGCCAATTTTTTATTTCGTTATATTTAATACATAATAATTATACTAATTACTATTATATCCTTAATGAATTTCATTTATAAACATAAAATAAATGGCTATAATGGTCCACTTACTCTTCCAAAGGTCTATTAACATTATAAGGACCTCACAATTAAGAAGACATATCAAATAAGCACTTTAACAAATAGAAGCCCACTTTTACATTTTACGCGATTAAGTCTTTTTTCACAAATTAAACACACAAATGATCGAATTTTTATATGAAACTTTCACACATGCTAATTCACATATAATAAGCATGAAAAATAATATTAAAATATTTTTCTACTCGAATTTGTGGTCCTAAAACTACTATTCCAACTAGGGTCTAAACCGGACTGTTTCAACTCTCCCCCCTTAGGGATTTTCGTCCCCGAAAATCTTACTAGAAAGTAGATTAAGGATTTGCTTCCACACAGTACATTTCAATTTTACATATAAATTCAAATTTCAATCTCTTTAATCTCACAATTGAAATTCTGATCTGTCTTTTGCTATATGTCATATCAAGCTGAAACTGTTTTTAACTGTATTGAATTACTTTCATCTTTTGCTTAATTTTTTTATGGTATTAATCCTATATATCATTTTCTCACAAAACTCAATCCTGAAACAACGGAGTTCAGTAATGCCATTTTTATAATCATATGATAGTTTATTAAACAATAATAATCTTTCTTAGTTGCTTTCAAACTCTAAAACATAGAAACAAATAAATATTTCGAGAATTTTCAAAACAACCTCGTACTTACAACGTATGATAGTTTCTCCCAGAATTATCAAATAAATTTTAGATTTTAGTCTGAAACAATAATGACTGACACCATACGCAAACTGACAGTCTCTGTATGAATAATTCAGCTGATTTATCAAAAGAGAAATCTATGCGTACGGAAAAACTTATTCAAAAAGTTAAGAATAATTCAGATAACATCTATCTTTTTCAATGATAAAACATAAATCGTGATACAAAATTCATCAAAATTCTATTTCACCGTTATTTAGATATCAAAACATGTTGAAATAGTCCTGAAGATGCTTAATAATTAACTTTAACTTGTTGATAGCTCAGACATTTAAATGCAAGGTCAGAAATATTACATTTATACCCATTTATCAATACCACTTTCTCAGATTTTCATGCATCTTGTTACTCTTGTATGAACAGTCTAACTAACACTGTGAGCCTCTTACAACAATGGTTATGCAATCTCATTGTTTCTTGATATACACACTCTATTTCGAAGCAACAAACAATCATCAATTCCACATCTGAAGTTCTGAATCAGAAATCAATTTATGCTGAATCCCCTTTTTAACTTCTAATTTGATAACACATTTCTAAGTTTCACGAATTCACTTAGTAAACATCAATTTAACTTCTAATCCAGCTAATATATAATCATCCTCCGATAAGATCAATCACGTATCCATCGTTTATAAACACACAAAAGTTTCTTATTCAGATCATTCAAAACTATAATCATTTCCCTCAAATAATAATATTTACTTACAGAATCAAAAGTTTTTCGACGATTCAAGCTAACTTTGCTGTGCCAAATTCGGATCTCGCTCTGTAACGTCAAACATTTTAAATTCTTGTAACCATCAAATATGTCACATAATTCTTTTCATATAGCTTTAATCGTGTGGAATCTCATGATATCTCTGTACACTCTATTAGTAGAACACACTTCAAATCGTTTATTGACGTATTAATGAAGATCATAAACTTTTTCTTTAAATTAGACTGAACCAGTACTGATGTTTCAATTGGCAATATGAAAACTTCAACAATCGAACTAACTTTCATTTACCATAACATTTCTTAGATAGAATTGTTCCGATAGATATAATTTTGTATCAGGTCTTCAAAAATACAAATTCTTCCTCTAGATTATCCCTCAATTCATACATGTGCATTCATAGTTTATTTCCAATCTGGTGAATGGATTCAAACACATATAACCCAATTATCTTTTCAATCAAATAACTCAAATTAGACTAACCACTGAATCGATCTTTTCAAAGAAATCTTTTCTTCTCATTAAAAGGATAACCCCAAACATATAATTTTACATATTTGATCTTGATCTTCTATCATTTTCACTTTTACCAATGTCGAACCTTTCACGAGAACTAGAAAAGAGTTTATAATAAAGTTGTCTCATATATTAATGATCGAAGTTCTGAATTATACTGAAGTCCCCTTTTTCAAATAGAAATAATAATGTCATAATAAGACTGATATCTCACCCGTAAAAATAGATAATATCCCGGCTGTTAATAAAGCATTTGAACCTAGAAGAAAATCAAATATGATTTGAACAGCAACCTGTAACGCCTCGAATTTGGGCCTAGCAGGAATGGGCCTTGAGCGTGGGAACACATAAAAGTTTATGTGTGCAAGAAATATCACAAATTACATGTTGGCTTTAGTGGCTAAGTAAATAGGCATATTTGGGAGTGTTGGAGAAGTCCTGGGTTCAAACCTGGGCTTTAGCTAAATTTTTTATTTAAGTGAATAAAACCCTTGGTACTTGGAAGTAAGCCTTTTAAATAATTAAGATTAAAATGTGACACAAGCTGAGCTCGTAGTCCAGTGGTTGTGGCGTCATTAAGGTGGCAAGGGAGCTTGAGTTCGAGTCGCTCTATGCACAAAGGAGTATTTATTTTACTCCTTTGTTGTGTGAGTGGTGGAGTTTGAGTAAAACACTGTAAAGGTGGTTGGAATTTGAACTGGTCAAGGAATGGATTATAAAGAAAATCAAGGAGAAGATTAAGGAAGAAATCATGGAGGGATTTTAGGAGGAAAAAGAGGAGTTTGAAGTGAGATAAGACTGTGCCGAGTTTTCTTGGGAAGTACTCAGAAATTCAGCTGGGGAGGGGGCCTTTCATTTTTGACTTTTGGTGATCATTGTTATTTTTTTTTTTGGTTTTTTTTCCTCTGCAACATCTTAGTCGTATACTTTCCTTAAGTGGTCGAATACATTTTGACCTGTTTTCATAACTCCTTAATCTATTCTTTTGAGTAATACGATTAATTGTATTCTACTTCTTTTTCTATTTTTCACTTCGGCATTCGTTCACCCATACTTGCCCTTTCAGTTAGCCCTCTAGTTGTATTCTCTTTTCTTTTGAGTTATTGCCAGATACCTTTTTCTTCTTCTTTTTTCTCATTTCCTTCGATTGTTGTCAAACGACTATTCTTTTTCCCTCTCTTACTTCCAGCTTCTACAATTGATTCTGAGCAATCGAATGAACATCTACCATCTTGTCTCTCTGCACTTCTCTACCTTCACCTCTAATTGCTTTATTGGCCGAATACTCATAGGTGAGTATCCGAATTGCACTTTCTTTCCTCTTTTAGGATTTTCCCTTCCTGGCTCTACTCGGTCATTTTTTTAGTATTCTAAGACCGTGGACAAATCATTTTTAACTTATTCTCCTCTCTTACTCAGACTTCGGTGTGGCAATATTTATCCATTAGATCGAACTCTCGATGAGCAAAGGGGTTCTAGCAATAAAGTGATAACAGTGGTGCTAAATGGAAGTGGATACGTAGCCTCTACCCCTAAGTTTAAGTGACGTAGGGTGTCGGCGGTTTGGGACTTTCCGCCAGGTTGCGAAAGGGTGACTGCACCAAACTTTGGATTAAGTAGGCAAATCACAGTTGACCGTTCGAGTCAAGGTTTCGAAGCTTGTGAATTCTTAGTAATCTACGTGATCAGGTGTGTAACTGTATGCCATGTTTGATGATCATCTGAAAAGCCTAAAGCGTGTTTATTTGTGTGCGGTATTCGATAATAGTTTGAAAGCCGAAAGTATGTGTTGTTTACACTGCTATGAATAGAAATATGGCATATGATACCACATGGGTGTGCGATCACATGTGTGGTGAACCGAGCCCATGGACATGGGCGTTAGACTGTAGAGGTAACCACAAGTGCTCTCACGATCTTGGGTTATTAAGGGCCTTGTTGGGCTAAATAGGTCGTGTGGGCCCAATGAGCTCGTGGGTGCCATACGGATAAATGTATCTGATGTGGTAAGTGTTGTTTGGACTATGATGTTCGCATAGCTATGGCTGTTTCTAGGTGAAATGGGCCACACGAGTGTGTGGGCCCACTTGGGACGGGTAATGGTCCTTAGGCCCACTTACACCGTTATGTTTGTTTAGGTTACTTAAGTCACTCGAGGCGACGGTGGACCATCTGTTGGGTCGTTAAGACCTCAGTTTGTAAAATTATCGAAATACCCTTGTAGTGTAAAATTACCAAAATACCCCTCGATTTTGTAAAATTACTGAAATACCCTTGTAGTGTAAATTAATGAAAATACCTCTGTAGGGTAAAATGATTGTTTTTCCCTTGTGGGTAAATGACCGACTTAGACTATGAATTTGATCGATTTGAATGTGATCGAATGATTGTGTTTTAACTGACTTGATGGTGGTTGTATGACTGATATGTTTTTAATAAATGCTTAAACGATTGTTACTGAGCATGGTCATTTTACATACACGTGTGATGATTGAGCATGACATACACAACATATTGTATAGGGTTGGGACATTGATATAGAGGATGTTCTGATAGGATCGCATGGCTCACACGAGACGACTATGGATCCAGTATTGATCTGTTAAGGTCGCACAGGTCGCACGAGATGACTGTGGACCGATGAACAGCTTAGTGTTGCTTAATCTGATTATGGCTCTATGCCAACCTAAATATGGCTCTGTGCCATGTTGATTATGGCTTTGTACAAATCGTATTTACCAGTGGCTATGTACCTATCATATTTATTGATGACTCTGTGTCGTTCATATTTGCCCAAGGCTGTGTGCCAATTATATTACCGTCGTTGATGGCTATGTGCCAAACTTATTACAATTACTGAGGACTTTGTGACAATAATAATACTGCTACTGAAGGCTTAAAGCTGTATATGTACTAGCAGCTTTGCTGCAATTTCGGTTAGTGCTTCAACCAGTGCTAACATTGTAAGTGTAGGGATGGTGTGGGTGAGTTATTCCCCATAGGTAGTGTAAGGTTGGACGAAGGCAAGTACAGGCTTGGATGGGATAGCATGCATCAATGCATTCACACATTTTGTTTATTACTGAGAAGGGCTAGGCCCAATTGATTCTGTTACGGACTGTGACCCAAATGATATTGTAGTAGGCTTTGGCCCACGTATTCTCTGAATTGGACTGTATTGTTATTGTTAACGGGCTCTAGCCCAGACTGTTTCTGTTTCTGTTTTGGTATTCTGACTATTACTTTAGTAAGGGGATTACACACTGAGTTTTCATACTCTCGCCCCGTCTATTAACTGTACAGGTAATCCCCAGCATTAGGAGGATCGGTGCTGCGAGGGACTCGAAGATGTTCACATGACTGCAGTCTTATTATACTTTGGACTTTATTTATGGTTTAGATACTGTTTTAGGTTTTAATTTTTGTAATAAGGCCTTTTAGAGTTTGTTGGATTTTAAATTTGGGTTTCATTTACTTTGATTTATATCTGTTTGAATTAAATCACGGTTTTCCCAAAAATGTTAATTGTTTTTAAAATAGCACTACATTTCTGCAACATTTTCAAAATGCTTATACAACTTAACTTTTTAACATAAGTTTTAGTAATTATTTTAAAACTAGCTTCCGCAACTAAAAAAGACTTTGGGAATAAAATTATGTATTTTTCAATGAACCACGCGTTGAAATTAAACTAACAAACTGGGGTTTTTAATGAAAAATCGAAAAACACTTCAATGTGACACGCCAGATTCGGGCCTAAATTTTAGGCCAGGTTTGGGGTGTTACACAACCAATACAGAAACACAACTTTTATAACTCTGAAAATGGTACTGCAGTACTTCCCAAATTTCAGAAAGAAATTATGATTAAGTAGATATCTCTTATAGATAATCACATGAATCATAAGAAAACCAGAATGGCGAATTTTTCAACATTTGAAGTTACACAGAATATCAGAAAATTACAACCCATATAGAATGATATCAACCTTGATGATATCCTAGAAAATGTCCAGAAAGAACAATATCACTCGTAATTACTAGAATCCACAGTAATAAAATCAATATAATCTTCGCATATTTTTAATAGAACAATAGCTAGCAGAAACAGAGTATTAGCATCATACAAATTTTACCATCGACCTTTATATCCACACAATGGAATAAATACTAGAGAAAGATATAGCAATGTCGAACATAACTTAAACAGACTAACGATACTTTCGTCTATTTATATGTTTAACTAATATTCTCATACGATAAGGATCCTTTCTGAAACTAAACAGTCACATATACTTTTGAAGATAATTGTACATACAGAATGCCCAGAAGAAGTCATAGTAACTACCCGACTATAACTACTATACATAGCTATCAATACAATTCAACCATTATTCAACTGAATAATTCTATCATCATTAAGTTCATATTATCACATCAATAGCAAAAATAAATCCAGAGCAGCTTCCTGTTAATACTTTCTTTAGATAACTTACCTAAATAGGTCATTTAATCGGAGTTAAATTCTTCTGTGACAATGCCTTTACATAATTGAATAGTCTCCAGAAATATCCAATATCTCTTTTAATACTATCTTCATTTGCTGATTCATTCACTTTTCTGACCACATTATTAATCTTCCGAACACAGACTTCTGTAACCCCAAACTTGTGAACTTTTCAACCAAATTTTACAGATTTCGTTTTAACATTTCACTGATAAAGGGGTGAGGGTAATAAAGCCTTAAATTTCACTTACACATAAATGCACATAACACATACTATCTCAAATAGTCAGTTCATTTCTAATTTCACATTCTCAAATCATCTAATAAACTTTTTCTTTTAATCACTTTTTTTCCTAACACATTGTTCATATGCCAACTCAAATTACTAATTCACAATCAAAGCATTTCAGATAGAAATCATAACTCAAATATCATATCTCATACGCTCATATAATTATAACATTTATCAATAATAAAATGTCATACTCTTTGATCCATACCTTTATGAGTTTCAACTCATAATCAACACATTTTTATTCAAACATTCGAGTATGCATTCCATACTATCAGAATTAGCTCGGTTAGAAAACTTATTTGTCTCATCAAAACAATTTTCATCAGAGTTTGGAGATATCACACTATCGCAGGTTAAAAGTGGCATGTATAGCTAAATTCACATACGCTATAGCAGTCCTAGAACTGACTAAACCATGGCTTTGATACCAACCGAATGCAACACCCCTAACCCGTATCCATTGCCGGACTAGGGTTAAGAGGTATTACCGAAGATATCGGAACATTACAAAATCATATTCATAGATCATCATATCATAGAAATTCATACACAAATAGTCCCTTTAGAAGGTTTATGAAACCTTAAACATGCTTTGAGAATGTTCTGGACCAAACTAAACACATAAATTTTTTTTTTAAAACTTAAATAAATTTTCTAGGTTACAGAGGTCACACACCTGTGTGAACAGGCTGTGTGCCTCACACGGCATTAGACATGCTCGTGCGTCTAGACAGTGTCAAATCAGGCATACATACTGACTTAATCACACGGCCACTAGACATGCCCGTGCGCCTCGGCCGTGGTTGAAACTAACTCGGGTTACACGGCTAGCCACACGCCCGTTGCCTTGGCTGTGCTCAAGACTGACTTAAAATCGTAGGGTACCCTAGGGGACACACGGCCGTGCAACATGATCGGGTGTCACACATGGCCGGGACACAAGCTTGTGTCTCTGCCTATATGGACAAAAATAGGCCATTTGAAAAGCCAATTTGCCACCCAAATTGGGTCAAACCTACAAGCATCAAACCAAACACATTTGCACTATCATTTCAGCCAATTTCAATACTAAGACTTACATCATTCATGCCATATTATTATTAACCAAATTCAAGCTTATAATCTATACTCAATCATATCAAATCATAAGCCAAAGTCATATTAAATAATATGTTACCAACATCTCAATTTCTTATCCATCTTTATGCCAAACTTATACCAAATTTAACAATTAAGCAAATACCAAATTTACCATTTCATTTAATCATTCATATGCATCAAATCATACCATTTTCTTATCACATAAACCATAACAAAACCAAACCGTATTCACATCCATTATCAAGCCATAGCACTTGGAAAAACATATATTTACATCTCAAAACGTATTCACATACTTATAGCCTATACATGCCACATAACCAAATCTCAAAACATTATTTACCAAAATGATAACCGGATAGTGTGATGACGTCTCCATCTACTTCCAACCCGAGCAGATCTTCGAAAATCTATAAACATAGGAAAAACACACAGAATAAGGTTCGAGAACTTAGTAAGCCATAAGAAAATAAATCTTCACAAGATCATGTATATAATTCAACTTGAATAAGCCAAATTTAGTTAACTTCATACACATATTCAATCACTTATCTTATATAATCCAAAATCACCACATTAAGTAACTTCATTACGCTTATTTATCGGTGAACAAATAAACCATTCGTTTAATTTCAAATAACGACCATTAGATCATTTATATAAATTAATACATAGCCAATCAAAACATGGTCATTTATTACATTTCATGCATAGAAATATATCAATTTCTTTTTATGCATTTCAAAACCCGAATAACCATAACAAATCACACATCCAAACCATGTTCCATTTTTCCATAATTCTCATGTCCGAAACATAGGACCACAATTTCGTATAACAAGCATATATAACATATCGTTCATTATCATATATTTCACATATTGTCATTTGAATCATACTCACATTTCATGTCAGAATTTCATATACAGATCACATGTACCTGAATCATATATGGCAAACACAATTACAATACCACATTTTTCATATAATTCATTTAAGCATAGATCACTAACTAGTATCCACATCTCATTTTCACTAGATCATATATCAACTGATCATAATCATACTCACTTTCATTGTTTAATTTCATACACATCGCAACATACCTAATTCAGATACACATTCATATACTTATTTATTTCTCGGAATACCCGTTGAACCGTTTGAAATCAATAAGGATACTCGGAAAGCTCATAAGCTCGTACAATGCCAACGTCACAGACATGGTCTTACATGTAATCAAATATCGATGCCACTGTCCCAAACAAGGTCTTACACGAAATCATATACGATGCCAATGTCCCAGACATGGTCTTACACGTAAATCACAAATCAATGCCAACATCCCAGACGTGGTCTTACACGATAACACATATCGGAATCCTATGTCATGACATATGTATCATAACTATTCCTAAGGTTCGTACGGAGCTTTCAGACTTCGTAACTCGATCGATTCAAGGTCATAAATATTGCTCCCATTTTTAATTCAATTCGACATATAGTTATACACAAGTAATAATTCAATTCGGCACTATTAATATATATACAATCGAAGTTAATGACATTTATTTACATATGAACATACCTCGTGTTATCACGAACGGATCGAAACGATTATTCAATAATTTTTTATTTTCCCCGATCCAAATCTACCTTTCTCATTTCTTGATCTAATTCAATACAAATTCAAATTATTTAATCATATATTCAACCAAATTCATCTAAAAACACATAAATGGGCTAATTACACTTTTGCCTATGACATTCCACATTTTTTGTAATTTAATCCATATTTCATAAAATCACAAAATATGCATAATTCAATTCAATCAATACTTGGCCGAATATTCCTACACTTCATATAAACCCATATATTTCATTTATTTCACATTTTAGTCCCTCAAAATATCATTTTCACAATTTAGCCCAAATTACTCAATTTCATCAAAAATTCAAAGACAAAACTTAGTAATCTAACATATATCTTTCATTTACTAACATCAAACATCATAAAGCTCATAGTTTCATCAATGGCATAACTCAAAATCATTAACAAAATAAAAAAATGAGACATGGGCTTGATAGTATACAGAACAACGATTACAAAAACATAGAAATTATCAGAAACCGAACAAAAACGGAACTTTAATCGAACTTGGAAGTAGCCAAACCTTAAAACGTCATGGTAGCTTTCTTGTCTTTCTTAATATTAGGCCAAAAATAGGATAATGAAGCCAATTTTTTATTTTGTTATATTTAATACATAATAATTATACTAATTACTATTATATCCTTAATGAATTTCATTTATAAACATAAAATAAGTGGCTATAATGGTCCACTTACTCTTCAAAAGGTCTATTAACATTATAAGGACCTCAAAATTAATATGACATAGCAAATAAGCACTTTAACAAATAGAAAGCCACTTTTACATTTTACGCGATTAAGTCCTTTTCACAAATTAAGCGCACAAATGATCGAATTTTTATACGAAACTTTCATACATGCTAATTCACATATAATAAGCATGGAAAATAATATTAAAATATTTTACTAACTCAGATTTTTTATCCTGAAACCACTATTTTGACTAGGGTCTAAACCAGGCTGTTACACGAAACCGCTGTTTCGATTTCGCTGAAAAATGGGCTATTACATTTTAGATGTAGTTTATGTTGAATTAATTAAAGAACTACAGGTTAAATTTATAGAATTTCAAGTTAGAATTGAATAAAGGATTGAATTGTTTTGGAAGCTTTCAAAATATGTTGTATAAACGTGGTGTTTTGGAAAAACATTCATATATATAAATATATATATATTTTAAAAACCCGCAGCCTACTACTTAGCAGATATAAATCAAAGTAATAAATCCCAAATTAAAATGAAAACTTAGAGAGGCCTTATTCAAAACAAATACCCAAATTAAAGTACTTAAAAATTAAAAGTTAAAAAGGGAAGCAAATGCGGTTGTGTGGCCACCTTCGAGTCCCTCTCAGCACCGATCCGCCTAAGGATTACCTGCGCAGAAAACAGGAAGGGTGAGTTTATGAAAACTCAGTGTGTAATCCCTTAACAACAGTCAGTCACATAGTAGGCAATTACAAACTAGGCCAAAGCCCACTTCAGTAGTGGTTTAATTTTAGTTAGGGCCTTAGCCCATTATAGTATCAGAACCAATGTGGGCCTTAGCCCAATTCAGCAGCGGTCACAATACAGATATGCAATAAAAACTCCTACCCAGTCAGCCTCTACACACTACTCTGTCCAGCCCTACACACCATGTGGGGATAAAATTGACCCACCCATCCCTACTCACCAAAAATAGCATCGGTTGCAGCACTAAACAGAAATTATAGTAGAGCTGTTAGAATAGTACACTTCCTCCAATCATAATAACCCATCCCCATGCAACACATTATAATATCATGCATGTATGCAACATATATATAAGATGGCATGCGCAGTACAGTCATACATCCCATAAGGGCATAATAGTCACTTTAACTCATAAGGGCATTACAGTCATTTAACAATTTTGGGGTCGAGGTATGCTTACCGACTCCAACAGTAGGTCCACAGTCAACTCGGGCAACCCGTACAACCTTAACAGTCAAACAGTGAAAATGGGCCCAAGGCCCATAATGTAGGCCTATATGGGCCCACACGCCCATATGGCCCACTATGCCCAAAATTGGCCTTGGCCATGTGAACTACACAGCCTAGCCCAATATTTTCCATACTCTCGTATGGTTTACTCGTGTGGGGCCCGCACGACCTAATATGGCCCAAATCGGTTTAGGTTCATGAGAAATCTCATGGTGGCCTTTACGATCATATGCCCATGTTATGTGTTCGAACTACCACACGAGCAAACGCACACTCGACGATCACCTATTTCAGCTTTTTTTGATTTACGATAATGGCAGTGTGATTACACACTTGTTTACGAAAGTGCGCAACTAGTCTACGATTACTCCAACATATTTCAAACAGAGGCTTCGGTTAATAGCCTAAAATCTAATTAAAGCGAACCCTAATTAAAACACTCATTCATAAAATTACCTATCACTCGCATTGACCGATCGATTAAGGTTTGCAGAAGAGGTTGGTTGTAACCCCTATAGATTACCTGTATTCCAATAGAGACTTGTTATCTATAACCATCCTCGCAAATAGTTAGAAAAAGTATGTAACAACTTACCGGAAGCGTAGAACTAAGAATGGGGGACAGCAGTATTCAACCAACTCCCAAAGATCAACCTTAACCCGAGGCACGAGATGGAACAATCGCACCCCTAATAGTAATCGACAGAGAAAAGAGTTGTTAGAAGAAGATCAGAACGGTAGAGAGAAACAATAGGGAAAACATGTGCTCTTACTGCTTTGTCAGAGAACACCTACTAACCCGAAAAGAACAATAAAAGAGTAAAGGGGAACTATTCGGCTAATACAAAACGTGAAAGGAGAATAGAATCAAAGGAATGAAATAGGGGGAAGAGAAGAAGATATTCGGTTTTACCAAAGTAAGGGGGAATCTCGATAAAAGCCAAAGGAATGGAAGAGAAGAGGAAGGAAATATTCAGCCAATGACCCAAGGAGAAAGTAAAAATAGATAACCGATTGGGAGGGGGAAAAATGAAGGTTCGGCAAGGTGAAGAAAGTTAAGAGAAGAAGAGTTAGGGAGAGAAGAAAGTTAATTAATCAAAGCACAATATTGGAGAGCAAAAACCACAATAGCCTAACAAGAAGAATACCTAAGTGGTCACGCGTAATATTTGGCTACCAAGCAAACAATAAACAAAATAACAAAAAGAATGAAAAGAAGCAGAAGTGATAATAGTTATCGAAATGGAGAGCAAATTAGATCACACTTTCGGTACTAAAAGCAAAACTATCCTATGACCGAATGGCTAGGGACACCAAAACAAATTGAATGGTTGAAGAGAATCCCATTTCAGTACCACCACTCCCCATTCCTTGATCCACTCCTCAAATCTCTCCACATATCTCTCCGAAAATCACTCAATTCAAATTCCCAACAAACACCTCAATTTCAGTCAACCTAGGACACTTCCATGACACTTGTAGGAAAATAAAATACTCCTTTTTCACTGCCAAATCTTGAACCTCAGACCCCAAGGAACACTCCACATGCCACTATCCCCTAGACAAGCAGGAATTTTTATGTCATGTCTTACTCACATTAATTTAAAAGCCTATTAACTAAAGGCAAGGGTTTAATCAAGTAAAAATAAAACTTTGTACAAGCCAAGGCTTAAACCCAAAACTTCTCAGACACTTCCCAGAACACATAACCACAGAAGCAGACATGCATTTGTGTCACAACATACATAAATAAATATCTAAGATTTGGGGCGTTACAACTCTACCCCCTTAAAGAAAATTTCAACCTCAAAATTTACCTGATCAAAATAGATGAAGGTATTATTGTCACATTACCTCTTTCGGTTCCCACGTGGCCTCCTCAGAACTGTTACACCAAAGTACCTTAACCAATGGAATAGAATTTTTCCTCAGGACCTTAACAACATAGTCTAGGATCTGAACCGGCTCCTCCTCAAAGGTCAGATCTAGTTTGACCTCAACCTGCTCAGTCGAGATAATATGTGTTGGATCAGAGCGGTAACGCCTCAGCATGGAGACGTGAAACACATCATGAATCCAGTCCAACTCTGGAGGTAACTCTAGCTGATAACCAGTCCCACACGTTTCAGTATGTGGTAAGGCCCAATAAACCTAGGACCTAGCTTGCCTTTCCTCCCAAACCTCAGCACCTCCTTCAGTGGAGAGACCTTGAGAAATACTAAGTCTCCCACAGAATACTCAATCTCCTTGCGCTTCAGATTTGCATAAGACTTTTGTCTATTTGATGCTGCCTTCAGTCGATTTCTAATTAGTCTAACTTTATCTTCGATATCAAAAACTAACTCAGGGCCCAGAACTCACCGCTCACCCAACTTAGTCCAACATGAGGGTGTACGACACCTATGATCATATAATGCCTCGTAAGGTGCCATCTGTACACTAGACTGATAACTATTATTGTATGAAAACTCTGCTAATGGAAAGTAATCCTCCCAACTGCCCTGGAAGTCTACCACACAACTCCTTAACATGTCTTCCAGTACTTGAATCACCCTTTCTGACTGACCATTTGTCTAAGGATGGAACGCAATACTGAAGTCTAACCTTGTACCCAGAGCTTCATGCGACTTCTTCTAGAACCGAGACGTGAAGCGAAGATCCCTATCAGAAATTATGGAAACTGAAAACCCATACATTCTCACTATCTCTGACAAATATAGCTTAGCTAGCTTCTGCAACGAGTAATTGTAATAGCCCAAAATTGGGTCTAATTGGAACAGAGGCTTCAGGACCACAAAATATGAGATATAAATAATTATTTTATGATTATTTTGAGGTCTATGATATGATTGCATGATTGTGTGAAAATTTCGTGAAGAAATTCTATGCATAAAGTGCTTAATTCGAAGTTAGGGACTAAATTGAATTAGTTGCAAACCTTGCATTCTAGAAGTTTCTAGTATGAAATTGATTTGAAATATTAATTAGGAGGTCTTAAATAGAAATTTGACCAATTTCTAAGTTACGGACAAAAATTGGACATGGATGGAATTTTTGGAAAGTTTAGTAGTAAGGGTATTTTGGTCATTTAGGGGTAAAATGAATTAAAATACAAAATTAAAAGCCAATTTTGCTCATCTTCTTCACCATGGACGTGTATACCAAGGGAGACTCCATGGATAAGGTTTTAAAGCTTCCCAAGCTCAATTGTAAGTCCGTTCTAACCCCGTTTTTCAAGTTCTTTACGTTTTTGTAGTCCCGGTAACTTGATTTAGCTTATGCTAGCAATAATTCAACCTAGGGTTTATATTTGGAAAAATACCCATAGGTAAAATTTGTGTATTCTGGTGTTCTATGATACAATCTGAGGTTTTAAATTATGTTAGACAACTTGTGCTACTCGGTTTTAAGTGAAAACGAGCAAAAGGGCTTAATCGGTAAAAATACCTAATAGTCATAAGTGTATGTTAGAGTGAGAATTTGATGTTGCCATAGAAGGGAAAAGTGATCATCATGTCATAAAACATAAGAATAAGGGATGAAGTTTAATTCCCGAGCCTAGGGGCAAAAGTGTAAATATGCAAAAGTTTAGGGGCAAAATTGTAATTTTCCAAAATTTGAGTTAAGGACTGTTTTGAATATTACATTAATTAAATAAGTAAAATATGATGTTTTAGATCCCGAAAAATGAGATTTGAACCTAGAATGAGAGAAAAATCGAAAATTGGGAAAGTTGGTAAAATGGCCGTTTTAATATCAAGGTAAGTTCATATGTATAATAAGCATTAATTTATGCATGTTTCAATGTAAAATTGATATATTTACTATGATCTCCGAGATGTTGAAAGTATGTAAGTTGGTATGATAATAATACAACAAAGAATGTTGTAATATATATTTGAAAGTTAAATTTAGTGAATTAATTGAATTATGTTAAATTAAATGACTATGGTGCCAAGTTTATGAATTGATTTAAAATATGTCTATGGTGCATGAAGTGCATTGAATTATCATACATAAATGTGATTTCTATGATTATGGATATTATGGGAAATTGTAAGTTCATATGATTTTTATAAGACAATGTGTAATTTAATGTTATTGCGTTGATATTAAATGAGATGTAAGTTTATATGTAAGTAATACATCACTATTACTTGTATTATGATATTTTATAAAAATATTGGAAATATGTTTGTGGATAATTACTTGATTGGTGAAATTGTTGGAAAAGAGAGAGAAATCCCGGTTCAACCTTTGGAAAGATTGGATGATACAGATGGTATGTAGCTAGGTCACATGTATAGTGCTGAGTGCACATCATGTGTACAAGAGAGCTACAAGACATTATGATGTAGCTAGGTCGCATGGGTGATACTATGTGTACACCATGTAGACAAGAGAGCTACGGGATATATGTAGCTAGGTCGCATGCGTGGTTCCAAGTGAAGGGCACCATGTAGACAAGAGAGCTACGAGATAAACTGGCTAGGTCACATGGGTGGTACTAAGTGTTCACCATGTGTACAAGAGAGCCGAACTATATGATGGATGGAGCTATGTGCTGAAACCACCAAGTATCGAGGATTGATCCGAAGTGTTCAACGGGAGACTCTCTATGTGTTGCTTTGTGAGTTTTGTGATGAATATGTGTAGGAACTTGGTTATGTGAATGATGTGTTCATTAAGTGACCAGGATGTGGTAAGGTTATAAACAAGTACGTTATACATGAGGATGATTTTATGGTGACCTTGTGATCATGGGCCTATACTTGTGATGTATGAAATGTGGTGAAAATGATTTGTGATATGTATGTTAAAATGAGGTTAATACAAAGAAAGTGTGAAAGAGTGAATTAGCAATAAAACTGTTTTGGACAAGAGCAGTGACGTGATTTTGAAAAATCACCAAAATAGTATAAATTGAATCAGAGACTGAATGAGATATAAAATTAAAGCTTAATGAGTCTATTTTCATATAAAAGAAGCATAGAAAGCAAAGGAGTTCTATATTTTGAGATATTTATGTTTTCGTGAGACTGATTCAGAATGATTACATGATCCCCTATTCGACTTTGGAAAGTCACAAAATTTGGAGAAAAATAATTAGAGGCTCAAAATTATATTTTAAAATCCATAATGAGTATATTTTCAAGATAAATCGAAAAGAACATTATCCGAGTTCAGATTGTGAGATAATTATTTTTAGTGAAGAGAGGTCGAGCTGTCAAAAAAAATGAAACAGGGAAATTTTAATGAATAAAACTGTACTAATTGGCTAAACCAAAATTATGAAAATTTTATGGTGGAATGCTATGTGAGTCTAGTTTCAAGGAATTACGGATCTTAATTTGGAGCTCAGAGCTCTAATTATAAATAATTAAGGACTGTGACTCGTGTAGACAGTTTGATGTGAACATTTATTAGTAAATTTTGAAATCATACTTACAAGAATGCTATATACATTAAGGATGTGGAATGGAGAGGAGGAGGAGGAAATAAATATATGTGGAATACATGGAAACTATGGTATATGAAATATTAATATAATGAAATAAATGATATGTGTTTTAAGAAAACAAAAGAGAATTTTATGTATCATGACATGTATATATATATATATATATATATATGACTAGTCTCAATGTAATGTTTGTTGGGTATGGAATTGAATTGAAATGTTTCAGAAAACATGTTATTCTCACAGATCTGAATCATGGTATTTTATAAAGATATGATCTAGCTTTAAATATGAATGCTTGATGATTGTCAAGATATTTGGTAAGATGATAATCTTGGTATAAATGTATAAGTGGTACTATAATAAACAAGGTAAAATGAGTATGAGAGACACATGTATGATGACATACAAATGCTATGTTTGTGGTTTAATTGAGGATGTATAACAATACCATGTTATATGCTTTTGATTTTGTATAAGTGTGTAAGAGATCAAGGTTGACCAAAGCTTGGAAAATAGCCTAGGTATATTCCATACAGCAGAGACACCACCATGTGTCTCGGTAGTGTATGGAATATGACTTTGGGACACAAGCGTGTGGAGCCTTAAAGCATGAAATTTCCAAGATTTTGTAAGTTCTCGGTTTAGTCCCAAACCCTTTCTAAAGTATGTTTTGGGATCCGAGACTCAAATAAGGGACTATGTGTAAGAGAATGAACGCTTTGAAATATGAATAAAATTTTATGGCTCGTATTTTAGTTTAATGTTTGTATGTTTGTTCAGTAACGCTGCACCTTAGCTCGGCTGGGATACGGGTAAGGGTGTTACATTTAGTGGTATCAGAGCAGGTTTAGTCGATTCTCAGACTAACATAGCAAGTGTAAGAGTTTAGTTATACATGCCACAAATATGTGATAGTGTGATGTCTCCCGACACTAAGAAGGACTATTTTATTTAAAATGAAATATTCTCCAACCGAGCTACATCTGACCATTTGATAGCGATATTGAAGTATTTGAATAAAGTGTAGCTATGATGTGTTAAACTCGGAAAGGTATGAATAAGAATTCGTGATATATGTATATGTGATAATATGTGAGATGGAAGTTTATATAGTGATATATTTATTCATATTTGTTTGGCCTTCATATGCTGTTGCATGCTTGACTAAATTAATTTGTAAATGTGATGATTAAAGTTATTCAAAATTCATAAAATGTATGAGTGAGTGCACTTGATTGAAATGAGATAATTGGAAATTTTATGTAAGACAGGTATGAATAATAAATTGTTTGAAGTGGATAGTATGATTATAATGACATATGTGGATAATGAAAAAAATGTGTCATATAGATATATGTCAGAATCGAGTTAGAGACTGTACGACCTCACCCCCTTACCGATGAGGTGTATATAACGAAAATTCATGAGAATCATGTTGACTATGTTCCTAAGTGTGGAATCAAAGAGTTCAAGTGATAAAATAATTATAGATATGACCGAGTCCGAGAATGGTTGACAAGTGAAGGATGAGTTAGAGAAACATCGAGTTTATGAGTTATCTTGGGATTCAAATTGATGATGAGTGTTTCGAAAGTATCGCCTTGAAAAAATTAGTTAGTAATGCTGGAAATTATGAGAAAGATACTAAACCTCACTCGGTAAGATTTTCGAGGACTAAAATCTCGAAGGGGAGAGTTGTAATAGCCCAAAATTGGGTCTAGTTGGAGCAGAGGTTTCGGGATCACAAAATCTGAGATATAAATAATTATTTTATGATTATTTTGAGGTATATGATATGATTGCATGATTGTGTGAAAATTTGGTGAAGAAATTCTATGCATAAAGTGCTTAATTCAAAGTTAGGGACTAAATTGAATAAGTTGCAAACCTTGCATTCTAGAAGTTTCTAGTATGAAATTGATTTGAAATATTAATTAGAGGTCTTAAATAGAAATTTGACCAATTTCTAAGTTATGGACAAAAATTGGACATGGATGGAATTTTGGAAAGTTCAAGAGTAAGGGTATTTTGGTCATTTAGGGGTAAAATGAATTAAAATACAAAATTAAAAGCCAATTTTGCTCATCTTCTTCACCATGGACGTGAATACCAAGGGAGACTCCATGGCTAAGGTTTTAAAGCTTCCCAAGCTCAATTGTAAGTCCGTTCTATCCCCGTTTTTCAAGTTCCTTACGTTTTTGGAGTCCCGGTAACTTAATTTAGCTTATGCTAGCAATAATTCAACCTAGGGTTCATATTTGGAAAAATACCCATAGGTAAAATTTGTGTATTATGGTGTTTTATGATACAATATGAGGTTTTAAATTATGTTAGACAATTTGTGCTACTCGGTTTTAAGTGAAAACGAGCAAAAGGGTTTAATCGGTAAAAATACCTATTAGTCATAAGTGTATGTTAGAGTGAGAATTTGATGTTTCCATAGAAGGGAAAAGTGATCATCATGTCATAAAACATAAGAATAAGGGATGAATTTAATTCCCGAGCCTAGAGGCAAAAGTGTAAATATGCAAAAGTTTAGGGGCAAAATTGTAATTTTTCCAAAATTTGAGTTAAGGACTGTTTTGAATAGTAAATTAATTAAATAAGTAAAATATGATGTTTTAGATCCCGAAAAATGAGATTTGAACCTAGAATGAGAGAAAAATCGAAAATTGGGAAAGTTGGTAAAATGGCCGTTTTAATATCAAGGTAAGTTCATATGTATAATAAGCATTAATTTATGCATGTTTCAATGTAAAATTGATATATTTACTATGATCTCCGAGGTGTTGAAAGTATGTAAGTTGGTATGATAATACAACAATAATGCTGTAATTTATATTTGAAAGTTAAATTTAGTGAATTAATTGAATTATGTTAAATTAAATGATTATGGTGCCAAGTTTATGAATTGATTTAAAATATGTCTATGGTACATGAAGTGCATTGAATTATCATACATAAATGTGATTTCTATGATTATGGATATTATGGGAAATTGTAAGTTCATATGATTTTTATAAGACAATGTGTAATTTAATGTTATTGCGTTGATATTAAATGAGATGTAAGTTTATATGTAAGTAATACATCACTATTACTTGTATTATGATATTTTATAAAAATATTGGAAATATGTTTGTGGATAATTACTTGATTGGTGAAATTGTTGGAAAAGAGAGAAATCCTGTTCAACCTTTGGAAAGATTGGATGATACAGATGGTATGTAGCTAGGTCACATGTATAGTGCCTTGAGTGCACATCATGTGTACAAGAGAGCTACAAGACATTATGATGTAGCTAGGTCGCATGGGTGATACTATGTGTACACCATGTAGACAAGAGAGCTACAGGATATATGTAGCTAGGTCGCATGCGTGGTTCCAAGTGAAGGGCACCATGTAGACAAGAGAGCTACGAGATAAAGCTGGCTAGGTCACATGGGTGGTACTAAGTGTTCACCATGTGTACAAGAGAGCCGAACTATATGATGGGTGGAGCTATGTGCTGAAACCACCAAGTATCGAGGATTGATCCAAGTGTTCAACGGAGACTCTCTATGTGTTGCTTTGTGAGTTTTGTGATGAATATGTGTAGGAACTTGGTTATGTGAATGATGTGTTCATTAAGTGACCAGGATGTGGTAAGGTTATAAACAAGTACGTTATACATGAGGATGATTTTATGGTGACCTTGTGATCATGGGCCTATACTTGTGATGTATGAAATGTGGTGAAAATGATTTGTGATATGTATCTTAAAATGAGGTTAATACAAAGAAAGTGTGAAAGAGTGAATAAGCAATAAAACTGTTTTGAACAGTAGCAGTGACGTAATTTTGAAAAATCACCAAAAATAGTATAAATTGAATCAGAGACTGAATGAGATATAAAGTTAAAGCTTAATGAGTCTATTTTCATATAAAACAAACATAGAAAGCAAAGGAGTTCTATATTTTGAGATATTTATGTTTTCGTGAGACTGATTCAGAATGATTATGTGATCCCCTGTTCTGACTTTGGAAAGTCACAAAAATTTGAAGAAAAATAATTAGAGGCTCAAAATTATATTTTTAAAATCCATAATGAGTATATTTTCAAGATAAATCAAAAAGAACATTATCCGAGTTCTGATTGTGAGATAATTATTTTTAGTGAAGAGAGGTCGAATCTGTCGAGAAAATGAAACAGGGAAATTTTAATGAATAAACTGTACTAATTGGCTAAACCAAAAATTATGAAAATTTTATGGTGGAACGATATGTGAGTCTAGTTTCAGGGGAAATTTACGGATCTTAATGTGGAGCTCTGTAGCTTGAATTATAAATAATTAAGTGACTGTGACTCGTGTAGACAGTTTGATGTGAACATTTATTAGTAAATTTTGAAATCATACTTACAAGAATGCTATATACATTAAGGATGTGGAATGGAGAGGAGGAGGAGGAAAATAAATATATGTGGAATACATGGAAACTATGGTATATGAAATATTAATATAATGAAATAAATGATATGTGTTTTAAGAAAACAAAAGAGAATGTTATGTATCATGACATGTATATATATATATATATATATGACTAGTCTCAATGTAATGCTTGTTGGGTATGGAATTGAATTGAAATGTTTCAGCAAACATGTTATTCTCATGATCTGAATCGTGGTATTTTATAAAGATATGATCTAGCTTTAAATATGAATGCTTGATGATTAAGTCAAGATATTTGGTAAGATGATAATCTTGGTATAAATGTATAAGTGGTACTATAATAAACAAGGTAAAATGAGTATGAGAGACACATGTATGATGACATACAAATGCTATGTTTGTGGTTTAATTGAGGATGTATAACAATACCATGTTATATGCTTTTGATTTTGTATAAGTGTGTAAGAGATCAAGGTTGACCAAAGCTTGGAAAATAGCCTAGGTATATTCCACACAGGCAGAGACACGACCATGTGTCTCAGTCGTGTTTGGAATACGACTTTGGGACACGGGCGTGTGGAGCCTTAAAGCATGAAATTTTTAAGATTTTTGTAAGTTCTCGGTTTAGTCCCAAACCCTTTCTAAAGTATGTTTTGGGATCCGTAGACTCAAATAAGGGACTATGTGTAAGAGAATGAACGCTTTGAAATATGAATAAAATTTTATGGCTCGTATTTTAGTTTAATGTTTGTATGTTTGTCTGGTAACGTCTCGTACCTTAGCCCGGCCTGGGATACGGGTAAGGGGTGTTACATTTAGTGGTATCAGAGCAGGTTTAGTCGATTCTCGGACTAACATAGCAAGTGTAAGAGTTTAGTTATACATGCCACAAATATGTGATAGTGTGATGTCTCCCGACACTAAGAAGGACTATTTTATTTAAAATGAAATATTCTCCAACCGAGCTACATCTGACCATTTGATAGTGATATTGAAGTATTTGAATAAAGTGTAGCTATGATGTGTTAAACTCGGAGAGGTATGAGTAAGAATTCGTGATATATATATATATGTGATAATATGTGAGATGGAAGTTTATATAGTGATATATTTATTCATATTTGTTTGGCCTTCATATGTTGTTGCATGCTTGACTAAATTAATTTTTAAATGTGATGATTAAAGTTATTCAAAATTCATAGAATGTATGAGTGAGTGCACTTGATTGAAATGAGGTAATTGGAAATTTTATGTAAGACAAGTATGAATAATAAATTGTTTGAAGTGGATAGTATGATTATAATGACATATGTGGATAATGAAAAAAATGTGTCATATAGATATATGTCAGAATCGAGTTAGAGACTGTACGACCTCACCCCCTTACCGATGAGGTGTATATAACGAAAATTCATGAGAATCATGTTGACTATGTTCCTAAGTGTGGAATCAAAGAGTTCAGTGATAAAATAATTATAGATATGACCGAGTCCGAGAATGGTTGACAAGTGAAGGATGAGTTAGAGAAACATCGAGTTTATCGAGTTATCTTGGGATTCAAATTGATGACAGAGTGTTTCGAAAGTATCGCCTTGAAAACAATTAGTTAGTAATGCTGGAAATTATGAGAAAGATACTAAACCTCACTTCGGTAAGATTTTCGAGGACGAAAATCTCTGAAGGGGGGAGAGTTGTAATAGCCCAAAATTGGGTCTAGTTGGAGCAGAGGTTTCGGGATCACAAAATCTGAGATATAAATAATTATTTTATGATTATTTTGAGGTATATGATATGATTGCATGATTGTGTGAAAATTTGGTGAAGAAATTCTATGCATAAAGTGCTTAATTCAAAGTTAGGGACTAAATTGAATAAGTTGCAAACCTTGCATTCTAGAAGTTTCTAGTATGAAATTGATTTGAAATATTAATTAGGAGGTCTTAAATAGAAATTTGACCAATTTCTAAGTTATGGACAAAAATTGGACATGGATGGAATTTTGGAAAGTTTAGTAGTAAGGGTATTTTGGTCATTTAGGGTAAAATGAATTAAAATACAAAATTAAAAGCCAATTTTGCTCATCTTCTTCACCATGGACGTGTATACCAAGGAGACTCCATGGCTAAGGTTTTCAAGCTTCCCAAGCTCAATTGTAAGTCCGTTCTAACCCCGCTTTTCAAGTTCTTTACGCTTTTGGAGTCCCAGAACTTGATTTAGCTTATGCTAGCAATAATTCAACCTAGGGTTCATATTTGGAAAAATACCCATAGGTAAAATTTGTGTATTCTGGTGTTTTATGATACAATATGAGGTTTTAAATTATGTTAGACAATTTGTGCTACTCGGTTTTAAGTGAAAACGAGCAAAAGGGCTTAATCGGTAAAAATACCTAATAGTCATAAGTGTACGTTAGAGTGAGAATTTGATTTTTCCATAAAAGGGAAAAGTGATCATCATGTCATAAAACATAAGAATAAGGGATGAAGTTTAATTCCTGAGCCTAGGGGCAAAAGTGTAAATATGCAAAAGTTTAGGGGCAAAATTGTAATTTTTCAAAAATTTGAGTTAAGGACTGTTTTGAATAGTACATTAATTAAATAAGTAAAATATGATGTTTTAGATCCCAAAAAATGAGATTTGAACCTAGAATGAGAGAAAAATCGAAAATTGGGAAAGTTGGTAAAATGGCTGTTTTAATATCAAGGTAAGTTCATATGTATAATAAGCATTAATTTATGCATGTTTCAATGTAAAATTGATATATTTACTATGATCTCCGAGGTGTTGAAAGTATGTAAGTTGGTATGATAATAATACAACAATAATGCTGTATTTATATTTGAAAGTTAAATTTAGTGAATTAATTGAATTATGTTAAATTAAATGATTATGGTGCCAAGTTTCAATTGATTTAAAAATATGTCTATGGTACATGAAGTGCATTGAATTATCATACATAAATGTGATTTCTATGATTATGGATATTATGGGAAATTGTAAGTTCATATGATTTTTAATAAGACAATGTGTAATTTAATGTTATGCGTTGATATTAAATGAGATGTAAGTTTATATGTAAGTAATACATCACTATTACTTGTATTATGATATTTTATAAAAATATTGGAAATATGTTTGTGGATAATTACTTGATTGGTGAAATTGTTAGAAAAGAGAGAGAAATCCGGTTCAACCTTTGGAAAGATTGGATGATACAGATGGTATGTAGCTAGGTCACATGTATAGTGCTGAGTGCACATCATGTGTACAAGAGAGCTACAAGACATTATGATGTAGCTAGGTCGCATGGGTGATACTATGTGTACACCATGTAGACAAGAGAGCTACGGGATATATGTAGCTAGGTTGCATGCGTGGTTCCAAGTGAAGGACACCATGTAGACAAGAGAGCTACGAAATAAACTTGCTAGGTCACATGGGTGGTACTAAGTGTTCACCATGTGTACAAGAGAGCCGAACTATATGATGGGTGGAGCTATGTGCTGAAACCACCAAGTATCAAGGATTGATTCTAAGTGTTCAACGGGAGACTCTCTATGTGTTGCTTTGTGAGTTTTGTGATGAATATGTGCAGGAACTTGGTTATGTGAATGATGTGTTCATTAAGTGACCAGGATGTGGTAAGGTTATAAAAAAGTACGTTATACATGAGGATGATTTTATGGTGACCTTGTGATCATGGGCCTATACTTGTGATGTATGAAATGTGGTGAAAATGATTTGTGATATGTATGTTAAAATGAGGTTAATACAAAGAAAGTGTGAAGAGTGAATTAGCAATAAAACTGTTTTGGACAGTAGCAGTGACGTGATTTTGAAAAATCACCAAAAATAGTATAAATTGAATTAGAGACTGAATGAGATATAAAATTAAATCTTAATGAGTCTATTTTCATATAAAACAAACATAGAAAGCAAAGGAGTTCTATATTTTGAGATATTTATGTTTTCGTGAGATTGATTCAGAATGATTTTGTGATCCCCTGTTCTAACTTTGGAAAATCACAAAAATTTGGATAAAAATAATTAGAGGCTAAAAATTATATTTTTAAAATCCATAATGAGTATATTTTCAAGATAAATAAACCAGAACATTATCCGAGTTCTGTACTGTGAGATAATTATTTTTTAGTGAAGAGAGGTCAGAACTGTCAGAAAGTGAAACAGGGGAAATTTTAATGAATAAACTATACTAATTGGCTAAACTAAAAATTATGAAAATTTTATGGTGGAACGATATGTGAGTCTAGTTTCAGGGGAAATTTACAGATCTTAATTTGGAGCTCTGTAGCTCGAATTATAAATAATTAAGTGACTATGACTCGTGTTGACAGTTTGATGTGAACATTTATTAGTAAATTTTGAAATCGTACTTACAAGAATGCTATATACATTAAAGATGTGGAATGGAGAGGAGGAGGAGGAAAATAAATATATGTGGAATACATGGAAACTATGGTATATGAAATATTGATATAATGAAATAAATTATATGTGTTTATAAGAAAACAAAAGAGAATGTTATGTATCATGACATGTATATATATATATATGACTAGTCTCAATGTAATGCTTGTTGGGTATGGAATTGAATTGAAATGTTTCGTGCAAACATGTTATTCTCATGATCTGAATCGTGGTATTTTATAAAGATATGATCTAGCTTTAAATATGAATGCTTGATGATTAAGCTGAAGATATTTGGTAAGATGATAATCTTGGTATAAATGTATAAGTGGTACTATAATAAACAAGGTAAAATGAGTATGAGAGACACATGTATGATGACATACAAATGCTATGTTTGTGGTTTAATTGAGGATGTATAACAATACCATGTTATATGCTTTTGATTTTGTATAAGTGTGTAAGAGATCAAGGTTGACCAAAGCTTGGAAAATAGCCTAAGTATATTCCACACAGGCAGAGACACGACCATGTGTCTCAGCCGTGTATGGAACACGACTTTGGGACACGGGCGTGTGGAGCCTTAAATCATGAAATTTCCAAGATTTTCGTAAGTTCTCAATTTAGTCCCAAACCCTTTCTAAAGTATGTTTTGGGCTCCGTAGACTCAAATAAGGGACTATGTGTAAGAGAATGAACGCTTTGAAATATGAATAAAATTTTATGGCTCGTATTTTAGTTTAATGTTTGTATGTTTGTCTGGTAATGCCTCGTACCTTAGCCCGGCCTCGGATACGGGTAAAGGGTGTTACAGTAATAGATACAGACTGGTATGAAATGAGCAGACTTGGTCAATCGATCCACGATGACCCATATCGAATCCTTCTTAGTAGGCGTTAGGGTTAGTCCACTTACGAAATCCATAGTTACTCTCTCCCACTTCCAAAGTGGAATCTTAACTGGCTGAAGCAATCCTGAAGGTAACTAATGTTCAGCCTTAACCTGTTGGCAAGTCAGACATTTACTCACAAAATTGGTGACTTCACACTTAAGAACTAGCCACCAATATAACTCCCGAAGGTCTCAGTACATCTTATTCCCGCCAGGATGCATAGCATAAGGACTACTATGCGCCTCTCGCAGTATAGACTGCCTCAAATCAGTATCCCTCGGTACCCAGACTCTCCTACGGAAATACAGTACCCCTTCATTATTCAGTCCTAAGTTTGAAATTCCCCACTCTCTACTTGTCGGAAATGAGGACCTAATGATTCATCTTCCAACTATTTGCCCTTAATCTGTTCAATATATGTCAGTTTAACTTGAAGCTCGACCAACAAGCTACCATCATCAAATAAGATGAAACGAGCAAACATTACCCTTAGATCAGTCATAGCCCTATGGCTTAGTGCGTCAGCCACCACATTGGCCTTACCAGGATGATATTCAATCGAACAATCATAGTCTTTAAGCAACTCGATACATCTACGCTGCCTAAAATTTAATTCCTTTTGAGTGAGGAGATACTTAAGGCTCCTGTGATCCATGTAAATGATACACTTCTCACCATATAGGTAATGCCTCCAAATTTTCAATATGAATACCACTGTAGCCAACTCCAAGCCATGCGTCAGATAATTCACCTCATGAGTCTTAAGCTGATGAGATGCCTATGCCACCACCTTACCCTCTTGCATTAGCACATATCTCAGACCAACATGTGATGCATAGCTGTAGATAGTGAATTCTTTCCCAAACTCTGGCTGTATCAAGACAAGGGCCTCAGCTAGAACTTTTTTAAGTTCCACGAAACTTTCTTGTTGAGCATCAGTCCAGTTAAATGGCACACCCTTACGCAACAACTTAGTTAGAGGTGCAGCAATCAATGAAAACCCCTTAACAAACCGTCTATAATACCCTGTCAGACCCAGGAAACTTTGAATCTCCGATACCATTTTAGGCGGCTTCCAATCCATAACAGCCTCAATTTTCCAATGATCAATCCTAATCCCTTCAGCAGATACCACATGGCCCAAAAATGTTATCTCTCGTAACCAAAACTCACGCTTACTGAACTTGGCATATAGTTGTTTCTCCTTCAGAATCTGCAAAACAATTCGGAGATATGCATCATGTTCATCTTTAGTTTTCGAATATACCAGGATGTCATCTATGAAAACCACTATGAACCGATCCAGATAGGGCTAGAACACTAGCTTCATCAAATCCATAAAAGCTGTTGGTGAATTCGTCAATCCAAACGGTATAACTAGGAACTCGTAATGACCATAATGAGTCCTAAAAGCTGTCTTATAAACATCAGCCTCTTTGACTCTCAATTGATGGTACCCGGATCGAAGATCTATCTTAGAGAAAATTGAAGCTCCTGAAAACTGGTCGAATAGATCATCAATCCTCGGTAGAGGGTACTTATTCTTAACAGTCAATTTATTCAGTTGCCGATAGTCAATGCACATACACATGGATCCATCCTTTTCTTTAACAAATAAAACCAGTGCTCTCCACAAAGATACACTAGGTCGGATGAACCCTCGGTCCAGTAACTCTTGAATCTAAGCCTTAAGCTCCACTAGCTCCTTCGGTGCCATCCTATAAGGGGTGATAGACACCGGAGCTGTACCAGGCAGGAGCTCAATCCCAAACTCAACTTCTGAGGTTTCTTCTGTTAAAGATATCTAAAAAATCCTTAACTATTCTAATATCTTTAATAGAAAAAACCTCAGAATCAGAAATGCTGATGTAGGCTAAATACGCCTCACTACCCTTACGAACCAACTTCTCGGCCCTTAGTGCAGAAATCACATTTGACAAATAATTCTGATGCTCCCCAATTACTACTACCTCATTACCCTCCACAGTTTTCAGTACCACCCACTTAGCAGCATAATCCAAATTCACTTGGTGTTTAACCAGCCAATTCATACCCAATATTAAATCGAATTCTTTGAAAGGGAGTTCCATTAAATCTACAAAAAATATAGTTCATTGAACCTCTAAAGGTACATCCCTGAACAATTTATTTACCATCACTAACTAGCCTAATGGACTGAACATAGTAATATCACTCGTAGTATTTTCAACCATTAAACCCAAGGTCTCAGACACCGTACATGCTATATATGAATGCATAGATGCAACATCAATCAGTGCAATATAAGGTACATTATGAATAAAGAATGTACCCATGATAAAATCTGGGGCGTTTCCTTCCTCTCAGTGTCGTGCAGCATATACCAGAGTTGGCTGCCTGGCCTCAGTACAACTAGCACCTCTGCCCGATGCTCTCTGACAATGGCCCATATCATTTCCACCTCTGCCTTGACCATGGCCTCTTGGTAGCTGCTAACACCCCTTGATGGTTGTACATTACCCAAACCAGTAGCTTGCATTTACTCAGGCTTCCGTGGACAATCTTTGATATGTTGCTCAAAAGATCTGCACCTAAAACATGCTCCAACCCTTTTCTAGCACTCGCCCTGATGGCGTCTCCCACAGTCAGTACAGGGCTGCGGTCCAGTAGTAGCAATAGGGACCACAACTCTGACTGGCCCATTAACTCTGGCCTTTCTCTTAGGCCTCAAAACTAAACTTGAGGGCTCCCAAGCCCTCTTGTTCTTACCTCTGTCCTTCTCACAGTCCTGGCGCTCAACACGCTTCACATTTTCAGCGATTTTCACCTTTTCCACTAATAAAGCAAAATCTCGCTCCCCTTGTGGAGCTATCAAAACCCTTAAATCATTCCTGAGGTCATCCTCAAATAGAACACAATGCTCATATTCAATAGCCACTATCCTATGCACATAACGGCTAAGTCGCAAAAATTCAGCCTCGTATTTAGCCACAGATTTATCCCCTTGAATCAAATTTAGAAACTCCCTCCTCCGGGCATCCACATAACTAGTGCCCACATATTTTCCCTGGACGGCAGTCTTGAAAAATTCCCAGGTCAATCAGTCGCGCTGAGTACCCTCTTTAACTATAAGCCACCATTGATAGGCTTTATCTCACAGCAATGACACTGCACCTTTCAGTTTCTGCTCGGGGGTGCAGTCGAGGTCATCTATGATCCTCTCCATGGCCTCAATCCAATATTCAGCCACATTAGGGGCAACTCCAGCGATATCCCTAAAAATCTCTGCCCCATTAGACCGGAGTCGTTTCGTAACTGACCCACGACCCATAATACCATTATTGGGCCCAGTGACCCTCTCCAAAATTTACAACATAGCTTGGAACAGTGTGTCGCAGCAGCACGATCATGAGACCTTGTCTCAGTCACAAGTGAAGCCGGTGCCTCTCTAGCTTCAACTTTAGGCATGTGGCCCCATGATGAAGACCCGACCCGAGCACCTCTACGACCTTCGCTGCGGCCTCTTGTACGCCTTCCACGAGTACCTCTGGTGCTTATTATCAATTTATGCTTTTATCTATATTAGCAATTTTATGCATCAGTTTTACAGTTCCAATATTTATTAAGGGATATTTTTTGGAAAATATTATCAGTAATTTAGAGTTTTGTTTTCGCAGATCGCAGTCTTTACTATAGTTTTAGGTTACCCTAAATAGAATATTTCAGCACAGTCTATTGCCTACAATAATCTCAGTATTTCAATTTAACAAACAATAGTTTTAGAGAACTTACAGAATCAGCGTAGGAGACCTGGTAAATCACACATTCAGAAATAACACTTCAAAATACTTTCCAACCATTTGAAACAGTTCTTTTCAAAAATTTTATATTTTTAGAAAAACCCAAATCCACAGCCGAGTTTTGAAACCTGGCTCTGGTACCACTAAATGTAACACTCCAACCCAGCCTAGACGTTATGGTCGAATCTACGATGTCACATTGAATTGTTTTTCAAAAAACATAATTTTGTTGAAAATCCGTTCTATATTAAAACCTCTTCGCGATCTTAACGAAAATTTAGGATATCTTATTAATTGTTAAGACTCAAGTCATTTTAGCAAAATGTTGATCCTATTGATTGTTATTACACTTTAATACAATGTTTGTTGTGGAAGCTTTCAAAATATGTTGTATAAACGTGGTGTTTTGGAAAAATGTTCATATATAAATATTGAAAACCCGTAGCCTACTATTTAGCAGATATAAATCAAAGTAATAAATCCTAAATCAAAATGAAACTTAAAGAGGCCTTATTACAAAACAAATACCCAAATCAAAGTAATTAAAAATTAAAAGTTAAAAAGGGAAGCAAATGCGTTGTGTGGCCACCTTCGAGTCCCTCGCAGCACCGATCCGCCTAAGGATTACTCACAGAAAATGTGAAGGGTGAGTTTATGAAAACTCGCAGTGTAATCCCTTAACAACAACAACACACAAGAGGGCAATTACAGACTGGGCCTAAGCCCGCTTCAGTAATAGTTTAATTTTAGTTAGGGCCTTAGCCCATTACAGTATCAGAATCAGTGTGGGCCTTAGCCTAATTCAATAACGGTTACAGTATAGATATGCAACCTAATATCCTACCCAGCCAGCCTCTACCACTACTCTGTCCAGCCCTACACACCATGTGGGGATAAAATTGACCCACCCATCCCTACTCACCAAAAATAGCATCGGCTATGCACTAAATGAAATTACAGAGAGTGCTAGAACAAAGACACTTCCTTCAATGATAATAACCCATCCCCATGCAACACATTATAATATCATGCATGTATGCAACATATATATAAGATGGCATGCGCAGTACAGTCATACATCCCATAAGGGCATAATAGTCACTTTAACTCATAAGGGCATAATAGTCATTTATCAATTTTGAGGTCGAGGTATGCTTACCGACTCCAACAGTAGGTCCACAGTCATCTCGGGCAACCCGTGCAACCTTAACAGTCAAACAGTGAAAATGGGCCCAAGGCCCATAATGTAGGCCCATATGGGCCCACACACCCATATGGGCCACTATGCCCAAAAATGGCCCTGGCTATGTGAACTACACAGCCCAGCCCAATATTCTCCATACTCTAGTATGGTTTACCCCTGTGGGGCCAATGTGTTTGTGGGGCCCACACAGCCCATTTTGGCCCAATATGGCCCTAATCGGCCTAAGCCTATGAGGACGCTTATGGTGGCCTTTACAATCATGCACCCACATTATGCATTCGAACTACCACACGAGCGAATGCACGCTCGTATAGTGTTGACGATCACCTATTTCGACTTTTGTCAATTTACGATAATGGCAATGTGATTACACACCTGTTTACGAAAGTGCACAACTGGTCCACGAGTACTCCAACCTATTTCAAAGAGAAACTTTGGTTAATAGCTTAAAATCAAATTAAAGCGAACCCTAATTAAAACACTCATTCATAAAATTACCTATCACTCGCCTTGATCGATCGATTGAGGCTTGCACAAGAGGTTGGTTATAAACCCTACAGATACCTATATTCCAATAGATACTTGTTATCTATAACCATCCTCGCAAACAGTTGGACTAAGTATGTAACAACTTACTGGAAACGTAGAACTAAGAATAGGGGACAACAGTATTCGGCCAACACCCAAAGCATACCCTAAACTCGAGGTACGAGATGGAACAATCGCACCCCTAACAGTAGTCGGCAAAGGAAAGAGTTGTTAGAAGAAGATCAGAATGGTAGAGAAAAACAAGAGGGAAGACATGTGCTATTTTTTGCTTTTTCAGATAACACCTACTAACCCGAAACTAACAATAAAAGAGTAAAGGGGAAGTATTCGAGTAATACGCTACTTGAAAGGATAAGAGAATCAAAGCAAAGAAATTAGGGGAAGAGAAGAAGATATTCAGTTTTACCAAAGCAAGGGGAAATCTCGATAAAAGCCGAAGGAGTAGAATATAAGAGGAAGGAAATATTCGGCCAATGACCCAATGAGAAGGTAAAATTTGATAATCGATTGGCAGGGGAAAAATGAAGGTTCGGCAAGGTGAAGAAAGTTAAGAGAAGAACAATGAGGGAGAGAAGAAAGTCAATCAGTTAAAGCATAATATTGGAGAACAAAAACCACAATAGGCTAACACGAAGTGTACCTGAGTGGTCACGAGTAGTATTCGGCTACCAAGTAAACAATGAAAAAAAGAACAAAAAGAATGAAAAGAAGCAGAATGGATAATAGTTATCGAAATGGAAAGCAAATTAGATCACACTTTCGGCACTAAGAGCAAAACTATCCTATGACCAAATGGCTAGGGATACCAAAACAAACTGAATGGTTGAGGAGAATCCCATTTCGGCACTACCACTCCCCTATGCCTTGGTCTACTCCTTAAATCTCTCCACAAATCACTCAATTCAAAGTCCCAGTAAACACTTAAATTTCAGTCAACCTAGGACACTTCTACGGCACTTGTAGCAAAATAAAATGCTCCAGTTTCATCACCAAGCCTCGAACCTCAGACCCCAGGGAACACTCCACACACCACTATCCCGTAGACAAGAAGGCATTTTGTGTCATGTCTTACTCACATTAATTTAAAAGCCTACTAACTAAAGGTGTAACATCCTGATTTTCGGATTTATTTACGGTTTTTAATATTTTGTAAAGATTTTAAAATTTTGTATTTGGATGTGGAATTAATATTTTGAGTAGGTAAATGGGCTTATAGAAGGCCCATGTGTTGGCCAAAACCTGGTTGAATTTTTGAATTTTTGGACTTAGGAGTTAGGGGTTCTGGCTAAGTGGCCCTTAAGTGGAGTGATGGTAAATTGCATCACAAAAAGAGCCTTAGTAAAGTGGCAAGGGTGACGCCACTAGGCTCCTAAAAAGGTGGCGTGTGGAGCTTTGAGGGAGGCATGGGATCGATTCCCTATGTTGACAAATAGATGCATTTATTTTTAAGTGCAGGAGGGGTAGTGTTGGAGTCAAGATGGATTCTGCTAAAAGAGAGTTTGGATCAGTCCAAACGCTTGGATTAAGGAGTGATAAGGGGAGAGATTTAAGGGATTTGGAGAGAGGCTAAGAGTTGGCCAAATTTTGGGAATTGAAGAGGGAAAAATCGGCAGGGGGTTTTAAGGTTAGTATTTCGGCACCTAGGGTATTGAGTGGTGTCGTTCTCTTCTGCTCAGACATCACAAGGTTTTCTTTTCTCTCTTCTTCCTCTCTAGCCAAAACTACCACCTCTCCTATTCTTCTTTTTCTATTTTTCTTCTTCAAAACCATTCATCAATTCTGCTGTTCATCAATACTTTTGCCGAATCCATAAAAGCCGAAATCCTGTGATCACTGCTTGTGCCGATTTCTTCAAAGCCAGGTCATTCTATGTTCTTTTGTTTTATTAAATCTATGATTATCTTTTCTTAATCCTAGATACCTGACGGCAATTCTACTTCAAGGTCATAGCCTCATATCGTCATCTCCTTCACCACCCAAAAGCCGAAAGTACCATTGGTTTTGGGGCTTATAGCCGAAACTTCTTCAACTCTTGGATTCGGGTTTTAGCATTGTTCTCAGGATAAATCTACACCGGATTGCCTGGAAATCAAGTAGGAGTAAGGGGTAAGTATTTATCATCTCAGATCTGTTCTTATTTTACGATGTTAGGAAAAGCCGAAATCCCTAAAAATTAGGGAGGCTGTCGATTTGAGCATAAGGCTTTAAGGGTTGGTAACTGATGTTTTCTTTCAGTGATTAGAGTCTTCTTAAAGCGTTGGATCAAAAGCGTGAATCATTGGAACAATCGGATTCGGAGCTAGCTATCGATTTTGGCAAAAAGGTAAGGGTTCAAAGGCTTTTTAGGAACATGGTTCGACTTTGGTTGAGCAAGTTTTGGGTTTAGTGATTATGGTTTGTAAATAAGAACTGTACTAATCAATTGTAGGACATCGAAAGGGATCTCGGTAGCAGTCGTCGCGAATCAGGTGTGTACCGAACACCCTTCCTTAGTTCATTTTGGCAAAAGCCGAAATGCCAAAATTCTGGCATTTCATGGGCTTGTGAGTATGCGAATGCTCTCAAGACATAGAGAAATTGTTAGATCTAGCACCGCAAGGTGGTAAGTAAGTTCGTGCGACATTTTAGCGTACTTCGGAAAAAGGTCTCGATGGGCCAAAATTGGGCTCAATGGGCTTACGGACCAATATGGGTAAGAGATGGGCAAATTAGCCTGTTAGTTAGATGGTGGAACCAAATTGCATAAAACTGCTAAAAATTACTGAAGTAGCTTGTGTAGTTGCGTAAGTTACGAAATTACCCCTAAAAAGCATAATTACTGAAATACCCCTAGGGTTTAAATTGGCTAAACTGCATGATTGATTAATACTGTATTTTACATGATATGCTAGTATTAATATCTGTTGCATGGGATTGGGGTATTGATGGAGGAAGTATTGAAAGTGGTTCATCCACGCATCGGAGACTTTGCCTCAACTTATCGATATTTGAGTGCTGTTCGCAACCTGTGGAGTGTAATGTGAGTGGGTTGAGATATTCCCACATGGAGTGTAGGGTTGGTACAGGCGTTGTAGCGGTTGGTGGGTTGAGTAGTCTCCCAGTTGGGCTTGCATTCATTACTA
The DNA here is from genome assembly GCF_025698485.1 of Gossypium arboreum. Classification (NCBI taxonomy): domain Eukaryota; kingdom Viridiplantae; phylum Streptophyta; class Magnoliopsida; order Malvales; family Malvaceae; genus Gossypium; species Gossypium arboreum. The sequence goes on along the minus strand of NC_069071.1, from coordinate 98,350,668 downwards.
CTATTGTTACTTATGTTATCGAATCGGGCCTATGGGCCACACTGTTATGTAAAAAGGGCTAAGGCTTCACATCGTATTCAAAAGGGCTTTTATCCATTGTGTACTGTGATCTGAGTGGGGCTTAGGCCCAATGAGCTCGAGCTGATTTGGGCATTAGATGGGTTTCTGTATACACTGAGTTTTCCCAAGCTCACCCTTCTTCCTTCCATCCTTGCAGGTGAGCCCTAGTTGGTGGACTTGGAGCTGGGCGGGATTCGGAGTGGCCACACGTTTTCTGCAAATTCGATTCCTTCTGGTGAACTAGATTTTCCATATTTTTTGTTTATGGTTTTGGGTTTTTTGTAATAAGGCCGCTAATTATTTTTATGGTTTGGGTTGTTTCTTTATTATTTAATTCTATTATGATAAAACTAAACTATGATAACTAACGAAATAGATTAGCTCTAGGACGCGTTTTCAAAAAGATTAAGTGATTTCAAAATAACATGAATACATGTATGACTTCCGCTAAGCAAACGTTTTCAACCTTAATCATTTTCTTAAGATGGACATAACCAAACGGTTTTCTCAAAATTATACGAGATGTTAAAGTGTGGCAATGGCGGTGTGCATGTCTAGGATTGGATCCGAAGGGAGCTTGGTACTTAAGCAGTCCGACGGACTCACCTCCTCTTCTTCCTGGTTTCCTACCTAGTGCACAGCTTCCATTCACTTTAACCTACTTTTAAAAGTGTCTTTTACAACACCAACTAAGTTTTCCAACTAAGTAATACGGAATGTTTTGAACGCTTGGATGTGGCGCATCAGATCCGGTCATAACGTCTAGGCCGGGTTTGGGGTGTTACATTTAGTGGTATCAGAGCCAGGTTGCAACAACTCGGCTGTGGATCGGGTCCGAAAATCTTTTAAAAAAAAAGAGTTTTTTTCTATAAGTTTTTCAAAGATGTTCAAAGTTTTTCTATTGAACGAGGTTAAATCAATAGTTTTAAAATAAAAGTGTTTTCAAATGAAATATTTTTATTTTCGGTAAACAAAAACATGGGTTTTTTTATGGACTGATAAGAAAGTGGCACATTGAATCCCCGGCACCAAGTCTGTAAGTGTTCTTTTTCTGCTTTAAATATTTATTTGGAACCGGACCGAAATAATCAGTAGATAGTAATCGAGCCTTAGAGATAGTGCTATTGATAATGTAGTATTAGGGCTATAAAACTGGGACCGTAGCTAAATTGTGATTGCGCAAAAATAACTCTGAAACTCTATCTGTTCATAAGACATTCTGTAATAAATAGTGAAACCAGTAAACTAATGTCATAAAATTCGTAATCAGATAAATCGTTATGAGTACAAGGGTTACTCGGGGAAGAGCCCGTGGTCGAGGCCGAGGTAGCACTCAAGCTGGACCTACGTCATCTGAACACAGGCCAGCTGGCGAGGTACGTCTACCACCGGTTAATGAAAATGGGTCGTATGACCGGCCGCAGGGATGACGCTTTGTCTCGTGCCATGTTAAGGGTTTTGGAAAGGGTGGCCGAGCTAACATCGCCCATGAATAGGGGTCCATTTCGAACGACTTCTGGGCAACGGAGCTGAGATTTTTAAAGGCGTATCTGGAGTGGCCCCAAATGTGGCTGAGTACTGGTTGGAAGCCACAGAGCGGATCATGGATGACCTAGACCGCTCAAGAGAATGTAAGTTGAAAGGGCGTGTCGTTGTGCGGGATGAAGCGACGCTGGTGGATTATCGTGAGAGAGGGTACCCCGGTGAGAGGGTAACATGGGAGCTGTTCAAATAGACCTTTAAGGTAAAATATGTTGGAGCTAGCTATGTGGATGCACACAGAAAGGAGTTCTTGAATCTGACTCAGGGAAATAAGACCATTGCTGAATATGAGGCGGAGTTTTTACGATTGAGTCGGTATGCTAATGGCATCGTTTTGACCGAATACGAGCACAACATTCATTTTGAGGATGGCCTCAGAGATGAGTTAAGGGTGCTCATAGCTCCGCAGAGAGAGCGAGATTTCGCTTCACTAGTAGAGAAGGCTAAGATAGCCAAGGAGGTGAAACAAACTGAACGGAAGAATCGTGATAGGGATCGGAATCGGTTCAGGAGGGATGCTGGACCAGCAGGTGCTGCAAATCGAAATGCTAAGAGAGCTAGGATGGAGGAACCGGTTCGAGCAGTTCCGATGAACACAGGTAGACCGCAAGCTTGTGGGGATTGCGGCAGAATGCATCAAGGAGAGTGCTGGAAGCGTTCTACGGCTTGTCTTCGTTGTGGGTCTAAAGAGCATAGGATTAAGGATTGTCCTAGGAGGGCCACTCAGGCTCAGGTGGCTGAACAAGGGGCGGTGCGACCGGCTCAACCTGTGAGGGATGGACTGCCGCTGCCAAGAGGTCGTGGACAAGGTCGCGGTGGTAATGGCCGTGGATGTGGGGCACCTGGCAGGGGTATTGGTAACGCGGATGCTCGCCAGCCAGCTTTGGTGTATGCTGCTCGTCGTCGCGAGGAGGGTGACGCACCTAATGTCATAACTGGTACGTTTTTATATATGGTGTACCTTATACTGCTCTGATTGATGTGGGATCAACCCATTCATATGTGGCATATAACATTTCTGGGGCACTGGGTATACACTTCGAGGAGACTGTATGTGGGGTGTCTATGATAAGTCCTTTAGGTCATTCGGTTAAGGTAGAGAAACTCTTCAAGGAGGTGCATTTGGAGATTCAAGGCGGGGTTTTCTGTGGGGATTTGATGGAGTTACCGCTTGAAGAATTCGATTTGATACTAGGGATGGATTGGTTGACCAAGCATAAGGCAACTTTAGATTGTGCAGCTAAGAGGATGGTGTTAAGGACTGTCAATGATGAGGAGGTAATGATTATTGGAGAACGAAGAGATTACTTATCCAATGTAGTATCGGCGTTGGAGGCTGAGAAACTGATGCGTAAGAGATGCGAGGCATATCTGGCTTTGGTAAGCCAAGCTGAAACTAAGGATCTGACTGTGGAGACCATCAGAACTGTTAGGGAATTCCGGGATGTTTTTCCGGAGAAGCTTCCTGGATTACCTCCGAATCAGGAAGTCGAGTTTGGAATCGATTTGTTGCCTGGAACAGCTCCAGTATCTATTGCACCCTATAGGATGGCACCGAAGGAGTTAGTGGAACTAAAAGCTCAAATTCAAGAGTTGTTAGATAGAGGCTTCATTAGGCCTAGTGTGTCTCCTTGGGGAGCACCGGTCCTGTTTGTGAAGAAAAAGGACGGAACGATGCGCATGTGCATCGATTATCGCTAGTTGAACAAACTGACGATTAAGAATAAGTATCCACTACCAAGGATTGACGATCTGTTCGATCAACTTAGGGGAGCTTCGGTATTCTCCAAAATCGATCTTCGTTCTGGATACCATCAGCTAAGGGTAAAAGAAGGGGATATTCATAAGACAACATTTCAAACTCGATATGGACATTATGAGTTTGTGGTCATGCCGTTTAGGGCTGACGAACGCACCTGCAGCTTTTATGGATCTGATGAATCGAGTATTCCAACCTTACTTGGATCGGTTCAGTAGTCGCCTTTATCGATGATATCCCGGTATACTCAAACGGAGGCGAAGCATGATGAGCATCTCCGCATTGTGCCGCAAGTGTTAAGGAAAAGGAGCTCTATGCGAAATTCAAGAAGTGTGAATTCGTTGAGAGAGGTAACCTTCCTAGGGCATGTGGTCTCTACCGAGGGATTAAGGTGGATCCTCGTAAAATTGAAGCGATTCGAATGGAAGCCACCTAGGTCAAGATCGAAAATTCAAGTTTCCTAGGGTTGGCGTGTTACTACTGTAAGGTTTGTGGAGGGTTTCTCGGTAATGGCGGCACCCTTGACAAAACTCATAAGGAAAGGAGTACCATTTGTCCGACCGAGAAAAAGCAAAAGCTTTTGATCGGTTGAAAAGGTATTGACCGAAGCGCCAGTGTTGATTCAACCGGTGTCCGGGAAGGACTTTATCAGATACTGCCGATGCGTCGCATGTGGGGTTAGGTTGCGATCGATGCAAGAGGCCAAGGTGGTCGCTATGCATCGCGACAGCTTAAGGCTCATGAGGTGAATTACCCTACGCATGATTTGGAGCTAGCAGCAGTGATTTTTGCGTTAAAAATTTGGAGACACTACTTATATGGGGAAAAGTGCATCATATACACAGATCATAAGAGTTTAAAGTATCTGTTGACGCAGAAGGAGTTGAACCTTAGGCAACGAAGATGGGTGGAGTTGCTTAAAGACTACGACTGTTCGATTTAGTACCACCTAGGAAAAGCTAATGTGGTGGCGGATGCGTTGAGTCAAAGGGTTGTTACTGACTTGAGAGCCTTATTTGCACGTTTAAGTCTGTACAACGATGGAAGCTTGTTGGCAGAACTGCAAGTAAGGCCTACTTGGACTGAGCAGATTAAGGAAAAACAGTTGAAGGACGATTCATTAGCTCTTCGGTTCCAGCAAGTTAAGAATGGTGAGAACGAGGATTTTGGGTTGAACACTAAAGGAGTTCTGTGCTTTCGTGGAAGGGTTTGTATTCCAAAGGACCCTGAGTTGAGGTAGTTAATTCTAAAAGAGGCTCATGGTGGACTCTGTGCCATGCATCTTAGGGGGAATAAGTTATATCGAGACTTGCGAGAGGTGTACTGGTGGCCCGGATTAAAACGAGAGGTGACTGAATTTGTTGGGAAATGTCTGATGTGCCAGCAGGATAAGGCTGAGCGCCAATTGCCTTTGGGATTACTGCAACCGGTGAAAATTCCGCTATGGAAGTGGGAAAGAGTAACAATGGACTTTGTGAGTGGGTTACCTTTGACACCCACCAAGAAAGATTCGGTGTGGGTGGTTGTGGATAGGTTAACAAAATCTGCTCATTTCATACCTGTTCGTACCGACTACTTACTGCGAAAGTTGGCCAAGTTATATGTGGCGGAGGTAGTGCGACTGCATGGGGCGCCAGTGTCGCTAATTTCTGATCGAGACCCTAGGTTTACATCTCGATTTTGGCGAAAGTTGCAGGAAGCATTGGGTACACGATTGGATTTTGGCACTGCTTTTCACCCACAGATAGATGGACAGTCAGAAAGGGTTATTCAGGTTCTGGAGGATATGTTGAGAGGTTGTATCATTAATTTTCGTGGAAGTTGGGAGGACTACTTGCCATTGGCGGAGTTTGCTTACAATAACAGCTATCAAGCAAGTATTCAGATGGCACCATATGAAGCGCTTTATGGGCGAAGATGTCGTACATCGACGTGTTGGACAGAGTTGGGTGAACGACAAGTGCTTGGACCGGAATTGGTGGCAGACACTGAAAGCAAGGTTAGGCTGATAAGGGATCGGTTAAAAGAGGCATCCGATAGACAGAAGTCGTATGCGGATTGAAGCGCAAAGAGAGTGAGTTCGCTGTTGGGGATATGGTTTTCTTGAAGGTTTCCCCGTGGAAGAAAATTTTGAGATTTGGTAAGAAGGGTAAGTTGAGCCGAAGGTTTATTGGGCCTTACCGAATTGTTAAGCGGTTGGACCAGTGGCTTATCACCTAGAGTTACCACGAATCGCATCGTATCCACGACGTTTTCATGTATCCATGCCGAGGCGGTATCGATCCGACCCAACTCATATCATACCGCCATGTAAATCAAGTACAATCGATTTAACCTTCAAGAGGAACTCGTGCAAATACTTGACCGTGACGTCAATGTGTTGAGAAGGAAATCAGTTCCACTAGTGAAAGTACTTTGGAGAAACCATGGCAAAGAAGAAGCTACTTGGGAGATCGAAGAGGCTATGCGTCAACAAGACCTCAACTGTTTAATAAGGTAAAATTTCGAGGTCGAAATTTCTTTAAGGAGGGTAGAGTTGTAACATCCTGATTTTCGGATTTATTCACGGTTTTCAATATTTTGTAAAGATTTTAAAATTTTGTATTTGGATGTGGAATTAATATTTTGAGTAGGTAAATGGGCTTATAGAAGGCCCATGTGTTGGCCAAAACACCGTTGAATTTTTGAATTTTGGACTTAGGAGTTAGGGGTTCTGGCTAAGTGGCCCTTAAGTGGAGTGATGGGTAAATTGCATCACAAAAAGAGCCTTAGTAAAGTGGCAAGGGTGACGCCACTAGGCTCCTAAAAAGGTGGCGTGTGGAGCTTTGAGGGAGGCATGGGATCGATTCCCTGTGTTGACAAATAGATGCATTTATTTTTAAGTGCAGGAGGGGTAGTGTTGGAGTCCAGGTGGATTCTGCTAAAGGAGAATTTGGATCAGTCCAAACGCTTAGATTAAGGAGTGATAAGGGGAGAGATTTAAGGGATTTGGAGAGAGGCTAAGAGTTGGCTGAATTTTGGGAATTGAAGAGGGAAAAATCGGCAGGGAGTTTTGAGGTTAGTATTTCGGCACCTAGGGTATTGAGTGGTGCCGTTCTCTTCTGCTCAGACATCACAAGGTTTTCTTTTCTCTCTTCTTCCTCTCTAGTCGAAACTACCACCTCCCCTATTCTTCTTTTTCTATTTTTCTTCTTTAAAACCATTCATCAATTCTCATTATTCATCAATACTTTTGCGAATCCATAAAAGCCGAAACTCGTGATCACCGCTTGTGCCAATTTCTTCAAAGCCGTGTCCTTCTATGTTCTTTTGTTTTATTAAATCTACGATTATCTTTTCTTAATCCTAGATACCGACGACAATTCTACTTCAAGGTCATAGCCTCATATCGTCATCTCCTTCACCACCCAAAAGCCGAAAGTACCATTGGTTTAGGGCTTATAGTCGAAACTTCTTCAACTCTTGGATTCGGTTTTACCATTGTTCTAAGGATAAATCAGACCGGATTGCATGGAAATCAAGTAGGAGTAAGGGTAAGTACTTATCATCTCGGATCCGTTTTATTTTACGATGTTAGAAAAGTCGAAATCCTAAAAATTAGGGAGGTGTCGATTTGAGCATAAGGCTTTAAGGGTTTGTAACTGATGTTTTCTTTCAGTGATTAGAGTCTTCTTAAAGCGTTGGATCAAAAGCGTGAATCATTGGAACAATCAGATTCAGAGCTAGCTATCGATTTTGGCAAAAAGGTAAGGGTTCAAAGGCTTTTTAGGAACATGGTTCGACTTTGGTTGAGCAAGTTTTGGGTTTAGTGATTACAGTTTGTAAATAAAAACTATACTAATCAATTGTAGGACATCGAAAGGGATCTCGGTAGTAGTCGTCGCGAATCAGATGTGTACCGAACACCCTTCCTTAGTTCAATTCGGTAAAAGCCGAAATGCTGAAATTCTGGCATTTCATGGGCTTGTGAGTGTGCGAATACTCTCAAGACATAGAGAAATTGTTAGATCTAGCACCGCAAGGTGGTAAGTAAGTTCGTACGACATTTTAGCGTACTTCGAAAAAAGGGTCTCGATGGGCCAAAACTGGGCTCAGTGGGCTTACGGACCAATATGGGTAAGAGATGGGCAAATTAGCCTGTTAGTTAGATGGTGGAACCAAATTGCATAAAACTGCTAAAGATTACTAAAGTAGCTTGTGTAGTTGCGTAAGTTACGAAATTACCCCTAAAGAGCATAATTACCGAAATACCCCTAGGGTTTAAATTGGCTAAACTGCATGATTGATTAATACTATTTTTTACATGATATGCTAGTATTAATATCTGTTGCATGGGATTGGGGTATTGATGGAGGAAGTATTGAAAGTGGTTCATCCACGTACTGGAGGCTTTGCCTCAACTTACTGATATTTGAGCAGCGTTGCTGCAACTGTGGAGTGTAGGGCTGGGTGGGTTGAGATATTCCCCACATGGAGTGTAGGGCTGATACAGGCAAATGTAGCGGTTAGTGGGTTGAGTAGTCTCCCCAGTTGGGCTTGCATTCATTACTACTATTGTTACTTATGTTACTGAACTGGGCCTATGGGCCACACTGTTATGTAAAAAGGGGCTAAGGCCTTGCTACTGTATTCTAAAAAGGGCTTCGGTCCATTGTGTACTGTGATCTGAGTGGGGCTTAGGCCCAATGGGCTCGAGCTGATTTGGGCTTTGGATGGGTTTCTGTATACTAAGTTTTCCCAAACTCACCCCTTCTTCCTTCCATCCTTGTAGGTGAGCCCTAGTTGGTGGACTTGGAGCTGGGCGGGATTCAGAGTGGCCACACGTTTTCTGCAAATTCGATTCCTTCTGGTGAACTAGATTTTCCATATTTTTCATTTATGGTTTTGGGTTTTTTGTAATAAGGCCGCTAATTATTTTTATGGTTTGGGTTGTTTCTTTATTATTTAATTCTATTATGATAAAACTGAACTATGATAACTAACGAAATAGATTAGCTCTAGGACGCGTTTTCAAAAACATTAAGTGATTTCAAAATAACACGAATACAAGTAAGACTTCCGCTAAGCAAACGTTTTCAACCTTAATCATTTTCTTAATATGGACATAACCAAACGGTTTTCTCAAAATTATACGAGATGTTAGAGTGAGGCAATGGCGGTGTGCATGTGTAGGATTGGATCCGAAGGGAGCTTGGTACTTAAACAGTCCGACGGACTCACCTCCTCTTCTTCCTGGTTTCCTACCTGGTGCACAGCTTCCATTCACTTTAACCTACTTTTAAAAGTGTCATTTACAACACCAACTAAGTTTTCCAACTAAGTAATACGGAATGTTTTGAACGCTTCGATGTGGCGCATCAGATCCGGTCATAACGTCTAGGCCGAGTTTAGGGTGTTACAAAAGGCAAGGATTTAATCAAGTACAAACAAAACTTTGTACAAGCCAAGGCTTGAAACCAAGACTTCTCAGACATTTCCCAGAACACATAACCACAGAAGTAGACATGCATTTGTGTCACAACATACATAAATAAATATCTAAGATTTGGGGCGTTACATGAATAGTTGAATTGAAATTATGAGAATTTGTGATTGGTGTAAATTTTGATTGAAATCGAATTAAGAAATTGGAATTGAAAACCCTATTAACTGTATCGGGCTGAGCCGGATATAGTTGACATGCCATAGGATTGAAAGAGTTCAGGGATACTTTGACCACAAGTCAATAAGACACTGGGTGTCATATTATTACTTCAGATAAATTCAATGAGGTACTGGGTACCAACTTACTTCGTCATGGTGATGAGGCACTGGGTGTTAATCTATTACTTCAAATTATCCGATGAGGCACTGGATGCCATACTGGTGTGATATGGTTTGATCCGTGTATACCAAAAGTCCGAGTTATGTTAATAAGGATAGATAAAGAATTGGCAATATGAATGATATTTGATGATTTTTTTTAACATGAATTGGATTGGGATATTAAATTGAATTATGAAATTGAAAAGTATGAACCAATAGGTTCATGATGAGGTTATTGATATAATGAGATGACATGTGAATCCTATTGAGAAAAGCTATTTGAATAGCAATTGATGAGAATTGAAAGTGTTATGAATGATGGTTTATGGAATTGATTATTTGAATTAATGATCTTTGGTTATATGTGCTGAAATATGTGTCAATATTATAAATTCTTGTTTAATAAGTATTCGGATTATAGAAAAACCACTGAGTTTTATACTCAGCGTACAATTTTGTTTCTGTGTGCTGGTTAGGTTAAAGTCAAATTACCGAATTAGCATCCAAAGCCGATCTCGATCTCATTGTGGTGAAGTACATTTCTTTTTGGTAAATGGCATGTACCTAGGATGTTGTATTTGTCATTTTGGGAAAATGTTTGTGAATAATGTTATAATATGAAATGAGTTTAATATATATGTGAATATATGTTTCTTGTTTATAGTAATTAAGTGATGTGTTTTGGTTGAAATTGGCATAAATTTAGGAATGGTTTAAATGATGTTTAACTAAAATGTTTGAATATTATATGATGTTCATATTTGTTCTGAAATGTTCGGTAATGCTCTGTATGTAATATCCCGAATTAGGGCTTAACCAGAATAGTGGTTTTGTGGCCACAAATTTGAGATAAAAATAATTATTTTATAATTATTTTAAGGTTTATGATATGATTGCATGATTGTGTGAAAATTTCATGACGAAATTCTATGCATAAAATGCTTAAGTTGAAGTTAGGGACTAAATCGAATAATTTGCAAAACTTGCATTCTAGAAGTTTTTAGTATGAAATTGCTTTGGAATATTAATGAGGAGGTCTTAAATAGAAATTTGACCAATTTCTAAGTTTATGGACAAAAATTGGACATGGAAGGAATTTTTGAAAGTTTACTAAGGAAGGGCATTTTGGTCATTTGGATATTAAATGAAATAAAATGGGAAAAATAACACAAAAATGATCATCATCTCCATAAGTTGCTGCCAAATTTTGCTCTCTACCATAGCTAGGGTTTCAACACTTTTAAGCCTTGATTGTAAGTGATTTCTATGCCCGTTTTTAATGATTTTTATGTTTTTGAAATCCCGGTAGCTCGATTTAGATTATGCTAGCAATAATTCAACCTAGGGTTCAAGAGAAACGAGATTCAAGTCACAATCGAGGGAAAAACAAAGTTTACCAGGAATAGGCTCGATTGCTAATATTTTGTATCGAGGTAAGTTCATGTGTAAATAAGGCAACATAATTTTTATTTTAAGTGATTTAATGTTATTTATATGACATCATACTTATTATCATGAAATATGATGTTTTGTGAATTATTATTTGGTGATATGCAAATTATGTGAACAACTTGATAAGTATGAGATGTTAGCAAGTATCAGTTTCTACATTTCGAAGAAGGCGATCAAAATGTGTAATTGAAAAAGAATCCCATCTGAACCTTGGGAATAGATTAGGGTACAAGTGACATGTCACTAGGATGGTTGGGTTCCGAACTCGTTGAGTTGAGTCCGAGTTCGTGAGATGTAACTAGGCGTCCGAACTCGTTGAGTTGAGTCCGAGTTCGTTTATGGATGCGAATGCCCGAGCTCGTTGAGTTGAGTCCGAGTTCGTTTATGGGCGGGTTACATGGTAGCTTGGCTACATAGATTTCAAAAGCTATTGAGTTTGTTTAGCTATGAGTATAGCACTTATGTGCACATTATCTGTGTATCTGAAATCATATTCCGATGTGTTCAACGGGAGATCTCTAATAGAATAAGGAGAATGCCTAATACGAAGGTGACATGCTGGTAAGTGTGGTGAATAAGAAAATTTGACAGGTATGTGTTTAAACCCTCGGGTTGAGAACTTAGTATGATGAAATTGTAGTAAGATATTAAATGCAAATGGAACATGAATGTCTTGGTGTTGTTTATGCAAATAATGTTTATGTTGAATGGCATGATTATGTTACTTGTTATTTGCATGTGAACTTACTAAGCATTTATGCTTACTCCCTCCTTTTCCTTCATTGTAGTTTTGACAAGCCGGCTTGAGAATCGGGATAGGTTGAAGGCTTGCTCACACTATCCGAAGACCTAAATTGGTAAAATGGCTTGTATATTTTGAGTGTGGCATGTATAGCAATATACTCACTCTGTGTAAATGATCATATGATATGGTTATGGTTTGGTAAAAAAGGGTTTGTAAATGATTTGTTATTGGAATGGCTAATCAAGTTTATATATGATAACATGTATGCTTTATGTCTTAACTAAACCATGAAAATCCTTGGAAAGGTAAAATTGGCCACAAAATAGAATCAGACAGCAGCAGTGACATGAATTTGAAAAATCACTAAAAATAGTAGAAATGGAATTTAAAGGATGAATAAGTTATGAAATAGAATCTGGATGAGTCTATTTTCATATGGATGGAACAAAACAGGTAAATGAGTTATATTTTATGAGATATTTAAGTTTTGGTGGAACAGGGTTAAAGTGGTCTCTGAATCCCTTGTTCTGAATTTAAAAATTCACCATAAATTTTAAACAAATAATTAGAAGTAATTTTTTATATTTATAGATTCCTTGTTGAGTCTAGTTTTATGAGAAACAAACGGTATAATTATTAAAACTCTATACAGGGAGATATCTGATTCGTAATACACAGGGGTCAGAGTAGTCAAACCCTAAAATAGGGGAGACTTTAATCAATGAAATGTACTAATTAGCTCTTCTAAAAATTCTAAAAAAAAATTAGTAGATAGATATATGAGCTAAGTTTCAGGAAAAATTTACGGATCTTAATTTTGAGTTTTGGAACTCGAGATATGAATTTTTAAGCGACTATGACGCAGTTAGCCAGCTTGTCTGGAAATTCTAAAATAAATTGTTTAAGCTATTTAATTAATGAATTAAGTTTAGTAACACCTCGTACTCGACTCCGGCGACGGTCTCGGGTATGGGGGCGTTACATTTGGTGGTATCAGAGCAAGTTTAGTCGGTTCTCAGACTAACGTGTTGTATGTACGGGTTTTGCTATACATGGCATATATATTGTGATAGTGTGACGACTTCTGACCTTTTAAATGATTTTTTTATAGTAAATGGATCCCGATCCAGCTGTGGCTGATGATGTAGAGACTAATGCACCAGCTCCGGCTGAAGGGGCGGTACCAACTGAAAATCCTCCTCCTACTGTTGGTCAAGGAGGAGGAGAAGGGGCTCGGGAAGCCTTTCTCCAGATGATGAATGCCTGGTATACTGAGTTCGTTCATACAAACCCGAATGCACAACCTCCCCCACCTCCCCCGATTCCTCAACCTGTACCCCGATGCCTCAAGGTGTAGATCTGATGAAATTTCATAGAACTCTAGTTGACAGAATCCGTAAGCAAGGGGTCGAAGAATTCAGGGCAAATGTTGATGATGATGCCGAGAAAGCAGAGTTTTGGCTTGAGAATTCTATTCGAGTATTTGATGAATTGTCTTGTACACCTGAGGAATACGAATGCTTGAAATGTGCTATATCATTGTTGAGGGATTCAGCCTATCATTGGTGGAAGACATTGATTTCAGTAGTACCGAAAGAGAAAGTAACTTGGGAGTTCTTTCAAGAAGAATTTTGGAAGAAATACATCAGTGAAAGATTTTTTGATCAAAAGCGTAAAGAGTTTCTTGAATTGAAGTAGGGGAACATGACAGTTACTGAATACGAAAGGGAGTTCGTCAGGTTGAGTAAGTATGCTAGAGAATATATTCCTACAGAGGCTAAAATGTGTAGACGATTTGAAGACAGACTCAATGAAGACATTAAAGTATTTTTTGGGATTCTCGAATTAAAAGAAATGGTAGTACTTGTTGATCGAGCTTGCAAGGTTGAAGAACTACTCAAAGCGAAGAAAAAAGTAGAGCTGAGACTAGAAATTGGAAGAAAAGATCGATGAGCAGTTTATTCTCACAGTAATCCAGAAAATCTTGAAATATGAATCCTCGTTCTCAGGTTTCGGCCGGACAATCATATGGAAACTCTAATAAGCAAAATGTGGGTTTTAAATCCCAGGCTACTTACGTGGCTAGTGTGGGGAATTCGAGATTTGCTAAGCCCGAGTGCCAGCGGTGTGGTAGAAATCATTTTGGCCCGTGTAGAGCGAATGAATGTTTTCGGTGTGGTTCTCTGGATCATTTTATTAGAGACTGCCCAGAGAGAGTTGGGAAAGAAAATTTTCAGAGTGTAAAAGCTACTGGTGCAAACTCGAGGGGAAGATATTCGAGAAAAGCTGGAAATGAAGCAAGTACCAAGAATGTAGTCAGAGATCCAGCAGCTAAACCTGAAGCAAGGGCTCCAGCTAGAACTTATGCTATAAAAGAACATGAAGATGCTTTATCACCCGACATGATTACTGGTATATTTTCTGTTTATTATGTTAATGTTATTGCTTTGGTTGATCCCGGTTCTACTCATTCATATGTGTGCATGAAATTGGTGTCTAGTATGAATATACCTGTTGAGTACACAGAATTTATGATTAGAGTGTCCAATCCATTAGGAAAATGTGTGATAGTTGATAAAGTATGCAAGAAATGTCCTTTAATGATTCGGGGTCATTACTTTCCGGTCGGCTTGATGTTGTTGCCGTTTGATGAATTTGATGTTATTTTGGGTATGGATTGGTTGACATTGCATGATGCTATAGTAAATTGCAAAGAAAAGGTTATAGAATTAAAGTGTGAAAGTGGTAAAATTCTGTGGGTTGAATCAGGCAAATCAGAAGCATTATCTAGTGTGATTTCTTCAATGTCGGCTCAGAGATATTTGACGAAGGGTTATGAAGCTTATTTGGCATATGTAATTAATACAAAAGAAATTGAAAAGAAAGTTGAATCAATGCCAATTGTGTGTGAATTCGCGGATGTATTTCCAGAAGAGTTGCCGAGTTTGCCTCCAGTCAGGGAAGTAGAATTTGGTATTGAGTTGATACCAGGAATAGCTCTGATCTCGATTGCTCCGTATAGAATGGCACCAGCAGAGTTGAAAGAATTAAAGTCGCAATTGCAAGAGTTGACTGACAAAGGCTTTGTGAGACCGAGTTTTTCACCTTGGGGTGCTCCCGTGTTATTTGTGAAAAAGAAGGATGGTTCTATGAGATTGTGTGTTGACTATCGGCAATTAAACAAGGTGACAATCAAGAACAAGTATCCGTTGCCAAGAATTAATGATTTGTTTGATCAGCTGAAAAGAGCGACATGGTTTTCAAAGATTGACTTGAAATCTAGTTACTACCAGCTGCGAGTAAAAGAGTCGGATGTGCCTAAAACTACTTTTAGAACAAGGTACGGTCATTATGAATTTTTAGTTATGCCATTCGGGTTAACAAATGCTCCTGCTGTGTTTATGGATTTGATGAATCGCATATTTCGGCCATACTTGGACAAATTTGTCGTGGTATTTATAGATGACATCTTAATTTATTCGAAAGATGAGACAGTGCATGCCGAGCACTTGAAGATAGTTTTGCAAACTTTCAGAAATAAGCAGTTATATGCCAAGTTTAGTAAAAGTGAATTTTGGCTTCGGGAAGTTGGACTTTTAGGTCACATTGTTTCAGGTGATGGTATACGGGTTGATCCTAGTAAAATTTCAGCCATTGTTGATTGGAAACCACCGAAAAATGTAACCGAAGTTAGAAGTTTCTTGGGGCTAGCTGGGTATTATCGCAGTTTGTAAATGGATTTTCTATAATTGTTGCTCCTATGACTAGACTACTCTGAAAGGATGTTAAATTTGAGTGGACGGAAGAATGTCAACAGAGTTTTGAAGAATTGTAAAAGTTATTAACTAAAGCACCAGTATTGGTACAACCTAAATCAGGTAAAGAATTTGTGGTGTATAGTGATGCTTCTCGAAATGGCTTAGGATGTGTACTTGTGCAAGAAGGAAAAGTGGTGGCTTATGCTTCGAGGCAGTTAAAATCTCACAAAAGGAATTATCCGACTCATGAATTGGAATTGGCTGCTATAGTGTTTGCTTTGAAGATTTGGCGACATTATCTGTATGGTGAAAAGTGCCGAGTATATACCGACCAAAAAAGTCTTAAGTACTTGATGTCACAAAAAGACTTGAATTTAAGACAGCGAAGATGGTTGGAGTTATTGAAAGATTACGAGCTTGTTATTGACTATCATCAGGGAAAAGCGAATGTGGTTGCCAATGCTTTAAGCAGAAAGTTGCTATTTGCTTTGAGAGCTATGAATACTCAGTTAAAGGTATTAGATGATGGTTCAATTTTAGCAGAGTTAAGAGCAAGACTGATGTTTTTACAAGAGATTTGTGAAGCTCAGAAAAGCGGTGAAGATTTGCAAGCCAAAAGAAAACAATGTGAGGTTGATACGAGGTCAGATTTCAAAATCGGTTCTGATGGTTGCTTGATGTTTAAAAACTGGATTTGTGTATCGAA
Source organism: Gossypium arboreum (assembly GCF_025698485.1). NCBI lineage: Eukaryota > Viridiplantae > Streptophyta > Magnoliopsida > Malvales > Malvaceae > Gossypium > Gossypium arboreum. The sequence goes on along the minus strand of NC_069071.1, from coordinate 98,334,841 downwards.
AATGATGAGTTGATTCAAAAGATTTTGCATGAAGCACATAATGGGTGTTTGGCGGTTCACCCGGGCAGTACGAAAATGTATAATGACTTGAAGAAAATGTATTGGTGGAGTGGAATGAAAAGAGATATCTCTGAGTTTGTATCAAAGTGCTTAATTTGTCAAAAGTGAAAGCTAAACACCAAGTACCTTTGGGACTACTCCAGCCTATCATGGTTCCTGAATGGAAATGGGATCAAATTACTATGGATTTTGTGTCAGGGTTGCCGTTAACTCCAGGGAAGAAAAATGTCATCTGGGTAATAGTTGACAGATTGACCAAATCAGCTCATTTTATTCCGGTACGTACAGATTATTCTCTTAATAAGTTGGCTGAATTGTATATTAGTGAGATTGTTAGACTTCACGGAATACCTTTGTCAATCATTTTGGATAGAGATCCGAGATTTACTTCGTGATTTTGGAAAAATTTGCAAGAGGCATTAGGTACGAAGTTGAATTTCAGTACAGCCTTTCATCCACAAACTGATGGACAGTCAGAGAGAGTGATTCAGATTCTTGAAGACATGCTCAGATGTTGTGTATTGGAATTTCAAGGTAGTTGGGAAAGATACTTACCGTTGATAGAATTTGCCTATAATAATAGTTATCAGACGAGTTTAAAGATGGCACCTTATGAAGCATTGTATGGTCGTAAATGTCGGACGCCATTGTATTGGACTGAACTCAAGGAAAATCAGATTTATGGAGTTGATCTAATAAAAGAAACTGAAGAAAAAGTGAAAGTGATTTGAGATTGTTTGAAAGCTGCTTCGGATAGACAGAAATCTTATGCGGATTTGAAACGAAAGGAAATCGAGTTTCAAGTTGGTGATAAGGTATTTTTAAAAGTATCTCCATGGAAGAAAGTTCTTAGATTTGGACGGAAGGGCAAGTAGTCCGCGTTTTATTGGATCATATGAAATAATTGAAAAAGTTGGACCAGTAGCTTATCGGTTAGCATTGCCATCTAAATTACAGAAGATGCGTGATGTGTTCCACGTATCTATGCTACGTCGGTATCGTTCGGATCCTTCACATATAATTTCACCGACAGAAATTGAGCTACGACTGGATATGACTTACGAAGAAGAACCGATTAAGATTTTAGCTCGAAAGGTCAAGAAACTAAGAAATAATAGTGTCACTCTCGTGAAAGTATTGTGGCAAAAATACGGGGTAGAAGAGACTACATGAGAACCTGAGGAAACCATGAGAAATCAATACCCACACCTGTTTACCGGTAAGATTTTCGAGGACGAAAATCCTTAAAGGGGGGAGAGTTGTAATATCCCGAATTAAGGCCTAACCGGAATAGTGGTTTGGTGACCACAAATCTGAGATAGAAATAATTTGAGGTTTATGATATGATTGCATGATTGTGTGAAAATTTCGTGATGAAATTCTATGCATAAAGTGCGTAAGTTGAAATTAAGGACTAAATCGAATAATTTGCAAAACTTGCATTCTAGAAGTTTTTAGTATGAAATTGCTTTGGAATATTAATGAGGAGGTCTTAAATAGCAATTTGACCAATTTCTAAGTTTATGGACAAAAATTGGACATGGATGGAATTTTTGAAAGTTTAGTAAGGAAGGGCATTTTGGTCATTTGGATATTAAATGAAATAAAATGGGAAAAACAACACAAAAATGATCATCTTCTCCATAAGTTGATGCCAAATTTTGCTCTCCACCATAGCTAGGGTTTCAACACTTTTAAGCCTTGATTGTAAGTGATTTCTATGCCCGTTTTTAATGATTTTTATGTTTTTGAAATCCCGGTAGCTCGATTTAGCTTATGCTAGCAATAATTCAACCTAGGGTTCATATTTGGAAAAATACCCATAGGTGAAATTTGTGTATTTTGGTGTTTTGATAGAATATGAGGTTTTAAATTATGCTAGACAACTTGTACTACTCGGTTTTAAGTGAAAACAAGTAAAAGGGCTTAATCAGTAAAAATACCTAATATTCATAAGTACATGTTAGAGTGTGAATTTGATGTTGACATAGAAGGAAAAAATGATCATCATGTCATAAAACATAAGAAAATAGGATGAGATTTAATTTACGAGCCTTGGGGCAAAAGTGAAAATATGTGAAAGTTTAGGGGCAAAATGGTAATTTTGCAAAAGTTTGTATTAGGGCCTGTTTTAATGAATGAATGCATTAAATAAATTAATTTGGCATTATAGATCAAGAGAAACGAGATTCAAGTCGCAATCGAGGGAAAAACAAAGTTTACGAGGAATAGACTCGATTGCTAATATTTTGTATCGAGGTAAGTTCATGTGTAAATAAGGTAACATAATTTTTATTTTAAGTGATTTAATGTTATTTATATGACATGATACTTATTATCATGGAATATGATGTTTTGTGAATTATTATTTGGTGATATGCAAATTATGTGAACAACTTGATAAGTATGAGATGTTAGCAAGTATCGGTTTCTACATTTCGAAGAAGGCGATCAAAATGTGTAATTGAAAAGAATCTCGTTTGAACCTTGGGAATAGATTAGGGTACAAGTGACATGTCACTAGGATGGTTCAGTTTCGAACTCATTGAGTTGAGTCCGAGTTCGTGAGATGTAACTAGGCGTCCGAACTCGTTTAGTTGAGTCTGAGTTCACTTATGGATGCGAACGCCCGAGCTCGTTGAGTTGAGTCCGAGTTCGTTTATGGGCGGGTTACATGGTAGCTTGGCTACATAGATTTCAAAAGCTATTGAGCTTGTTCAGCTATGAATATAGCACTTATGTGCACATTATCCGTGTATCCGAAATCATATTCTGATGTGTTCAACGGGAGATCTCTAATAGAATAAGGAGAATGCCTAATACGAAGGTGACATGCTGGTAAGTGTGGTGAATAAGAAAATTTCACAGGTATGTGTTTAAACCCTCGGGTTGAGAACTTAGTATGATGAAATTGTAGTAAGATATTAAATGCAAATGTAACATGAATGTCTTAGTGCTGTTTATGCAAATAATGTTTATGCTGAATGGCATGATTATGTTACTTGTTATTTGCATGTGAAATTACTAAGCATTTATGCTTACTCCCTCCTTTTCCTTCATTGTAGTTTTGACAAGCCAGCTTGAGAATCGGGATAGGTCGAAGGCTCGCTCACACTATCCGAAGACCTAAATTGGTAAAATGGCTTGTATATTTTGAGTATGGCATGTATAGCAATATACTCACTTTGTGTAAAAGATCATATATGGTTATGGTTTGGTAAAAAAGGGTTTGTAAATGATTAGCTATTAGAATGACTAATCAAGTTTATATATGATAACTTGTATACTTTATGTCTTAACTAAACCATGAAAATCCTTGGAAAGGTAAAATTGGCCACAAAACAGAATCAGACAGCAGCAGTGATATGAATTTGAAAAATCACTAAAAATAGTTTAAATGGAATTCAAAGGATGAATAAGTTATGAAATCGAATCTTGATGAGTCTATTTTCATATGGATGGAACAAAACAGGTAAATGAGTTATATTTTATGAGATATTTAAGTTTTGGTGGAACAGGGTTAGAGTGGTCTCTGAATCCTCTATTCTAAATTTAAAAATTCACCATAAATTGTAAAAACATAATTAGAAGTCATGTTTTATATTTATAGATTTATTATTGAGTCTAGTTTTATAAGAAACAAATAGAATAGTCATTGAAACTTTGTACAGGGAGATATCTGATTCGTAATACACAGGGGTCAAGTAGTCGAACACTGAAATAGGGGAGACTTTAATCAATAAACTGTACTAATTAGCTCTACCAAAAATTCTAGAAAAAAATTAGTAGATAGATATATGAGTCTAGTTTCAAGGAAAATTTATGGATCTTAATTTCGAGTTTCAAAACTCGAGATATGAATTTTTAAGCGACTGTGACGCAGTTAGCCAGCTTGTTTGAAAATTCTAAAATAAATTGTTTAAGCTATTTAATTAATGAATTAAGTTTAGTAACACCTCGTACTCGACTCCGGCGACGGTCTCGGGTACAGGGGCGTTACACTGTTACCCTGTTCTGGTGACAAAAAGGGGTCTTGTTACATTTAATGGTATCAGAGCTGTTTAAGTTTAGCCGATTCTCAGGCTAAATCAAGCTCAAAATTGAGTCTAAATGTACATGCCATAATTGAGTGGAATTAAGTCGGGATTAGATACTAACATATTTGTTTGTTTTTGTTTTTTAGTTAAAGATGTTAGATTAATATATTGCTGATACTGATCAAGAAATGTACACTGGAGATGATGAATCATATGAAAGGGATGAAACCGAGTCAGTAACACTTAGTGTAAATTCGGTAAGAAATCAACCACCTAATGTTGAAAGAGGTAATGTTAGAGAGAGAGAGATTCATAGCTATTTAGGGTTATAATCGATGCCCTTCAAAGAGTAGCAGGAACTGTATCTACCATGACATTTGCACCTACTACCTGACGAGCCCCGATTAAAGAACTGCGTAAGTATGGTGCCACAGAATTTTTGGGCTTAAAGGGAGTCGATCCTTCTACTACTGAAAATTGGATGGAATCAACAAAAAGAATTCTGCAACAGCTTGAATGCACTGCTAGGGAAAGTTTATTATGCGCTGTATCTTTATTACAAGGGGAGGCTTATGCATGGTGGAAATCGATAATTCGACATATACCAACAAAACTAGTAAACTGGGATTTATTTCAAAGAGAATTTTAGAAGAAATATGTGGGTGAACTGTACATTGAAGATAGAAAATAGGAGTTCTTGATGTTAAAAAAAGGTGAAATGTTAGTAGTTGACTATGAAAGAGAATTTTCATGACTTAGTAGATATGTAGCTAAATTTGTACCAACCGAAGCTGATAGTTGTAAGAGATTTTTACAAGGATTATGTGATGAACTACGTGTGCAGTTGTTATCTCTCAAAATTACAAAATTTTTGCAGATTTAGTTGAAAGAGCAAAGATGGTTGAACAAGTACTGGGTCTTGACAAAAATCTTGAAAATACTCATCTGATTGGCAAACGTACTGGAACTACTAGTTCAACTCCGCAACCTAAAAGATTGAAAGAATCTCATGGTAACTGGAGACTGCATTTTAGATCAGACAGAAGTGAAAGAAATTGTGGAACGCATATGACAGTTTCTACTAGAAGTGTACGGGGTCCATTACGAGATATTGAAATACCAGATTGTGAACAATGCGGGAAGAAACATAGAGGTGAATACTGGAAATTAACTCGAGGATGTTTCTATTATGGATCTACAGAGTAATTCATTAGAGATTGTCCGAAGAATGAAAACGATGCACCTGTTACATCATAGAGATCAGTGCCAACTTTTAGAGGATGAGGATCTGGCAGAAGTGGTTCATTTTCCAAAGGTGGTGCAAGAAGAGGAAGTGATATAACTACTTAACAATCAGAAGCTAGAATACCAACTCGAGCATATGTCGTGCGGAGACGTGAAGAGAGTGATGCACATGATGTGGTGATAGGTATATTTTTATTGCAATCAAACCTATTTGTGTTTTAATATATCTGGGATCTACACACTCATAGGTAAATACAAAGTTAGTTGAGATGGGAAATTTAAAATCTGAAACATCTAAAGTATCAATAGCAGTGTCTAGTCCATTGGGGAAATTTGTGTCAGTAGATTAGGTGTGTAAGAGGTGTCCTCTAATGATACAAAACATAATATTTCCTGTTGATCTGTTAATAATGCCATTTGGCGATTTTGATATAATTCTAGGAATGGATTGGTTATTTGAACATGGGGTGATTTTAGATTGCTATAAAAAGAAGTTCACTGTTCAGAGTGAAAGCGACGATAAGATTGAGGTAAATGGTATTCGAACCAGTGGGTCAACTCGTATTATCTCAATGATTCAAGCTTTTCTGGGTTGTGCAGCTTTTCTGGCTTATGTTATTAATTCAAATTCTGTTGAAAGTCAATGCAGTAAAATTAGAATTGTTTGTGAATTTCCTAATGGTTTTCCTGAAAAATTGTCAAGATTACCAACAGATCGAGAGGTTGAATTTGCAATTGAAGTTTATCCTGGTACAGCTCTGATATTAATACCCCCATACTGTAGGTCACCTACCGAGTTAAAAGAATTGAAAGTGCAGTTGCAAGATTTACTGGATCAAGGATTCATACATCCTAATATTTCACCTTGGGGAGCTCTAGTGCTATTTGTTAAAAAGAAAGACGATTCAACGAGGTTGTGTATAATTATCGACAATTGAATAAGATGATGATCAAGAATCGATATCTGTTACCTCGTATTGACGATCTATTTGACCAGTTGAAATGAGCTTCTATGTTTTCAAAGATTGATTTGAGATTGGGTTACTACCAGTTGAAGGTGAAAGAAAGTGATGTACCAAAAACAACATTTTGTACTAGGTATGGCCATTATGAATTCTTAGTAATGCCTTTCGGATTGACAAATGCTCCAACTATTTTTACGGATCTCATAAACCATATTTTTCAACCGTATCTGGATTAGTTTGTGGTGGTTTTCATTGATGATATCCTGGTTTATTTGAAGTCTAAATCTGAACATGCGCAGCATCTCATAATTGTTTTGCAAATATTACGAGAGAAACAGTTGTATGGAAAATTAAGCAGATGTGAATTTTGGTTATCAGAAGTTGTATTTCTGGGACATGTGGTTTCAACAGATAGAATTAGAGTTGATCCGAAGAAGATTAAAGCAATTGTTCAGTGGAAATCACTGAGAAGTGTGTTACAAGTATGTAGTTTTTTGGGATTGGCTGGTTACTATTGGAGATTTGTAAATGGATTTTCAAATATAGATGTGCCGATGACAAAGTTGTTGCAAAATAATGTTCCATTTGTTTGGGATGATCAGTGCCAAGAAAGTTTTGAGAAGTTGAAGCAAATGCTCACTGAAGAACCAGTTTTAACTTTGCCAGAGTTGGGAAAAGATTTTATTGTGTATAGTGATGCTTCTTTGAACGGTCTCGGATGTGTATTGATGCAAGATGGAAAGTTGATTGCTTATGCATCTCAACAATTGGAACCGCATGAACATAACTATCCAACACATGATTTGGAATGAACTGCTGTGACTTTTTGCGCTAAAAATCTAGAGACATTACTTGTATGGTGAGAAATGTTATATTTATACCGATCATAAAAGTCTCAAGTATCTTCTATCTCAAAAAGAGTTTAATTTGAGACAGCGTCGGTTGGTAGAACTTTTAAAAGATTATGATTGTGTTATTGATTATCATCCGGGAAAGGCAAATGTTGTAGCTGATGCATTGAGTAGAAAAACAACAATTGAATTACGAGCAATGTTTGCACAACTCAGTATCAATGATGATGGAAGTTTGTTGGCTGAATTAAGAGTTACACTGGTGATGTTTGATCATATCAAGTCACCACAGTTAGAAGATGACAGGTTGATGAAGAAAAGAGAAATGGTTTAGAATGGCATGTCAGGAAATTTCAACATTGATGATCATGGTTGCTTGAGATTTCATAATCAAATTTGTGTTCCAGCTGTTTCTGAACTGAAAGAGTTGATACTTCGTGAAGAACATAATGGTTCTTTTGCGATGCATCTGGGTGGAACAAAAATGTACCATAATCTACAAGAATCTTATTGGTGGCTAGGTATAAAAAGAGATATAGTTGAATATGTAACTAAATGCTTGACTTGTCAAAGAGATAAAGTAGAGCATCAAGTTCCTACTGGACTACTTCAGCCTATTAATATTCCTGAGTGGTAATGGACTGTATTACGATGGATTTTGTAACGGGGTTACCATTGTCAACAAACAAGAAAAATGCTATTTGGGTGATTGTTGATCGGTTTACAAAGTCAGCTTATTTCATAGCAGTCAAAACTGATTAGTCACTTCAGAAACTTGCTAAAGTTTACATTCGAGAAATTGTGACACTGCATGGTATACCTATATCAATAATTTTTTTATTGGGATCCGCGATTCACATCGAGATTTTTGAAGCAGATACATGAATCTTTGGTTACACAACTCAACTTTAGTACAGCTTTCCATCCATAGGCTGATGAACAATCTGAGCGAGTTATTCAGATTTTGGAAGATATGCTTCGTGGCTGTGTCATTGATTTTGAATCAAGTTGGGAACGCTATTTATCGTTGGTTCAGTTTATATATAATAATAGTTTCCAATCAAGTATTTGAATGGCTCCGTATGAAGCATTATATTGTTGTTGATGTTGATTACTTGTGTGTTGGATGGAATTGAATGAAAGAAAAATGGTTAAATAAGAGTTAATTCAAGAAACAGAGAATACTGTTAAGAAGATTCGAGAAATACTGAAGACAGCTTTCGACAAACAAAAATCATATGCAAATTTGAAATGTCGGGACATTGAGTATTCTGTTAGAGATAAGGTATTTCTTAAAGTATCGCCTTGGAAGAAAATCTTGAGAATTGGTCGAAAGGGAAAGTTGAGTCCTCGTTTTATTGAGCCATATGAGATTGTGGAAAGAATTGGGCCAGTTGCTTATCGGTTAGCTTTGCCTCCAAAACTGCAGAAAATTCACGATGTTTTTCATGTTTCAATGCTCAAAAGATATAGATCAGATCGCTCTCATGTTATTTCAACATAGGATATTGAAATTTGACCTGATTTATCATATGAAGAAGAGTCTGTTAAGATATTAGCACAAGAAATGACAAAATTGCATAATAAACAAGTACCATTGGTAAAAGTATTATGGCGAAGTCATAGTATTGAAGAGGCAACTTGGGAACCGGAAGAAATTATGAGATCTTAGTATCCGCACCTCTTTTTAGGTAAATTTCAAGGATGAAATTTATTAATGGGGGAGAATTGTAATGACCCAAAATTTTACAGTAATTGGAAAGTGTATTTTCGTGTCACTGTTTTCATAAAACGGAGTCGTAAATATTTATTAAAAATATTTACGAAATCAGTGGTGTGATTAATTAGGTTTTGGTCAGTGAATTAGTTTGAATTAAGGTTAATTATATATAAGGATTAAATTGAATACAATGTGAAAGTTTAATTATAGAATAAAGAAAAGTAAAGAGACTAAATAAATAAATAAACCAAATTTTGACAATTGTGTGGTAAAAATAAAATACGTGTAATAAATACATACATACATATGTAATACATATATGTATTTACTTATTATTTAAGAAATAAAAATTATTATGTCAATACAATATTATACTAATATAATAAACATAAAGTAAAATAAATAAATAAAAGAAACAAAACAATAAAAGAAAGAACAGAAGGCAAACAAAACAGGGGAGAAAAAGAGAGAAAGAAAAAGAAAGGAAAATTAGGGTTTTAAAGGCTTGAAGTTGAAGTGGTAAGTCAATTTAATTCATTTTCTTGTAATTTTTGAGTTTTTAGGATCCCAAAACAAAATACTAATTGATTTATGTTAGAATATTGAAAGTTAGTGAATTTTAATGTAACATTTCTGACCCGAATCTGTCGTCAGAACAGTGTTTCGAAGCATTACCAAAACTTTCATAACATTTTACAAATAATTTATGTAAATTACCATTCATTAACCAAGATCATTCAAAACGTCCCTTAATTGGACCCTCGAGGCCCAATACGAGCATTAGAGTTGATTTGGGACTTAACCGGGGACTCTTTTCCGCTCTAATTTAAAACTTTTCAAATATGTATATCCTTTCCCTTAAACAGGCCTTTGAGACCTAAAACATGCCTTGAGGCGGTGCAGGACAAAACCGAGAACGTTTGATAAACTTTGGGCACCTTGGAAAATTTCTTTCAACTTGAAGTGTCACACGCCAGTGTGACTTGGGACACGCCTGTGCAATCACCCCGTGTCCAAGACTTGAGCATTCTTTTAAATTCACACGGCCAGGACACACGCCCGTGTGTCTAGCCCCTGTTCATTTAATAGACTTACCATTTTAGATACAGGGGACACACGACCATGCCACACGCCCACGGGTGTGGCCCGTGTGTCACACACGGCCTAGGCACATGCCCGTGTACCCAACCGTGTAGACCCTATTAGGCTATTTTCCAAGCCTATGGTCACCCCCTTTTAACACTTATACTTAATGAATATTAAAAACAGAGTAAAACATAATTATGCTCTCATAAATGATCTTTGCAAAAACTCATTACATGGAAACCTCATATAATTGATTTCGTGCATGCTAGGTTATTTCCCATCTTATATTTATGTGTTGTCATACCACTTTAATACATTCAAGATTGGCTCGTTCTTATGACTCATTACCAATTGGAATTTAACCATTGCACATGATTATAAACTTGCATGGAAATTTTGTAGATCATAGCCTACTTCAAAACAAGCCGATCTCTATGGCCATAAACAAAAAGATAGATTTACCTTTACAAGCCTTCATTTGGCAAATCAAATGACACATATAAAAAAATACTCAAAAGACCTATACATGCCATTGAACAATTTAGAAATGTCTTTATACCAAAGCTAGTCTATTTGATAGTATGCTGACTCTCTAACCGTCTTCCAATCTTCACGAGTTCTCGAGCTCTGTGAGGGATAGGGAAAAAGAGAAGTAAGCATTTCATGCTTAGTAAGCTTGAATAACCGAAAAGTAAACTTACTAAGTAATTAGCATGCAATCAAATTGGGCAATAAATTCAATGAGCATACGATGACTTCCCTACCACTTACACTAAATCAATGAGTTAGTCACATAACAATGCACTCTGAGAGTTATCTTAGATAAGCTCATCATTCAACATCTTATTTGTCTGTGTATATATATATCACATTAATCTCGTTAAGTTTCTAGGAAATCTCGATGGAATATCCATTTATCGTCAATTCATACAGTGATTGTTTCAGATATGCACTCTCGCGAACCTCACATCTTATGGCGGGATTACCAGTCCAAGCTAAATTCCCTATTTTATGAACTCATAAGGTGATGTCAAGATTATCAGTTCAGGCTAAATCCCTTATAATGACAAACACCTTTATTGAGCTCGGATCTGAATTACCAGTCCAGGCTAAATTCAGATCCTAATCGGATTACCCGTCCGGGCTAAATCCATAATACACACATATTCTTTGGGACGCTCGACCATTCAAAGGAACACCCATCCGGGCTAGATCCTTTTATAAATGAGATCAACAGATTACCCGTCCGGGCTAAATCCTTACTGCAACACATGCAGGACCTCATTACACATGTCAATCATGGTTTATCTATATAATTCCCTTTTTAACCTCAACCGAGACATTTATCACAATTCATACTTAAGCATGCATTTCATAGAATTTCATGTTATTAATAAATGCAATCATCATGCATTCATAAATCATATAATTAGGCACATTGACTGTTTACTTTATGTTATCCGAACTTACATGTTATTCGTTTTGATGTGTTTCGGTTATTCCGAAACCTTTCGCTTTCCTCGATCTACCTTCGAAATTTGTTCCTTGGGGTCCATAACAATAAAAATAGATCATTAACCCTCCACATTATACATTTCAAGTCTAAATTCCACTCTCGGTCCAAATGACCGTTTTGCCCCTAATCTTTCACATTTTTACGATTTAGTTCCTAGGCTCGTATAATGAAACGCATGCAATTTCTACCTTACTCAAGCCTAGCCGAACACTTTTCCCTCTTATGGTAGCCCACATTTTCCATTATTTTCACATTTCTACCACACATTTTACAACTTTTGCAAAAAGGTCCCTTTAGGGGTTTTTCATGAAAATCACCTAGGAAAAGTTATTTAACACACCTCAAACTTTCATATTCCTCCATAAAACCTCAAAATAAAAGTCACTCATGCATGGGTAAATTTTTAAACATGAACCCTATCATGAAATATGGGTAGAAATGGAGAGAGTAAGCTACCGGGCTCTCAAAATTACAAAGAATATTAAAAAGGGGCTTGGGAGCACTTATTAATGAGCTCGAAAAGCTTGGGAAACCTAGCTATGGTGGCTTAGGAATTTTGGCTGGAAAAGTGAGAAGAATGGTTGATTTTTTCCTTCTCTTTCTCATTTTATTTTATTAATATGCCAAATGACCAAAATACCCTTAAGCCCTTTCTTTGAAATTTCATCCATGCAAGCCCATTTTTGTCCAAAAACTTAAAAATTGGGCAAATTTCTCCCCAAGACCTTCTGTTTTATAATCCAAAGCAATTTCATGCAAATTGCTTCTAGAACCCAAGTTTTACAATTTATTCAATTTAGTCCCTAATTTTCCAATTGGGCACTTACTTAAAGAATTCCATCATGAAACTGTAACACATGCATATTATCATATTCTAAGCCTCGTAATAATCATAAAATAAATATTTTGATGTCAGATTTGTGGCCCCGAAACCATTATTTCGACTAGGCCTATATTTGGGGATGTTACAAGTGATATGAGTGAGTCACATGAGAATAAGACACAACTCTGGGATTTTTCAGATAATGATATAAATAACCCCCACTACACTTAAGATATACATTGTCCTCAATGTACAAAGATATATAATAGTGATATAAAGATAATATCAAAAGAAAGGAGAGAAGTGAAACTGCCCTGAAATTGTGGATGTAATCCCTGGATTAGTGAGAGCGAGAATTGAAGATAAAGCTGAAGGGAAGGCATGATTCTGAGGGATAAATGAGAAGACACCACTGTGAAAGAGAATGAAGGGAATAATTTGATAATAATCATAAAGATAAGTAGAGTTTAATAATATAAACATGAGTCTTCAAAAATAAATAGAAATAAAAGTAAAAATAAAAATAATATAAGTATAAAAAAAAAGGCATGGCCGTGTAGCCCAACACGGGTATCACACGCTCGTGTGGCTCGCGTCTAGCCCGTGTTTATTGTGAAAGAAGAAATCGTCACACGGTCTGAGGATACGCTCATGTGTCTAAGCCTTGTGGTTACATGGTCGTATAGCACGACCGTGCGCGATATGGTTCGCTTCTTCAATGCCCATGTAAATATGCGCACGCTCGTGTTCTTTTGATAGTATCAACCACGGGTGGTGGGCACAGGTGTGTCGCACGCCTGTGTTAATTTGGTAGGATTGCCCAAGCCCATGTCGCACAGCCGTGGCAACTTATCGAATCCCGTGTTTTGGGAAGAATTTTGCTCTGTTTTCACACGGTCGTATAGCACGGCCGTGTCGTTGCCCGTGTTATGAGCACAGCCTAAAACACACCTGTGGGCTAGGTCGTGTTCATCCCTGTTAAATGTCAAAATTCCCTGCAGATATCCTATAAACGGTTAAAGAAAAATTAAACCCTATTTAGTGAGGTTAGTGCTTGGGTTGCCTCCCAAGAAGTGCTTATTTAGAGTCTAAGCTTGACTCTACCTTTTGGGTATATTTAGGGAAGTTCGTGGAGTCGTAGCTCCTCTCTATCATCTTTAAAATTCTCATCATTGTAAAGTTTGAGATGATGTCCATTTACCTTGAAAGTGCCTTGTGATGGGTGACTTACCTCTACTGTGCCATATGGAAAGACAATTTGAACTATGAAAGGACCTGACCATCGTGATTTAAGCTTCCAAGGGAACAATTTGAGCCTCGAGTTATATAACAGGATAAGATCTTCAACTTCAAATTGCTTGCGTTGTCTTAAACGAGCGTCGTGGCGGCGCTTCGTTGCTTCCTTGTATGGGCGTGAATTTTCATATGCATTGGTTTGCCACTCATCTAACTCGTTCAACTGCATCAACCTATTTTTACCTGCAAGTTTGGGATCAAAGTTTAGAAATTTTATATCCTATAATGCCTTGTGTTCTAACTCAAATGGTAGATGACAACTTTTTCCGTAAACAAGTCTGTAAGGGGATGTTCCTATAGGGGTTTTAAAAGCAGTTCTATAAGCCATAAAGCATCATCTACTTTCATCGCCCAATCCTTCCTGTTTGATTCTACTGTCTTTTCTAGGATATGTTTGAGCTCTCAGTTTACTACTTCGACTTGTCTACTAGTTTGAGGATGATAGGGGTAGCTGTTCTATGGTGAACTCCATATTTCTTAAGGGTCTTATCAAATTGGGTGTTGCAAAAATGGGTACCCTTATCACTGATAATTGCTCTTGGTGTTCCAAATCGAGAGAAGAGATTCTTAAGGAATTGTTCTACCACTCTAGCATCATTAGTAGGTAAAGCTTAGGCTTCCACCCATTTAGACGTATAATCGATGGCTACTAATATGTATTTATTCCCAAACGAGCTGGGGAATGGTCCTATGAAATTAATACCCTATATATCAAATATTTCACACGAGAGCAGGTATGTTTGGGGCATTTCGTCACATTTAGAGATACTACCTGTTTGTTGGCATTTATCGCAAGTAGCAACATACCTGATGGCGTCCTTGAAAAGTGTGGGCCAATAAAAACCTGATTCAAGTATTTTATGTGTTGTCTTATTTCCACTGTAATGCCCTCCAGTTGGTCCTGAGTGGCAATGTTCCAAGATATTCAATGCTTCTAACCTTGTAACGAATCTCCTAATGACTTGATCTACACATATATGGAAAAGGAAAGGGTCATCTCAAAAGTAGTTTTTCACATCAGTAAAGAATCGCTTCTTTTGCTGATTTGTCAACCCTTTTGGGATAATGTTAGGGGCTAATAAAATTGCAATGTCTGCAAACCAAGGTACCTCAGAATCAGATATAGCAAAAAATTGTTCTTCAGGAAATGAATCATTTATTTCAACTTCATCTGGCTCTTAGGTACTTGAATTTTCGAGCCTGGAAAGATGGTCGGTTGCGAGATTTTCTGCGCCTTTCTTATCCTGAATCTCCAAGTCAAATTCCTGCAATAACAGAATCCATTGAATAAGTCGAGGTTTTGCATCAGTCTTAGTTAAAATGTAGTGAAAAGCAGAATGGTCAGTATAAATGACAACTCTAGACAATATTAGATATGGCCTAAATTTATCGAATGTAAAAATCACAGCTAGCAGCTCTTTCTCCGTGGTGGTATAGTTTTCTTGTGCGGCTGTCAAAGTTTTGCTAGCATAATAAATAGGTTGAAAATGCTTGTCTCTTCGCTATCCCCAAACTGCACCTACTGCAAAATCACTCGCATTGCATATTAGTTCGAAAGGTAAATTCCAATCAGGTGCGATTATAATTGGAGCATTAATCAATTTATTCTTTAAAGTATTAAATGCTTCTAAACATTCCTGATCGAAATTAAAGGGCACATCCTTTTCTAGTAATTTAATTAAAGGCTTAGCTATTTTTGAAAAGTCTTTAATAAATCTTCTATAGAAACCAGCATGTCCTAAAAAACTTCTAGTAGCCTTAACCGAACTAGGGGGAGGTAGTTTTTCAATTGTTTCAATTTTAGATTTATCAACCTTAATCCCTTTACAAGAAATTTTATGTCCTAACATGATACCTTCTTGAACCATAAAGTGACATTTTTCCCAGTTAAGTACAAGGTTAGTTTCCTCACATCTTATTAAAACTCGTTTCAAATTTTTAAGGCAAAGATGGAAAGAGTTATCGAATGCCGAGAAATCATCCATAAGTACCTCCATGATGTCTTCTATGAGTTCGTCAAAGATGGTCATCATGCAGCGCTGAAAAGTAGTAGGAGCATTACATAATCCAAAAGGCATTCTATGATAAGCAATCGTACTGTATGGACATGTGAATTTCGTATTTTGTTGATCTTCAGGAGCTATTGGGATTTGAAAGTAACCGGAGAGTTCGTCTAAAAAGCAATAGTACATATGCCCGGATAATCTTTCCAACATTTGGTCAATGAATGAAAGTTGGAAGTGATCTTTTCTCGTGGCGTCATTCAGCTTCCTATAGTCAACGTAAACTCTCGAACCTGTGACTGTCCTTGTTGGGATTAATTCATTCTTCTCATTGGTTACAACAGTCATACCTCCTTTCTTAGGAACAACCTGCATCGGACTTACCCAAAAAACTGTAAGAAATAGGATAAATTATTCCAGCATCTAGGAGTTTAATTACCTCAGTTTTAATAACTTCTTTCGTGTTGAGGTTCAGTCGTCTTTGAGCTTGCACACATGGCTTATAATCATCTTCCATTAAAATTTTGTAGGTGCAATAAGAAGGACTGATCCCTTTAATGTCAGAAATTTTCCAAGCTATGGCTCTTTTATATTCTCTTAATACTTGGAGCAATTCCTCTTTCTCCTTAGGTTGCAAGTTAAAAGCAATAATCACTAGTAATGTAGAATTATTTCCAAGTGATTTGGCAATTGTTTAAGTTCCAGTTCAGGAGGTTCTTCAATAGAAGGTGTTTGCTTAAGTTCATTGTTTACCTTAATACCCTCATATTTTGGTTGTCTTGGGGAGGGTTCATTGGAATTTAGTTTAGCTTTTATCTTACCTATCTCAGAATCATCATCATCATCTACCTCCTTTCCTTGAGTAAGACACAGTTCCAACGTGTCATTATGTACGATTTCCTGAAAAGAATCTTGAGTAGCATGATCAATAGAGTCAATAAAATAACGTGAGTCATCCTGTTCCCTAGAAAATCTCATGGCATCATAAATTTTAAAAATGATCTCTTCGTCACCTACTCTAAGTACCAATTTACCATCACCCACATCAATAACAGCTCTAGCAGTGGCTAAAAATGGACGCTCTAAAATTAAAGGCACTTCAATATCTTCATCCATGTCTAGCACAACGAAATCAACAGGGAATATAAATTTATCTACTTTTACAAGTACGTCCTCTATAATACCCCTAGGATATTTAACAGATCTATCAGCTAGTTGGATACTCATTCTAGTGGGTTTAGGTTCCCCAAGACCAAGTTGTTTAAACATTTAATATGGCATCAAATTAATGCTAGTGCCTAAATTAACTAGTGCCTTATCAACATTCAAACTACCAATTAAGCAAGGAATAGTAAAACTTCCTGGATCTTTCAGTTTAGTTGGCAGTTTATTTTAGAGTATGACCGAGCAATCCTCATTAAGTTCCACTGTAGATAAGTCTTCAAACTTCTTTTTATTTGTTAGAAGCTCTTTTAAAAATTTTGCGTATGTAGGTATCTACGATATAGCTTCAACAAAAGGTAAGTTAATATGTAGTTGTTTAAAAAGTTTAAGAAATTTACTGAATTGTGCATCCATGCGGTCTTTCTTCAACTTTGCTGGATATGAGATTGATGGTTTATATTCCTTTGGCATTGTATTGTCATCGTTTTCGAGTTTTACTTCCTCTCTTTCGTTTCTGTCAGCTTCTTGTAGTGGCTTCTTTTCAGATCAGCTAAAACTTTCCCACTCCTTAGTGTAACTGCCTAAACATGCTTTTTTGGATTGGGTTCGGTGTTACTAGGTAGACTTCCTGGTGGTCTCTCTGAAATCATCTTAGCCAGTTGTCCAATTTGATTCTCGAGCCCTTGGATCGATGCTTGCTGATTTTTAAGTGCAGTTTCAGTGTTCTGAAAACGGGTTTCTGCTACTAAAATAAATTTTATCATCATCTCCTCAAGGTTTGGCTTTTTCTCTTGCTGGTAAGGTTTTTATTGGAAGCCTGGAGGGGGTGGTGGTCTCTAATTCCCTTAGCCTCACCATGAGAAATTTGGGTGGTTCCTACAACCTGTATTGTAAGTGTTACTATAAGGGTTATTTTGAGGTCAAAGATTATTACCCATTTAATTTAATTGCTTGTTTTCCATATTGTGGTCATAGGGTGGGTATCCTGAATTGCTCGTTCCTCCTCCACTTTCATCGCATTGTATTACTGGGTGAACCTGTGAAGAACCAAGTAGATCATCAATTTTTCTATTCAAAAGTTCTACCTGATTAGAGAGCATAGTGACCGAATCGACGTTAAAAACGCCGGCTACTTTTGTCGACTTTATCCTCATGACTTGCCGTTGATAATTATTCAGTGACATCTCTTTTATAAATTCATAAGCCTTTTCAGGTGTCTTATTATTGATAGTTCCACCAGCAGCTGGGTCAATCATCTGTCTAGTCGAAGGATTTAGGCCGTTGTGAAAAGTTTGAACCTGTAGCCAAAGTGGTAACCCATGGTAAGGGCACCTTCTCAATAGATCATCGTATCTCTCCCATGCATCATAAATGGTTTCTAAATCCATCTGTACAAAAGAAGAAATATCATTCCTTAATTTAGCTATTTTAGCCGGCGGAAAGTATTTAAGCAAAAATTTTTCGGTCATTTGTTCCCAAGTGGTTATCGATCCCCGTGGTAACGAGTTCAACCATTGTTTAGCCTTATTCCTCAACGAAAAGGGAAACAACTGAAGGTAAATGGCATCATCAGAAACGCCATTAATCTTAAAAGTGTTGCAAAACCCCAGAAAGTTTGCCAAATGAGCTTTTGGATCCTCGTCCTGCAAACCATCAAACTGAACAAACTGTTGTATCATTTGAATCGTGTTAGGTTTCAGTTCAAAATTATTTACAGCAATAGGAGGTCTAACTATAGTCAATTCAGTTCCTATTAAATTACGTTTAGCATAATCATAATAGTACGAGGAGCAGGATTCTGATTTATTAGACTTGTAGCAACCACAGGAGGAAGCTGATTATTCTGATTTTCAGCCATCTCCTCGGTTGTAGTTTGACTATCGTCCTTTTGCACTTCCTCTATGTATTGTAGGCTTCACATTATTTCTCTTCGGTTTCTGCGAGCTGTGCTTTCGATCTCACTATCAAAAAGTAGAGGTCCTAACGGGTTTCTTCTAGTCATAAACTATAAAAACCTACTAGAAGCAAATAAAAGAAAATTTTAATGATTTAAGAAAAAATAATTTAAATCGCAATAAAAATAAATGGCTAAAGTAACAAAAATTAAGTGTTCCTAATATTTTAGTTCCCCGGAAACAGCACCAAAAACTTAATATGATGTCTCGTGGTAAGTTTTATATTTATGATTGATCGCACTTGAAAACTAACTATTATCACAATGAAGGCAAGCGTACCTATCGAATAGTAGTATAGTTTATAGCAAGACCGAAATGTTGAACCCACAGGAACTAAAAGTACTAGTATTAACTCTCTTTTTATTATCTAGCCTAAAAATAAAGGGGTTTGTTTTATCTAAATTAATTAACTAAACTAAGAATGCATAGGAAGAAAATTGGGGAAATATTTTTGGGAAAACCTGATTGATTTGGACAATACCCAAGGGAAAATCCACCTAGACTTCACTTGTTATTTGACTCTGAATCAGACGATTTATTTAATTGACTTGATCCGTAGAAATCCCTATTTTATATTATTATCTCTCTTGAGACTAACAACTTCTAACCCTAGGTTGATTAATTGAAAACTCTTTCTAATTAAAACCCCTAGTGTTGCATTAGCTCGATCTATAAATTCCCTTATTAGGTTTGACCCTAATTCGGCAGATTTATGTCGCCCTATGTCTAGACGTGCAATCACTGCTTAATTATGTTAGATCTACTCTTAGACAGGGACTTTTGCTCCTCTGAATAAGCACATCAATACTTGAATCAATATCCTAGAATATTAAAGCAAGAATTAAAAACACATAATTAAGAACAAATCAAGTATTTGTCATATAATTCAAAAAATAATAACAAGATCCGTCTTAGGTTTCATCCCCCTTAGGTATTTAGGGGATTTAGTTCATATATGTAAAAGAAAACATCTCAGAAGAATGATGATAACAAAACATAAAGAAAACCCAAAAACCCCTGAAGGAAATTGAAGGGAGATCTTCAGTCTTGAAGAAGAATCCAGCTTCTGAGATGGATCAATCGGCTTTTTTCAAGCAATTCCTTGCCTCCTACTCCGTGTTCTTTCTCTAGGTACCTCCTGGGTCTTTATTTAGGCTTTAGAATGCTTCAAAACCCTTAAGAATGACCTTTTCTGAATAGAACTAGACTTGGGCTTGATAGGGACACGCCCGTATGGGGTGGCTTAGGCTGTGTTTAGAGTCTATTAAATACACACGACCGTGTGGTCTACCTATGTGAGGAAGTCCAGGCCATGTTGATTTCCCACGTTGACCCATTTTCTTTATTTTTTGGCCTGTTTCTTGTTCTTTTTACTCTCTTATGCTCACCTAAGTATAAGACATGAAATTAAAGGATTAGGAGCATCAAATTCCACAAATTTAATGATAATTCATCCAAAAATGTGCTTAAGCATGGGATAAAATATGTATAAATTATGACTTATCATGTATGAATGATCTAATGAAATTGGCTTGTGATGATTTATTGAAAGTTTGGTGATAGCGTTATATCTCGGAAGTCCTGAGTGACCTTGAGGAGTGCTTAGGATTTAGATATCATGACACTACGATTAATGAGAGCCAGTGTAAGACCATGTCTAGGACATGGCATCGGTGTTGATATGATAGCTAGTGTAAGACCATGTCTGAGACATGGCATTGGCATTGATATGTGTGCCAGTATAAGACCATATCTGGGATATTGCGTCGGCCTCGGTATGTGATTTCATGTAAAATCAAATCTGAGATATGACATTGATATGAAATTTCCTGTAAGACTAGGTTTGGGACATGACATCGATGTGAGGTCCCGTGTAATACTAGGTCTCAGACATGATATCGATGTGAGGTCCCGTGTAAGACCATGTCTGGGACATGGCATTTGCACCAACGTGAGATTTCATATAAGACCATATCTGGGATATGGCATCGATATGTAGACCCATGTAAGACCATGTCTGGGACATGGCTTTAGAATTCTATGTGGTGCATGATGATTACGAACGTCCTTTAGTATTCTGGGTGATTCAACGGGCTATTATAGGGGACTTATTTTACTACATTTAAATATGGCATGTATAGGGGACTTAGTAATTTGTTATACGTGTCATATTTGTTAACCAAAGCAATGGCTCATTTTGGTATATTATTCCATTTTGTATATGACCATGAAATATGGTTCATAATGATTACTGGGTTGAAATCCATAAATATTGTTACATGCATGAGATGTGTTATTACTTTTGTGGTATGTACCAAATGGTTGATAAAATATGGAACTTATGCTTGACGGGTAAATGATGTCGATTGGCATGGTCACTATATTAATAAAGGTAAAGAAATGTATTGAATGAACTTAACAAGTTAAGGAGTCCTAATTAGGTATACTTGATATGAATTTATCATGCATGAGTTAAAGCTATGGATGTCAAAGTAACCCTTTTATGCCATGACAACCACCATTGGCATGTGAGTGTGTGTTGGGGTTGTTAAGAGTGACAAGAGGGCTTGGAAAATAGCCTCAAAGTTGTCCACCCGGGTAGACACATGGACATGTGTTTAGGCTATGTGTCCCCTGTACCCTAGTGTTACAAGTTACTATGCATGGTAGTAAAGACACAAGCAAAGACACGACCGTGTGTCTTAGCTATGTGGATGACACAGCCTTAGGACATGGGCGTGTGCCTAGGCCGTGTGAAGTCTGCACCTTAAATGCAAAAATTAAATTTGCCACACAGCCTAGCACACGGGCGTGTGACTTGGCCGTGTGATCTTAAATTTATGTTGACGTCATAAACAGAGAGTTACACGGCCTGGGGACATGGGCGTGTTAATGGCACACGGGCATGTCTTTGTGTCCACACGGGCGTGTGACCCTGTTTTATGAAAAGTTTCCTAAATTTCACAGTTTAATCTCGAATCATCCTCGATGTATGCTTTGGGCCTTGTAGGCCCGTATTAGGGACGATATACATGTTTATGTACAGTTTTGTGTTCAAAAGAAATTTTATGGGTCTGTTATGTATGTATGTTTACGTTTTAGCCTAGTAATGCCCTGTACCCATCCTGACGATGGATACGGGTAAGGGGTGTTACAAAACCACCAAGAAATGTGTCCGAAGTTAGAAGTTTTCTGGGCTTAGCCAATTATTGCTGATGATTTGTAAAAGGATTTTCGATGATTGCTACTTCTATGACGAGATTGTTGCAAAAAGACGTCAAGTTTGAATGGTTTAAAAAATGTTAGTAAAGTTTTGAAAAGCTAAAAGCTCTATTGATCGACGCACCAGTTTTAGTGCAACCTGAATCAGGAAAGGAATTTGTGATTTATAACAATGCGTCACTGAATGGGCTAGGATGTCTATTGGTGTAAGAAGGCAAGGTGATAGCTTATACCTCGAGACAATTGAAGCCACATGAGAAGAATTACCCGATGCATGATTTGGAATTAGCCGCTGTTGTGTTTGCTTTAAAGATATGGTAACACCATTTGTACGGTGAGGAATGTCATGTTTTTACCGACCATAAAATTTTAAAGTATTTGAGGACTCAGAAGGACTTGAACTTACGACAACGAAGATGGCTCGATTAGTTGAAAGATTATGAGTTCGTGATTGACTATCAGCCGGGTAAAGCGAATGTAGTCGCAGACGCCTTGAGTAGGACGACTTTGTTTGCTTTGAGATCATTGAACATGAGATTGACATTATCCGATGATGGTACTATTCTAGCCGAGTTGAGAGCTAGGTCGATGTTTATTTAGCAGATTTGTGAAGCCCAGAAATGTGACAGTGAATTGTAAGCCAAGAGAGCTCATTGTGAATCGGCTAGTGATTCAAATTTTCATGTTAGACCTGATGATTGTTTGATGTTCCGAGGTAGAGTTTGTGTACTAAAGAATGATGAACTTATTCAGAAAATTCTTCATGAAGCGCATAGTGGTTTCTTATCTGTGCATCTGGGTAGTACGAAAATGTATAATGACTTGAAGAAAATGTATTGGTGGTCGGGCATGAAAAGAGATATCTCTAAGTTTGTTTCAAGATGTTTGATTTATCAACAAGTGAAAGCTGAACACCAAGTGCCTTTGGGTTTACTTCAGCCAGTGATGGTACCCGAATGGAAATGGGATAGGATTACGATGGACTTCGTAACGGGTTTACCTTTGACTCCGAAAAAGAAAGATGTCGTCTAGGTTTTTATTGATAGATTGACGAAATCGTCTCACTTTATACCGGTACATACTGATTACTCGCTTGATATGCTAGCTAAGTTGTACATTGCCGAGATTGTGGGATTGCACAGAGTGCCTATTTCTATTATTTCAGATAGAGATATGAGGTTTACTTCGAGGTTTTGGAAAAAAGTTGCAAGAAGCCTTGGGTATGAAATTGAATTTTAGTACTGCGTTTCATCCACAGACCGACAGTCAATCTGAAAGGGTAATTCAGATACTTGAAGATATGCTTCAATGTTGTGTTCTAAAATTTGAGGGTAGTTGGGAAAAATATCTCATTGGTCGAATTTTCCTATAACAACAGCCATTAGTCAAGTATAAAATGGCACCTTATGAGGAATTGTATGGCCGCAAGTGCAGAACGACTTTGTATTGGACCGAACTTGGTGAGAAATAGATTCACGGGGTCGACTTGGTTAAGGAAACCAAAAAGAAAGTAAAAGTAATTCGAGATTGTTTAAAAGCTACTTCCGATAGACAGAAATCATACGCAGATTTGAAAAGAAAAGAGATTCAACTTCAAGTTGGGGATAAAATGTTTTTGAAAGTATCTTCGTGGAAGAAGATTCTCAGATTTGGCCGTAAAGGCAAGTTCAATCCAAGTTTTATTGGGCCATATGAAATTATTGAAAGAATAGGGCCAATGGCATATCAGTTAGCCTTACTAACAGAGTTGGAATGGATTCATAATGTGTTTCATGTGTCGATGTCGTGATGATATCGTTCCGATCCTTCACATGTGATTTCTCCAAAGGAGATTGAGATTCGACCAGATATGATGTACAGTGAAGAACCGATTAAGATCTTAGCTCGAGAAGTTAAACAGTTGAGAAATAAAAGTATAGCTCTAGTGAAAGTTGTAACACCCCTAACCCATATCCACTGCCGAAACGGGTTTCAGAGCATTACTAGAATTTGCAGATCACTTAAAAAATTTCAATTAAATACTTACCGATTCAACGCATCATATAAATAAATATATTACCATTCAATCAATAGCTTGGACTTGTCTAAGCATCAAACAACAACATTGTTAGTATACTAGTACATATTTCATATAATTCAACATTGATATACTTATTTTCTCGACATGTCATACTTGAGTTTAATAACTGTCTTAACTTACATAATTTCCTTGTATCAACATATCAAAGATAATCATATATGTACATGTCATGAAACATATCATTCTCTTACCGTTTCTTCATAAGTATATATCATTCATTTCACTATATCAATATTTCATGCCCTATCATTTCTATATATTTTATGTATATTTATTCTGATAATAGGTTATATCAAACTTAACATAAATTATATTTCATGTACCTATACTTATTTCGTTTATTTATCTTCATAATTATTTCATACAACTATTTTGTACATATATTTCCATATGCCAGTTCTTGTAAGCATTTTACACAACCATTTTGTATAACCATTCGTCATGTGATACATATTACCTGAATATCAATTGTTCAACAGATGTCATAGCGTCTCCCATCCACAGTCTTATTTATCTCTAGTATAATGCCATAGTGTCTTTCAACTATGGTCTTACTCATTTCTTGTCATGCTGCCATGGTATCTTTCAACCATGGTCTTGTTCATTTCATGTCACGTTGTCATAGTATCTTTCAACCATCATCTTATTCATTTCCCGTCATGTTGCCATGATATCTTTCAACCATGGTCTTATTCATTTCATGTCACGTTGCCATGATATCTTTCAACCATGGCCTTACATATTTCATTTCATGTTGCCATGGTATCTTTCAACCTTGGTCTTACAGATTTCATATCAGAAAGCACACTCCCGCGAACCTCATCTTTACAGCGGGATTACTAATCCAGGCTAAATCCCCTAAAATATAAACTCATAGAGCATTGTTGGGATTACTAGTCCAGGCTAAATCCCCTGCAACGATAATTTCTCTAATGAGCTTGGATCTGAATTACCAGTCCAGGCTGAATTCAGACCCTAATTCGAATTACCCTGTCCGGGCTAAATCCATTTTACACGTATTCTTCAAGAAGGCTATATCAGGATAGGATCACCCGTCCGGGCTAGATTCTTTTTACCGTCAATTCCTTTTTAGAGATCTATCGAATTTTTCTTTCATTCAGCCGGGATTTCTTCCCCTTTTTATCAAAAATATCAATGTTTTATCAATTTTCATATAATGTATATTTAAATCATATTCACATCAATAACATACATTTCAAGTATTTAAGAATATAATTCAAGTTACACGAACTTAACTGGCGTAATTGCAGAAATATCAAGATTCAGGAGCATTTTGGTAATTTACCATTTTCCCAATTTTCACCCAATTTTAAATTAATAATTTCATTCAATTTAGTAATTTAGATAATAAAACAATTTATTCCCTTCAATTTGGTCATTTTTGAAATTTTTACAAAATTGCCCCCAAAAGTTTTACTTTTATTCAATTTAGTCCTTGAGCCTAAAACATGCAAATTAACCATACTAGCTGAATATTCATATATATTTTTCTCCTCCTCCTCTCCATTCCACATCCTTAATGTATATAACATGCTTATAAGTAACATTATCTATAATTTCACTATTTACTTATATGTATATTCAAAGCTGTTCATCCGCGTTATAGTCACTAAATTATTTTTATCTTAAGATACAGAAATAAAAATTAAGATCCATTAATTTTCCATAAAATTAGACCCACATATATTCCTACCATAAAATTTTAAGAATTTTTGGTTTAGCCAATAAGTACAGTTTATTCTTTAAAGTTACCCCTATTTTGCTGTCTGATAGTTCCGGCCCTTCTTCGTTAAGAATTAATTATCTCCTCTTACGAGATTCAGATGATGTTCCACTTATTTCTATTGAAAATAGACTCATTAAGGAT
The DNA here is from genome assembly GCF_025698485.1 of Gossypium arboreum. Lineage (NCBI taxonomy): Eukaryota > Viridiplantae > Streptophyta > Magnoliopsida > Malvales > Malvaceae > Gossypium > Gossypium arboreum. The sequence continues at coordinate 98,308,930 of NC_069071.1, read as the reverse complement.
TTTATACACATAAATTTAAGTCATTAGTTATTTTTCTCCAATTTTTGATGATTTTCCAAAATCAGAATAGGGGAACCCAAAATCATTCTGACCTTGTCTCACAATATTTACTATATCTCATAATTTACAATTCCATTTCTTACACCGTTTCTTCTATGAGAAACTAGACTCAATAATATTTAATTTAATATTTTATTAAACTTTTAATTCCATTTCCAAAATTTTTGGTGACTTTTAAAAGTTAGACCACTGCTGCTGTCCAAAACTGTTTTAGTGCAAGATATTAATTACCATGTTTATAACACCCTTATTTTCTTTTTCTACACTATTTCTCATCACTTTTTCTTAGTTTCTCTTCACTAACATATCAAGAACATAGGACCATATATAAGGAAACTCTACATTAACATCAATCCCATGCTTTTTCAATAATATCAAACTTAAAAATATATTGAAATCATGATGTTCTTACCTTGTTCTATTGATTTCAATCTTCATCTTCATTTTCTCTCTCCTTCAACTTCCATTTCTTAAATCCAACTTGATATTCTAACTTCCCATAGTCTCGTCAACATTTTTCTCTCTTGCTAGCTATGAAAATTCTTTTGATTTTTGAGTGAAAATGGTGAATTTTTTTATAGAAGGACCAAATTGTAAAGAAAGCAAAACTTTCTTTCTTTCTCTCTTCCTCTGCAAAACTTTCTTTCTTTCTCTCTTCCTCTCACGTTAGTGCATAGGAAAGATGATGAAAATTCTTCATCTTTCCTTCTTTTTATACTAAATAAATAATAATAAAAAATAAAATATCTCATTAAAATAATATTTATCTAATTAAATAATTATAAAATATTATCAACATCATCATTACTTTCTAGATTTCTCTCTCTCTTTCAATTGACCATTTTCCCCTTTATTATCTTTTAAAATTCTATCATTGAGTCATCATTTAATTTGGTAAAATTGTAATTTAGTCCCTCATAGTTCTTCACCTATTCAATTTGGTCCTAATTCATCCATTTCCCTTAATTTCTAGATCATTCCACTCTTAAAATATTTACGCTATTGGTTCTTCAACTTTTTCATATTTACACTTTAATCCCTCAAATTTTGAGTATTTACTCTTGTGCAACAAAACTTTTCTCACTTTTACAATTTAGTCCTTTATTGAATTAATATATCATAATATACTTCCCAATATTGATATAACTCAAAATTTCCCTTTTTGTCACTTTATTTCCTTATTTTACTATACCAAGGATAATATCTTACTGTAAAAATTTTCGGGGTATTACAAAAGTTTTGTGGCAAAGACACGGTATTGAGGAAGCTACGTGGGAACTAGAGGAGGCCATGAGAAAATAGTATCCAAACCTCTTTTCTAGTAAGATTTTTAGGGACGAAAATCTCTAAAGAGGGGAGAGTTGTAACAACCCGATTTTGGGGCTAGTTGGAACAGTGGTTTCAGGACCACAAATCTGACATAGAAAAAGTTATTTTTATTACATTTTTATGGTCTATAGTTTCACGGGATGATTTCGTAAAAATTTCATTCGAAAATTTTGACATTTGGGCACTCAATTTAGTAAAAAGGACTAAAAAGTGCAAAAGTTGAGTTCTACATTTTAAAGGTGTCCTATTGCTATGATATTTTAAATTAGAGGTCCTTATATGATAATTAGACCATTCTCTATTTTTGAGGACAAAAATGGGCATGGATAGGTGAATTTTGAAAGAAAGGCATTAAGGGCATTTTGGTCGTTTAATAAATAAATGAATTAAAAGGGAAAATCAAGTCAAGATTTTTGTCCATCTTCTTCACTATAGCCGAATTTTACAAGCTCTCTATAGCTAGGGTTTTGGCCACTTTCAAGCTTGATTGTAAGTCCATCCTAGCCCCGTTTTTAATGCTCTTTATGTTTTTGAAGTCGTTATCACCCGATCTTTCTATTTCTACCATTATGTTGAAGTAGGGTTCATGTTTAAAAATTTACCCATGTGTGACATGCATGTATTTTGATGTTTGATGAAGATATTGTATGTTTAAGGTGTGATAAACAACTTTTACCAAGTGATTTTTCATGAAAATACTTAAAAAGGACCTCTTTGTAAAAAGTTATAAAATGGGTAGTAAAAATCTAATTTGATGAAAAATTTGGGCTGATATGAGCATCTTTATGGTTTGGCTAAACTTGGGTAACAGAGAAATTGAGTGCATTTCATTTTACGAGCCTGAGGACTAATTTGTAAAAATGTTAAACTTTAGGGGCAAAAAGGTAATTTTGTCATAATGTGATGTTTGGAATAATTTGAGTAATGTGAATATTAAATAAGCTAAATTTGCTATTATAGATCAAGAAAAACGAAGTTCGGACCTTGATCGGGGAAAGAATAAGGTGTTTGATGATTAAATCCTTATCTGCTATTTTTGGTACCGAGGTAAGTTCGTATGTAAATAATAAATTATTATTTATGCTTTGATTGTGTCATTATTGTATGAATTTTAAATTGCTCTTTAAGTAAATTCGACAAAGTTTTGACATGTGAGAAATATTCCGGTTGAACCTTAGGAATAAATAAGATACGAATGTCATGACATTAGGGTTATTTGAGTTTACGTGTAAGACCATATCTTGGATATGGCATCGATATGAGATTTCGTGTAAGACCATAGCTGGGCTATTGGCATCGGTTTGAGATCCCATGTAAGACGGGATTATATGTGTGAGATTTCTCGAGTTTCCTTTAGTATTCCAAGTGGTTCAACGGGTAGCTTAACGGCCATGTTAAAGTTATGAAAGATTATGGTATGTTGTGGAAGATAATGGTATGTTGCAAGTTGGTACAGGTATGTACACAAAACTCATGCTTAATGAGCTCGATATGTGATAAACCCACGGGAAGGTTTGAATGAGTAAGTTACAATGTTGAGGTTTTAATATCATCTATGTCAAGTTTGATTATGAGATTTACAATGATACCTATGTTAATTTACTTATGTTAAAAATATGTTAAAATGTGTTTATGATGCCTATTATTTGCAAAGGAACTTACTAAGCTTTAAAGCTTACTCCCTTTCTTTTCCCTTGTCTTATAGTGTTACCAAGCTAGCTCGGGGATTGAAGACTGTCGGAGATCCACTCACACTATCAAATTATCATTTTGGGTACTCATGATTTCATTATTTTGAGTATGGCATGTATAGGAACTTGGTCATTCTGTTATGTGTCATATTTGATTTGCTAAATGTGTTGGCTTATAATGATTGATAATTCATTTTGTAAATGGCCATTAAAATTGGCTAATATTGGTCAAATATTTATGCATATGATGATGTTTTCATGGATATGGATTTTGCATGGTTTGAGATGATAAGTATGAGATGTTGTAAGTGATAAAACATAGGATGTAACTGATGTGTGAATGACTTGGTTGTGGCTGAAATAGTTGTATGTATATGCTTGAATTGGTGTTGGCTATTGTTGTGTAGGTCAGTGCAAGTAAGGGTGGAAAAATGGCTTGGTAAATAGCCTTAATTTTTTCCACACTGGTAGACACACGGGCGTGTGTCTAGGCCGTGTGTGACACACGGCTTGCCCTACGGGTGTGTGATCCGGCCGTGTGTCCCTTTCATCTTGAATTTTTAGCTTAAAATTGGCTACATGGGCAGAGAAAAGGCCGTGTGTCTTAGCCATGTGAAGGACATAGCCTAGGGACATGATTCTGTGCCCAGGGCGTGTGAAATCTGCACCTATTTTATGAAAAATTTTAAAAATTTAATCACCCACATGGCCTAAGCACACGGGCGTGTTACTTGGCCGTGTACTTCAATTTGTTGATGACATCATAAGCAAAGAGTTACACGAGTTAGGGACACAGGAGTGTGTGTCCACACTATTGTAACATCCCGGTTTTGGGCCTAGTCGAAAAAGTGGTTTCGGGACCATAAATTTGATGAGGAAAATTTTATTTTTATTATATTTTTATGGTCTACAATTTCACAGAATGATTTCGTGAAAATTTCGTTCGAAAATTTTGACATTTGAGCACTCAATTTAGTCAAAATGACTAAATCGTAAAAAGTGAAAAAGTTGAGTTCTACATGTAGAAGTGTCCAATTGTTATGAAATTTTAAATTGGAGGTCCTTATATGGTAATTAGACAATTGGTTCAGTTGGTGGACAAAAATGGACATGGTTAGGCATGTTTCCAAAGTTTTTCATTAAGGGCATTTTGGTCATTTAATTATTAAAATGAATTAAAAACAAAATTAAAAGCCAATTTTTGTCCATATTCAACCTCTTAGCCAAAACTTGCGCTTAGAAACCATGGCTAGGGTTTTTCAAGCTTCCAAGCTCGATTGTAAGCCTGTTCTAGCCCTATTTTTAATATTTTTACGTTTTTTCAATCCCCGTAATAAGATCTATCTATGTCTACCATTAATTTGAGCTAGAGTTCATGTTTAAAAATTTACCCATGTGTGACATGCATGCATTTTGATGTCTAATGGTAGAAAATGAGTGTTGGGTGTTAAATAAACGACTTTTACTAAGTGATTTTTGATGAAAATGTCTGAAAGGACCATTTTTGTAAAAGTTGTAAATGAGGTACAAAAGGGTGTTTTGATGATAATTGTAGTTTTCTATAGTTATGAAAATGGTTCGACTAGGCCTATAGAGTGAGAAAATTGAATAAAAATCACTTTACGAGCCTAGGGGCAAAAGTGTAATTTTAGCAAAGTTTAGGGGCAAAAATGTAATTTTGCCAAAATATGGTTTTTGGAACACATTAAATAATGTGACTAATAATTAGACTAAATGTGATATTATAGATCAAGGAAAACGAGGATTGAACCTAGATCGGGTGAAAAATGGAAAATCGACGGTTAGGTTCCTTTTTGCTATTTTGGTGTCGAAGTAAGTTCATGTGTCAATAATATTGCAATGCTATAGTTGAACTGAAAATTCTATATTATTATTGCACGAATGGCATGATTTAATATATTGAAAAGTGATGAAAGAATGGTATATAAAAATTGTAAGAACAATGATATATGACTAGTAGCACATGAAATGTTGGATGGTTCAATCATTGATGGCTTGCTATATAATAGCTGAATATATTGAGAATTTGATATAACATGATGTTTTATTAAGTTGGATAACTTGTGAAAGAGTGAAAAGGAAGGTAAGTTTGTATGTAAATAATATATCGATTCGTTTTTATTTTATTATCTTTTGTTATTATATGAGATGTAGCTACCTATAGAATGATCACTTGATGTAAATTATTAATTGAAATTGGTTATGGATGAATTGGAAAAAGGTTGAAAAGTGAGGAATTTCCCGGTTGGACCTTCGGAATAGAAAAGATACGAATAATCCGTTGAGAGAAGACATGTGTAGTACTATGTGCAGCTTACTATGTGTTTAAAATGGTTTTAGGTCACGTGTGTAGTACTAAGTGCAGGCTACTACGTGTACCAGATTGTTAGGTCGCATGTGTAGTACTAAGTGCCAGCAACTATGCGTACCTGATAGCTTTGATCACTGTGTAGTACTAAGTACAGGGTACTACGTGTATTTGACGATTTTAGGTCACGTGTGTAGTACTAAGTGCAGGCTACTATGTGTACCAGATTGTTAGGTCGCATGTGTAGTACTAAGTGCAGGCTACTATACGTACCCGATAGCTTCGATCACATGTGTAGTACTAAGTACAGGCTACTACGTGTATTAGATGGTTAGGTCAGTGTGTAGTACTAAGTGCAGGCTACTACGTGTACCAAATTGTTAGGTCGCATGTGTAGTACTAAGTGCAGGCTACTATGTGTACGAAAAAGCTTCAGTTACAAGGGTGGTAATATGTACAGGCCACTGGGTATCTGTTATTTTTCCGATGAGTTCAATGGAAAATTTACTAAGTGAAAATACATAAGAACATGACTATATGATGAATAAGTGAAGGTTCATGTGTGTAAACTTATGAGCAATGTGCTCGATATGTGATCGAACTTTGGTAAGATTGATATGGAGTAAGTGTTACAATGAAAGTTACTACAAAGAAAACATGAAAGAGTAAAATTTAGAAATAAAACAATTTTGGACAGCAACAGTTGTGTGACTTTGAAAAATCACCAAAAAATGGTGGAAATCGAATTAGAAGTTGAATAAGATATGAAATAAAATCTTGTTGAGTCTATTTTCATAAAAGAAACAGTGTAAGCAAAAGAATTTCATATTATGAGATATTTGAATTCTTGTGAGACAGAGTCAGAATGATTTTGGAATCCCCTATTCCGACTTGGGAAAATCACTAGAAATTGTACAAAAATAATCATGGGTTATAAATTATATGCTTAAAATCCTTAATGAGTTTATTTTCAAGGGAAATAGACTGTACTTATTGGCTAAACCAAAAATTCTGAAAATTTTATGGTAAGAAGATATGTAAGTCTAGTTTCTAGGAGAATTAGCGGTTTTTAATTTGGATTCTCATAGCTTCGGATATAAATAAATTAGTGACTGTGACTCGAGAAAACAACTTAACTAAACTTTTAATAATTATAGAGAAATTGAAAAATAGCATGTTAATACATTGCTTATTAGTTTTCATGCGAGCTTACTAAGCGTAAAGCTTACTCCTTCCTTTCCATTTCTTTTAGTGTTATCAGGTCGGCTCGGGGTTGGAGATCGTCGGAGGCAGTATCACACTATCAAGCCAATAACTTTGGAATATTGTTACATATGTTAGAATTATCAAGTGAGTGGCATGTATAGGGACCTATTTCTATGATATATGTTATTATGATTTGGCGAAATGTGTTGGCCTATTTTGAGCTATTGTATATGGCCATAACATGTGCCTTATTGATTATGGCTTGTAAGTATAGCTAGTCAAGCTATGATTTATTGCTTATGATGTGAAGATATGATTATGTTTTTCTGTCATGCATGGTTGACAATATGTCATGTGTGTTGAATGCATGTTTTATGACCATGAATTAAATGTGTAATATGGAGATAAATAATAATGCTTTGAACATGGAAGTTTGATGATAAGTTGAAATAAATTGGCACAAAGATAACTATGGTATGACTAGTCTTGGCTTAATATGGGAATGTGTAACACATGCATATTGAGAGGTAAATGATATGTTTGTATCATAATTGAGGATGTTGAATGCTATTGGAACCATGTATATGTGTGTGCATGTAAGGGTAACAAAAAGGCTTGGGAAATAGCCTAATAGTTAACTACACAGGATGAGAAATGCCCGTATGTCTCAACCGTGTGAGGGACACGGCCTGGTTACACGTGCGTGTGGCCTGGCTGTGTGGTTCAATTTATTTGCTGACGTCATAAACAGAAAGTTACACGGCCTGAGGACACGGGCATGCCCCTGTGTCCACACGGGCTTGTGACCCTGTTTCACGAGAAAAATTTCTAAATTTTTCCCAGAGCTTTCCAAAGTTTTTGGTTTAGTCCCAAACCCTTTCTAAAGTATGTTTTGGGCTTCGTAAACCCAAATAAAGGACTATGTCCATGTGATTGAATGTTTTAAAATATGAATGAAATTTTATGGCCCGATTTGCATGATTGTTTGCGTTTAAGTCCGCTAATGCCTCGTATCCAGTCCCGGCGTCAGACACAGGTAGGGGGTGTTACAACAACATACCCGCACGGGTGTGTCCCAAAGCCACACGAGCGTGTGATCCCTATTTGATGAAAAATTTTCCAAGTGTTGGGAAGTTTTCTAAAGTTTTCGGTTTAGTCCCGAGCCACTCCTAATGCACGTTTTGGGCCTCGTAGGATCGTTTAAGGGACGATATAAATGTTTTCGAAAAGTTTTAAATTTGAGTGGAAATTCATGTTTCGATTTTGAATATTTGTTTAAGTTTAAGTCTGGTAATGCCTCGTATCCTGTTCTGGCATCGAATACAGGTAAGGGGTGTTACAAATAATATTAGCAATTAACTTTCATCAAATCAACCCTAAAACCCGAATAAAATTCCATCCATCGGACTGTATTTGACAAATTCAACAAATTCAAAATTAATATTAATTTTATTCTATTAACAAAATCATGAAAAATTCAAACCTAATAATTTTAATAATTAACTTTTATCAAAACAACCTTAAAATCTAAATTAAATACTAAAAATTTGATATTGTTAGCTTTGGGTACAAAATATATATAAGTTTTTTTTGTGAAAAATAGGTATCAAATTGGAAAAACATAACACATAATACATAATAGAAAAAATGTCAAACTCGAGTACCAAATTATGCATCAAACCAAAAAGCATATAAATATGTTATGTATATATATATATATATATATATATATATATATAGAGAGAGAGAGAGAGAGAGAGCGCATGTAACACCCCAAACCCTGGCCTAGACATTATGATCGAATTTGAAAATATTACGAAAAAGGGTTTTGAGACAAACTTTCATGTTAAAACCTCTCGTATTAATTGTTCTAAAAGAGTCCACATTTTTAGAAAAAACTTATTAATATTCCTTTTAATGAAACCGTCATCATTGCCCTTTTATGTAAAACATAAATTTACAGTGAAAGTTTATAAGTCATTATTGTTGAAAACCGAGCTTATGTTTTCAGAAAATCATTTGTTCACATAAAACCATTGTTTTCGTGAATTTTTTTGTTGAAAACCATAGAATAAAAATCTAAACAATTTCAAAATCTATAAATTTAAAACCAACAGTCCAGAGTGTCCAAAAATTACAAACTCTCAAAATAATCCAGAATTTAAATAAAAACAGTTAATTAAAATAGTTCTCAAACTAGTGGTCACCGCTAAGACTCTGCCGCACGAACCCTCCTATGTCTGAGGATTACATGAACAGAGCAGAGAAACAAATGTTAGTTTTCATAAACTAGGTGTGCAACTTAATAGAGACACGCATACTCATAAATTCAGATTTCACAATATTTTAAAATGGAAGTGGACATAAGTCCTTAACAAAACTAGATCATATCATAATTGGATTATCAGAAACATACAGATATGCAAAGCCTTATCCCCATCCTCTACACATCACCTCCGACCATCCCAATACACCATGTGGGGTATAAAACACCCACCCATCCTTACACACCACATAGTGTCTTTACGACACTTATCAAAATAGTTTGCAGTCAAGTTGCTAATATATCGGTGAAATTTTGCATCATAGAACACTTCCTCCACATATACAAATCCCACCCCATACACATATGCAAATAACAGATAACAGATATAACAGAGTTAACATGTCCCGCATGCTTATATACAAATAACATACATGTTATTACGAACCAGTCAAATCATACATCTCAATATCTAAATGAACAAATCAGTCTATCAGAATAGCAGATATCCTGTATTAGGGTTTGTTTTGCCCTTACCGGCCCTACGGAAGGCCCACAGTTGATCAGAATAATGTGTGAGACCATAGGAAAAATTTCAGAATTTTGGGCCTACATGCCTGTGTGACCCACATGCCTAGATTGGCCATACCCGTGTGGGCCCACAAGCCCAAGTCGACCTAGCGTGTGTGACCCAAACAAACACACACTTGCCTATCACACAGCCAAGCACATATCCGTGTGGCATTGACAAGCCACTTTTTTAGCTTTCGCTGAACCTCGTTTTCTCGCGTTTTCGTTACACACCTGATTTGATTCTTATACAAAAGAAATCTCAAGACTACTGAAACAGACAATGAATCGGAAACACCTCGCACTCAATTCGCTAGAGAAGCACTAATTGTATCTTGCTTTTCCCTTAAACAAGAATTGACTAGATTTAACGACAATCCCCATTAAACACTAACTAAGAAATAGTAAAACCACACCTACTCGAACTTACCGAAACGAACGAAATAGAGATTTGCACAAAAGATGATGCCGAACGACAAAAGGGTAACCCTCGATTTGTTGTTTCAAATGCAAGAGGAGAGTAAAAAGAAAAAGAAAGAAAATTGTACAGAAAAGGAAAAAAGAACAAAAAACTAACGTGAAATCAAGAAGGGACTTTTTTGGAAAAACAAATTAAGATTAAACAAATTAATTAATCAAAATTTGAAAAAAAAAAAACTAAAATCCCCTATTAACTCCGCCACTAACAACACAGTCCCACCAAATCTGACATCTCAATCCATATCCAACTACCTCAGAATTTCAACTCCACCGAACCTCTGTCAAACAACTGAAGCAAAAATTGTCATCCATGTTTACACGGGGATTCAAACATGAAACCTTAGGGGAAACTAACACCTTACCACTTGAACCAGCAAGCTCATTCTGATATGAATTTACCAAGAATATAACATAAGCCCGCCTAAAAGGAATAAGGCTAAGACTAAAAATAACATATTTTTCAAAAGTGGGACTTAAACTCAAGACTTCAAACACACACCCAAAACACTTAGTCACTGAAGCAGATACATATTGGTGAAAAAATTTACAAAAAAAATTTAAACAATTCAGGGAATTACAGAGCACACCATACATAGAGCATGCCCTAGCCCAACCAAATATTTGACCCGAGATCTGACCTCTCTCTATTGTTCAACTTGCCCATTCACAATCGTCTGACCCGCCTATTTCCTAGCTCTTCTATCAAATACTCGCATGCTCGCCACTCATCTTAGTCCACAACGTATAGCCTAGATAACCAATGTCCTACTCGCATTCCCTGTGACAGCCTTAAAACGACCCTAGTCGAAATGTGGTTTCGGGACCACAAAACCAAGGCATAAAAATAATTTAATATTTATTTTATTGCCTATAATGTGTGTTAACTCATGTGTGATATTTTTTATGCTTTGATTTAGAATTATAGATGTGAATTTCACTAGAAAGGACCTAGTAATAAACTTTGAAAGTATGAGGGAAATGTGTGATGACTAATTAAAGGATGCATGCAAAACAATGGACTTGCATGTCAAATTTCCCCATAGCTAGTGGCCGCCATGACAAGGATTTATGGGCAAAAATCATGTCATGAAACATGTTTGGTAAATGGGTTATGATGGAAAGAATAAAATAAGGGTATGGAATAAACAATTAATGTTAGTAGATGAGAAACAAAAAAAAAAAAGTGTCCATCTTCCTCCATAGCTTGGCGAATGTCCTAAAGGAAGAAAGAAAAAATTTTGTTCATCTCTTTTCACTCTCTTGTTGGCCGAAAATACTAAGGTTAAGGAAGGAGTTTTGCTTCATACTTGGTTTGGAAGAGGATTAGGAAGAGGTTGGCTAAACTTGCATCAAGATTAAGGTATGTTTGAGGTTCATGCATGTTTTTAGTTGCTAGCTTAATGTTCTTGTTAGCCCATGGTTCAAATCCTTGTTATGTCATGGGAATGAAATTGACCAAAGTGAATGTGGTGTTAATGCCATTGCATGTTAAATAACAAGCTTGAAAGTGATACATGTGATGGAGGATTGAAGATTCTTAGATTTTCTTTTAGCATTTTTTGAATGAGATACTAAGTTCTTTGTTTCACCATGACCAAATTGAAATGGTGTGGTGTTGTGGTATTCGCCATGATATATCCATAAGTATAATTCATGCATGTTGCATGGTAAGTAAGATTTAAGCTTTGGAAATGTGTATATATTTGGATATAAGCCACTTGAGAATTGGCCCTTGCACCTACATGAATATATGTTTGCACATGATGGATTGGTATGACATATATACTAATTCAAAGTGTATATTTGCTTGTGATGATGTGTTGATTATGAAGTAAATAAGAGATGTGCAATGAATTACGATATGTAATGTGTTAGTAGTAAAATGTATGCTGTTTTTTTTGTGTGGTATTAAGTGTATATTCGCCACATGAGGGGTAATTAGTGTGCATGCATTCGGTTTGAGGCAAGCATATTGATGCCTATTCTTGGCTTAGAAAATTGGCTAAGAGGAATATTAACTAATGTGTTGAGTTCGATTTATGATTTCGTACATATACAACTTTGATGCCTAATGTATATAAGGGCCAAGTACTTTGAACTTCACGTTGATGTTTGAATGTATTGAATTGCTTGTTGTGATGTAAAATGTGCATGACCATTGTGTATTTGAGCTAAAGGATGGCCATATGACCATTTACACTCCTTGTCATATTCGCCATAAGCTATCATGATGAGATTTTAATAAGTTAAATTTGTGTAAATTAGCTCAAGAGCAAAGGGAGCTAAATCCGATAAAGGGAAGGAAAAAGTAGTTGAATAGCCGTCGAAATCGCTCGACAACATCCAAGGTAAGTCTTGAGTGATGACCCTACTTGAATTATATCAAAATTATGCTCCTTGTTTGTGTGGCCATTGAGCGAAATAGTAAAGGTTGATAGATATTTTGTGTTAGAGCTTTAGTAACGAAAATGAACTATGGACGTGTCTTGAATATTGATATATATGTAAGTGAACATTGGAAATATATCCGGGCTAAGACCGAAGGCATTCGTGCGAGTTGATATATCGGGCTAAGACCGAAGGCATTCGATGCGAGTTGATATATCCGGGCTAAGACCGAAGGCATTCGTATGCGAGTTGATATATCCGGGCTAAGACCGAAGGCCTTTGTGCAAGTCACCAAATCCGGGTTATGACCGAAGGCAATCGTCTTGAGTCGCTATATCCGGTTAAATCCGAAAGTATGTGATTCGGAAGTGAGCAATCTTGCTGTGAAAATTTCAGCTTATACACTTGTGAAAATTCCAGCAATGAGGTATGTTTGTATGTGCTTGTACTAATTGAATTCTTACAAGTAAGTATCGCTAAGTTGATAAACGAGCTACCGGCCTTGGGCTAAGTTGTTCTTTTGTGTATGAACATAAGGGTTGGTGATGTGAAATAAGTATGAGTATGGGAATGTGAATTAGTAAAGTGGTTTAATTAGCCATGTGAATAAAATACCTTAGTCAAAGCTGATTTCATTGCTTGAGACTTACTAAGCATTAAAATGCTTACCCGTTGCTTTGGCTCTCTGTTTTATAGGTTTATTTCGTTAGCTATCGGATTCGGGATCAAAGAAGTGAAGTCATCCACACTATCGAAGCCCCATTTTGGTACAAATTTTGGTTGAACTTTGAAATGGCATGTATAGGACCATCCTTTGTTGAAGGTCATGTACCTTCCGGTTTGTGTAAACTTGGATAGCCATGCGAAAATGGCTTATATCGTTTTAGCATAGAACTATAATCGTTTGTATGTTGACCCTTATGAGGTATGGAATTATTTTGAAACGATTAGCCATTGGAATGGTTAATCATGATCACGCTTTGTGCTATGTATGTAAAAGGGCCAATTGAATCATGGAAAGTATGAAATAGGTAAAGCCTACTAAAGGCAGATGCTGACAGCAGCAGTGACGTGGATGTGAAAAATCACTAAAAATAGTAGGAATGGTATTAAATAGCAAATAAATTATGTAAGTGTACCTTGATGAATCTACTTTCATATGGAAGAAACGAAATGGTCATATGAGTTATAAGTTAACAGATTTTAAAGTTCTTGTGAAATAGGGCCAGAACGGTTTCTGGATCCCCTGTTCCAACTTTGGAAAATCATTGTAAATTAACCAGAGATAATTAGGAGTCATTCCATATATGTGTAGATTCCTCTCTGAGTCTAGTTTCTATAGAAACAAACGGCATTAGTATTGAAGCCCTGTACAGGGAGATATCCAATTCGTAACGCACAAAGGTCAGTGTAGTCGATCCCTACAACAGGCGAGACTTTAACTAATAAACTGTACTAATTGGCTCGACCAAAATTCTAGAAAAAATATGTAGATGGACATATGAGTCTAGTTTCAGGAAAAATTTACGGAACTGATTTTCGAGTTGTAAAACTCAAGTTATGAATTTTGGAGCGACTAGTACTCAGATTGGCAGCTTGTCTGAAAATTGTCAATAAGTGGGTTGAAGTCAGTAACACCTCGCGTTCGACTCGTGACGGTCTCGGGTTCGGGTGTTACAATTTTATTGGTATCAGAGCTACGGTTTAGTCGATTCTAGGACTACCGTAATGCGTTTGGGGTCTAGCTATACATGCCATTTTATGTGATTATATGATAGTGTGGTGATTTACGGCGTTTGAACTTGTGTTTATTTATAGTAATGGATCCGATCCCAACCGGCGATAGCGATGATGTGGAGAGTGTGGCGCTGCTCCGCACAAGGGACAGCTTGGCGGACTCTCAACCTGTTGCTAACAATCCGAATGACGAGGCTAGACAAGCCTTTTATAGCGTGATGAATGATTGGTTCAACCAATACATTCGAACTAATACTGGGTGTTCCACAACCTCCATTCCCAACAAACACACCCCGCACCTACAATGCCTCCGTAATTGACCAAATAAGGTCGAATAAGCCCCAGTTGATAGAATCCGAAAACATGGGGCTACTGAATTTAAAGCTACGGATAGTGATGATGCCGAGCAAGCGAATTTTGGTTGGACAACACGATCCGGTACTCGATGAGCTATCTTGTACACCGATGAATGCCTAAAGTGTACCATCTCCTTGCTACGTGATTACGCCTACTATTGGTGGAGTACTCGACTACTGTTGTGCCCGCGAACAAGTAACTTGGGAGTTCTTCCAAACCGAGTTTGGAAAAAGTATATCGATCGAGATTTATGGACCAAAAGCGAAAGGAATTTCTCGAACTTAAACAAGGTTCCATGTCGGTTACCGACTATGAGCGAAAATTCGTGAGGCTTAGCCGATGCTGCGAGAATGCATTTCTTGAAGTCGTGATGTGCAAACGCTTCAAGATGGGTGAATGATGAGATAAAGCTGTATGTTGGCATTTTGGAAATCGAGAGTTTGTGACTCTCGTCGAGCGATGCAAAGCCGAGGAGTTTAGTATGGAGAAAAGGAAAGCGAAGCGGGAGCAAGGGAGTTTCAGAAGAGGTATTCGGGAAGCCCTTCCAACAGATCATCAAAGAAACTTAGAGATGGCTTAGGCCGATCTAGAGACACTTCGGGCTTTTCTAGGCGAGATCGCGATCGACCCCTGTGACCACGAATCACTTGATCGCCGATGGTGGGAATGATCGACGAGAGAGGACGGAGTGCCGATTGTGGCAAATGGCATTTTGGAAGTGTAGATTCCGTGACCGCTCTGTTACAAGTGTGGATCAGTTGACCACTTCATTAAAGATTGCCGAGGTTGTGCGAGCAGAATGTAGATCGGAGTGGGAAACCGGGTACTACCAACGCTCGAGGTAGACCATCCGGAAATACGGGCAAGGCTAGTGGTGGTCGAGAGGATCTAGAGATCTTGCGACCAGATCCAGAGGCTCGGCGCTCCAGCTAGGACTTATGCTATCTGGCAAGACGCGAGGATGCCTCCTCGCCGGATGTTATTACTGGTACTTTCACTCTCTTTGATACTAATGTGATTGCTTTGATTGACCACGGTTCTACTCATTCTTATATATGCGAAACCTTAGCATCCATGAAGACTTTGCCTATTGAGTCTCTTGAGTTCGTAATTCGGTGTCAAATCCTTTGGGTCGTTATGTCTTTGGTCGACAAAGTGTGTAAGAAATGCCCCTAGTAATTCGAGGTACTGTTTTCGGCGGACTTGATGCTTTTTCCGTTCGATGAATTTGATGTTATTCTTGGGTTGGATTGGTTGACCGTGCATGATGCGGTTGTGAATTGCAAAAGCAAGACTATTGATTTGAGATGCATAAACAACGAGATGATCCGAGTTGAGTCTACGAACTTGAAGGGGTTGCCGGTGTAATATCATCAATGTTGGCCCGAAATATGTAAGAAAAGGGTGTGAAGCATACCTTGCGTATGTACTTGATGATAAGGAGTTAGGAATAGAACCCAAATCTTGGTGGTTTGTGAATACCGGACGTTTTTCCGAAGAATTGCGGGTTTGCCACTGTTCGGAGATAGAGTTTGGCATTGAGCTTGTACAGGACCACACCGATTTCGATAGCTCCATATCGTATGGCACCAACGGAATTAAAGGAGTTGAAAGCTCGGTTGCAAGAGTTGATGGATAGAGGTTTTGCTGCTTGAGTTTTTCACCTTGGGGTGCACCGGTGTTGTTTGTGAAAAGAAGGACGGAACCATGAGGTTGTGCATCGACTATCGTCGACTTAGTAAAGTGACAATAAAGAACAAGTATCCGTTACCACGTATCGATGATTTGTTCGATCAATTGAAGGAGCCTCGGTGTTCTCAAAAATAGATTTGAGATCGGGCTATTATCGATTCTTGAATCCGAGATTCGACATACCCAAAACCGCCTTGAGCGAGATATGGTCACTACGAGTTCTTAGTGATGCCGTTTGGGCTCACTAATGCCCTGCGGTATTTATGGATTTGATGAATCGGATCTTGAGATCATATTTGGATCGGTTCGTAGTTGTGTTCATCGACGACATCTTGGTCTATTCAAGAGATGAGACCGAACATGCGGAGCACACGAGATTAGTGTTGCAAATTTTACGGGATAAGCGGTTATATGCTAAGTTTAGCAAGTGTGAGTTACGGTTAAGAGAGGTTAGCTTCTTGGGTCACGTGGTATCTCGCATCGGGTATTCGAGTCGACCCAAGCAAAATTTCAGCCATACTTAACTGAAACCTCCAAGAAATATTCTTGAGGTTCGAGCTTTTTGGGACTTGCGGTTACTACCGACGGTTTGTAAAAGGATTCTCGATGATAGCCACACCCATGTAAACCGCTTGAGAAAGATGTCAAGTTTGAATGGACGGAAAAGTGTCGAAAAGTTTTGACCAATTGAAAACTCATTTGACGGAAGCTCCGATACTAGTACGGCCGAATCGGCAAAGAGTTTGTCATCTATAGTGACGCCTCCCTACTTGGGTTAGGTTGCGTATTGATGCAAGAAGGTCGAGTTGTGGCCTATCGTCGAGACAATTAAAGCCACATGAGAAAAATTATCCGACCCATGATCTCGAATTGGTCGCCATCGTATTCGCCTTAAAGATATGGCGACATTACTTATTTGGTGAGAAGTGCCATGTGTATTCGGATCACAAAAGTCTCAAATATTTGATGACTCAAAGAGACTTAAATCTGCGACAAAGACGTTGGCTCGAGCTGTTAAAGGATTATGAGCTGGTCATTGACTATCACCGGAAAGGCTAATGTGGTTGCGGATGCCTTAAGCCGAAATCACTTTGTTTGCTTTCTGACGATGAATGTACACTTGTCTATCCTACCCGACAATGTGTTAGTAGCCAATTAATGTACCAAACCATTGTTGACTCATCAAATTCGTGAAGCTCGAAAGTTGATGAGGAGTTGCGTGCAAAAGCGAATTTGAGTGTGTTCGAACAAGGAATCGGAGTTTCAAATTGATGATGACGATTGTTTGAGGTTCAGAAGTCGTTTGTGTGTTCCAAAGAATTCGGAACTTATTTCGATAATTCTGAACGAAGCTCATTGTAGCCGAATGGCAATCCACCCGGGGAGTACGAAGATGTACAATGAGTTGAAAGCGTCGGTTTTGGTGGCATGGTATGAAACGAGACATCTCCGACTTTGTTGCAAGATGTTTAATATGTCAACAAGTGAAAGCGGAGCATCAAGTGCCTTGAGGTTACTTCACCGATCACGATACCGAGTGGAAATGGGATCGAGTCACAATGGACTTTGTGTCCGGACCGCCGTTGTCGACAAGTAAGAAGGATGCAATTTGGGTTATTATTGATAGGTGACTAAGTCGGCTCACTTTATCCACATGCGTATGGATTTTCATTGGATAAACTAGCTGAATTGTACGTTTCTCGATTGTGAGATTACACGGGTACCGATTTACATTGTGTCGGATAGAGATCCGAGGTTCACCTCGCGATTTTGGAAGAAATTACAAGAAGCATTGGGCACCAAGTTGCATTTCAGACCGCCTTTCACCCCCAAACCGATGGTCAATCCGAGCGTATAATTCGGATACTTGAGGATATGTTGAGATGTTGCATCCTCGAGTTCGGTGGTTCGTGGGAAGCGGTACCTACCTTTGATTGAATTCGCCACAACAATAGTTTTCAATCAAGTATTAAGATGGCGCCTTACGAGGCTTTGTGCGGGCGTAAATGCCGTACACCATTGTTTTGGACCGAGCTCGGTGAGAACAAAATTTTGGAGTGGATTTGATTAAAGATCTGAAGAAAGTAAAAGTAATCCGTGAAAATCGAAGATAGCCTCCGATCGTCGAAATCGTATGCGGATTTGAAACGAAAGGACATTGAGTATCGGTGGGAGATAAAGTGTTTCTTAAAGTTTCGCCGTGGAAAAGATACTCAGATTCGGCCGTAAGGGCAAGTTGAGCCGAGATTCATTGGGCGTCTGAAATCTCCGAACGAGTTGGCCCGATTATGTATCGTTTGATCTTGCCCCCGAACTTGAAAAGATTCACAACGTCTTCCATGTTTCAATGCTTCGACGCTATAGATCTGATCCGTCATACGTAATTAGTCCATCGAGGTTGAAATTCAAGCCGATATGAGTTATGAAGAAGAACCGATTCGTATCCTAGCTCGTGAAATGAAAGAGTTGCGAAACAAAAGGTTCCGCTAGTGAAAGTGTTATGGCTCAAACACGGGATAGAAGAAGCTACTTGGGAACCCGAGAACTCTATGAAAGAGCAATATCCAAACCTATTTACCGGTAAGATTTTGGGGACAAAAATTTCTAAAGTGGGGAGAGTTGTGTGACCTTAAAACGACCCTAGTCGAAATGTGGTTTCGGGACCACAAAACCAAGGCATAAAAATAATTTAATATTTATTTTATTGCCTATAATGTGTGTTAACTCATGTGTGATATTTTTATGCTTTGATTTAGAATTATAGATGTGAATTTCACTAGAAAGGACCTAGTAATAAACTTTGAAAGTATGAGGGAAATGTGTGATGACTAATTAAAGGATGCATGCAAAACAATGGACTTGCATGTCAAATTTCCCCATAGCTAGTGGCCGCCATGACAAGGATTTATGGGCAAAAATCATGTCATGAAACATGTTTGGTAAATGGGTTATGATGGAAAGAATAAAATAAGGGGTATGGAATAAACAATTAATGTTAGTAGATGAGAAACAAAAAAAAAAAGTGTCCATCTTCCTCCATAGCTTGGCCGAATGTCCTAAAGGAAGAAAGAAAAAAAATTTTGTTCATCTCTTTTCACTCTCTTGTTGGCCGAAAATACTAAGGTTAAGGAAGGAGTTTTGCTTCATACTTGGTTTGGAAGAGGATTAGGAAGAGGTTGGCTAAACTTGCATCAAGATTAAGGTATGTTTGAGGTTCATGCATGTTTTTAGTTGCTAGCTTAATGTTCTTGTTAGCCCATGGTTCAAATCCTTGTTATGTCATGGGAATGAAATTCGGCCAAAGTGAATGTGGTGTTAATGCCATTGCATGTTAAATAACAAGCTTGAAAGTGATACATGTGATGGAGGATTGAAGATTCTTAGATTTTCTTTTAGCATTTTTTGAATGAGATACTAAGTTCTTTGTTTCACCATGACCAAATTGAAATGGTGTGGTGTTGTGGTATTCGCCATGATATATCCATAAGTATAATTCATGCATGTTGCATGGTAAGTAAGATTTAAGCTTTGGAAATGTGTATATATTTGGATATAAGCCACTTGAGAATTCGCCCTTGCACCTACATGAATATATGTTTGCACATGATGGATTGGTATGACATATATACTAATTCAAAGTGTATATTTGCTTGTGATGATGTGTTGATTATGAAGTAAATAAGAGATGTGCAATGAATTACGATATGTAATGTGTTAGTAGTAAAATGTATGCTGTTTTTTTTGTGTGGTATTAAGTGTATATTCAGCCACATGAGGGTAATTAGTGTGCATGCATTCGGTTTGAGGCAAGCATATTGATGCCTATTCTTGGCTTAGAAAATTGGCTAAGAGGAATATTAACTAATGTGTTGAGTTCGATTTATGATTTCGTACATATACAACTTTGATGCCTAATGTATATAAGGGCCAAGTACTTTGAACTTCACGTTGATGTTTGAATGTATTGAATTGCTTGTTGTGATGTAAAATGTGCATGACCATTGTGTATTTGAGCTAAAGGATGGCCATATGACCATTTACACTCCTTGTCATATTCGCCATAAGCTATCATGATGAGATTTTAATAAGTTAAATTTGTGTAAATTAGCTCAAGAGCAAAGGGAGCTAAATCCGATAAAGGGAAGGAAAAAGTAGTTGAATAGCCGTCGAAATCGCTCGACAACATCCAAGGTAAGTCTTCGAGTGATGACCCTACTTGAATTATATCAAAATTATGCTCCTTGTTTGTGTGGCCATTGAGCCGAAATAGTAAAGGTTGATAGATATTTTGTGTTAGAGCTTTAGTAACTGAAAATGAACTATGGACGTGTCTTGAATATTGATATATATGTAAGTGAACATTGGAAATATATCCGGGCTAAGACCGAAGGCATTCGTATGAGTTGATATATCCGGGCTAAGACCGAAGGCATTCGATGCGAGTTGATATATCCGGGCTAAGACCGAAGGCATTCGTATGCGAGTTGATATATCCGGGCTAAGACCGAAGGCCTTTGTGCAAGTCACCAAATCCGGGTTATGACCGAAGGCAATCGTCTGATCGCTATATCCGGTTAAATCCGAAAGTATGTGATTCGAAGTGAGCAATCTTGCTGTGAAAATTTCAGCTTATACACTTGTGAAAATTCCAGCAATGAGGTATGTTTGTATGTGCTTGTACTAATTGAATTCTTACAAGTAAGTATCGCTAAGTTGATAAACGAGCTACCGGCCTTGGGCTAAGTTGTTCTTTTGTGTATGAACATAAGGGTTGGTGATGTGAAATAAGTATGAGTATGGGAATGTGAATTAGTAAAGTGGTTTAATTAGCCATGTGAATAAAATACCTTAGTCAAAGCTGATTTCATTGCTTGAGACTTACTAAGCATTAAAATGCTTACCCGTTGCTTTGGCTCTCTGTTTTATAGGTTTCGCTCGTTAGCTATCGGATTCGGGATCAAAGAAGTCGAAGTCATCCACACTATCGAAGCCCCATTTTGGTACAAATTTTGGTTGAACTTTGAAATGGCATGTATAGGACCATCCTTTGTTGAAGGTCATGTACCTTCCGGTTTGTGTAAACTTGGATAGCCATGCGAAAATGGCTTATATCGTTTTAGCATAGAACTATAATCGTTTGTATGTTGACCCTTATGAGGTATGGAATTATTTTGAAACGATTAGCCATTGGAATGGTTAATCATGATCACGCTTTGTGCTATGTATGTAAAAAGGGCCAATTGAATCATGGAAAGTATGAAATAGGTAAAGCCTACTAAAGGCAGATGCTGACAGCAGCAGTGACGTGGATGTGAAAAATCACTAAAAATAGTAGGAATGGTATTAAATAGCAAATAAATTATGTAAGTGTACCTTGATGAATCTACTTTCATATGGAAGAAACGAAATGGTCATATGAGTTATAAGTTAACAGATTTTAAAGTTCTTGTGAAATAGGGCCAGAACGGTTTCTGGATCCCCTGTTCCAACTTTGGAAAATCATTGTAAATTAACCAGAGATAATTAGGAGTCATTCCATATATGTGTAGATTCCTCTCTGAGTCTAGTTTCTATAGAAACAAACGGCATTAGTATTGAAGCCCTGTACAGGGAGATATCCAATTCGTAACGCACAAAGGTCAGTGTAGTCGATCCCTACAACAGGCGAGACTTTAACTAATAAACTGTACTAATTGGCTCGACCAAAATTCTAGAAAAAATATGTAGATGGACATATGAGTCTAGTTTCAGGAAAAATTTACGGAACTGATTTTCGAGTTGTAAAACTCAAGTTATGAATTTTGGAGCGACTAGTACTCAGATTGGCAGCTTGTCTGAAAATTGTCAATAAGTGGGTTGAAGTCTGTTAACACCTCGCGTTCGACTCCGGCGACGGTCTCGGGTTCGGGGTGTTACATTCCCTTGCTAGCCAACATCCTCCCGAGGACATCTCAGGACACGTGTCACCCCTAAGGGGGGAATGTGTCACCATGCATGGCACCTAGTATCAATGGACTGTGCCTTATAAATATGAGGATGGCCCTCTCTGAAAGGGGATAGAGAAATTGACCCTCAACAAAAAATAAAACTAGTGGTATGATGAGTTTCAAACTTGTTACAAAATTAGTTTATCTGTTGATAACAAGTTGGAGTTTGATTTCGTAATAGGAATTCTATTGGTTAACTACTTCCTTTGAAGCCCCTGACTTTGCTCTCAAAAGTTGAGACATTCATATCAACTAAACATATTTAACTGATATTTATGTGTATATGCGTAGACCTTCGAAAGTAGCGTCCCTGTTGGTCATCTGTTATATTGATTCTACAATTTTCTTAATAATGGTTGTATAATACGTGTGTTTAAGTTAACATAAAAATAAGGATTTTTTTTTAATAAAATAAATGATTGGTATTTATTTTGTAATCAATTTGTATAATTGATATTATTCAAAAACACATATCTTCTCTTAGATGATCAATATTCAATGGTAAGGATTAGATGCCGACCAAGCATCACGTATTTTGTTTCTTTAATACAATGAATGATGCAATCATTGCAGGCAAAATTACCTAATTTGATCTAGCCTTTCAATTTCAATACTGCTCTCATATATCAAAGTCAACTCTTTTTATAATTATTATTATTTTCCTCTAAAATTATGATTATATCATGTTAACACAAACAAACATGTCAAGTTAGATCAAATGGAGCTCTCAATGGTGATGTTTAATTGGCTATACATCAAGCTTCATACATATACATGTATTGGATACATTATTATATGCTTCTAGTGGCTAAAATCTACACAAAAGCGGTTGCACTTTTTGTAACAGCCCGATTTAGGGCCTAGTCAGAATAGTGGTATCGAGACCACAAATTTAGAGTCAAATACATTATTTTATAATTATTTAGATGTTATAGCATGTTTTTAAGAGTGCATGAAAAATTTGGTGAGTTAATTGTGACGTTCGTGAGCCTAATTGTGAAAAAGGACTAAATCACATAAAATGCAAAAGTACTATTTTGATAGCTAAAAGTGCCAAATAGCTAGAGAACCTAAATTGGGTGTCTTTAAAGGGAAATTAGACCCTTTAGGGGGGCATGGCTTGCCATAGGAGACAAAGGTGGTCAAATTTCAAAGTTTGGTAAGTTAGGTGGCTTATTTTGACTAAAGTAGAACTAAAATAATCAAAGGATGATATCATCTCTTTCAGCTCTCCTTCTTCATCGATTTAATTAGCAAAAATAAGGCTTTGGGAGCTTGAAATTTCAGCTACTTAGTTGACTCACAAGTGATTTCCATACCCTTTATTGATGATTTTTGCATTTTTGAGACCCTTAAAGCATAAGCATTCAAATGAGGATACTATTTTGCAAAATGATTAAGAGTTTAGGGTTTTTCCATGAAAGGATTTGTAATGTTTGCTAAGTTGTTATGGAAGAAAATGAGTCTTGGGTGTCTTATAAACAACTTTTGTGTAAGGTGTTAGCATGAAAACACCTAAAAGGACTATTTTGCATAAGTTGTAAAATAGATGATAAGTGTGTGAAATAATAGGAATTTGGAGTTTCTATAAGAGTAGAAAGGGTTTAGCTAGGCTTAAGATGTAAAGAAATTCAATAAAAATCGATTTCGGGCTTAGGGGTAAAAAGGTCATTTTGCAAAAGTCTATGGGCAAATTGGTTATTTTTCCAAATTATGAATTGTAGAGTGCCTAGATTGATAAAGTGACTAAATAAGTGCATTTTGTTATTATAGATCAAGAAATACCGAATTCGAATCTAGACCGGGGGAATGCCAAGCAAATAGACTAAACTGACTAGTCGCAACATTTTGTAATCCGAGGTAAGTTGTATGTAAATAGAACAACTACATTAATAATATATGTATTTGAATTGTATTGAAATCATTATAGCATAAATTGCTTGATTGTGGAAATGAGAAAATGTGATGAGAATAGAGATAATAGAATTCCCGATTGAACCTTAGGAAATAAATTGGATATTCATGCCATGACGTTTGGGTCACTTGTGTGAGCTAGTGTAAGACATGTCTGGGACACGCATCAGCCACATTATGAGAGCCAGTGTAAGACCATGTCTGGGACATGGCATCGGCATTGAGACGAGTGCTAGTGTAAGACATGTCTGGGACATGCATCGGCCTCGAGACGTAAGCCAGTGTAAGACATGTCTGGGACTGGCATTGGCACAGATATGCTAAAACTTGTGTAAGACCATGTCTAGGACATGGCATTAGCACCTGACCTGTAACACCCTGAACCCGTGACCGTCGCCGGTGTCGGACACGAGGGGTTAACGGGCCAAATCCTCTCAAAGTACCAACCAATTTGGCATTTCCCAACAGGCTGGAAAACTGCGTCACTGTCTCCTTAAAAATCATATCTCGAGTTCCAAAACTCAGAAACTGATTCTGTAAATTTTCCCTGAATTTAGACTCATATATCCATCCATGGATTTATTTCTAGGATTTTTGGTCGGGCCAATTGGTACAGTTTATTAGTTAAAGTCACCCATGTTACAGGGGTCGACTACACTGACCTTCGTGCGTTACAACTTGAATATCTCTCTGTACGGGGCTTTAATACTGGTTTCGATTATTTCTAATGAAACTAGACTCAAAATGGAATCTTCACATATAAGGCATGACTTTAATTCTTTCTTGATAATTTATAGTAAATTTTCAAAGTCACGACAGGGGACCCAGAAACCGTTCCGGCCCTGTCTCGCGAGAACTTTAATATCTCTCAGTATACTGCTCATATGGTCGTTTCGTTTCGTCCATATAAAAATAGATTCATCAAGGTTCAATTTCATAATTTATTCAATATTTAACTCTACTTCTAATATTTTTAGTGATTTTTCAATCTCATCTCACTGCTGCTCCGCAACGATTCTGGCGATGAACTATGCCAATTTCATGAATCTTTCCTTGGCCTTAATCATCCATCATACATGACACAAATTATGGCCACCTTATCAAAATTAAAGTTTCTAAGACTCGTAGCTATAGGTTCTAGCATCCCACTCGGCGACCACATAGGCCATTTTCACATGGCTTAAAGTTTACAACCCACAGTTCAACAAAACATAACAGCCTATACATGCCAAATGTTCTTCAACAACGAAGACAATACCAAAAGATTTCCAGCCGGTGTGATGACTTCAACGACGGTTCCGAACGCATAACAATACGAGTCCAAGAGACCTAAAATGGGTGACAAGAAAACACCGAGTGAGTTTATAACTCAGTAAGTCATAAGCATTCATCAACCACCCATTGATAAAGTTATCACAACATGAAACAATAAACGTGGCTAGGTACTCATCCATATCGAAACTATACCATAATTCCTCGGACCTTTCGGTTCAATCTCATACCAAGTCATACATCCACATTTCATATTTATACAATACGATATTTGAGGCACTTTACACCCCAACTCATTCACAACACAATCATACAATTGCAATCATCACATAGATCTAAGGCTTACCAAGTTCAACCCCGAGCATGAACGTATTTCCTATTCGTCATGAGCTCAAGGTACTTACCCGATCCGCTGTCCATACTCAACTCGATGGAGACACACCCTCCATATAATTGTTCGATCGGAGATATATATATATACATATATATAGATGTACGCACACACGGTGCTTATTACTCGATTTCGCACACTTAGTGCCATGCAATTTAAGCGCACACATAGTGCCATACCCTTGAGCTCGCACACCCAAAGGTCTAGTATATTTCTAGCATGCACACTTAGTACCATATATTCCCAGCATGCACACTTAGTGCCAATCTCGTCACCGTACACACGTATTGCCCGCACACTTAGTGCCGAAAGCAAACTTTCTACACATTTCACTATTTCTTTTACATTCAACAAATGTCATCACTCCATACACATACATTTTCATTTATATATATATATCATCCCATTAAACACAATTGCATAAATTTTACGATCATTTAAGCAATATCAAATACGTGCTTAATGACTTACCTTGTGTTAGGTAAAATGGTTCCAACTCGGCTACTCGACGTTCTTCCCTTTGCTTTTGCTTGATTCGCCTCCTCTAACTCCTTGAGCTAAATCAATAAATTAACTAGTTTAACCATCTTGCCCAATATTAATATCAAAATACTAATGATTTCATAGCATAGGAGACACATGGAAAATTTATATCTTTCTACCTTATGGTCTTAAGCTATTCGACTTATAGCCAATTATCTAAGTCAAGATAAAAATCATCGATTTGCCTAACTATAGCCGAATGTGCAACATCAATCTATCATTTCCACTTCATTTAACACTTAACATTTACCACATATCAATTAACCAAACTCTTCATCTAATCATGCTCTCATATTCGGTCATCCATAGCTATACTAACCATATAGCAAATTGATTCTAAGTCTAACACAAGTACCACATTTTTAACACCATGGCCGAAGACTTCATGTCTCATCCACAACATCAAAACACCAACCGAATCCTTCCTATCACCGAGACTAAAATTCAAACCTTGGGCTTCCTACATTCTTTTCATAACATTCATAGTTCATTCAGCCATTCATCACTCAACCAACAAAATTTTCTAGCAAACTCTTATGACCAAGCACACACATATACTTACATTTCAAACTCAAAATACCCAAAATCACATATTAACTAAGTCATCCTAAACAATGCCGAATCCTTAAGTGATTAAACATCAATCTCTTTTCTTCTTTTTTTTTTCAATTCCAAACATATAAACAACATTTACTCATGACATCAAGCATCTTTATTTCGGCTATTACTAGTATAAACATTAACCATTCATCATCAAGGTTTTGACATGGCTAAGTAGGAAACTTAGTAGCTAGCTTAAAGTATGCTAACCTTTCAAGAACCAACATGAACTCACTTACCTTAATTCAAGCTCAAGGGTGACCAAACCTTCTCTTCCTTTCTCCTTCAATTCGCCAAGCATGAACCAAGGATGAACACTTTCTTCTTTCTTTTTTTTTTTTAACTCACGGCAACAAAGGGGGGCATGCATGAGACTATTTCTCTTTGTTCATCATTTCCCCTTTTCCATTTCTTTAATGCTAGCTTTTTTCTTTTTTTTTTATTTAATAGTTTCCTACATACACTATTAACATAACATGTTGGAGACATGTTTTCCACCCATAGCATGGCGGCCACTACTAATTGGGGGAATTGACATACAAGTCCCCCTTTTCTTACATGCATTAATTGGCCACTTTAACATTAGCCTATCATCTATTTAAATCCTTTCACATGAGTCCTTTTCTTTCAATTCACAATCAAATTAACTAAATCAAAGAACTCAAAATTCACACATGCATTTTCACATATTCTAGACAATAAATATTACGTTCGAACATGTCGGTGACTCGGTTTAGCGGTCCCGAAACCACTTCCCAACTATGGTCAATTTTGGGATGTCACATGACCCCATGTTTGAAGCTAAATGAGTATCCGATAATGTTTCAAATGGTTCAACGGTGAAAGTAAGATTTCAAGTTAACAAGGAAAGTATAACCAGGTTGTGAGTGGTACAAGTACCTATATGGTATGTGTGAAATTTGAGCTCAATATATGCTCTATGAGGTGTATGGAATATTGATGAGTAAGTTTTGCTTATGCCACTTGTGTATTATGATATCTGTTGATGAATGGTAAAGTTATGTTCTATATTTATTTGTATGCAACTTACTAAGTTTTATGCTTACTCCCTCTCCTTTTTCATTTTCTTATAGTGCCGCCTATCTAGCTCAAGGGCCAAAGGAAGTCAGAGATATCGGTCACACTATCAATCGAAGCATTCAGTATAGTTTGATTTATATTTTTGAATATGACATGTATAGGGCTTAGACTTTAATAATTTTTGTGTAATTGCAAACTGCCAAATGTGTTGGCTTGGGTTGAAAACCCTTCATTTTGTATTTAGCCTTGAATGATGGCAAATAATCATTTTGATATATACAAATAAAGTTACTTTCATGAATGAGTAATTGCTTAATTGATATGTAGTCTATTGTGACTGATTGGTTTAAATAAGTTATTCTTGCATTGGGGTGGTTACTATTATATAGGTTGTGTAAGTAAATATGACAAATAAGCTTCATAAATAGCCTTATATTGTCCACACGGGTAGACACAGGAAAGTGTGTCTAGGCCATGTGTGACACACGATCTACCCTATGGGCGTGTGGTCTGACCGTGTGTCCCCTGCACGTAAAAATTTCAAGTTAGTATGCATGATAGTAAACACACGAGCAGAGACAGGGCCGTGTGTCTCAGCCGTGTAATGAACACAGCCTAGCACACGGGTGTGTGCCATGGCCATGTGACATTTTGGGGATGCTGACGTCAGAAACAGAATGTCCATGTTTTTGCACATGGGCTAAGAGACAGGCATGTCATGGCCGTGTGAAGGACACAGGCCAGGGACACGGGCATGTACCAGGCCGTGTAAAAATCCCTGTAGGTGTGCATTTAGAAGTGATTCCACACGGGTGGAGGACACAGGCGTGTCCTTGTATTGCTTAGGCTGTGTGAGTCACACGGGCCATCAACACGACCATATTGAAATAGCCACTATAGATGGTTTAAGGACACGGGCTGGTCCCGAATAGTTTTCAATGATTGATTTTGGGTTCTTAGGCCCAAATTAAGACGTTTAAAGTAGAAATTGAAAATTTTATAAAATGGGACCAAGACTTGGTAACCTGGGGAACTTTTTTGTGCTTGGGATCGAGTTAGGTAATGCCTCGTATTTCGCTTCAGCGTGAGTTACGGGTATAGGGTGTTACATTTAGTGGTATCAAAGCTATGGTTTAGTCAGTTTTACGACTAACCTAGCATGAGTACGAGTCTAGCTATACATGCCATAATTGTTTATTGATAGTGTGACAACTTTTGACAATTATAAACTGTATTTTTATATAGTAAATGGGTCCTGATAGAGCCATGGCAGATGACGTGGAGAGTAACGCGTCGGCTTATGCCGAAGGGACTACGCCAGTTGAGAGTGAGCTCGTGACTATGGGCCAAGGCAAAGGGGCTAGAGAAGCCTATCACCGAATGATTTGTGCGAATCCTTACACTCCACCTCCCCCACCTCCTCCGATTCCTCAGTATGCCCCGATAGCTTCGCAAGGCGCGAACTTGATCAGGAGGGAGAAGCCTCTGGTAGACAAGATTAGGAAGCAAGCAGCTGAGAAATTCGGGGCTAACTTAGATGATGACCTAGAGAAAGCAGAGTTTTGGTTAGAGAATACCATCAGGGTATTTGATGAATTGTTGTGCACGCTTGAAGAGTGCGTGAAGTGTGCAGTGTCACTCCTACGGGATTCAGCTTGTCAGTGGTGGAATACTCTCATATCCGTTGTATTGAGAGAGAGGATCACTTTGGAATTCTTCCAGGAAGAATTTTGGAAAAAGCATATTAGCCAAAGGTTCGTAGATCAAAAGAGGAAGGAATTTCTAGAGCTAAAGCAAGGCCAAATTTCGGTGACAGAATATGAGCGTGAATTTGTGAGGCTCAGTAAGTATGTATGGGAGTGCATGTCTACAAAAGTCACTATGTGTAAGAGGTTCGAGGATGGTCTTAGTGAAGATATCCGAGTATTTGTTGGCATCCTAGAACTAAGAGAATTTGTAGTGCTCGTTGAGAGAGCATGCAAGGCAGAAGAGCTGGTAAAAGAGAGGAGGAAAACGGCTATTAAGTCATGAGATTCAAAGAGGAGACAGATGGGGAAATCACATCAGTCCTCATCTAAGAAATTGAAGGAATTCGCTACCCAATCAAATGCTTCAGTGGGGTTTTCAAATAGAAATAAGAATAGTTAGAACACAACTTCTAGAGCCCAAACCACTTTTATCGCGAGTGTCGGTAATGCTCGGCCAAATAGGCCAGAATGTTTGCAATGTGGTAGGCGTCACTTCAATGAGTGCTGGGGGAATGAAAGGGGTTGTTTTAAGTGTGGATCATTAGAACATTTCATCCGAGACTGTCCTGAAATGGAAGAGAGAGTGAAAACCAAGAAGCGAAGGTAAGTAGTGCTCCTTTGAGGGGTAGACCAAAAAAGAACCCCGGAAGCAAGGCTGCTAGTAGAGGTGCGCCAATAGATGCTACAGTGATGTCTAAGGGTAGGGCGCTTGCAAGGACTTACGCTATTCGCGCTTGTGAAGAGGTAGAATCTCCCGACGTGATCATGGGTACCTTTTCTATCCATGAAATATCGGTTGTTGCTTTAATTGACCCGGGGTCTACCCACTTTTATATTTTTATGGAATTGATTCCTCGTATGAACATGATAGTAGAGTCCACTGAGTTTGTGGTAAAAGTGTCCAACCCTTTAGGCAGACATGTGCTAGTGGACCAAGTATGTAGAAATTGTCCTTTGACAATTAGAGATCATTGTTTTCTGGCTAACTTGATGTTATTGCCGTTTAATGAATTTGATGTAATACTTGGGATGGATTGGTTGACTTCTCATAGTGTTGTAGTACACTGTGGGAGTAAAATTATTAAGTTGAAATGTGAAGACGGAAGTTGGACCAAATGAGTCAGATAATTTGCCTGTAATAGTATCTTCTTTGATTACTGAGAAATATTTGAGAAAAGGATATGAAGCTTACCTAGCTTTGGTGCTGAATATTCAAGTGTCTGAGTTGAAGATTAAATCAGTACCAGTGGTTTGTGAGTTTATAGATATGTTTCTAGAAGAATTACCCGGACTACCTCCAGTGAGGGAAGTAGAGTTTGGAATCGAGGAGATACCGGGCACGACACCCATCTCAATTACTCCGTATAGGATGCCTCCTACAGAGTTAAAGGAGTTGAAAGGTCAATTACGAAAGTTAACTAACAAGGGCTATGTGAGACCAAGCTTTTCCCCATGGGATGCTTCGGTGCTCTTTGTGAAAAAAGAAAGATGGGTCGATGAGGTTATGCATCGACTATAGACAACTCAATAAGGTAAAAGTGAAGAACAAGTACCCTTTGCCAAGGATCGATGACTTGTTTGATCAGTTAAAGGGAGCCACTGTATTTTCCAAGATTGACCTGAGGTCAGGATACTACTAGTTAAGGGTGAAAGACCAAGATGTACCGAAAACTGCGTTTCAGACAAGATACAGGCATTATGAGTTCCTCATCATGCCCTTTAGTTTCACTAATGCCCCAGCAGTGTTTATGGATTTGATGAACCGCATTTTCTGGCTGTATTAGGATAAGTTTGTGGTGGTCTTTATTGACGACATACTAATTTACTCGCATGATGAGAATGAGCACGCGAAGCATTTGAGGACTGTATTACAGACCCTGAGAGGCAAACAATTGTACACCAAGTTCAGTAAGAGTGAATTCTGGCTTAAGGAGGTTGGATTTCTAGGACACATTGTGTCGGGTGACGGGATTAGAGTTCACCCAAGCAAAATCTCGACTATTGTTGAATGGAAACCGCCAAAGAATGTGACAAAGGTTTGAATCTTTTTGGGTTTGGCTGGATACTATAGGCGGTTTATAAATGGATTCTCTATCATAGTTACCCCAATGACAAGACTTCTGTAAAAAGATGTCAAGTTCGAATGGACAAAAAAGTTCCAATAGAGCTTCGGGCAATTAAAGGCTTTGTTGATCAAAGCCCCAGTGTTAGTGCAACCAGATTCAGGTAAGAAATTTGTGATATATAGTGATGCCTCCTTGAATGGTTTAGGGTACGTGCTTATGCAAGAAGGTAAGGTTATAGCCTATGCCTCAAGACAGTTAAAGCCACATGAGAAAAATTACCCGACGCCCGATCTAGAGTTGGCCGCCATCGTGTTCGCATTGAAGATTTAGAGGTACCATTTGTATGGAGAGAAATGCTGAGTATTCACTAACCATAAAAGTCTCAAGTATTTAATGACACAGAAGGAATTGAATCTACGACAACGAAGGTGGCTAGAGCTAACAAAAGATTATGAGCTGATAATTGACTATCACCCGTGTAACACCCCTATCCCGTAACCGTCGCCAGAATAGGTAAGGGGCATTACCGGACTTGTAACTTACGTCAGAACAGTAAAATTTTGAACTTTTTCTTGAATTAAAGATCGTTCATTTAATTAAGTACTAAGCACAGCCAAAGGTAAAATTTAAACTTCACTAAGTAAACATTCAAAAGATGCCATTTTTGCATGGCTTATATACATTAACCAAAAATATTCTTCCGCCACTAGTCTATTCTATACATGCCATAAAATAGTTCTAAACATAGCAGTAACAAGCGGTGGATAGTGATAGTGTGACTAGTTGCGGCGATCCCGAGCCCTGTAACCGCAATGAGACCTATAAGATAGAGGAAGCAGAGTAAGCGGAGTAAGCATTACAATGCTTAGTAAGTTTTAAGCAGTGTCAACAGATAACAATCAAATTATAACATAGTTGTTCGTATTTTTATTTCACTCTTCCTTCGGGCATACCATCCCTTTACCGAATATGCACATCTCATCATATACAATAGGCGATAAACTCTCACATAAAAGTGAGCTCATGTGACATAGATATATCGTATGATTTCACATAACCTCTCACACTAATCCGATGTCACATAATCATAGGAATAGTCCCATAGATTGCTCTCGTATGCATCATATATAAACTTGGAGTACATACTGTTTAACCTTCGCATTGAATATATTTATAAGCAATTCT
Organism: Gossypium arboreum; assembly: GCF_025698485.1. Classification (NCBI taxonomy): domain Eukaryota; kingdom Viridiplantae; phylum Streptophyta; class Magnoliopsida; order Malvales; family Malvaceae; genus Gossypium; species Gossypium arboreum. The sequence goes on along the minus strand of NC_069071.1, from coordinate 98,276,081 downwards.
TATTACGAAGTCTTATAGCTTTAACCTCTACTCGGATTATCGGTGAGACCTTTAGCTCAGACAAAATCTCCACACGAAGTTATCGGGTCTTACCCGGACATACTCTCCACACGTAGTCATCGGGTCTTACCCGGACATAATCTCCACACGTAGTCATCGGGTCTTACCGGACATAATCTCCACACGTAGTCATCGGGTCTCACCCGAATATATTTCAAGTTTCATGTACATTTAATCGCATGTTACAACATTCACATTAGCCATTCGGCTTTACCACATATTCATATCTCATACATATTTCACATTAGCCATTCGGCTTTACCACATCTACATATCACACATATATTTCACATTAGCCATTCGGCTTTACCACATATACATATCACATATATTTCACATTAGCCATTCGGCTTTACCACATATACATATCTCATACATATTTCACATTAGCCATTAAACTTTACCACATCTACATATCACACATATATTTCACATTAGCCATTCGGCTTTACCACATATACATATCACACATATATTTCACATTAGCCATTGGCTTTACCACATATACATATCACACATATATTTCACATTAGCCATTAAACTTTACCACATATAAATATCTTATATATATTTCACATTAGCCATTCGGCTTTGCCACATATACATATCTCATACATATTTCACATTTGCCATTCAGCTTTACCACATATACATATCTCATACATATTTCACATTTGCCATTCGGCTTTACCACATATACATATCTCATACATATATATATTTATCTTGTATATCAATTTCAGCCATAGCTTATAAGCAACTCAAATAGTTTGATCAATGTTTACAACAAATTCACATATTCACCACAAGCTGTTTTCTGAGCAATAGTCACTAAATTATTTATAACTGGAGCTAAAAACTCAAAATCAATTGCCGTTAATTTTCCTGAATATAAACTCATATATCTTCCATCCATAAAATTTTCAGAATTTTAGGTTTGGCCAATCAATACCAGATTTTTCTTAAAATTTCCCTGTTTCTTTGTTTGACTAATCTGACCACTCTTCACTCTGAATCAAATTTTTCATTGTACAGAATTCATAATGTGTTCTATTTGATTTCATTTGAAACTAGACTCATTAAGAAGTCTAAGAATATAAATATTATCTTATAACCATTTTGTACAAATTATAATGATTTTCCAAAAATAGAACAGGGATTTTGAGTCATTCGACTTTGTCCCACACAACTTTAAATATCTCTTTATAGGAAATTTCTTTGCTTCCACGGTCTCTTTCATAAGAAACTAGACCAACTAAGATTTGATTACATATTTTATTCAGCCTATAATTCCACACCAAAAATTTATAGTGATTTTCTAAAATCACATTACTGCTGCTGTCCAAGCAAATTATTACAATTTGCTCTTAAATTTCCAAGTCCAAACACTTATGAACTTACCATTTGAGTTTAAGACATATCATGGCCACATCATATCTTATTAAATCAACTCATTATGTCCTATTATGGTTGAATTTACTCAACGTTTAATCGCTTAAAACTTACCTCGGAAGTGGTCGACGATTAGATGTCCATGGCTATTCGTTTACTTTCTCTTTTCCCCTATCCGACTTTGATCCTCTTTGCTCTTAAGCTTAAGTAAAACAATAGATTGCTTAAGTACTTAACTAATATTATTCACTTAACAATCACATTTGGCAATCACATATCATTTGATCTTTGATTAACCAATTTAACACATACCAAAATCCAATCATACATCTAACCTTTATCTCAATACCAAACCGAGTTATAAGATCATACATTATACTAAGCATATCATTAAACATACCTATTCAATTTAGCTAATTTCATAGCCGATTAATCACCTTACCCACATTACTCAATGCTGAATATTAACCCAACATCACAAGCATAATCACCATGAAACTTACCTTAATACACATTTTATCCCATTCTTAGAGTACATATATATATATATCATCAAACAAATATTTATTCACATAACAACAATTCAAGCACATCAAAGCATAGTCGAATGTATCATTCTTCTTAAATTCAAAAATAAATACATGGGCTAACTTCAAAATCTATTTAACAACTCAACTTTATAAACACATATTTGGCTAGGAAGAAAGATTGATAATTTAATGACCTTAGCTTAACATATATATATACAACCTAAATCCCTTTCTTAACTCGTGATTCACTAACTTGGGAGTTATTTTCTAACAAATTTTAACTTACTCTAATACCGAATGCTACTCAAGCTTTAAGCTCATGTCCTTTCATTATTAAGCAAATGTTATAACATAACTAACATCCCTTTTTCAATTTGAGCATCAACACATAAAGAAATTAAACACAAAGATTCATAGCCCAAACCTATACATAACATCATTCAAGGTTTAATCCCCTAAATTCATGCACACAGTCGAACCTATTGAGAGATGTATATAAAACAATATCTAGTTAGTACATTCAAGCACCTCGGCATTCCCTTCAATTTAATACTAAGACAAACCAAAAGATTTATTCATGTAAATTCAAAATTTCAAGTTCATCTCTTTCACATATAAATACCAAAAATTAAGTATTTACTAGCTTAAACTCTATTAAACCTTAAAACATCAATCTATCCCTACCATTTTCCCCATGGCCGAATGCTCAAGACACCATAAAACTAAAAATTTTGTCATGGGCTATGTAATGAACTTAATATCTAACTCAAAATATGCTAAAAAAATCCATAAGCTAACATGAATTTCTCACCTTATTTATGACTTAGAATCACCGAGTGGTTGCTCCCTCTCTCCCTCTTAGAATCGGCCAAGAAGAAACAAGAATAAAGACTTGTTTCTTTCACCCCTTTTCTTCTTCTCTTTACTCTATTCGGCCAACTTGAGCAACATGGTAACCTTTTTTTTTTTTTTATTGTTTCCTACATACCACATTATCACAAAGTGTTTATAATATGGTTAATCCCATAGCATGGCCGGCCACTAGTTCATCTTTTGGGTATTTTGACATGCAAGGACAACATTTTCTAAAATGCATCAATAGGCCACTTTAACATTTGCCTAGCACATTTCTAAATTTTCTCACACAAATCCTATTTAGCAAAATTCACTTACAATTAACAAAATTCAAACATGAAATTTTCACACATGCCTATATACATATAATAAGCATCAAATATAATGGTTAATTATTTTTATGACTCAGTTTTGTGGTCCCGAAACCACTTTCCGACTAGGGTCACTTTAGGGGTGTCACAACCCGGGAAAGGCGAATGTAGTCACTGACTCCTTGAGTAGAAAGTCATTGTTCACCTTGAAAGCCATGAATACTCAGTTGGCTATGTCTAGCGATGGTTCGGTCTTAGCAGAGTTGAGAGCTAGACCGACATTTCTACAAGAGATTCGTGAAGCTCAAAAGATGATAAAGAGTTGCAAGCTAAGATGACTCAGTGTGAGATGGAATATGAATCCGAGTTTCGTATTGGTGTTGATGGATATTTAATGTTCAAAAATAGAGTTTGTGTACCCAAGGGCAATGAGTTTATTCAAAAGATTTTGCGAGAGGCACATAGTGGTTGTTTGTCCGTCCACCCGGGCAGTGTAAAAATGTACGACCTGAAAAAAATGTATTGGTGGTCGGGGATGAAAAGAGATATTTCAAAGTTCGTTTCCAAGTGTCTTGTGTATTAGCAAATGAAGGCTGAACACCAAGTACCTTCAGGTCTACTTCAACCTATAACAGTTCCAGAACAGAAGTGGGATCGGATCACTTTGGATTTTGTGACGGGTTTGCCGGTGACCCCGGAGAAAAAGGATGTTGTTTGGGTTGTTGTGGATAGGCTAAAAAAGTCAGCATATTTTATACCAGTGCATATTGACTACTCCCTTGAGAGATTCACTAAATTGTATGTTTTCGAGATTGTGAGACTACACGGGGTACCCTTGTCGATTGTTTCAAATAGGGACCCGAGATTTACCTCGAGATTTTGGAAAAAGTTACAAGAGGCATTGGGAACAAAGTTGAGTTTTAGCATGACATTTCACCCGCAAACCGACGGCCAGTCGAAAAGAGTGATTCCGATTTTAAAAGACATGTTGCGGTGTTTTATTCTCGAGTTTCAAGGTAGTTGGGAAAGGTACTTTCCATTGGTTGAATTCGTCTACAAAAATAGTTATCAGACAAGTCTGAAAATGGCACCTTATGAGGCTTTGTATGAGCGAAAGTGTAGAACACCCTTATATTGGACTAAGTTGAGAGAAAATCAAATTCACGGGGTCAATTTGGTCAAAGAGACTGAAGAGAAAGTTAAAGTTATTCGCGACTATTTGAGGGATGCTTCAGATAGACAGAAATCTTATGCGGATTTGAAACGGAAAGAGATCGACTTTCAAGTTGGCAATCGGGTGCTTTTAAAAGTATCCCCGTGGAAGAAAGTACTTAGATTTGGTAGAAGAGGCAAGCTGAGTCCTTATTTCATAGGACCTTATGTGTGACACCCCTAATGTGACCCTAGTCGGAAAGTGGTTTCGGGACCACAAGACCGAGTCACAAAAATAATTAGATGTTATATTCTGTGCTTATTGTATGTGGAATTTGTATGTGTGAATATTTCGTGCCTTGATTTTATCAATTAGGTGCTAATTTGTAAGAAAGGGCCCATGTGATAGGACTTGAAAATGTGATAGGTGAAATTTAAAGTGGCCAAATAATGCATGAGTTATTGACACGAGGGACTTGCATGTCAAATGGACCACTTTTAATTTAGTGGCCGGCCATAATGATGGTTGATAGATATTATATGCATTTTATTTTAGCATGACAATAGTTAATGGCTTTATAGTATGGAAGAAAGAATAATTAAAAGAATGGAAGAGTGATAGAAACAAGGTATGCTCATCCTTCTTTTCCCCATTGCCGTACCTAAAAAGAAGAAATGAAAGTTAAGGCATTTGGTTACCTTTAAGGAAATAAAGGTAAGAGTGTGTTCATCTTCCTTACCTTCTTGCACAGCCGAAACAAAAAGGAAAGAGGAAGGAACTTGTCTAGGGCATTCGGCTATCTTGGAGGTTAAATAATGTAGGAGTTCATGTTATTTCTATTGATTTTTATGAGAATCTAGCTAGTAGTCAAGCTCTTATTGCAACCCATATGTTGATTTTTCTTTAGTTTTGGTGACAAATTGTGCATACGGTATTATGGGGTAAATGCAAAAGGATAGTGTTTTGATGTTTTGGATAGAAATATTAGAAAGGGAAAATATGAGCTACCTAAATAGATATATGTGAATTTAAAAGATGGTATGAACAAATGTGGAGTTTTGCTAGTTTAGGATTATTCGCCAAGTGTTTATGTGGTGGAAATTAAGTGTTTAATGAAATGAAAATGATATTATATGGGGTATGTATATTCGCCATATGAGTAAATATGATAGGTATGATTTGTGTTTTGGAGATGTGTTCGATGTTGATTATATGATTCAAAAATGAGGTATGTTAATGATGAAATATAATCGGCCATGGAAGTAGCTCCTTTTGGAAGTATGATTCGTGGATGTTTTAGAATTGGCCTAAGTGTTTTCGTCATTAACATATATATATATATTGCGAAAGTATGCACGAGGAATTGGTTAAGTACATTGTTGTTAAATGCTTGTTATTTTGTATAATTGTTGCCTAGCTACTAAATGAACTTAGGATATTATGGATAAGTTCAAGAGTGACAAAATTGAAATGAAGTAGGCTTGTGCGAATGAGTTTAATGGCTAACTAAAATTGTTAAGTGCTTAGTTAATGTGCATATAAGTAAGTGAAGTTATGTTATAATAGAACTAAGTATGGCTAGTAAAGCCTATTTAGTTTTCTTGCTATGTTTGACCATAAATATGATACATATTTAAATCTATTGTTTTAGATATAGATTAAATGATATGTGATTGCCAAATGTGATTGTTAAGTGAATAATATTAGTTAAGTACTTAAGCAAATCTATTGTTTTACTTAAGCTTAAGCGCAAAGAGGATCAAAGTTGGATAGGGGAAAGAGAAAGTAAGCGAATAGCCGTGGGTATCTAGTAAATCGACCACTTTCGAGGTAAGTTTTAAGTGATTAAACGTTGAATAAATTCAATCATAATAGAACATAATGGGTTGATTTAATAAGATATGGTGTGGCCATGATATGTTTTAAACTCAAATGGTAAGTTCATAAGTGTTTGGACTTGGAAATTTAAGAGCAAATTGTAATAATTTGCTTAGGACAGCAACAGTAACGTGATTTTAGAAAATCACCATAAATTATTAGCGTGGAATTATAGGCTGAATAAAATATGTAATCAAAGCTTAATTAGTCTAGTTTCTTATAAAAGAGGCCGTGTGAGCAAAGAAATTTCCTATAAAGAGATATTTAAAGTTGTGTGAGACGGTGTTAGAATGACTCCGAAATCCCCTATTCTGTTTTTAGAAAATCATTATAATTTGTACAAAAATGGTTATAAGACAAAATTTATATTCTTAGACTCCTTAATGAGTCTAGTTTCAAATGAAATCAAATAGAACACATTTTGAATTTTGTACAATGAGAAATTTGATTCGTAGTGAAGAGTGGTCAGATTAGTCAAACAGTGAAACAGGGGAAACTTTAAGAAAAATCTGGTGTTGATTGGCAAAACCTAAAATTATGAAAATTTTTAGTATGGAAGATATATGAGTCTATATTCAGGGAAAATTAACGGCAATTGATTTGGAGTTTTGTAGCTCCAGTTATAAATAATTTAGTGACTATTGCTCAGGAAAAACAGATTGTAGTGAATATGTGATTTTGTTGTAAACATTAATGAAACTGTTTGAGTTGCTTATAAGCCATTGTTGAAATTGATGTACAAGGTAAATATATATATGTGTGGTAAAGCCGAATGGCTGATATGAGACATGTATGAGATATGTATATGTGGTAAAGCCAAATGGCTAATATGAAATATGTATGAGGGATGTATATTTGGTAAAGCCGAATGGCTATTGTGCAATACGTAGGAGATGTGTATATTGTGGCCGAATGATCAAATGTGAAAGGTGTGTATTATTAGATAATTGATGAGGCAAATGAATTACAAATATGACAGTCGATGTGAATGTTGTAACATGTGATTAAATGTACATGAAACTTGGAAATATATTCCGGGTAAGACCCGATGACCACGTGTGGAGATTTTATCCGGGTTAAAACCCCGCAGGCTTTATGCCAGAATATTATCTGATTAATGTTCGAGGCTTCGTGCTCGTACTATATCCGAGCTTTAAAGACCCGACGGCTAAATGCTAGGATTCAAGTAAGACTTTGATATTGAGTATCTGCAATAAGTTACCATCAAATAAGTATTATGTATTTAAGATGTTCAGTGCGTATTACTTACTCATCGGCGGAATGATTTCGAGGTGAATTATCAATATCAAAGAGGTAGGTAATCGTGATTAATATTATAACTCCAAATATGAGAATGACCTAATTGGTAATGGTATGCTTGTATAATGAAGTATGTGATGAAATATTCTTATGTATTAATGCATATTCGCCCAAAAGCCTTATGATTTGAGTATGGGTTGGGTTCATTAGATGTGCCAAGACAAGGTAAGGATTATGTCTTATAAGTTTACGTATATGTGATAAGGAATATGTCTGGTTCTTTATGTACCTACGGTAATTTAGTACTTGTCATGTTGAAATACTTAAAATATGGATGTGATTATGAACAAGTGGAAAGGATTATTGAAAGTTGAAAATTGATGAAGAATGTGCTTTGGGAATATTTGACCATCTAGGTCATTATTATTGAAAGTATATATGAGACAGCCAAGTGATGCGTTTATTGATATTATAGTTCGAGATGAAGCTCTAGGTTAACCTCATCGAATAGTTGAAATGAATGACCAATGATAGTGAATGAGAACACTTTGTTTTGCTCAAAACTTACTAAGCATTAAATGCTTACTCCGTTTCTTTGATTCTCTGTCTTATAGATTTTGGCTCGTCACCACGGGACTCGGGATTGTCGAAGTCGAAATCGCCCACACTATCAAAGCCCTTTTGGTACACTTTTGGTTGAACTCTGAAAATGGCATGTATAGGACTACCCTTTTTGTTATTAGTCAAGTACTTTGGTGTTGTATATATTTGGATAGCCATGCGAAAATGGCTTATGTATTTTGAGCATAGTGGTATAATCATTTTGTATGTATACGGTTATTGAGAGGTGTGGATATACTTGGTAATGATGGACCATGGGAATGGTTAATCATGATCATATTTTGTGCTATATATGCTAAAGGGCTAGTTGAATCATGGAAACTATGAAATAGGTAAAGTCTACCTTAAAGGCAGATGCTGACAGCAGCAGTGTTGTAAATTAGAAAAATCACTAAAAATAGTAGTAATGGATTTAAATAGTGAATAAATTATGTAATCGAACCTTGATGAATCTACTTTCATATGGAAGTAACGAAAAGATCATATAAATAGTATAGTATGAGATGTTAAAGTTTTCGTGGATCAGGGGCAGAACGATTTCTGGATCCCCTGATCTGACTTTGGAAATTCCTTATAAATTAACCAGAGATAATTAGAAGTCATGACATATATGTACAGATTCATTTTTGAGTCTAGTTTCATTATAAAAAAACGACATAAGTATTGAAGCCCTGTACAGGGAGATATATAAGTTGTAATGCATGAAGGTCAGAGCAGTCGAACCCTGAAACAGGAGAGACTTTAACTAATAAACTGTACTAATTGGCCTGACCAAAAATTCTAGAAAAAAATCTGTAGATGGATATATGAGTCTAGTTTCAGGAAAAATTTACAAAACTGGTTTTTGAGTTTTGGAACTCAAGATATGATTTTTAAGGCGACAGTGACGTAGTTAGCCAGCTTGTCTGAAAATTTTTAAATGGACTGTGAAAGTAAATGAATTAAGTCTGTTAGCACCTCGTGTTCGACTCCGGCAACGGACTCGGGTACGGGGTGTTACATTATGAGGTTACTAAGAGAGTAGGGCCTGTTGCCTATCGATTAGTTTTGCCACCAGAATTGGAAAATATTCACGACGTGTTTCATGTATCCATTCTACGTCGGTATAGATCAAACCCTTCGCATGTGATTGCACCAACCGAGGTTGAAATTTATCCGGATATGACTTATGGCGAAGAGTCGGTCAGGATTTTAGCTTGAGAAGTTAAACAACTAAGGAATAAAAGTGTAGCACTTGTGGAAGTTTTGTGGCATAGACATGGATTTGAGGAAGCCACATGGGAACCCAAAGAGACCATGAAAGATCAATACCCGAACCTATTCATCGGTAAGATTTTCGGGGACGAAAATCCCTAAGGGGGAGAAATGTAACAGTCTGATCGAAATAGTGGTCTCGGGACCACAAATTCAAAGTCGAATAAATTATTTTATAATTATTTAGATGTTATAGCATGTTTGTAAGAGTGTATGAAAATTTTGGTGAGTTAATTGTGACATTTGTGAGCCCAATTGTGAAAAAAGAACTAAATCGCATAAAATGCAAAAGTCCTATTTTGATAGCTAAAAGTGCCAAATAGCTAGAGAATCTAAATTGGGGGTCTTTAAAGGGCAATTAGACCCTTTAGGGAGGCATGGCCGGCCATAGGAGACAAAGGTGGTCAAATTTTCAAAGTTTGGTATGTTAGGTGGCTTATTTTGACTAAAGTAGAAATAAAATAATCAAAGGATGATATCATCTATAACATCCCGAATTAGGGCCTAGTCAGAATAGTGGTTTTGAGACCACAAATACAATGTTGAAATAATTATTTTATGATCATTATGAGGCTTAGGATATGAAAATAAACATGTGTTAAAGTTTCATGAAGAAATTCTATGTGTAAGGTGTCCAATTCGAATTTAATGACCAAATTGAATAAATTGCAAAACTTGGGTTTTAGAATTAATTAGGGTGAAATTGCTATGGATTATTAATTAGAGGTCCTTAAAGAGTAACTTTTCCAATTTCTATGTTTTTGGACAAAAATAGACATGCATGAAAAATTTTGGAAGTTTAGTAATGAAGGGCATTTTGGTCATTTGGTTAATTAAAAAATAAAAAAGGAAAAATAAGCCAAAATCATGTCATTCATCTTCTCCATGTTGCCGAAATTTGCATGCTCCCCATAGCTAGGGTTTTCAACATTTCAAGCTCAATAATAAGTGCTCCCTAGCCCCTTTTTAATGCTCTTCGTATTTTTGATATCCTCATAACATGCTCTCTCTATTTCTACCCATATTTCAAGCTAGGGTTCATGTTCAAAAATTTACCCATGCATGAGATGTTTGTGTTTTGATGATTTATGGAGGAATATGAAAGTTTAAAGGATAATAAACAACTTTTACTAAGTAGTTCTTCATAGAAATGGCTTAAGGGACCATTTTGTAAAAGTTGTGAAAATGGGTAGAAAAATAAGAAATGAAAGAATATGTGGGCTGCTATAGGCAAGAAAAATATTCAACTAGGCTTGGGTAACTTAGAAATTTCATGCATTTCATTATACGAGCCTTAGGACTAAATTGTAAAAGTGTGAAAGGTTAGAGGCAAATTGGTCATTTTGCCTAAAGGTGAGTTTTAAATCCTAAAATGAAAAATGTGATGTATTAATAGTCAAATTTTATTGATATAAACCCTGAGTAACCAATTCCAGAGGTCGACCGTGGAAAATGAAAGGTTTCGGAATAACCAAAATACGAAACTGAAGCAATTAATAGGTAAGTTTGTATAACCCGGAGTAAACTCTTAATACACTTAAACATGCATGTTCTTGAATGTATGAAAATTTAGATATTCATGGCATGATAATTAATAAATGTGCTTGTAACACCCCCTACCCGTATCCATTGCCGGAATAGGGTACGAGGCATTACCGGAGTTTACTGAATATTTTCAGATGATTCTGAGTCATTTATTATTCATATTTTGAAAATAATCATAACGTCTCTCTATTGGGCCCCCGAAGCCCCAAACATACATTAGAAACCAACCGGAATAAAATCGAGATCATAGAAAAAAATTTCGCAAAATCTTAAATTTTATTTTCATCTAAGTACTTACTATTTCAATGCTCCTTATAATTAAACATGTTACCATTCAATCAATAGCTTGGCACTTGTCTAAGCGTCAAACAACATCATCGTTACTATACTTGCACATATTTCATCTAAATTCAACACTGATATACTTATTTTCTCGACATATCACACTTGAGTTTAATAATCGTCTCAATTTACATAATTTCCTTGTATCAACATATCAAAGATAATCATATATGTACATGTCATGAAACATATCATGCTCTTATCGTTTCTTCATAAGCATATATCATTCATTTCATTATATCAATATTTCATGCTCCATCATTTCCATATATTTTATGTATATTTATTCTGGTAATAGTTTATATCAAACTTAACATAAATTATATTCCATGTACTTATACTTATTTCGTTTATCTATCTTCATAATTATTTCATACAACTATTTTGTACATATATTTCCATATGATCAGTTCTTGTAAACATTTCACACAACCATTTCATATAACCATTCGTCATCTGATACGTATTACCTGAATATCAATTGTTCAATAGATGTCATAGCGTCTCCCATCCACGGTCTTATTTATCTTTGACATAATGCCATAGTGTCTTTCAACTATGGTCTTACTCATTTTCTATCATGTTGCCATGGTATCTTTCAACCATGGTCTTATTCTTTTCATGTCACGTTGCCATGGTATCTTTCAACCATGGTCTTATTCATTTCATATCACGTTACCATGGTATCTTTCAACCATGGTCTTATTCATTTCATATCACGTTGCCATGGTATCTTTCAACCATGGTCTTACACATTTCATATCAGGTTGCCATGGTATCTTTCAACCATGGTCTTACACATTTCATATCAGGTTGCCATGGTATCTTTCAACCATGGTCTTACACATTTCATATCAGAGAGCACACTCCCATAAACCTCATCCTTACAGTGGGATTACCAGTCCAGGCTAAATCCCCTGTAATATAAACTCATAGAGTATTGTCGGGATTACTAGTCCAGGCTAAATCCCCTGCAACGACAATTACTCTAATGAGCTTGGTCTGAATTACAAGTCCAGGCTAAATTCAGACCCTAATTCGAATTACCTATCTGGGCTAAATCCATTTTACACGTATTCTTCGGGAGGGCTCTATCAGAATAGGATCACCCGTCCGGGCTAGATCCTTTTTACCGTCAATTCCTTTTCAAAGATCCATCGAATTTTCCTTTCATTCAACCGGGATTTCTTCAAATTTTATCAAATATATCAATGTTTCATAAATTTTCATATAATGAACATTCAAATCATATTCACATCAATAACATACAATCTCAAGTATTTAAGAATATAATTCAAGTTACACGAACTTACCTCATTACTTGTTTGTGTTTATAATTTCATTAATCTATATCTTTTCTTTTCCACGATCAAGTTTCATATTTGAGTCGTCCGGATCTTTATAAATAAATTTGATCATCATTTTCATTCATTTCATATTCTAATGCATTTAATTAATGCCCTAGGAAAAATTACCATTTTGCCCCTAAACTTTTAATTAATGATGATTTCATCCTTAAGGTCAGGAAAATAAAATTCTTGCAATTTAATCCTTATTTCTAGCTATTATTCTCATAGATATTGATATCAATCCATGAATTCTATAAAATATCAAAATATTCAATAATTTCAAAACTTTTCAATTTAATCCCTAAAACATGTTTTCCCCTATCTTAAACTAAATTAATAATTTCATTCAATTTTGTAATTTAAATAATAAAATTAATCCATTTAATGCAATTTGGTCATTTCTGACATTTTTACAAAATTGAAAATAAAGTTTTACTTTTATTCAATTTAGTCCCTGAGCCTAAAATATGCAAATTAGCCATGCTAAATGAATATTCATATATGTTTTCCTCCTCCTCCACTTCATTCCACATCCTTAATGTATATAACACACTTGTAAGTAACATTATCTATATTTTTTTATTATTTACTTTTATGAATATTCAAGCTGTCCATCTGTGTCATAATCACTAAATTATTCATATCTGGAGATATAGAACTCCAAATTAAGATCCGCTAATTTTTCCTGAAACTAGACTCATATATATTCTTACCATAAAATTTTCAAAATTTTTGGTTTAGCCAATAAGTGCAGTTTATGCTTTAAATTTACCCCTTTTCTGCTGTCTGACAGTTCTGACCCTTCTTCACTAAAAATTTATTATCTCCTCGTACAGAATTAAAATGATATTTCTGTTTGTTTCTATTGAAAATAGACTCATTTATGATTCTAAAAATATAAATTTAAGCTTATAATTATTTTTTTTTAATTTTTTATGATTTTCCAAAGTCAGAACAGGGGAACCCGAAATCATTCTGACCTTGTCTCTATAAGCTTACATAAGCTTACATAATTTCTTCTATAAGAAACTAGACTTAATAATATTTAATTTAATATTTTATTCATCCTATAATTAGATTTCTACAATTTTGATGATTTTTCAAAGTTAGACTCTGCTCGCTGTCCAAAACTGTTTTAGTACAAGATATTAATTACCATGTTATAACACCCTTATTTTCTTTTTCTACACCATTTCTCATCACTTTTTCTTATTTTCTCTTCACTAACATATCAAGAACATAGGACCTTATGTAAGAAAAGTCTACTATAACATTATTTGCATGCTTTGTCAATAATAACAAACTTAAAAACATATTGAAATCTTGATATACTTACCTTGTTCTATTGATACTAATCTTTAACTTGATTTTCTCTTTCCTCCAGCTTCTATTTCTTGAATCCAACTTGATATTTTAACTCTCCATGGTCTCCTTAACATTTTTCTCTCTTGGTAGCTATGGAAATTCTTTTGATTTTTGGGTGAAAATGGTGAATTTTTGGTAAAAGGACCAAATTGTAAAGAAAGTAAAATTTTCTTTCTTTCTCTCTTTCTCTCACGTTAGTGCATGAGAAATATGGATGAGAATTTCTCATCTTTCTTTCTTTATATACTAATAAAATAATAATAAAATAATAATAAAATATATTATTAAAATATTAATAAAATAATATTATCTAATTAAATAATTATAAAATATCAAAATATCTCTAGCATCATTATTACTTTCTAGATTTCTCTCTCTTCCAATTGACCATTTTGCCCTTCATTATCTTTTTAAAATTTCATCCTTGACTCATCATTTAATTTGGTAAAATTGTAGTTTAGTCCCTCATAGTTATTCATCTATTCAATTTGGTCCTAATTCATCCATTTTCCTTAGTTTCTAGATCATTTCACCCTTAAAATATTTACACTATTGGTCCTTCAACTTTTTCATATTTACACTTTAACCCCTCAAATTTTGAGTATTTACTCTTGTGCAACAAAACTTTTCTCATGTAACACCCCGAACTCATGGCCGTTACGAGGTGTTACCGGCTTACTACATTTATTTCCCCCTATTTTTTTTTGTTCCAGGCAAGCTGGCTACTGTATCGTGGTCGCTTTAAAAATCATATTTTGAGTTTTGAAACTCGAAATCCAATTCCATAAATTTTCCCTGAAACTAGACTCATATATATATATGGGGGAATTTTTGTAGAATTTTTTTGTTAGGCCAATTAGTACAGTTTATTTGTTAAAGTCTCCCCTGTTTCAAGGTTTGACTACACTGAACTCTGTACCTTACGATTTAAATATCTCCCTGTACAGGGCTTCAATGCCTATGCCGTTTGTCTCTAATGAAACTGCACTCGATAATGAATTTGTACATATAAGGCACGACCTCTAATTATCTCGATAAAATTTACGGTGAATTTTCTAAATCAAAACAGGGGATCCAGAAATTGCTCTGGACCTGTTTCACAAGAATTTAATTAACTCCTAACATACAGCTCATATGGTCGTTTCGTTTCTTCCATATGAAAACAGACTCATCAAGCTTCGATTTCATAATTTATTCATTATTTAATTCCATTTCTACTATTTTTAGTGATTTTTCAATCTCACATCACTGCTGCTGTCAGCATCTGTTACTAAAACAAACTATGCCTATTTCATGATTTTCCTTGATCTAACTAATAATTCATCATACATGTCACAATTTATGACCATGACTAGCCATGCCAAAGGCTAATCATCACCGAGCATCTCCCCACTACACTATTACCAAATCATGAATTTAACACGAAAATAATCAGCCATGACATATGGCATAATAATCGAGTAGGCCTCTACCAATACTCAACCAAAACCGAATTACCAAGACTTGTGTCCAAACATCATAGAACCAATTCCAACCGAACATTTATGCCATTTTCGCATGGCTAAAAGTTTACATACCAAATTTCAACAAAACATAATAGCCTATACATGCGAAATGTTCTCCTAGACCAACTAAGAAGAAAATACCAAAAGTTGCTAGCGGTGTGATGACTTCGATGACGGTCCCGAATACGCAAAAAGTCGAGTCCAAGAAACCTAAAATAGGTGACAAGCAAACACCGAATGAGTATATAACTCAAGAAGTCATAAGCATTACACTACCATCCATTAATAAAATTTTCACAAGAGGAAACAACGAAATGAGGCTAAGTACTCCATCCATACCGAACTATGCCATAGTTTCTTAGACCTTACGATTCAATCTCATTCCAAGTCCTACATTGACATTTCATACGCTATTCAATAGAATAATTGAGGCATTTCCATACATCATTTTATTTTCGTTACAATCATACAACTAAACGAACTTTCACCTATTCCACGATGAACCTTATGTACGTGACTTCAATTATAATCATCACATAGGTTCAAAACTTACCACACTCAACTCCAAATATAAACATAGCACCTATTAGCCATGAACTCAAGGTACTTACCCTTTCCGCTGTCCGAAATCGACTCGGTAAGGTCACACCCTTAATATAAATAATTGATAGAAAATATATATATATAATGGGTTCGCACACATAGTGCTTAATAATCAACCACGCACACTTAGTGCCATGTACTTTAAACTCGCACACTTAGTGCCATGCATTTCAAGCCCGCACACTTAGTGCCAATCTCACAACCGTGAACACTTATTGCCCGCACACCTAGTGCCGAAAACCAGCCACTCTATACGCTTCACTTCCTTTTTACATTCGACAATTTCATCTCATTAAACACAATTGCATAGGTATTACGATCATTTAAATCAATACCAACTATATGCTTAATGACTTACCTTGTGTTGGGTAAAATAATTCCAAGTCGGCTACTCGATGACCTTCGATTTCCCCTTGTTGGACGCCTCTCCTTTAGGATCTTGAGCTCATTCTAGCCATCTTCCAAGCCAAAATCAAATAACCAAATCTCCTTCCTTCTCCTCACTCACTAAGAATAGCCAAAGAAAAAAAAGATGAACACTCCTCTTCCCTCCTTATTTTATTCATCTTTTCCTTTTAATTCCTTTCTTTAATTTATTTTAATTTGCTTACCAATATTAAATAATAAACAACATAAACTTGGAGGAATGGAACCATGCTTGGCGGCCACTTAACATGAATTGGGCACTTTGACATGCAAACCCAAACTTTCCTATTTTACTACTATTTGGTCCTTACTTATTTACCTATCATAATTTTCTAAGTCTCTCAACTAGATCCTTTCAAGCAAAATTCACATTCCTAAGATAAAATTAAAACATCAAATTTTTATACAAGTATTATCACACATATAAGATGTGCAATTAAAATTTTAACTAAATTTTATGACTCGGTTTTGTGGTCCCGAAACCACATTCTGACTAAGGTCAAATTAGGGCTGTCACAACTCTCCCCCACATAAGGAATTTTCGTCCCCGAAAATCTTACCAGTGAAAAATTTGGGATGTCGATCCTTAATAGAGTCCTCAAGTTCCCAAGTGGCTTCTTCGATTCCGTGTTTATGCCACAACACCTTCACTAATGGGATTTTCTTATTTCGCAACTCTTTTACTTCACGCATCAAAATGCGAATCGGCTCTTCTTCATAACTCAAGTTAGGCGTAATCTCGATCTCGATGGAGTGATTACGTGCGACGGGTCGGACCTATATCGTCAAGCATCGAGACATGGAAAACGCTAGAATCTTTTCAAGCTCGGGGTAAAATTAACCGGTATGCGATCGCCCAACTCGTTCGGATACTTCATATGGCCCGATGAACCTCGGACTCAATTTGCCCTTACGGCCAAATCTAAGCACTTTCTTCCAGAGTGAAACTTTGAGAAATACCTTGTCCCCAACCTGATATTCAATGTCTTTTCTCTTTAAATCCGCATACGACTTTTGACGATCCAAGTGGCTTTCAAACTTTCACGAATTACTCGAACTTTCGCTCAAAGATCCTTAATTAAATCAACCTCAAGATTTTACTTTCACTAAGTTCACCAAAATAATGGGGTATGGCATTTACGACCGTATAAAGCCTCGTAAGGTGCCATCTTAATGCTTGATTGAAAACTATTGTTGTAAGTTTAATTCAATCAAAGGCAAATATCTTTCCCATGAACCACAAAACTCTAAGACGCAACATCTCAACATATCCTCAAGTATCTCGAATTATTCGCTCAGATTGGCCATCATCCGGGGATGAAATGCGGTGCTAAATGCATCTTAGTACCCAACGCTTCTTGTAACTTCTTCCAAAATCGCGATGTAAATCTTGGGTCTCTATCCGACACGATAGAAATAGGTACCCCATGCAATCGAACAATTTGGGAGATGTATAATTCGCCAATTTATCGAGCGAAAAAATCCGCATTTAACAGGGATAAAATGAGCAGACTTGGTCAATCTATCAACAATAACCCAGACCGAGTCTTTCTTACTCTGAGTCAAAGGTAACCCAGATACAAAGTCTATTGTCACTCGATCCCATTTCCATTCGGGTATCATAATTGGCTGAAGTAATCCCGATGGCACTTGATGTTCCGCTTTTACTTGTTGACATATCAAACACCTTGAAACAAATTTAGAAATGTCTCGTTTCATACCCGGCCACCAAAATTGACGTTTCAGATCGTTGTACATTTTAGTACTACCTGTGGATCGACATTCGACTCTCGTGAGCCTCATTCAAAATCATCGAAATAAGTTCAATTTCTTGGAACACATAATCGACTCTTGAACGTCAAGCAATCATTGTTGTCAATCCGAAACTCCGATTCCTCATTCGAGGCACATTCAGCTCGTTTAGCGACCAATTCAGCGTCGACTTTCTAGAATTCAAGTATTTGATGAATCAATAATGGTTTGGCCTTTAATTCAACTACTAGCACCTCATCGGGCGAAACGGATAGGTGAGCATCCATCGCTCTCAAAGTAAACAGTGCTTTACGACTCAAAGCATCGGCCACCACGTTAGCCTTCCCCGGGTGATAATCAATGACAAGTTCATAGTCTTTCAACAACTCAAGCTAACGTCTTTGTCGCAGATTTAGATCTCTTTGAGTCATCAAATATTTAAGACTTTTGTGGTTCGAATAAATATGACACCTTTCTCCAAACAAGTAATGTTGCCATATTTTCAAGGCGAACACTATGGCTGCTAATTCAAGGTCATGGGTCGGATAGTTTCTCTCATGCAGCTTTAATTGTCTCGACGTGTAAGCCACAACTCGACCTTCTTGCATCAACACACAACCTAGCCCAAGCAAGGATGCATCATCAGAATAACAAACTCCTTGCCGGACTCCTACTGTATTTAGCACCTGGGGCCTCGGTTAAACAGGTTTTAGTCGATCGAAACTTTCCTGACAGTGTTCTGACCATTCGAACTCAACATCTTTTTGAAGTAGTTTTGTCAACGGAGTAGCTATCATCGAAAAGCCCTTTACAAACCGTCGGTAATATCCGGCAAGTCCCAAAATCTCCTAACTTCAGTAATATTCCTTGGAGGTTTCCAATCGAGTATGGTTGAAATTTTGTTCGGATCCACCCTGACACCTGATGCGGACACCACGTGCCCCAAAAAGCTAACCTCTCCCAACCAAAATTCACATTTACTGAATTTTGTGTATAACTGCTTGTCTTGTAAAATTTGTAATACTAATCTCAAATGCTCGGCATGTTCAGCTTCACCTTGTGAATAAACTAAAATATCATCAATAAACACAACCACAAACCGATCCAAGTATGGTCTGAATACTCATTCATTAAATCCATAAATACCGCAGGGGCATTAGTGAGCCCAAACGGCATCACTAAGAATTCGTAGTGACCGTACCTCGTTCTAAAAGCATTTTTGGGTATGTCCGAGTCTCGGACCCTCAACTAATAATAACCAGATCTCAAATCTATCTTTGAAAACACTGAGGCTCCCTTCAATTGATCAAACAAATCATCAATACGTGGCAACGGATATTTATTCTTTATTGTCACTTTATTCAACTGACGATAGTCGATGCACAATCTCATGGTTCCATCCTTCTTTTCACAAACAAGATCTTGGTGCGCCCCATGGTGAAAAACTCGATCGAGCGTAAACCTCTATCCGTCAATTCTTGCAATTGAACTTTCAATTCCTTTAATTCCGTTAATGCCATACGACACGGGCTATTGAGATTGGCGTGGTACCGTGTACAATTTCGATGTCAATTCCACCTCTCGAACCGGTGGCAACCCCGGTAACTCTTCAGGAAAAACATCTGAATACTCACAGACCACTGGTACTGATTCAAGTTTCCTTTCCGTCTCTTTGCTATCAAATACATACGCAAGGTATGCTTCACACCCCTTTTTCACATATCTCTGAGCGATCATTGAAGATATTATCGCTGGCACCCCTTTTAAATTAGTAGACTCAACTTGGACTACTTCATTATTTGTACCCCTCAAATCAATGGTTTTCCTTTTACAGTTCACCACTGCATCATGTACGGTCAACCAATCCATACCCAGAATAACATTAAATTTGTCAAACGGTAAAAGCATCAAATCAGCCGGAAAACAGGATTCTTGGATTATTAGAGGGCATCTCTATACACTTTATCAACAAGTACGTATTGACCCAAAGGGTTTGACACTCGAATTATTTAACTCAGAGACTCGACAGATAGAGTCTTCATGGATGCTAAGGTTTCACATACGTATGAATGAGTAGAGCCGGGGTCAATCAATGCAATCACACTAGTATCAAAGAGAGTGAAAGTACCAATGATAACATCGGGGAGGATGCCTCCTCTCGTCGCGCTGAATGGCATATGCTCTAGCGTAATACGGTCTCGGTTCAACAGTAGTATCGAGGCCCCTCTCGACTTCCACCCTACCTCCCGAAATTCTCGGTGGTCTACCTCTAGTCATCATTCCACTAGGTCTTGCACCTTGCATCCTATTCTTCTCATCAAGCTCGTGCAATCTCTAATGAAGTGGTCCTTGAACCGCATCTCGTAATAAGCCCCATTAGTAGACTTACCCCAACATTCACCTATGTTCCGTCTTCCACATTGGGGGCATTCAGGTTTCTCTTGGCGATTATTGCCCACACTAGCTATCGAAGTAGCTTGGGAGTCCGTCGATGGTCGTGCTCTAATGGAAATTCTCGCAGTCGTCCTCGATTTATTAGTGTCCTCCCTGAACTTCTTTACAGCCGAAATGGAAATACTGAATTAATGAGCTCATCTAAGACTAATGACATGATGTATTGTTATGAGACTAATTTGATGATTGAGTGTATGTGATAGGGAAACTATTTCATACTTGTTGGAATTATTGCCTAAATATGGTTGTATGCTAATTAATCGGTAAGTTTACTTTCCAGTTATCCGGACTTACTAAGCATATAATTACTTACCCTCTTCTCCTTTCCCTATCTTACAAAGCTCATGAACTCATGAAGATTGGAAGACGGTTGGAGAATCAACACACTATCAACTTGTTCTGCTTTGGTATATAGATACTTTTATTTTGTTTAATGGCATGTATAGGATTTTTGGTTATTTTGTTACATGTGTCATTGGCTAGCCAATGTAAGGGCCTAAATGGTATACTTATTCCTTTGTATATGGCCATGAGATATGGCTCATATTGATGTAGGCTGTAAACCTACTAATGATGCATTTTTATGTTTAAATGTTTCATGAAATATGATGATGAGGCTTATCAGGAATGGATGATTGAAATGGGACCTAATAATTTGAGAGTGGACATAGCATATAATGGTATATGGTTATAATATGGCCTAAGTGAAAAATGTAAAATATGCTATGTTAATCCCTAATACAAAAAGGATAATTTAGCATGTACTAAACCGATGAGATGAGGTTAACATGCAATGAGTTATGTCAAGGTTGTTTAAGAGTATAATTAGGTCATGTTAACTACCACTGAAGTCTCTAAGTGTGTATGGATGAAAGAGGGTGACCAAAGGCTTGGAAAATAGCCCTAAAAAGGTCCACACGAGTAGACACACAGGCATGTGTCTATGATGTGTGTGATACATGGTCAGCCCTATGGGCGTGTTGCCTGGCCGTGTGTCCCCTGCACTTAAAATTTTAGGTCAGTTTTCATGGTAGTAAACACACGAGTAGAGACTTGACCGTGTGTCTCAACCGTGTGGAGGACATGGCCTACCAAACGGGCGTGTGCCTTGGTCATGTGCCTCAAAATGAATGATGACATCATAAATAGAATGTCCGGGTTTTTAAACACGGGTGATGACATGGGCGTGTCTAGACCGTGTGAGGGACACGGGCTAGGGACACAAGCGTGTGCTTGGCCGTGTGAAAATCCCTATAGGTTCAAAATGAAAAATAAATCCAAATAATTCAACATGGGTGGGACACACGGGTGTGTCCCTAAGCACAGCTTTGCCTCTACACGAGTGTGTGAGGCATAACCCTAGTAATTTTTCTAAAAGTTTTTATAGTTCTCGGTTTAGTCCTGGATCGCTTTTAATGTATGTCTTGGACCTTGTAGGTCCATAATTGGGACACTATGATGTTATTTGGTCAGTTTTAAATTAGAATGAAATTCTATAACTCGTATTCTCTGAAAGTGTCTGAGTATGTGTCTGGAAATGCCTCGTACCTTGTTCCAATATCAGGTACAAGTAAGGGGTGTTACATTATCTCTTTAACCTCTGCTTCTTCACCGATTTTACTAGCAAAAATAGGGCTTTGGGGGCTTGAAATTTAAGCTACTTAGTTAACTCACAAGTAAGTGATTTTCATACCCTTTGTGGATTATTTTTGCCTTTTTGAGACCCTTGAAGCATAAGCTTTCAAATGAGGGTAGCAAAATGATTAAGAGTTTAGGGTTTTTCCATGAAATTATTTTTAATGTTTGCTGAGTTTTTATGGAAGAAAATGAGTCTTGGGTGTCTTATAAACAACTTTTGTGAAAGGTGTTAGCATGAAAACACCTAAAAGGACTATTTTGCATAAGTTGTAAAATAGATGATAAATGTGTGAAATAGTGGGAAATTGGAGTTACTATAAGAGTAGAAAGGGCTCGGCTAGGCTTAAGATGTGAAGAAATTTGATAAAAATTAATTTTCGGGCTTAGGGGTAAAATGGTCATTTTGTTAGGGGCAAATTGGTCATTTCTCCCAATTATGAATTGTAGAGTGCCTAGATTGATAAAGTGACTAAATAAGTGTATTTTATTATTTTAGATCAAGAAATACCGAATTCGAATCTAGACCGGGGGAAAGCCAAGCAAATAGACTAAACCGACTAGTCGCAACTTTGTGTAATCCGAGGTAAGTTGTATGTAAATAGTACAAATACATATATGTATTTGAATTGTATTGAAATTATTATAGCATAAATTACTTGATTGTGGAAATGAGAAAATGTGATGAGAATAGAGATAGTAGAATTCCCAATTGAACCTTAGGAAATAAATCGGGTATTCATGCCATGATGTTTGGGTCACTTGTGTGAGCTAGTGTAAGACATGTCTGGGACATGCATCGGACACATTATGAGAGCCAGTGTAAGACCATGACTGGGACATAGCATCGGCATTGAGACGAGTGCTAGTGTAAAACATGTCTAGGACATGGCATCGGCACAGATATGCTAGAACTTGTGTAAGACTATGTTTGGCACATGGCATCAGCACCTGACCCCATGTTTGAGGCTAAATGAGTATCCGATAATGTTCCAAATGGTTCAACGGTGAAAGTAGGATTTCAAGTTAACAAGTATAACCGGGTTGTGAGTGGTACAGGTACCTATATGGTATGTATGAAATGTGAGCTCAATATATGCTATATGAGGTGTATTGAATATTGATGAGTAAGTTTTGCTTATGCCATTTGTGTATTATGATACTTGTTGATGAATGGTAAAGTTATGTTGTATATTTATTTATATGCAACTTACTAAGCTTTATGTTTACCCCCTCTCCTTTTTCATTTTCTTATAGTACCGCCTATCTAGCTCAAGGTCCAAAGGAAGTCAGAGATATCAATCACACTATCAATCGAAGCAATCGATGTAGTTTGACTTATATTTTTGAATATGGCATGTATAGGGCTTAGACTTTACTAATGTTTGTGTCATTGAGAACTGGCCAAATGTGTTGGCTTGGGTTGAAAGCCCTTCATTTTTTATTGAGCCTTGAATGATGGCAGATATTCATTTTGATATATGCAAATGAAGTTACTCTCATAAATGAGTAATTGCTTAATTGATATGTAGTCTACTGTGACTGATTGGTTTAAATAAGTTATTCTTGTATTGGTGTGGTTACTATTATGTAGGTTGTGTAAGTAAGGGTGGCTAAATAGGCTTCATAAATAGCCTTATATTGTCCACACGAGTAGACACACGGGAGTGTGTCTAGGCCTTGTCTGATGCACGGTCTGCCCCATGGGTGTGTGGTCCGACCGTGTGTCCCTGCACGTAAAAATTTCAAGTCAGTATGCATGATAGTAAACACACGGGCAGAGACACGACCGTATGTCTCAGCCGTGTGCCATGGCCATGTGACATTTTGGGGATGCTGACGTCAGAAACAAAATGTCCATATTTTTGCGCACTAGCTAGGACACAGACGTGTCATGGCCTTGTGAAGGACACGGGCCAGGGAAACAGGCGTGTGCCAAGCCGTGTGAAAACCCGTTTAGGTTTGCATTTAGAATTAATTCCACACGGGTGGAGGACATGGGCGTGTCCCTATATTGCTTAGGACATGTGAGTCACAGGGGCCATTAACACAACCATGTTGAAATGGCCACACGGGCATGTTGCCCTTCTACACGAGCGTGTGCCCTGTTTCAAAGTCAAATTTTCTATAGATGGTTTAAGGACATGGGCTGATTCTGAATAGTTTTCAATGGTCGATTTGGGGCTCGTAGGCCTAAATTAATAAGCTTAAAGTAGAAATTGAAAATTTTCTAAAATGGGACCAAGACTTGGTGACTTGGGAAACGTTTTTGTGCATGGGATCGAGTTAGGTAATGCCTCGTATTCCAATCTGGCGTGGGTTACGGGTATGGGGTGTTACACTTTTCCTTAATCCATGACTTCAACTAGTGTTTTTTAAAAGCTATGCACCTGCATCGATATGTCATGTATTTTAGGTAATGCTTAGCATTTTATTTAAGGTTAGTATTTGGTATATTGTCAGTATACTTTTTTTATTTTATAAATGGTATTAAAAATTATCATGTGTCTCTTTTATTTAACTATTTATTTTTTAATATTTTACTATATTATCACCTTCTAATCCTACTTGTGATGTTTAAAAATTCCAATGACAATATGTAAATTATTTATTTATTTATTTTCTTTCCAGGTTTAGGTTTGGAAAAGAACCCTTTTCTTTTTTTCCCTGAGACGTTGGGGTTTACAAATCGACAACGTTGTCTTCACTAGCTAACCTTGTGAGATCTACTTTCAATTTCTAGAAACCTGTAAACATTAAGTAGAAAGTCAGAAATTGTAAACAAAAGACTAACAACTTGTGGCTGAGGTCTTGTGATGTTGTTTGGAGTACTTTATCACATTATTGTTCATGTCAATATCACCTTTGTGATACAAAGAATTTGAGTAAGAATTTGAGTCAATTAATTAAAAACTAAATCTAATGCTTTATGATTACAAGTTGCTCTTTCTTTTGGGTTGTGTTTTAGTTCCTTATTTATCATATAATCTCAAATCAAAATCAAATCACATCATTTTTATAATCCTATCATAATCTTGTTTAAAGTATTATATATTATATTAGTGTCAGCTGCGTTGTAATATAGGGAACATCTAACATGCTATTGTAACTTGTTTATTTGATTGACATATTTTGACTAAACTTTTTTGAACTTTAATTGATGATTTTTGAGAAATTTTAGCAGCCCATTATTGAAGATAATTCATGTAAGAGTTAAGTCAAGCGAGGATGTGATCAAGACTTTCAATGTGATCAAAGTTTTCATAAATAAGAGATTTGAATTTCAAGGAGTTTGATGACAAGATCTCTGAAGTTATTAAAGACTTATTTGGATGTTATATTTGTGATATTAGATATTCACATTGATTGTAATTTAAACAAGTCACTTTATGCTATAGGACGACTTATTTAGGTTATTATGTATGTGAGATATATCACTTGTTTATTGAAGAAGTGTTTTGTATTGCAAAACCATACAAGTAAACTATAGTGTTTTATTAGTTTACATTTAGGCTTTCAAGGGGAAAGACTTTGACAAAGAGTGATTTAATTTGAAGTATACGAGTGAGGTTGAAGCTTGGTGAGTGAGTTGAACTTTAATCACATCCTATGCTTGTTGATCAATAGTGAATTACTCTATGGACAATGCCTTCCAGACGTAGGAGATTCAGAACAATGTGAACAATTTTTTGTGTCTATCTTTATTTTTATAACTACTAGTAACTTTGTCTAGTTACAACTAAATGAATATCTTATAGGAAAAATCAACACAACATTCAATTGATTATAAGAGCAAGATACTTGACACATTAAGTGGAGATCTTGTAGTTGATTTGTAATTAAGATGAAAGGTTCATCAATTTCTATGGATAACACAAATTATGCTTATTATAAGGTAAGGATGGGATCTTTTATGAAGTAAAAGGATGAAAAAGTCTGGCATTCAATTTTGACTAGATAAGAGCCTCCAACTATTGTTGTTGATGGTGTAAATACTCCTAAACTTGAAGTAACTTGGACCACGATGAAGAAAAACTCACTAATGCCAACTCTAAGATTCTCAATGCAATCTTTTATGGTGTTAACCACCAAGAATTTTCGAAAATCTCAAAATTCATGATTGTCAAGCATCAATTCCAAAGAATCTTAGATAACCCTGCAAAAGCTCATGAAGGAACCAATACAGTGAACTAGTCGAAACTTCAAATTTTGATTACACGGTTTGAAACTCTAAGGATGCAAGACAATGGGTCTTGACTAAATTCCATGCAAAGCTTTGTGACATCTCAAATCAAGCTTTTTTCCTTAAAGAAAATTTCAAACTAGAAGCTTGTTAAAAAGGTTCTTCAATCTTTACCTGAAAAATTTGCAATCAAGGTGACTACTAAGGAGGAAGCAAAAGATATTGACAACATGAGAATTTATGAACTTTTTTTTTTTTTTTTGCAAACATTTAAGATGAATCTCGATGAGTTAAGAAGGAGCAAAGGAAAATTTGAAAAGAATATTGCTTTGCAAGTTTCAACCTCAATTCCATCTAAGGGTGAATCTGCCATTGAAAATGTAGGAACAAATGATCCTACTCACTCAAAACTTGAACAGGGCGTCAAAGAAGTTGACCAAGAGGAATAAAAACACATACCAAAACACCTCCAACATAGTGAACATAAACATGCTACAAGAATAACCATTTATAAGCATATACCTTCATGAAACACATTCAAAACAATCAAACTCATGGCATACATTATCCCAAAACCTAGATGACTAACCAATTAATAACACAAAAGCATGTATATACATATATATACATGGATGTAAATCTAGTACAAAAGTTCACAGAATGAACTATATCATACTCAAATTTAGTCGTAACATCCAATTGCCCAAAATTATCAAGTAAGATTCATAAAACTCTCTTAAACCTAAGTACATGCCATTTACACAAAAATTCTAAACAAATTTACGATCAAATGGTGAACTTAGACTAGAGTATTTGAATGTTGCCAACCACAGAAGCCAGTTAGAAACATCACCAAACACCTGCACATGAAAACAAATATGTTCGCATGCTGAGCATTGAAAGCTCAATGATGCTAACATAATTATATTTCAAAACATAAAGATATTAAGCCATGAAACATTTTAACAAGACAATAAATCATATCATTTAGTCAAGTTTCATAATAATCTACAATGAACTTATGTATATCAAGATACCAACTCACCCTTAGGGTATTCGACTCAACATTTCCTTTATTCATACATATAACACAATATGACATATCATTATATCATTAACGAATTCCATATCATTCCACAATGCTCACATGACTACATATCATTTTATTAATTCACCCTCAGGGTATTTAAACAACAATAAACACATGGTAACATATTGCCTCACCTTCAAAGAGTTTGGTTCACTTACATTTTAAAATGAGATTACAATGTTTGGATTGTCAACATTCTACCCACTTTGTAATCTCACATTGCATATAATGTCAAGATGTCGTAATATAAGGTCTAATCTCATGCGACGCATTCCTTAGGTTATTTAAGATTATGAGCGTAATCTTAAATTTTGGACCAATTTTCCCTTTGTTTTTTATTATTTTAATCAATTTAGGCTTTTTGTTCTTAAATAAAGTTTAAGATTAATTAAACACAAAAAAAAAAAATTCTTAACAATGAACCAGTAGATGTTTGTTCTTAAATAAAGTTTAAGATTAATTAAACACAAAAAAAAAATTCTTAACAATGAACCAAGAGATGTCATACATTACAATTACAATTATTATATTTTATTTAATAATTTATTTATTAATATATTAATTATGTTTATAGTTATAATTATGGTTGGCGCTGCAATCACTTGTCATGAATTATTATAATTACTATTTATACATTTATTTCAACATATATATTTACTTATTAATATATAAATTGTAATAAGAAGTAAGAATTGTAATAATTTATCATAATTTTATGGAAATTGAAACTAAAAATATTAAAAGAACTAAAGTTGTTAGAAAAACAAATTCTATAACAAGGACAATTTAGTAAAATGTGCTTCTTGCTAATATTACATTATGCCAACCAAACATTTTTCAGCCAAATAAACCAAACAAAATAATCTCATATTCTACCTATAATCTTACATTCCTGTAATATTGGTACAAAACATAATCTAAGATTTGGCGAACTAAACGCACCTTTAGGGCATTTGAACTTGCA
Source organism: Gossypium arboreum (assembly GCF_025698485.1). Classification (NCBI taxonomy): domain Eukaryota; kingdom Viridiplantae; phylum Streptophyta; class Magnoliopsida; order Malvales; family Malvaceae; genus Gossypium; species Gossypium arboreum. Next base: position 98,247,554 of record NC_069071.1, on the reverse strand, counting down.
TCATGATTTTTCACATATCACTTTTTCAAATATACATTATATAAACACATAACCAAATAGCATCTATAAATTCACCTTAAGGTATTTTAGCAAATATTATTATTAATCTTTCATTTACCATATCTCATTTTTCCCATTACACAAGTTCATATTACATTTCATTATTAACAAAATACGGGCTCAAAAACGGATACACAGATTTATCTACCAACACACCAGTTATCCACTAACACATCAATATATGCTCTTGACCCTCACGGTATTATATAAGTGTCAAATAATATGCTCTCAAGCCTCAAGGTATTATATGAGATTGTTCCCAACCTCATGATATTATATGGGAGTCAAATAAAATACGCACAAGCGTTAAAAACTTCCTCCAACACAAAGGAATCTTATAACATGCCAATTATACCCGAAACTCTATTTAACATTGTTTAAAAGATCATTTTCAAAACATAATTCAATATAGTTTTCATCATGGTATTATAATTAGATCACATATACATACTTAGCAGATTACTAACCATTTTCAGTTTCACAAAAAAAGTCACACATTCCATAACATCCATTATTATTAATAATTACTTAAGCTTAATACTTAATAGATTATGTAAGGAAAACAAATTAAGTTAGCACAAACTGAAACTATCACTCGTTGATCATTTTTTTCCTTTCTTTTGCCTTTCGAGATCCTGATGTCATCTTTAATCACGTATGATATGTCAAACATGAAAACAATAATAGATTCAAACATATAAAAACATTCAAATTAAACATGAAATGCATATCTCAACCTTGAGTCCTTAGGTTTTAATATTCTCTTGTTCGAATCTAATTCGGCTTTGAAACTATAATCAAGGGACCTCAAGCTATCCAAAACATGCTCTTTGTTCAAGTTCTCTAATTCTCTCTCTACCTTCCTAAGAATTCATTAATGGCTACCTAAACAAATATTAATAATTTCTATATCTAATGAATGAGCTACATTAATCTATTACCTTAAGCTAATAATCTAACAGAAATTTAAAAGGAAAACTTACCAATTCTTCAACTTAGCTCACGGCAATGGAGGAACCCTTTCGAAAATAAAATTCTTTTTCTATGTCGTTTGGGAGAAAATGAGAATGAAACATTTCATTAATCTTTTCTTTATATTTCATTTATTATTAAGTTTACTTATAACTAGATAAATATATGTAATGGCTAAGACACCATTATGAAATAGTTACCGGAGATGAATGGATGAGATCATGATTATCCACTTTCTAAATTTTAATGATGGTTTTATTGCTCACAAGTCCTTGGTGTAATAACACATTAAGGACTTGCTTAATCTACCATCTGATTCCTTAAACTCTATTTACCTTGAAATTTAGTCCTTATGCATTAATTGCTAAGTTATCTAATTAATTACTTAATAATTATATTCTCTAATTCCATATTCGTCTCACACTTCTAGATTTATTTTTTTCCAAACCAGCTCAGTTCAAGAAATGCAACCCTCAAATCGAATTTTCCAACACCAGAAAAAATTGGGTCATTACATCACTAGTACAAAGACAGTACAATTAGAAGTATAAGACATATATAAATTATAAGTACACATATATATCCGACCACCTATAATGTAGAATCTAACCAATACCATGCATAACGGACGAAGAATCGGACAAAAGCCAAATTAATCCAGAAAGAACTTAACAAAACCCGCACAAGACATTTACACACTGGGAGAGAAACTCATACATCGTAATTACATATAGTGGGACTCAAACTCAGGCCTTTGATGTATGAGGCATTAACAATTACCAACCATGCTAATACCTCATTGGCCTAATTATTATGTAATTATGCGGGTTTGGTACATGTAATTGATATATGGTTATAATGATATGTTTGAATATGATAGTAAATCTCATGCAATTGTAATTAAAAATATCAATTAAAAATAAAAATATATAAAATTATAATTCTACTTAGAGGGACAAATTAATTAGTAGTTATAAATAAACACTATAAAAATATCATTATTTCAACCATGAAAGCTTGCAAATTGGCATTTTCCAATTGGCTTTGCGAAGTTTTTGGTGGTGACCCATGATGAGGAGGAGTTTGTGAATAAACACTACTCAAGAGAGAAAACTGAGAACCTCCCTATGCCTTGGAAAATTACATATTAATTGAAATAATGACTCTGTCAGCTCAGGTTGCTGCCCCAGACTTTAGTCTTTGTTTGAACTTTGAAGCTTCAACTTCACTTACCATGCATGTAAAGGCAAAAAAGAAAATTGTCTAACAACTAGGAGACAAAAAGCAACCCTGATACTTTATTGCACGGCCAAGCAGTCAGCTGAAAAATATTAACTTACTTTCAAACTGATAGCAAGAAATAAAAAAGGCATAGATGATAAGAGAAACAACGTGAAAAAGATGCAAAATTGTAAAAGTTGCATGGCGTGTCAATCAAACTCAGGTCGATGATGTAATAATTCAGGCCGGTCAAACATCTGTCGTTTATATCATTCACATGTAAACCAAAGAAAGATGATGATTAGTTTACATCAAATGGCATAGATTTCTTTCAGATAAGGTTTAAGATTTAAAACTTAAAAGACAACGTTTGCATGAAAGACTATGCCAAGTCCCTTAGTTCAGAAAGTATTTATCTGGAAGGGTGACTTCATTATATTTTAAAATGCCATAACCAAAGATAAAACCAAATGTACTCTTGATGGGTTCTTTTTGCATGTGGCTCCCAACCAACCCACCATCAAATGCATCAACGTCTATGACCATAACCTGACTTTTGTACGATAAATGGGTCACCCATTTGTTGTTGATTTCAAGATTGGCTTCCAATTGGCTTGAACTATACTCAACCATGAGGCTAAAAAGCCTCATCACGTGCGTGTGCATGCAACTTCACCATTTTTGTCAGTGTTTCTGAGGGAGATTTTTTTTTCTTACAGTAGTTACGAGGAGAGAGAGGGGGACCCTTATGAATGGGAAATGCGTTAAGCAACATCCTCTGCATTGTCTCCATATTCTCTGTTTAGTCAGTTTCCTGTTTGTTATATTTAAGAAGTGAAAGTTTTTTAAGAAGAGTTAGGGATTTTTTACCCCAATAGTTAAAAAATTAATTTAATAACTTAAATGGTATGCCTAACAAATTATTTATCAAAATTATATGTTCTGAGTAGTAATCACGTCTGACAAAGTGGTGGTACACCTATTTTTTGCCTATCATCATTAAATCATAATAGGGTTCAAAAAAATAATATTTTATTATCCGGCCACCCTATACGGTGGCAACTGTATCACACTTATACCGGATAAAATACGGTTTTTGAAAAAAAATGTTTTAAATGGTTAGAGGGGGAGTGTTAGGCGGCACCACTATTTGTAAAAAAAAGGAACCCATGAATGTAGGCTTTCTTACCCAGAAAAGGAGAGCTGTTAAGCGGCATCAAATGGAGGAAAGCTATCAGACAGCACCGCTCTGACTACCTGCGGTGGACGTGACCAGACAATCATAGGGTAATTTTCTCTGACCACCTGCACCCTTTTTCTTCTTTGTCCCTTCTCAGGCCGGAATTTCAAGCTTTAACGGGTAAATTTCATACCTAGCTTTTACCCATTATAAAAACCATTTTGGTCTCCTCAGCCATGGCACCGGTTTTATGTAAAAAAAATGAAACAAGAGTTTAGGGAGAAGAGAATAGAAGAAGGTTTTGTAGTGTTGGAATGAGAGGAGGCAACATCATATAAGGGTTTCAAGGTACATTTTTAGTTTTTTAATTCTTATTTTTTTTGTTTGTTTGTAATCCTTATTATTTGCCCTATTTTGCGATTTTAAAAGAAGAGGAGGCAGCATATTAAGGTTTAGTGATACATTTTTAATTTTTTTTGTAATTATTATTTATTTGTTTATCTTGTAATCCTTATTATTTATCCTATTTTGTGGTTTTGGAAGGAGAGGAGGCAGTAGCATATTAAGTTTTAAAGGTACATTTTTATTTTTATTTTGCAATTATTATTTATTTGTTTATTTTGTAATCCTTATTATTGTCCTATTTTGTGGTATTGTGTTGTGTTATTTATTAGTTGGATGTAGCTATTGAGTTGAGGGTAGATTTTAGAGTAGTTGTTGTGTTCATGTACATTTAATTTATATATTATAGTATCTGTGCTTTTTTCTGGTGCTTGTAATTTAATATTTTTTGTTATTGCACTTAAAAAAACATATTTTATGCCCTCATTTATTTTTTATTTCTCATATTAGAATTAAATGACTCGAATCTTTATTTAAATAAAATATAAGTGGTAAAATAAAATAAAAGTAAGATCCATATAGAATTACACTTCTTTTATTTTATTTTAGAATAAGGTTTTTAAACCTTATTGAACTCCATCTATTTTATATTGATTAGAATAAGGTGTTTCAATCTTACTAGAATATGGCTTTACAAGCCTATAAATAGACATAGTCTATTCCTCTTGTAATTATTCGAATTCGACATAGTAAATTTTCTTCTCCTCTGCCTGTGGTTTTTTTTCGAAAGGGTTTCCACGTAAAATTTATGTGTTATTTATTTTATTTTATTTTCTCAAATTGGTATCAGAGCTTCTGGGTAGTTCATCTCGATCACGGTAATGGCATCTTTGAGATATGAAATTCTGCTGATAGATCGCAACACTAGATTTGTGTTGTGGCAGATTAAGATGCAAGTAGTTCTTGCACAGATGGATCTGGATGATGTCCTGCTAGGGATAAATAAGATGCCTTTGACATTAACAGATGAAAAGAAGAAGTGTAATGATCGAAAGGAATTAACACAATTACATCTGCATTTGTCCAACAAAATTTTGCAGGATATGATGAAGGAGAAGACCACCACTGCATTATGGAAGAGGCTGGAACAAAAATGAATGTCGAAAACTCTAACAAGCAAGTTGCATATGAAGCAGCATCTTTATGCTCATCGTTTGGAGGAAGGTGCGTCTGTACACGAAACTTGGCAGTGTTTAAAGAAATTCTCTCAAACTTAGAGGTCATGGAGGTTCAGTATGATAAAAAAGATCTAGGGTTGATTCTACTTTATTTGTTGCCCCCGTCTTATTCAACCTTTAGAGACACTATTTTATATAGCCGCGAGTCTCTCACAGTTGATGAGGTTTATGATTCTTTGACCTCGTATTATCAGATGAAGTATCTTGTGGTTAAACCCGGCTCTCAGGAAGACGGTCTCATTGTTCGTGGGAGATACGATCGGAATACTGATGATGATTGTAGAAGGACGCAGGAACAGAATCCTCGCAGTAAATCTAAAGGTAGATCGAAGTCTTCAAATAGAGGTAAAACTTGTAACTTCTACAAGAAGAAAGGGCACATTAAATCTGAGTGCTATAAGCTACAGAACAAGATTAAAAGGGAGGCTGTGAATCAAAAGGGAGGCTGCGAATCAAAAAGAAAACAACCAGAAAATTCCAGTGAATCTGATGTTGTAGAAGACTACAACAATGATGAACTTCTAGTTGCTTCTGTCAACAATTCTAAAGTGAGAGAGGAGTGGATACTTGAGTCAGGTTGCACCTTCCACATGAGTCCCAATCAGAATTGGTTTACAACTTATGAAACAGTGTCTAAGGGTGTTGTTTTGATAGGAAATAATGCTTCATGTAAAATCGCAGGTGTTGGAACAATTAAAGTTAAGATGTTTGATGAAATTGTCAGAATACTTAGTGATGTACGACATGTTCCAGAATTGAAGAGAAATTTAATTTCATTGAGTACTCTTGATTCAAAAGGGTACAAATACACAGCTGAAAGTGGAGTTTTAAAGCTTTTCAAAGGTTCCCTTGTTGTGATGAAAAGGCAGAGAAAAACTACCAAGTTATATGTTTTGCAGGGTTCTACTATTAATAGTGTGCAACTATCGCGTCCTCTTCCTTGTTAGATGATGATATCACTAAACTTTGGCATACGCGCCTAGGGCATATGAGTGAGAATGACATGGCAGAATTGAGCAAAAGAGGACTTCTTGATAGGCAAGGAATTTGCAAACTGAAGTTCTATGAGCACCGTGTTTTTGGGAAGCAAAAGAGAGTTCGATTCACCAGAGGAATTCATAACACGAAGGAAACATTGGAGTATATTCATTCTGATTTGTGAGGGGCATCCAGAGTGCCTTCGAGAGGTGGAGCTAATTATATGCTAACTTTTATGGATGATTTTTCCAGAAAAGTTTGAGGGTTCTTCCTGAAGCAGAAAAGCGATGTGTTTTCCACATTTAAGTCTTGAAAAATTATGATTGAAAAATAGACGAGAAAACAAATAAAATACCTTTGCACAGACAATGGCTTAGAGTTCTGCTCTAATGAGTTTAATAGACTGTACAAGTCAAAGGGATCGTGAGACACTTGACAGTTCGTCATACTACACAGCAAAACGGTGTTGCAGAATGAATGAACAGAACGATCATGGAGAAGGTTCGATGTATGTTGTCAAATGCCAACTTACTGAAGTCGTTTTAGGCAGAAACAGCTTCTACTACATGCTTTTTGATCAACCGATCTCCATCTGTTACCATTGTGAAAGACTCCACAAGAGATATGGTCTGGTAATCTTGCTAATTATTCTGACTTAAAGATCTTTGGGTGTCCTGCGTATGCTCATGTTGATAATGGAAATTGGAACCAAGATCTATTAAATGTTTTTTTCTTGGTTATAGAGCCGGTGCAAAAGGGTATAAGTTATGGTGTCCTGAAAATAGAGAAGTTGTGATTAGTAGAGATGTCATTTTTTATGAAACTACTATGCTACCTAACTTATCTCTTAAAGGCTCTTCCAATAAAGAAAATCGAAAGTAGGTAGAGCATCAGATTAATACAGAGTTGACTCCTCAAGCCAGTACAAAAATTGATAATAGAGTTGCTTCTTCACCACAATACTCTATTGCCAAAAACAGAACTAGAAGAGAAATTAAACCTCCAAATAAGTATGCCGAGGTTGATCTAGTTGCTTATACTTTAAATGTGACTGAAGATATAGATGCAAACGAAGAGCCATCTAATTATTATGAGGCAGTTAGCTGTGAATGTAATACCCCTTACCTGAGTCTAAGGCTGAGAATGGGCACGAGGCATTACCTGATTTATACACATGCATACAATTATTTCTGGTCATAAAAAATCGATCGAATTTAAAACTTTTCAATCTTAATCTAGAAATTCTTAATATCGGCCTACGAAGCCCAAAACACACTTTGGAAACAATTCGGGAATAATTAGAACATCGTTGAAAACTTTAAAATATGTCACTTGAAGCAGAGGCACACACAAGTGTGGAAAGGCGACACGCACGTGTGGCCATTTGACAAGGCCATGTTGATGGCCCGTGTGGTTCACACGGCCTAAGAAAAATAGGGACATGCCCGTGTCCCTCACCCATGTGGATTTATTATCTAATTCGAACCTACATGGGTTTTCACACGGCCGGGCACACGCCCATGTCTATAGCTCGTGTCCCTTACACGTCCATGACACGCCCTTGTCGTATCCCGTGCATAAAAACCTTGACATTTTGTTTCTGACGTCAGCAACCAATTAGGGGCACACGACTGAGGCACACACATGTAACCAGAAGCCGTGTACTCCACACGGCAGAGACACACGGTCGTGTCTCTACCCGTGTGTTTATTACTATGCATACTGACTTGCAAATTCGAGGTGCAGAGGACGCACGGCCGAATAGTACGCCCATGGGGCTGACCGTGTGTCGCACACAGCCTAGGCACATGCCCTTGTGTCTAGCTGTGTCTACAAAATAAGGCTATTTACCAAGCCTATTTGCCACTTTTACTTGCACCAAAGCTATAGTACACCAAGACAAACCAATTTCATACACAGCCACATGGCTAAATCAGCCCCAAACCGAACATTCCACCCATTTGGGCCACTTTACTTATTCACAAACAAACTCAACAACATGCAAAATCATTCAATTTACTCATTCTCAAAAGACGATCATCATTTGCATTCATCAATAACCAATATTAGCCACCATCCATGGCATTATACAAAATGACTCAATAGCTAAGACAAGCCATCCATTTGGCCCAAAACAATGTGACCATTACAAAAAGACTAGTTCCTATACATGCCATAATCAAAATCATAAAAATAGCTATATCAAATGCTTTAGGGATAGTGCGACTGGCTTCTCTGACGTAAGGCGATAATCCATAAGCTACTTTGGCGGCACTATAAGAAAATTGAAAGGAAAAGAAGTAAGCACAAATCTTAGTAAGTCACATGCAAATAATGAATAACTACAAGTAACCATAAGGGATCATACTCCCAATATAACTCAATTTGCACATGAAAGTGAGGATTCATAAATATTAGTTGTTCATATTCATCTCTTACCAAACATACAACGTTGATTGAATTCACATTTCATACTTCATGTACAATACACAAATGGTCATAAACATGACTTACTCACTTTTCTTCCTTACTAAACATATAATGTAAAGGAAGCTCGTATTTCGAAATTCACTTTTAGGTACCTGTACCACTCACCATAAGGTCATAAGTTCTCTTATTTTGATATATACCATAAATCTCCCGTTGAACCATTTGGAATACTATAGCATAGTCAATAGCCCCAAACATGGGATGAGATGCCAACGTCATGTCCCAGACATGGTCTTACACTGGCTAGCACAACAAAGTTGATGCCATGTCCTAAACAGGTCTTACACTGACTTTCATATATCGAGGCCAATGCCATGTCCCAGACAAGTCTTACACTGACACACAACAAGCTGACGCCATGTCCTAGACATGTCTTACACTAGCTTGTATATCTCGAGGCCGATGCATGTCCCAGACATGTCTTGCATTAGCTCTCGTCTCAATGTCGATGTATGTCTCAGACATGTCTTACACTGGCTTGTATATCTCGAGGCCGACGCATGTCCCAGACATGTCTTACACTGGCTCTCATAATGTGGTCGATGCATGTCCCAGACATGTCTTACACTAGCACACATATCACCCAATGTCATGGCATGAATATCCAAATATGTTCCTAATGTTCAACTGGAAGTCCTTATTACATTAATTTCTCAACATGCATACTCATATTCACAATCAAAACAATTATGCAATATCAATTCAATCACAAAGCATAACAATATAGTTTCATTATTAACATACAACTTACTTCGGATAACAAAACGTAGGCGACTAGCCGATTTAATCTACTTGCTTGGCTTTCCCTCGGTCTAAGTTCAAATTTTGTATTTCTTGATCTAAAATAATAAAAATTCACTCATTTAATCACTAAATAAATTTAGGCAATATAAATTCACGTTTTTGAAAAAATGACCATTTTGTCCCTAGACTTTCACAAAATGACCATATTACCCCTAGGCTCTAAAATCGATTTTTATCAAATTTCTTCATGCCTTAAGCCTATCCGAACCCTTTTTACTCTGACAACAATCCAAAATTTCCATTATTTCACAACATTACTATCTATTTTACAATTACTACAAAGTAGCCATTTTTAGGCGTTTTTCATGAACACCACTTCACAAAAGTTGTTTATTAAACAACTAAGATTCATTTCCTTCCATAAAAACTCAACAAACATCATAAATCCTTTCATGGCAATTCCCTAGACTATCACCCATTTTGCAAAATGGTCCCCTCATTAGTTAGCTCATGCTACAAGGGTCCCTAAAGTACAAAAATTATCAAAAATAATCATCTAAATCACTTACTTGAGAGAGTAATAAGTGGCTGAAAGTTTCAAGCTTCCAAAACCCTTAGAATAGCTGAAAATTTTGATGGTGAAGAAGGCGAAATGATGATATCCTTCGTTCTTTATTTTATTTTATTTTCTAGTCAAAATTTTATCACCAACTCACCTAACCATTTGACCACTTGATTTTCTTGTCCCTATGGTCGGCCATCATCTATAGAAAGGTCTATTTGCACTTTAAAGACCCCTAATTTTGGTTCTCTAGCTATTTGGTATATCAATCTGGTAAAATAAAACTTTTACCCTTTATGCGGTTTAGTCCTTTTTCACAATTAAGCTCACAAACGCTAAAATTAGTTCACCAAATTTTTCATGCACTCTTATAATCATACTATGGGACCAAAAATTATAATAATAATAATAATAATTTCTTGGCCTCAGATTTGTGGTCCCGAAACCATTGTTCCTAAGCCCAAAATTGGGCTGTTACAATTCTCCCCCTTAGGGATTTTCATCCTCGTAAATCTTACCGGTGAATAGATTCGGGTATTGGTCTCTCATGCTCAGGTTCTCATGTGGCTTCTTCGACTCCATGCCTATGCCATAGGACTTTCACAAGGGCTATACTCTTATTCTTCAATTGTTTAACCTTTCAAGCCAAAATCTTAACCGGCTCTTCGCCATAAGTCATGTCCGGCTAAATATTAACCTCAGTTAGCGCGATCACATGCGAAGGATCTGATCTATATCGATGTAACATAGACACGTGAAACACGTCGTGAATCTTTTCCAACTTTGAAGGCAAGCCATTCGGTAGGCAACAGGCCCTACTCTCTCAGTAATCTCATAAGGTCCTATGAAACAAGGACTTAGATTGCCTTTTCTACCAAATCTAAAGACTTTCCTTCACGGGGATACTTTCAAAAACACCCTATCACCGTCTTGAAACTCAATTTCCTTTCGTTTCAAATCTGCGTAATATTTCTATCTATCTGAAGTGGCCTTCAAACAGTTCGGTCTGATATAAGGGCGTTCGACACTTGCGTTCATACAAAGCCTCATAAGGCACCATTTTTAGACTTGACTAATAACTATTGTTGTAAGTAAACTCTACCAGCGGTAAATACCTTTCCCAATTGCCTTGAAACTTAAGAACACAACATTGCAACATGTCTTTTAATATCTAAATCACTCTTTCCGACTGGCCGTAGGTTTTCGGGTGAAATGTCATGCTAAAATTCAGTTTTGTTCCCAATGCCTCTCGTAACTTTTTCCTAAATTGTGAGGTAAACCTCGAATCTCTATTCGAAATAATCGACAAGGGTACTCCATGAAGTCTCACGATCTCGGAAACATACAATTCTGCCAATTTCCCTAGGGAATAGTCGATAGCACCAATATAAAATGTCCCAACTTGGTAAGCCTATCAACAATAACCCAAACGGAATCCTTTTTACTTGTCATCATAAGGCAACCCTGGCATGAAATCCATGGTTACACGGTCCCATTTCCATTCGGGAACCATCACAGGTTGAAGTAAACCCGAAGGTACCTGGTGCTCGGCCTTCACTTGCTGACAAACTAGACACTTAGACTCCCAAATGTCTCTTTTCATTCCCGACCACTAGTTCATTTTTTTCAAGTCGTTGTACATTTTCACACTACCCGGATGGATAGACAAGCAACCACTATGCGCTTCTCGTAGAATCCTTTGAATAAGCTCATTGTCATTAGGTACACAAACCCTATCTTTGAACATTATACACCCATCGGTACCATCTGTCTTGTTCTGAGTCATCTTGGCTTGTAATTCCTTATCACCCTTCTGAGCTTCACAAATCTCTTGAAGGAACATCGGTCTAGCTCTTAGTTCTGCTAGAACCGAACCATCACTGGCCACAAACAACTGAGTGTTCATGGCCCTCAAGGTGAATAATGAATTTTTACTCAGCACGTCGGCGACTACATTAGCCTTTCTTGGGTGGTAGTCGATTATCAACTCGTAGTCTTTTATCAACTCCAACCATCTCCATTGTCGTAGATTCAACTCCTTCTGATTCACCTAATTCAACCTGAAGAGCATCCCCGTTTTCCAAATTTCAACTCAATCACTTTTCGTCCATAATTCACTACAACACCATGAGAAGTTAACCAATCCATCCCAAGGATTACATCAAATTCATTAAACGGCAATAACATCAATTTAGCCGAAAATCAATGACCTCTAATTGTCAAAGGATAATTTCTACATACTTGGTCAACTAACATATGTTTGCCTAACGGGTTAGACACTTTTACCACAAATTTAGTGGACTCGACTAGCATGTTCATACGAGGTATCAATTTCATACAAACATAAGAATGGGTAGACCCCGCGTCAATCAAAGCAACGACAGATATATCATGGATAAAAAAGGTACCCGTAATCACATCGGGAGACTCTGCCTCTTCACGGGCACGTATGGAATAAGTTCTTGCAAGTGCTTTGCCCTCGGACCTCACAGCAGGATCTCTAGGTGCACCTCTACTGCTAGCCCCACCTCTCGAGTTTTTCTGTGGTCTACCCCTTGAAGGAGCGTTACTTGATCTCACAACTTGATCTCTATTTTTCTCACCCATCTTGGGGCAATTACGGATAAAATGGTCAAGTGACCCACATTTGAAACAGCCTCTTTCACTTCCTCAGCATTCACCAACATTTGAGTTTTAGTCGCTGCAAAATGCTTATTCTTACTCTTGTTTGAGAATCCCACTGACACATTTGATCAAGTAGGAAACTCTCTCGATCTCTTGGATGAGGTTTGATGTAAATTTTCCATCTGTCTCTTCTTTGAGTCACGAGACTCAATATCCGCTCTTTTCTTTTCCTTGGCCAGTTCTTCAGCCTTGCAAGCTCTCTCAACAAGTACTATAAATTCTCTTAACTCTAAGATGCCAACCAATATACGGATGTCTTTATTCTGACCATCTTCAAACCTCTTGCACATGGTGGCTTCTGTAGATACGCACTCCCGCGTATATTTGCTGAGCCTTACAAACTCACGGTCACACTCCGTCACCATCATACGGCCTTGCTTCAGTTCAAGAAATTCCTTCCTCTTCTGGTCTCTGAACCCCTGGCTGATTACTTTTTACGAAACTCCTCTAAGAAGAATTCCCAAGTTACTCTCTCTCGGTACTACTGACACGAGAGTGTTCCACCATTGATAGGCCGAGTCTCGTAGGAGTGACACTACACATTTCATGTACTCCTCCGGCGTGTACAATAGCTCATCGAATACCTTAAGGCATTTTCCAACCAAAACTCTGCTCTCTTTGAGTCATCATCAATGTTCGCCTGGAATTCCTCGGCCCCATGCTTACGGATTCTGTCTACTGGGGGTTTCTCTCTTCTAACCATTTTTGCTCCTTGAGGAGCTACAGAGATGGGTTAAGGAATTAGGAGAGGTGGAGGAGGTGGAGTATTCGGATTCACATGAATAAATTCCAAGTACCAAGCTTCCATCATGTGGAGGTAAGCTTCTCTAGCCTTTTTACCCTGACTCATTGTTACGGGCCCACTATCTACCAGCGCGGTCCCTTCAGTAGGAACCGATGCATTACTTTTTACATCATCTGTCGTAGCCATTTCAGAATCCATTTACTATATATGAAAACACAATTTATTTCGTCAAGAGTAGTCAGACTATCCATATACAACTATGGCATGTATAGCTAGACTCGTACTCACGCTAGGTTAGTCCTAGAATCAACTAAACCATAGCTCTGATACCACTAAATGTAACACCCCTTACCCGAGTCCGAGGCTGGGACTGGACACAAGACATTATCTGATTTAAACACATACATACAATCATTTTGGATCATAAAAACTCGATCGAATTTAAAACTTTTCAATCTTAATCTAGAAATTCTTAATATGGGCCTACGAAGCCCAAAACACACTTTGGAAACGATTCGGGATTAATCTGAACACCATTGAAAACTTTGAAATATGTCACTTGCAACAGAGGCACACGCCCATGTGGCCTTTTGACAAGGCCATACTAAAGGCCCGTGTGGCTTACACGACTTAAGAAAAATAGAGACATGCCCGTGTCCCTCACCCGTGTGGATTTATTATCTAATTCAAACCTACAGGGGTTTTCACATGGCCGGACACACGCCCGTGTCTATAGCTCGTGTCCCTCACACGTCCATGACACGCTCGTTTCGTAGCCCGTGTGTAAAAACCTTGTCATTCTATTTCTGACATCAGCAACCAATTAAGGGCATGCGGCTAAGGCACAAGACTGAGACACACGGTCGTGTCTCTACCCGTGTGTTTACTACCATGCATACTGACTTGCAAATTCGAGTTGCAGGGGACACACGACCGAACAACACGCCCATGGGGCTAACTGTGTGTCATACACGGCCTAGGCACACACCCGTGTGTCTAGCTGTGTGGAAAAGATAAGGCTATTTACCAAGCCTATTTGCCACCTTTACTTGCACCATGGTATAGTACACCAAGACAAACCAATTTCATACATAACCACATGTCTAAATCAACCCCCAACCGAACATTCCACACATTAGGGCCACTCTACTTATTCACAAACAAACTCAACAACATGCAAAATCATTCAATTTACTCATTCTCAAAAGATGATCATCATTTGCATTCATCAATAACCAAATTAGCCACCATCCATGGCATTATACAAAATGACTCAATAGCTAAGACAAGCCATTCATTTGGCCAAAAACAATGTGACCATTACAAATGACTAGTTCCTATACATGCCATAATCAAAATCATAAAACTAGCTATACCAAATGCTTTAGGGATAGTGTGACTGGCTTATCTGACGTAAGGCAATGATCCACGAGATACTTTGGCGACACTATAAGAAAATCGAAAGGAAAAGAAGTAAGCACAAAGCTTAGTAAGTCACATACAAATAATGAATAACTACAAGTAACCATAAGGGACCATACTCCCAATATAACTCAATTTGCTCATGAAAGTAAGGATTCATAAATATTAGTTGTTCATATTCGTCTCTTACCAAACATAAAACGCTGATTGAATTCACATTTCATACTTCATGTAGAATACACAAATGGTCATAAACATGACTTACTCACTTTTCTTCCATACTAAACATATAATGTAAAGGAAGCTCGTATTTCGAAATTTTCTTTTAGGTACCTGCACCACTCACCACAAGGTCATAAGTTCTCTTATTCCGATATATACCATAAATCTCCCGTTGAACTATTTGGATACTACAGCATATTCAATAGTCCCAAACATGGGATAAGATGCCGACGCCATGTCCGAGACATGGTCTTACACTGGCTAGCACATCAAAGTCGATGCCATGTACTAGACAGGTCCTACACTGACTTTTATATATCGAGGCCAATGCCATGTCCCAGATAGGTCTTGCACTGGCTCTTATATATCGATGTCGATGCCATGTCCTAGACAAGTCTTACACTGACACACAACAAGCTGATGCCATGTCCCAAACATGTCGTACACTAGCTTGTATATCTCAAGGACGACACATGTCCCAGATATGTCTTACACTAGCTCTCGCCTCAATGTTGATGCATTTCGCAGACATGTCTTACACTGGCTTGTATATCTCAAGGCTGACGCATGTCCCAGACATGTCTTACACTAGCACACATATCACCCAATGTCATGGTATGAGTATCCAAATCTATTCATAATGTTCAACAGGGAGTCCGTATTACATTAATTTCTCAACATGCACAGTCATATTCATAATCAAAATAATTATCCAATATCAAATCAATCACAAAATAACAATATAGTTGCATTATTAACATACAACTTACCTTGGATTACAAAATGCAGGTGACTAGCTGATTTAATCTAATTGCTTAGCTTTCCCCCGGTCTAGGTTCGGATTTTGTATTTCTTGATCTACAATAATAAAAATTCACTCATTTAATAACTAAATAAATTTAGGCAATTATAAATTCACATTTTTGGCAAAATGATCATTTTGCCCTTAGACTTTCACAAAATAACCCTTTTACCCCTAGGCTCGAAAATCAATTTTTATCAAATTTCTTCACACCTTAAGCCTAGCCGAACCTTTTTTACTCTTATAGCAATCCAAAATTTCCATTATTTCACAACATTACTATCTATTTTACAATTACTACAAACTAGCCCTTTTTAGGTGTTTTTCATAAACACCACTTCACAAAAGTTGTTTATTAAACAACTAAGATTCTTTTTCTTCCATAAAAACTCAGCAAGCATCATAAATCCTTTTATGGAAAATCCCTAGACTATCAACCATTTTGCAAAATGGTCCCCTCATTAGTTAGCTCATGCTACAAGGGTCATAAAAGTACAAAAATTATCAAAAATAATCATCTAAATCACTTACTTGAGAGTGGAATAAGTGGCTGAAAATTTCAAGCTTCCAAAACCCTTAGAATAGTTGAAATTTTCTATGGTGAAGAGGGTGAAAAGATGATAGCCTTCTTTCTTTATTTTTATTTTATTTTCTAGTCAAAATTTAGTCACCAACTCGCCTAACCATTTTTCCACTTGATTTTCTTGTCCCTATGGTCGGCCATCATCTATAGAAAGGTCTATTTTCACTTTAAAGACCCCTAATTTTGGTTCTCTAGCTATTTGGTATATCTATCTGGTAAAATAAAACTTTTACCCTTTATACGATTTAGTCCTTTTTCGCAATTAAGCTCACAAACGCTAAAATTAATTCACCAAATTTTTCATGCACTCATATAATTATACTATGGAACCAATAATAATAATAATAATAATAATAATAATTTCTCAGCCTCGGATTTGTGGTCTCGAAATCACTGTTCTGACTAAGCCTAAAATCGGGCTGTTACAGTGAAGACTCAGAAAAATGGATGTTTGCTATGTAAAAGGAGATGGAATCACTCCATAAAAATAGAACATGGGATCTTGAGAAACCTCCTAAAGGTAAAAAGGCTATTCATTGTAAGTGGGTGTTTAAAAAGAAAGAAAGGACTCTAGGAGTTGAAGAACTCAGATATAAAGCAAGGCTTCTTACAAAGGGTTATAGTCAAATTCCAGGAGTGGACTTCACAAATGTGTTCTCCCCAGTTGTGAAGCATAGTTTGATTCAAGCTTTCCTTGGTATTGTGGTCATGCATGATTTGGAGCTTGAGCAGTTAGATGTGAAAACAGCATTTTTGCATGGAAAACTTGAGGCGGACATTTACATGCAACAACTAGAGGGTTTTATAGTCTTTGAAAAAGAGGACTATGTTTTCTTGCTGAAAAAGTCCCTTTACGGTTTAAAATTGTCACCAAGACAGTGGTACATGAGCAAAGATAAAGGAGAGATAAGAAAGGCCAAAGCCCAACTAAGTGAAGAATTTGAGATGAAAGTTTTGGGACCAGTAAAAAAGATACTTGGTATGGAGATTCTCAAAGATAGAAAAGTAAGTAAATTGTACCTAAGTCAGAAGGGGTACATTAAGAAAGTTTTTTGTAGGTTCAATATGCAGAGTGCTAAGCCTGTTAGTACTCCTTTAGTAGCCCATTTCAAACTTTCATCGGCTTTCTCTCCTCAATCAGATGATGAGATTGAGTACATGTCACATGTTCCATACTCTAGCGTAGTGGGATCTTTCATGTATGCTATGGTTTGTTCACGTTCAGATTTATCATATGCAATCAGTGCAGTTAGCAGATACATGGTGAATTCCGATAAAGAACACTGAAAAGTAGTTCAGTGGATTTTGTTGGAGATGGAGTCATTGGGTATGTTGATGCTGATTTTGCTGGAGACCTTGATAGAAGAAGATCTCTCACAGGTTTTGTCTTTACAATCAGAGGTTGTGCAATAAGTTGGAAAGCCACTTTGCAAACTACAGTCTTTTTGTCTACCACTGAAGCTGAGTACATGGCAATTACTAAGGCTTGTAAAGAAGCTATTTGGTTGAAGAGACTCTATAGTGAACTCAATGAAGACCTTCAAATCAGTATAGTATTTTGTGACAGTCAGAGTGCAATCTTCCTTACAAAAGATCAAATGTTTCATGAGAGAATAAAACACAATGATGTCCGGTATCATTTTGTTCATGATATTATTACTCGTGGTGACATTGTTGTGAGCAAAATTTAAGCAAAATTAGTACTCATGAAAATCCTGTAGATATGATGACTAAGTCACTTCCTTAAGCAAGTTTGAGCATTTCTTAGACTTGGTTGGTGTTCATTGTTGAAGCTAAACCCTTAAGGGGTTTATGGAAGAGGTGGAGAACTGTTCGTTGAGAGTTCGTGATGAAGAACTTGTTCATTGAGAATTCATGTCAAGGTGGAGATTGTTAGAATTAAATGACCCAAATCCTTATTTAAATAAAATACAGTGGTAAAGTAAAATAAAAGTAAAATTCACATAAAACTACACTTCTTTTATTTTATTTTAGAATAAGGTTTTTTAAACCTTATTAAACTCCATCTATTTTATATTGATTAGAATAAGGTGTTTCAATCTTACTAGAATAATGCTTTACAAGCCTATAAATATACATAGTCTATTCCTCTTGTAATTATTCGAATTCGACATAGTGAATTTTCTTCTCCTCTGCCAGTGATTTTTTTTCCCAAAAGGGTTTTCACGCAAAATCTGTGTGTTCTTTATTTTATTTTATTTTATTTTATTTTCTCATCTCACTTCTATTAGTATTACGGTCTAGCTGATTTGCTCAAATTTTGTGTTTGAAGAAAAAACGACATTAGTATTTATGTTAAAGAATCACGTATAATTGACACTGAATGACTACCATAGTTCAATATTTTATATTTCTTCAGCATTAATTTTTTTTCAATTAAAATTTTTCAATTATTATTTATTTCTTTGAATGCATTAGAAGAGAAGAGGTTGTGTGTGACCCACATATGTCGCAAATATACATTAAATTAATTGTCTTCAAATAGAGAAATTATCGAATACTTTTAATTTTTATAAGAAAATTAAATGATTGATGCGATTTTGTAAGAAAAAACACGTTCTTTACTTGTCTTCAAGTAGAGAAATTATCATAATACTTTTATTTTTTATGTACACTTGATTAAGATTCACAATCTATATAAAATGAATTTATACATGTTACGTTAAATTGATTGAATACTAATTAATTGAACTCAATTGGCTTTACAAATTTTTACAATCTATATATGTTGAATAATTGTTGTTGAGTATATCTACATGCGATGCATATATATATTTGGTAATAATAATTTTATTTTAGGGATAAAAAAAGCAGCAGTTTAATGAGTGAAAATGTTTTTTTTAAATTGAAAGTCATGGTAACCACAAGTACAAAATTACTTGCATTAGAGTTAAATATTAGATTGTTTCTATAAATAAATGTCGACTTACATTAGAGTTAATGTTTCCAAAATTACGTTGTTATTGATTTATTTATATGGTTAAGAAATATTATTAATACTTCCAAAAAATAACAAACGGTACAAAATGTATTTTTATTATTTGTATATTGTTTATTTGTTTAGTCGATGATTTTTTTTTTGAAATTGCATATATCCAAATGGGTTCTTTGATTAGAACAAACAATCACACAACAAATATGATTAATGTGCTGGTAAAAAAATTTGTTATTTGATATTCATGGGTCCCCTTATAAAGTTGCATGTCATTTTTTATTTAATTGAGAGATTTTAACTAATATGGTAATTTAATATGGTCAAAGTGAGTACCGCGTGTTGAGGTCAATGTCAATGATCCGAGCTATCGGCTGGATGAACGAATTACATGATACTTGGAGGCAGTCAAATTTGGATCAGTGGCATTGATCTGCATGCTAGATTCGAGGATTGACTTGATAACTGCTTTGGTTGAGCGGTGGCACTCAGAGACCCATACATTTCATTTGTCGTGTGGGGAGTGCACCATCACCCTAGAAGATGTCACATTGCAACTCGAGCTCCCAATCGATGGTAGTGTGATCACAAGTTCATGTAAAGTGTTCGAACCAACATCACTATGCTATCACTTACTTGGACACTCGCCAGGTGATGGTGAAGATAGATTTATGAGTTTGAAATTTTCCTAGTTGAAGGGAAATTTCGAACATTTGCCGGGTAGTGCCACTGAGTGGGAGAAGATGTGCACTATATACTGTATTTAATAAGGGGTACTTATGTCAAATGCAAATAATAGTAAGGTCCACTTGATGTACTTACCCCTGTTGTCTGATTTGGAACCTGTCTATTCGTACAGTTGGGGCTTAACAATATTAGCAATGTTGTCATGAGCTTTTTTGGGCGACAATGCACTAAATGTAACGCTCCAATTTTCGGGAATTCTGTGAATGTTGGCATAGGTTTAATTATGTTAGTGGGCCTCTAGAAGGCCCAAGCTTAAGATAGAACCCGCAATTTTAGTTAATTTTGTTCCATAAGAAAAAGGGGTGAAATTATGAAATAGAACCTATGTGAAAATGTTTGAAAATGCTATAGGCTAAATTGAAGTGGCCAAATAAATAGGAGTGCAAAATAGGAGGATTTGCATGACAAAACTCTCATTTTACATGAAGTGGCCAGCCATCATGTTGTTGTAGACAATATGAGCACTTGATATCCATAATTCATGGTACAAATTGATAATGGGTTAGGTAAATGTTCCATGATAATGGATTAGGTAAATATTCCATGATAATGGGTTAGGTAAATGTGCCATGATAATGGTTTAGGTAAATGTTCCATGATGGGCATTTCATGTCTTTTGTATTAAAGAATTAAATGGATGAAATATGAAATTTTATTAAAAGAAAAAGGGGTGAAAAGAACAAAGTTTTGTCCATCTTTGTTCATCATAGCTGAAAGTTAGAGAAGAGAAAGGAGAGGAGAAAGCTCTTGAATGTTCGGTCACTTGGGGAAGAAAATTGAAGGTAAGTTCATGGTAGTTTGCTTCTATCTTAAGGTTCATGAGTTCTTCTTGATTCTACCTTAACTCTTGAAGCATATTTTGGTTTTTAGTTGTGTTGTGAGCATTTAGTCATGAATTAAAATGAAGGAAATGGTTGTTGTTTCATGTTCTTTTGATGAAAAAATGGAAGATAGGTGAAGTTGAGCCAAACAAATGAGCATACATGTGCCTTAGATGCTAAAGGGAAAAATCGGCTAACATGTTGTACTTTAAAATGATGAAATGGAGATTATAATTAAGTAAAATCATAGATATGTGATGATTGATTGGTGATATACATGTTTAAATAACATGCATGCAAGGTATGTGTGAAAGAGTGATTTGGTAATAAATCTGCTTGAGACAACAGCAGTAACGTGACTTTGGAAAATCACCATAAATTGTGGGAGATGAATTAGAAGCTGAATAAATTATGTAATTAAAGATTATTGAGTCTAGTTTCAAATGAAATAAACAAGAACATATTTTGAATTCTGTACAATGAGAAATTTGATTCATAATGAAGAGTGGTCAGATTAGTCAAATAGTGAAACATGGGAAACTTTGAGAAAAATATGGTATTGATTGGCTAAACCAAAAATTCTGAAAATTTTATGGATATAAGATATATGAGTCTATTTTTAGGGAAAATTAACGTAACTTTATTTGGAGTTTTGTAGATCCAGTTATAAATGATTTAGTGACTGTTGCTCAGGAAGACAGCTTGCAGTGAAATTATGATTATGTGGTAAACACTGACAAAAATTTGTTAATGAGTTGCTTATTGATTTCTTATAAGCTTACTCTGATCTATAGGTGTGGTTGGCCGAATATTGTAAGGGGTTAATACGTAGTTCATATTTGAATAGTTAGATTAACGTGTTAGTAATCCAATTGTAGGCAGTTCGTGTGTGGATCTTGTCAGCATATCGTCGCAAACAGGTGTGTAACTAACACCCTCTTATAGACTAGATCGGCACAAGCCGAAATGCCGAAATGCCGAAAAGCCAGTATTTTGAGATCTTGCGAGTGTGTGAATGTACATGAGATTAATAGTTTGATGTATATGGTAAATTAAAGTGATAAGACTGCAGAGTACGCGATTCCGTGCATTTCGATATTTTTGGGCTTAATGGACCAAAAACGGGATAATGGGCCAATGGGCCCAAATTGGTAAGAAAACGCGGTAAGTGTTTCTGATCATACGTAAATGGCTATGTTATGTATGAAAACCTTAAGAATAGTTAAATTACTTGAATACCCCTATGTATGCAAAATTACCATTATACCCCTAGGGTTACTTTTGACTAAAAAGCATGACGATCTGATTCTGTATGATGTATGCCATGAATATATATCTGTTGCATGGGGACTTGGGTTATACTATGGAGGAAGCGCCCGGTGGCTATGCCACAATTATTCGATCTGGTGGCTCGCCACATATATCATCTCCGATGGCTATCCCACAATTATTCGATCTGGTGGCTCGCCACATATATCTATTTCGTGGCTCGCCACAATATCTCAGATCTGGTGACTTTGTCACAATATCTGGCAGCCTCGCTGCGATTTCTGTGGTGTGTAGCGGTTGGGTGGGTCGAGTAGTCTCCCCACATGGTGTAAGGCTGGTACGGGGGTGTTATGGATGAATCTGGGTTGGGTTTCTGCATAAACATGTAATATCTGTTCTGTTCTATTATGGGCCTATGGGCTTTATTCTGAATTCTGTTCTCGGCTGAGGTCAACTTATTCTATTTCTATGGTTTGAGCTGATATAGGCTATGGTTGGGTTAATTTACACACTGAGTTTCCCCAAACTCACCCCTTTTATTTTCATCCTCGCAGGTAATCCCCAACCATAGTGGGCCTGGAGTTGTGAGGGAATTCGAAGTGGCCACCCGTTCTGAAAGTTTGATTTTCTTCTGGTGAACTGGACATCCTTTTAATTACGTTTGAGGTTTTGGGCTTTTAAATATAATAAGGCCGCTTATTTATTTTTGATGGTTTTTATATGTTTTATTAAGATAGGTAATATTTATATTTAACTGTTGAAATTGGATAGCTTTAGGGCGCGTTTTCAAAAAGCAGTAATTGATTTCAAAATAACGCAAAAACAAGCAAAGCTTCCGCAATGAAGATATTTTCCAAAATTAATCACTTTTCCTAAAAAGGACTTAATCAAATCGGTTTCCTAGAAATATACATGACGTTAAGGTATGGAAATGGCAGTTTGCATGTCTAGGATTGGATCCGAAGGGAGTTTGGTACTTAAGCAGTCCGATGGACTCACCTCCTCTTTTCTAGTTTCCTACCTGGTGCACAGCTTCCATTCACTTTAACCTATAATGAAATCATCTTTTAAAACACTCAGTAAGTTTTCTTTCTGGATCGGAAATGTTTTGAATGCTTCGATGTGGCATGTCGGATCCGGCCATAACGTCTGGGCCGGGTAAGGGGTGTTACACTAAACAAAAGACATAGGGTGATGCCTAATATTGCTGCAGTCCTAGGCACTGTATAAGATGCCATTTTTGGTATTAGTTAGTCACAAAACACATGTCTTCCCACTTGTAAATAGGTAATAAAATTTAAATTTTACATCAAGAATTTTGCTTTTTTATGAAAATATGTTCTAGCAAGTTTATTTTTTTATGAAAATATGTTCTAGCAAGTTTATTTTTTTTTAGATGGTATACTTGTCCGAGTATCGGGAGGTCCTATACCCATGTGATTTACTAACAGATAATTGAGGCACACATCGGGGAAGGGTAATTTTTCCTAATATTCATGTCATGTAATTACTTTCTTTATGTAATTTGACTCATGTTAATATAATCATGTTATTGACTGTGCAGTTCGTGTGGATGCCATATTTTGCCCTAGAAATTGTGGTTGTTATTCCCCTATTGGCTCACATCCACTCACACGTGTGGTGCATTAACATACTGACCACCTCCAGACATACCAACGTCTAGAGTAGAAATCCTGCACAAAAGATGTGAGAAGCCATATCCGCAAGTATACAGGTCAGGTTGTAATATAGTTACAACGGAGTAGGTAAGTACTCCAAGGATTGTACCCAATAGAAGTGAGCACTAGATTAATTCTAATCTAAACATAAATAGATATAATTAGTACATTTAATTGGATTATAGTACGAAGCATCAAAAGAAAGGTTTTTTAATAACCTATACTAGAAATAATAAGAAAGGAAATAAAAAGTAAATAAATGAAAACTGAGAAATCAAATAATTAAATACGTTTAAAATGTAGGCATGGGTGATTAGCTCGCTTTGGTAGTTATAATCAGCTATCGTCTCGGGCTTTCTTGTTCAATCAACTAGTCAATACCCCAGCATGATCTTCTGATTTGTCCACTGAAATCCTGAGTTTGTAAGAACTACTTATCTTTCGACCTCACAGTCCAGACCGTTTCAAGGTTAAAGTGTTCATGGATAGGCTACACCAAATTTGGGTTAATTCCCACCTTGATGACTTCCTACAGATGTCAGGCCTACGGTTTAGATTCTTCCTTTCCTGAACAGCTGATCCGTTAAGAAATCCCTACAAAACAGTTAATTATTCATACATCCACTTGCTAATCCCCCACAGGAGGATTAGTTCCTCATGGATCTAATAAATAATATAAAAAAAATAAATATAAAGAACAATTCAGGAATAAAGTTTAGAAAAAGCCTTATTTGTATTGAAATTAAGCACAAAATCTTCACAGAGTTTGAAAGTAACTCCAAAACCTGATTTCTCCACAAAAGTAAATAACAAGAATAGAAATCTAAAACCTAAGAAAAGGGAAAAACTAAAGACTAAATTTAAAGAGAAAATTATACAATATGAAAAAGGTGTCTACAACATGTGCTAAATGAGTCTATTTATAGACTTTAGGGTGGTCGTCGTCCTTAGCCTTAGGTCAATTGTCGTTCTCATGCTTAATATTTGATTGTGAGAACTAAATACTCCTGTCTCGTACTTTTTTTCCATATAAAGGAAATGTCAAGACACACCAGGTCCTATGTCACAACATCGAGGGCAGTATGCTCAACTTCAGGGTGTCTTCAGGGGTATGGCGCAACATCCTTAGGAAATGTCGTGACATTGAAGCCAGTCATAGAATTCTTATATTCTACTCCCTATGTTGTGACATCCAATGCTCTGTATTGCAAACTAGCGACGAATATTGAGTTAAGACATCTCCAATGGTCTCATGCACACTTATAAAGTATATTCGACCCCTAAGGTCAATAAAAGACTCAAATTACACATTTTATTAAACTTAACTAAACTTATGGAAATGTAATTAAAACTTAACTAAAATGTTTATGTTCAAGCTCCTAAAGTGCGAAAACTAGTTTAATATGCTATACCAAATTATTACAGATCACATACCCGTGTTGAATTTCTCAATAGTCGAGTGATACAATGGGGATCGAGTTATGTGACAGTTCGGGTGCAAACAAGATGTTCCACAAAATTTTGACAATATCTACAGAATTAAGAAAATGTGAAAAGATTAAAAAAAATTAGGCATTGAAGCATCAACAATATCTTGCATTGTGGAACGTCTAGATGGAACAGAGACCTCGGATGGATTTTGATTTGCAGTGCCATACTATCGAGTACCAACATTGGTGCATAGAGAATATTTGGTGGCCAATTGATGGTAGTCCCTCCACATATGCACTAGCGAGGGTACCAACAATGTTGACGAGGCCATCTGCCTCCTGCACCCTAACTCGAGCCTGAACCTACAAGGTCTCATACACAATCTCCTGGTAGTTGTTATCATCGGGATTTAAGGGTAGATAATTATCTTCCAAAGTCATCATGCTATACACATTGCTTAGAGATTCCCGATAATAGTTTTAATCATTAGAAACCAAGATCATCAATAATGTTTGATACACATCAATACTCCACCCCTCTCGGGCAAACCTTTGGGACAAACGATTTTTTCTTCTTGTTAAATACACTCCAAGGTTCGTCGATGGATGCTGTAAATGAAGGTTCAGTTGAGAAGAATAATGACCGTCGTGAAAACCCCTAACGCCAATGTTGGGCACCATAATGATTTACCCCATGGACAACTCCTTCAAACCATCAATTTTAGCACGTGTAACACTATTATTATATGTATTTTATAATTGTAATTTTAAACTTTCTATAATATATAGTTTAGACATTTTCTTAGTATTTCAATATAATATTCACTGAAGTGAAATCTTTTTATTTTCCACTTGAACATGTTTGAGCAGTATCAAAATTTAATCATAATTAAATAAATTTTAATAAAACTAAAAGTATACATAAATTCTACGTAAAATGAAATATTAATTCAACTGATAACAACATTTCACATACATTTGAACATGGAGTACATAAATTCATATTCCACTTGATCGTGACGATTGTCCAGGATGGTAGGTTCGATGTAGGCATTTCCCCTGATTATGACCAACTATTTTGCACAAACCATAATGTTTAGGTTCAGTTTTCTCCCTCAAGTCCATTTTACCATGAATACTGGTAATGTGCGGGTGACCTTTGGACTTCCTACGTAACCTCATGTTTGGGACCAGCTTGAAAGTCGATGAAAGCACTTCACATGTTGAGATATCACGTAAGGTGGGGAATTCTGTAATGCCCCAAATTTGGGCATAAAAGTATTAGGTCTTGAGCATGGGAACAGTTAGGAGGCAGCACATAAATGTTTAGTTGTACAAGTAAGTGACACAAATGCATGTCTGCTTCAGTGGTTATGTGTTCTGATTGCTCTGGGAAAAGTTTGAGAAGTCTTGGGTTCAAGCCTGGGCATGTGCAAAAAAATTTTTTTAATTAGTTAAACCCTTGTCTTGAGACTGTAGGCTTTTTGAAAAAATATGGGTAAAACATGACAATAAGGGTCTGCTGGTCTAAGGGATAAGTGTCGTGCTATGGTTACTTGATGTTTGAGGTTCGAATCCTACTTTGAGCAGTGGAGTGTTTTATTTTGCTGCACTTGTCGTGTGGGTAGTAGAGATTGACTGAAACACTGCTGAGTGGGGTAGAGTTTAAATTGGTCATGAAGGGATTGTAGGAAGGAATGTTGGGATGTGGATGGTGATCAGTTGAAGTGATTTGAGGAGGGAATTAAGGGATTATGGGAAGAGTGGGAGTGTTGTACCGAAGGTGGGAGTCCTATTTTGGCAAAATAGGTAATAGGACATTTTTGCTCTTTGGTGCCGAATGTGTTCCTAGTTTTGCTGTGCATTCTGTGGTTTTGTTGTTTTTTTCTTTGTTTGAGGCCAAATACTATAATAGACCATTCGGCACCTTTCGGGTTTGCCTATTTCGATTTTGCTCTCTACAATAGTGCCTTTACTGATCGACTGTCTCCTCCTCATCTCTTTCATTTCTTGCGGGTTTTTGTTCTTGATTCTTTGACCGATTGCTTCCCTATTCTTCCCTTCTCAATAAATTTTGCCTTGGTCGATTCTCTACACCCTATTCCCTCACTCAAGGATTACCCGAATATCTTCTCTTCCCCTCCTTCAAATCTTTCTGGTGTTAACAGATTTCCGTTCTTTTCATTGTGCTATTGTGACTGAATACCTCTTTCATCTCTCTCTCAATTCTGTCCCACTTTTCACCTTGCACTTTGGTTGAATATTTAGTCTCCCTCAATCAATATTCTCTTGGCCAATTTCTTTTTTTTCCTCTATTGTTGTCTCGAATAGAGGTGCGATTGATACATCTTGAGCCTCGGTTAGCGCTTTTGGGGGGTAGGCCGAATACTACTATCTTCTATTCTTAGTCTACGCTGTTGGTAAGTTGCTATTCACGTGGTTCAATTATTTGCGTGTATTATCTTAGTTAAAAAATGGCGATTGAGATACAGGTAGTACTTAAGGATTCCAAGCGGTCACTTGCAACGATTTTAGTGTGTGATCGATCAGGACAAGTGATAAGTAATCTTTTGAATAAGTGTTTGATTAGTGTTTGCTTCGACTCGATTGTTAGTCTATTAACTGAAGTTTCTGTTTGAAATAGGTTGGTGTGCTCGTAGGATAGTTGCACATTTTCGCAAACAGGTATGTAACCACACTACTATAAGCGTAGATTTGCAATAGCTGGAAAAGTATGACTATTGATGCTACACGAGCGTGCGTTCACTTGTGTGGTAATCTGAACGCGTAAAACATGAGCGTTTGATCGTAGAGGCCTCCATGAGTGATTTTATGGGCTTAGGTCGTTTTGGGCCATATTGGACTAAAATGGGTCATGTGGGCCCCACAGACTTGTGGACCCCACATGGGTAAATCGCATGGATGTGTAGAGAATATTGGGCCAGGCTGTGTATCCACACGGCTGAGGCCATTTCTGGGTTATGTGGGCCACACGGGTATGTGGGCCCATATGGGCCAGCATTGTGGGCCTTGGGCCCATTTTCACTGTTTGACTGTTAAGGTTGCACGGGTCGCCCGAGACAACTGTGGATCTACTGTTGGGCTGGTAAGTATACCTAGACCTTAAAATTGACAAATGATTGTTTTTCCCTTATGTGGTAAAATGATTATTTTGCCCTTATGTGGTAAAATGATTGTTTTGCCCTTATGTGATAAGATGACTGCTTTACCCCTATGTGGAGTATATATATATATGTGTACATGTATGACCATATTTTAGCATGTTATTTAAACTATAATGGATACATGTATGATTCTATGATATGACATGACATAACTGTATGATGCATTGCATGGGGATGGGTTTATATTGATCGAAGGAAGTGTACTGAAAGGCTTCATGCCTATATTACTGGCAGCTCTACTGCAAATATTGTATAGTGCCACAACCGATGCTACTTGTAGTGTAGGGATGAGTGGGTTGATTTTATCCCCACATAGAGTGCAGGGTTAGACGAAGATAGAGTGTAGAGGCTGGATGGGACTTGCATACCGTTTACTGTTACTGCACTATTTACTGTTACTGCAATGGGCCAAGGCCCAAACACATGACTGTTTCTGTATTGAGATGGGCTAAAGCCCAAACTGATATTGTCACTATTACTAAAAAGGGTTTAGGCCTAGACTGTATTTGCTCACTGTATGTTTGACTGTTTGTTTATTAAGGGATTTCACACTGAGTTTTTGTAAACCCACCCTTCTGCTTATCTGCGCAGGTAATCCATAGGTGGATCGGTGCTGCGAGGGACTCGAAGGTGGCCACCAACTGCTCATGCTTCCATATTCGACTTTTAATTTATAAGTAATTTTAATTTTGGTATTTTTACTGCAATAAGGCCTCTATGGGTTTAACTTTAAATTTGGTTTTATTTGCTTTGGTTTTGAAATTCTAGTGTTTGGAAAACTCGAGTTTTCAAAAGAAACAATATTTTTACAAGTAAACGCAAGTACCAACTATTTTAAAAAGCTTCCGCTATAAAATGATATTTTAGAAATGAATAACGTTTTTAAAAATATAATAAGGACGTTTTAATATGAATAACTTTTTGGCAAACAACTCACATTTTGAATCTAAAATAACATCTTTAAGATCACACAAAGAGTTTAAATAGAGAATAGGTTTTTCAACAGTATCTCGCCTTACGAAAAACACTTCAATGTGACATCGCCAGATTCGGCCATAACGTTAGGCCGGGTTTGGGGTGTTACAAACTCATTTCTCAAATATGTAATGTGCGTACTAGAGTGCACACCTCTTCAATATATACTTCAACATTGATCAGGGCGCGAGCACAAGATACAACAACGTGTGTACATAGGTACCAAAGCGTCTAGAACTTCCTACAATTGCGCTGCCTATTTCGCAGATCAACTTCGTAGGACATAGATGGGATACTGGGTTGATGGTCGATGGACTCTATAACTCAAAATTTTCTAACTGACAAGAATATAATTCTACATGCATTGACCTCGCTCCTTGGGCATTCGCATTTATTGCCTTCCTAACCTCCTCTATAACACCCCCAACCCGACCTAGGAGTTTGGCTAAGTCAAATGCGTTACATTGATCACCAAAGTGATCCAGTAAAGCTATTCTTTTACTTTAGTTTAATTTTATGAAAATCTCTCTCTTTTTTTAAGATAAACATTCATTGATCAAACCAGTTTTACTTAGTAATCCAATTACAATATTATTAATATGAACCTTTGAGAAAAATGGTTACGGTTTAAAAAGACTTATCAAAACTTTTAAGTATTTTGCAAAGTAGCAGAAAACATTATTAAGAATAATGGTTTTCTAAACCAATTAGCATGCAATTATCAAAGTATCAACTAAGTATCATGTTTAAAAATTAATTAGCTAAATAGTCCCAAAACCACAATTATAAAAGCATTATATAATTAATAATTTACAAATCGATAAATAAACCAATAAAAATGATTAAGAAAAGCTTTAATGGAAAGTTTTAAATAATAATAAAAATGAGATGCTAGTCTGAGGTTCCTCCGGTGCCATTTTGAGTCCTAGTTTTTGGCGTTACTTGAAAGGTAAGGAAATGGGGGAGTGCGCTTATGATAGCCCAATGTGAGTCTAATTTTTAAACCATTATATATATAATTGTTCAAACAGTAAAGCATTCAATTTATAGCATCATAGAAAATTAAGCATTATATAAGGAACATTTAGTAAATTAATGCATGTACAGGTTATGTTCATGATGCAATGCAATTTTAATTTTAAGTTTCCACCCATCCATCCTATCTACCCTTAAGCAACACTCAACACTCCAAAACACATATCAATAACTGACAATCCTAGATTTCCCGGTGACGATGACTTTTACTAAATTAACTTACTATCCTAGGTTGCCTTGTTTCGATGGCCTTTTTAAACTATCATCCTAGTTTACCCATTTTCAATGGCATTGCCTCTTACTTTGTGCAGTACTAACTTTTGGTGTAACTTAAATTGCCACTTTCTCCTACAAACTCCTTCATCCTCCATACCCAATTTCATGTAATGAACATAAACTCAACATATCATGCTATTTATCAACAATCGATGCTACGCTTGTCAATCACATTTATTGTAATAGCTCGTTTTCCAATGGTATCGAAAACGGCGATTTTGAAACTTTGTATTTTGATGATTGAATATAGTAAATAAATAATATTTACTAGTTATTATAGTTGTTTATTGAATTTTGATTAGATAATTTTGTTGATTGGTCAGTTAGTTAAGATACAAGTAGTACGTACTGAAAGTCAGTGGTTTTGGAAAATGACGTATCAGGACCTCTTTTTCATAAATCGAGCTCATAAATGTTATTGTTGAATGTCTATTGAGCTATTATATGAGTGGATTAAATTTGGTTCAGTAATTTTGACGTTTGCATAGTTAATTAAGGCAAAAGGACTAAATCATAAAAGGTGTAAAACTTGATCACTATTAAATTTTATTAATTAAATGGCTTATTTAATAAATGTGGGAGGACTTATATAGTAATTAACCATAGAGGATTGATATGGACAATTAATGCTTTATTTTTACTTAAATTATATGATAATATAATAATAAAATTAAAATTAAAATAAAACATGAAAGTAAGGAAAAACCTACCATCATCTTTATTCTCCTTCACTTTCAAACCAAAAAATCCATGAAAGAAAGCTTGGAGCATTTTTCCAATTTGGATGCTTGCATGTAAGTCCTCCGACTATCCGTTTTCGTAAATTTTATGTTTTTGAAATCGTTACAATTAGGTCCAACTAACTCGTATCTCCGTTTTTGAAACTGTCGAAGTTTTTTAAAATTACTATTGATCATTTTTGGATGTTATTCATATTAATGCAATATTTTGAAGGTTGGAAATGTTTTAGGACTATTTTGTTAAGTGAATTTTCTTAATTCTGAGTGTAGGGACTAAAATGTGAATATGTTAAAATTGATATGAAATTTCTATAATTATTAATAATAGGGTGTTGTTAAAGGATGAAATTGAAATCGGTTTAAAAATTAGAGCTCAAATATGAAAATTATGTTAATTTTATTTTAGGGACTAAATTGAATAAAAGGAAAAATTTTGGAGTATATTTGAAAAATGAAATTGAATTAATTTAAGATAATCATAGGCTATTTTGAGATGTTTGAAATTGATTAATTGAATTAAATCATATTAAATATTGGGATTTGAAACAATCGAAAGATGAACACGAAAAAAGGAAAAATTGCCTAAAAGTTATTAGTGTCATATTCGTTGCCAATTTTGATTAAGTAAGTTTTGTATTACCTTTAATTTGTTAATAATTGCTTATTATTGTATTATTTAATTGCATGATACTATAATTGTTGTAATACAACAATTATCAGCATTGAAAGAATTGTAGTGCAAAGTACGATATATGTGGCTAATACGGATGGTTATATGATATGGAACGGTTATAAAATATTAATTGGTTTAAATTACAAGTATATGGTTATTTTATATGTGAATTAAAATGAATAAGTATATGGTTATTTGATATGTGTACGAAAATGTTCAAAAGAATGGAAATGATTGAATACGTGACACAGGGCCCGTGTGAACTTAATAAATAGCTCGGGTACAAATGACTTGTCATTAGGGTTTATTAGGCACCATGTGTTGGTGATTACATTTATTAGGTTCTTTGGACTTGTGTTATAGTTATCAGGCACTCTGTACCGATGTTATATTTATAAGATACTATGTACCGGTGGTGGATACCATACTGATGGCTAAAATCTAGAATTTGTTGTGGATTCTTGATAGCTTGTGTGAGTACCAGTGAGTAATGGTTAATGTCCCTATTGTCAGCTTGTGTGAGTATTATTATCTCATGTATCCGAGGTATATTCGTTATAGTTCTCCGGGCTATGAAAATAAACATGATATGAAATGAAATTGTTTAAATAATGTGAATACTGAACCTGAAACAGATATACAAGAATGGAATGACATAAATGTTGTACTTGTTGAACGTTTTTTATATAGATTAAATGGTATCATTGGAAGTGTTATTTGATTCATGTATGATAATCTTACTTGTGATTGTTAAATTGTGATAACAGGGAACTATATAGTAGCTAGTTCATTTAATTTTATGTGAACTTAGGTGAGTTATAATTGGTTAAATGTATTTTGGATAGTATTAAAAATAAATGGTTATATTGTAAGCATGTGTAATATAATGTATTAAACTTTGACAATGTTAAGTGATGTACTTGTGGATGTAACAGGATGCCAAATGATATCCATACTTGTTACATCAGGTTTTCATAGTTGTATTGTAAATTTATCAAGGTAGGTTAAATAAATTTCATATGAACTTACTAAGCATTTGTAATGTTTATCTTGTTTGCTTTTCTATTTTTGAATAGGCTTTTTTGTGGAACATGTCAGTCGGATCAATCGAAGCTCACACTATCAAGTCTCTAATCTGATAATCTTTATTAATTTCAAATTCATTTATGTGGCATGTATATAGGGTTGTATTTGCGTTTAAGTTATTTTGGATGTTCATTATCTTGGTCTAATGATGTTGATGATGTTGGATGATTTGGTATTATTATGAGAAATGAAGTGGCAAGTAAGTAGCCTACTTGAAATGTGATTTACTCAAGCTAATGGATATGCTTATATAAACAGATGTTTTAGTTTTAAGTGTATATATGTAAGTTGTGGTTTGAAATGATATATGGATGTTAAAATGGTATTTTGGCTAGGATAGTAACTTTATGGTTATGAATGTTTATAAAAGAAAGGTAAGGATCTTGCTTCATAGGTTAAATCTTATGGAAATCATGAAATGGATAAGTTTGGGCAAGTATGTGTAACGGAAAGGTGTATGTTTGAGACTTTGTGCAATGTTTGGTTGAAGTAAATTTTGAATTAGTCATATTAGGTTATAAGGTCTATAAGGTAAGTGCTTATAAGTGTCATCTTTTGATGTTGGGTTTGATGTTATTTTGGTGAATAAATATGTATGAAATTTTGCTATGTTTTTACATGAATGATTGGTGCATAATGCTTGAATTGTAGTGTCAATGATGACATCTTGGTTAGACAATTAGGATGAATGATTCATGTTGTATTTTGGTATGTTTTTTTGTGTCTTTTAACATGTTAAACAAGGGTCCATTGCATGACTTGAGGCTTCAGTGAACCTAGGTTGTGTTTGCTTGTTTTGGAATGTATTTTAGGCACACATGGTCTATGACCTGGTCTACCACACAGTTGTGTGTCATACACAGGTGCAATTCACAACCATGTGGTTTATTTAATTTTGGTGCAGGATGATCCACACGGCCTGGCAAAACGATCGTGTGACCCAAGATTATACGGAATCAATTGTTACATGACCATGTCTTGACTTCACACGACCTCATGCTTGTCATATAGCCATGTGACCCATGTTTTCACTTTTTACCTATCTTTTTGTAAATGTTTCGAGTTAGTCCTAATTTGTTTTTGAGTTGGTTTAAGAGCTTCGTAAGCTCAATAAAGTCTCGATTTCGTTTTAAAATCAAATGATACTTGTATTAATAATGCTTTGTGGTTTGATTGATTATTTATGTCGAATTATTGAATGATAATGATGGTTAACTATCATAATACCTTATAGCTCAGGTTAGGTGATCGGACTCAGTATAGGGTGTTACATTTATTATTTCATACTATCATCTAATGGCATGTATTCATGCATTCATTCATATCAATTTCAGATATACAATTTCTTCATGCGAGCTAAAAATTTATATTGATATACTAACATTAGGTTGTTAATATGCTAGTTCGACTAACACATACATAATATGTTCACATATAGGGTTTGCACATAAGGTTCACATATAAGGTTCTCATATTGAATCACATGAGGGTTCACATATTGGCTACAGTTTGCCTACCAATTTATAACAGAGTTTACATGTATATTTGTTTATGTAAGGGTTCACATTTAGTTCATATTCATATAAGGTTCGCATTACATAAATGAGTCTGCATACTTATGTACATAAGTGTTCGCATACATATTTACCTAAAGTTTCGCATACTTACTCACATAAGGTTTCACATGTTAGTTCTAATTCTTAACCACAGTATAATAAGCAAAATAATCCCAAACCAAAATTATAAAAGCAATATTTAATTAATAATTTACAACCCGATAAATAAACCAATAAAAACTATTAAGGAAAACATTAATGGAAACTTTTAAATAATAATAAATGAAATGTCAGTCTGAGGTTCCTCTGATGCCATTCCGAGTCATAGTTTTTTGCGTTACTTGAGAGGTAAGGAAAAGGGGAGTGAGCTTATGACAGCCCAATGTGAGTCTAATTTTTAAACCATTCTATATATAATTGTTCAAACAGTAAAGCATTCAATTTATAGCATCATACCAAATTAAGCATAATGTAAGGAACATTGAGTAAATCATCGCATGTATAGGTTATGTTCATGACGCTATGCAATTTTAATTTAAGTTCCCATCCATCCATCCTATTCGCCCTTGAGCATCACTAGACACTTGAAAACACATATTAATAACTGACCATCTCGGATTTCCCGGTGACTATGGCTGTTCACTTGTCATCAATGACGATGACTTTTACTACAATAACTTATCATCTCGAATAACTTGATTTTGTTGGCCTTTTTAAATTATCATCCCAGTTTACCCAGTTTTGATGGCATTTTTAAACTATCATCCCGATTTAACAATTTCGATGGCATTGCCACCTACTTCGTGCAGTACTGACTTTCATTGTGGACTTAAATTGCCACTTTCTTCTATGAAACTCCTTCATCCTCTATACCCAATTTCATGTAGTCATGCACATAAACTCAGCATATCATGCTATTTATCAACAATCCATGCTATGTTTGTCAAGCACATTTATTATTTCATACTATCATCTAATGGCATGTATTCACGCATTCATTCATATCAATTTCACATATACAATTTCTTCATGCAAGTTAAAAACTTGTTTTGATATACTAACATTAGGTTGTTAACATACTAGTTCGGCTAACACATACATAACATGCTTGCATATATGGTTCGTACATAGGGTCTGCATATCAAGTTTGCATACTGAATCGCATTAGGGTTCACATGAAGGTTCGCATATTAGCTACAGTTCGCCTACCAATTTATAACAGAGTTCGCATGTATATCTATTTATGTAAGGGTTCAAAATTAGTTCATATTCATATAAGGTTCATATTGCATAAAAGAGTCCACATACCTATTTACATAAGTGTTCGCACACATATTTACCTAAAATTTTTCATGCTTACTCACATAAGGTTTCGCATGTTAGTTCTATTTCTTCAAAGGGTTCACATAATATTCAGTAAGGGATCGCCTAACATTTACTAAGGGGTTCGCACAATATTTACAAAGGGATTGTATGGCAGTTCACCAAAGGGTTCACAAGTTTATTTACATAAGAGGGTTCACATGTTCATTATTTTTTACTTAAACCCTAATTTCTAATGATTCAACTAATTAATCATACATAATGAGTAAAATTAGATCCCACACTTGATCGAAGACATAAAAAACTTAATTTTTGGATGAAGAATTTGGCAACAGTTGGGAGGAGAGGGATGCAATTAAAAACCTTGAAATCTTTGGTTGAGTAATGTGGTTCGGAAATGGAGGAGACAAGGGGAAAATTTTGAACTTTTAAGAACCCTGATTGCAACGAGGATTTTGGCAATAAAAAAGAAGAAGAGAGAATTTTGAAAGTTTTTCTTAAAAAAATTTCTAAATAAAAATTCTAGGTTTTGAAAAGATTGACTATTTAGAAAAGTTCTTCACTATTTCATATAGAATTAGGAATTAGTTTAGAATTAAGATTAATTTAAATTGATGAATAAATTTAAAAAAAATACGGTTTTCAATCAGGGCTTGTTTGAAAATTTGATACTGTAACACCTCAAACCCGGCCTAGACGTTATGGCCAAATCTGGCGATGTCACATGAAAGTAATTTCGAAAACTAAGTCGTTGATAAACCATTTCCCCATTTAAACAATTTTCATTATTTTATATTATCTCTAAATTAAGTTATTTGTTTCCAAATCATTATCCATTTATTTACAAGTCGTTATAATTTGCGAAAGCTTTTAAAACGGTTTGCGTAGTGGTGAGTGTTTTGAAAGAAAATATTTGTAACTTTTGAAAACCCATGTTTCCCTACCACTAGTGATTATAATTCATAAGCAGCGATAAACAAATCTCAAATTAAGGTAAAAATCCATAAAGGCCTTATTACAGTAAAAATACCCCAAATAATAATACTTAAAATTATAATCAAGTACGAACGTATATGCGGTCGTATGGCCACTTCTGAGTCCCTCGTTACACCGATCCGCTTATGACTGAGGGTTACCTGTATAGTAAAACACAAACAAAAACTCAGTGTGTAATCCTCATGCAGTTATACAGTCAAAATGCAAATAGTAACAGACTAGGCCTAAGCCCTTCACAGTAACGGTATCAGTTTGGGCCTTAGCCCATCACAGTCTCAGTAATTAGCAGGGCTTCAACCCACCACAGTAACAGTATACAGTAGCAGTAATACGATGTACAATATGCAAGTCCTACCCAACCAACCACTATACACCATCTCCTATCCAACCCTGCACTCCTATGGGGAATAAATCGCCCACCCATCCCTACACTTACAAATTAGCACAGGTTGCGGCACTAAATAGTATTTGCAGTAGAGTTGCTAGTATAATAGGCTTAGAGCCATCAGTGATTTGCAGAGGAGCTGCCAATACAGTACACTTCCTCCAATCATATTATCCCAACCCCATGCAATGCATCATACAATCATGACATGCCATCTCATGGAAACATGCATATAATCAGAACAGTATAAATATTATGCTCAGTATACAGTCACACATATTCTAATGTCACACAGTTAGTTAGGGATCTAGGTATAGCTTACCGACCCTACAGTAGGTCCATAGTCGACTCGGGCGACCCGTGAAACCTTAACAGTTAAACAGTGAAAATGGGCCCACAGGCCCATGTTGCATGCCCATGTGGGCCCACACGCCCGTGTGGCCCACACGGCCCAAAATGGCCATGGCCGTGTGAATCACACCCCCGTCGATCACACCCCCATGTTTGATCACACGGCCTACCACATGGGCGGCCACATGCCCGTGTGGCGTCGATAATCACCTATTTTAGCTTTTTGTCGAATTCAACTTTTGGGGTTGTGTTTACACACCTGAATTCATTAGAAGTTAACCCACACTCTTGGTACACCAAAACCTAAATTCAACCAAAACATCATTTAATCAACTACATAATTCGTTAATCAAACAAAGCAAAATGACGTTAAGAAATGATCAACAACCAAAATCCCTTACCCAAAATCAACCAAAACCGCACCCTCAATTCCTTGATGAAACACCAACCAACCCTTGATCTCCACCTAGCACGAGAGCCACAAAAACCTTTTGTTTCAACCCTTAATCACATTTCACTTAACAATTTAGTTAAACCCAAGAATATACATACAACCTTTCATTCAGCATCTTATAGAACGAAACAACAAGACACCTACTCACTTACCAAATCGTTAACAGGGTAGAGTGCAATTTGGAAACGCAAGCAGGACCAAATCAAAAAGGGGATCTGAAAACTGAAAAGAGGAAAAACAGGGAAAAAGAGATCAATAGAAAGGGAAGTGCAAAACCGAAATAGACAAAGCGTAAAGCAGAACTCACCTATCAAAATTCAGCCAAGGAGAAGAGCCAAAATTACGCACGACCAGCTTAAGGGGAAGGGAAGCTAGCGTCAAAAATTGAGAACAAGAAGAGGGAACCAAATTTTTGAAAACAACGGCAGTAAGTAAGGGGAAAAACAATTAAAACAAAACCAAAAAGGAGCAGAACAGATGGAGAGGAAGCATTCACAGCAAAAATTGAATGACACAAACGGCACCAAAGAACTTGGAATCATCGACAAAAAAAAACAAATGAGAGAAGAAAAACCAAGGAAGAAATTCGATAGCAACAGGGAGGTTTTAGGGGAAGCAAACGGCAGCAAAATTGAAAAAATAAGAGAGAAAAAAACTCTATCAACCACTGAAATTTTGAAACAAAGAGAGAGAAAGTCGAATTCAACATTCCCCAAATCAGGATAACTTCCCACATCCCATAATTTCCTCCTAAAATCACTCCAACCTTCCCACTACTCAGACTTTTAATGAAACACAAACTCTAGCCGTCCATCTCTGCAAAAATTTAATCCCTTCGCCCATGCAAGGATTCGAACTTCAGAGTTTAAGAAACAATAACACGCCACTCATCCCCTAGACCAGCAGGCCATTATGACATATTTCACTAACATTGGTTTATAAGCCTATTAATTAAAGATAGGGATTCCTTCAATTAAAAACAAAATTTTTCCCAAGCTAAGGCTTGAACTTAGGACCTTACACACACATCCAGAACACATAACCACTAAGGTAGACTATTATTTGTAACAACAACATACGAAAATAATTATAAAGGATTTTGGGGCGTTATAGATATTTTATAGGGGTTTTGAACTTGGGATCAAAAGGGATGTTAAGCTTTAACCATGAACCAGCTGGCTCATTCTTATAATAAGGCTTTAGGAAACTATTTTTAAAGGTTTGAGCCAAGCATTAAGGGAAATTGAGAATAAAAATTAGCAAAAGGGTGCAATCAAAAAAGTTCAAACCTAGGACCTTATCTTGCCTAACACTTAACCATTAAGCCTAATGGTCTGTTCTTGTTAATTCCTTATCAACAATAATTTTTAAAGCATTCTAGGTTCACTTACCCTATTCTTATTATGCTTTAAAATCTATATTTTATCTCTATTTCTTCTAGCCCTAATTTTGGAATGTGACATCCTTGACAAAAACATGTCCCACCTCCATGTGGTTTACTTATTTTATCCTTATTCTCGGCTTCAAGGTTGTTAGCCTGTAGAACGTAGCTGAGAAATTAAATGAAATTGAAAGATGTAGTATTCATTTCAAGACGGAGTGAACAACTTCTGCCAAATTGGTGGTCATATGACGATATCGAGATCTGTCATTGAAACTTTAAGTCCATTTTCAAGGCTCCATGGTACCCAACCACTCCCAGAAAGGACTATTCATTTTAACATGCATATTAGCCTCAAGCTTGTTTAGCCTTTGCTTGAAACAGTGTTGTTCAAGCTCATACACTGCGTATGTATTCAGAAAAGACATGTCACCTTTTTAATTTAATTTGTGGAAATATTAGGAATATTTAAAAAATATGTTGAAATTAAAATTTACCCATGTTCACGACTTGTTTGTGCCAATCTGCATTCTTGTAGTCTCAGTGGAAGTTGGCGGCGATGTGATGGATGTAGTAAAAGAATCTCCACAAAACACTAGAACACCTAATTGAGGAAATTAGACCCTTTAATCTATCGGATATGATGCAAATATTATCTTCTCTAACAAGATATGTTTGCAAGTTCGTCAGAAAGAATTCCTACGATTCCATGTTCTCTAACTCCACAATAAAAAATGCTATAGGTAGCAAGTTCCGGTTCTCAACTTGTGCAACTGCAACCTATGTATATTTTTCATATAACCAAATGCCATCAACCTGCACAAGCGGCTTGCAATGGGGAAATACTCGCATGCATGGATTGATTGTCCAGAACATTCAATGAAAAATTCTTCTTCCCAGTTGTACTTGGTTGTCCAGGCCATAATAAAGTTGTGTCTGCAACTTAACAACAGTCCCTGGCACGTACTCCTACATAGTGGCTATCCACCCCTAAAGTTCATTGTACGACGTATCCCAATCTCCGTACAATTACTCTATGTCCATGTTTTTAGCTATCCATGCTTTCCGATATGACACTTGATACCGAAATCATTTTTGTATTTCCACAATCAATATCGATACAAGAATGGTCAACATGTCCTTCACTATTGGCATGATGCAGTTGTAGATAGTTTTCATATCAAGTTTGTGATGGTCTTGCGTTATACATGTAGAAGTGCATGTATAAGGCCTAACAGATTTTTGGATCTCTCACATTTGTGACCTCTGGATAAATGCAATTCATACCCACCAATTGCACCCTTCTACTAACCTCCAAACTCCCCGATATATAATATTGGTTTAGAAACAATGATTTTGTTGTTAACTAACACACTCATGCTATCCTGCTTAATGGCAAATACATAGTCTTCGTTGTTCACGAATTTTTGTCCCACGAACAACTCTTCTTGTTCAGGATCTACAGCCAATAGGTGAGCAGGTAGTATATTAGGGTACTCAGGGAACTCAGATGCATGTGTTGCATCGAGATATATAATCGACATATGGGCTCTAAGATCATTGTGTATGACAATTCCTAAACTTGGGTACCCGACTGAAGAAACATAAGCATTTCCATCATCATTCGCACCTTTTTCGTCGATGTCATTTGGGACCTCGTCTAGATCGAGAGCACTATACTTCAACCTCATGATCAAAATGACCATTATTATCATATTCATTTTCACCATTCGCATCAATCTCAATCAACATCGAATGCATTTGTAAACAGGGACTCGGGCTAAAGTTTTCAGACGTAGGTAGAGTATTAAGATCAATGTCAAACCTGCGTACAGACAATCGCCTATCGACAGACACTTTTGAAACCTCCATATACAGATCTTGAACTCTATATTATTCACTTAATGGAGTGAAATCTTCAACTGGCTCCATATTAGCTAACTCAGCAAATCGGGCAATAAAGTACAACCATTGTCTCTACATCTTCATCGTCTACAATTTCCATCTTGTAAATTTGATAGGATTTGACGAAATTGGGAATTTGTACAATAGTTTTACCATCCTCCTTTCACAACATCTAATAATTTTTGCACTGAT
This sequence comes from Gossypium arboreum, assembly GCF_025698485.1. NCBI lineage: Eukaryota > Viridiplantae > Streptophyta > Magnoliopsida > Malvales > Malvaceae > Gossypium > Gossypium arboreum. Next base: position 98,205,896 of record NC_069071.1, on the reverse strand, counting down.
TCTTTCTTTCATACCATCAACAGACACATTTCTATTAAATCTCATTGCTATTTGTTGGTGAGATTCAAATATACAACCAATTTTTGTTTTAAAATTACTCCATTGAAATAAACATATATGAAGAATTGATTATCCATCTTCAATAGTAAATTTGTAAAAATAATTAAATTTCTCAATAATTATTTTAAAAAAGATTCTACTGTAAAAAATATAATATAAGAAAATTAATTATTGTACTAACCTTACAATTCTTTCTTTCTTTTCTTCTTTATCTTCTCCTTTTCTACAATTTTTCCCTTTCTTCTTATCAATTAGCTGCTACAACCCTTCAAGAAAGCACAAAAAAATTGACATATATATATATTGATAAATCGTAATTCATACATATTTTTATCCCATGCTTAGAACATTTTATGGATGATTTTTCCTTAAAATTGGTGAATTCGATGCTCCTAATGCCTTAATTTCATGTTTTATACTTAGGTGAGCATAGGAAAGTGAAAAGAACAAGAAACAGGCCAAAAACAGAGAAAATGGGCCAACGTACGAAATCAACACGGCCTGGACCTCCTCACACAGGCAGACCACACGGCCGTGTCAATTTGGCAGAATCGAAGCACGACTCACACGGGTGGACCACACGCCCGTGCCTATTTAACAGGCTTGACCATAGCCTTAAGCAATCGCACATAGGCATGTTCCTACCGAGCCCAAGTTTAGTCCAATTCGGAAAAGGCCGATTTTGAGGGTTCTTAGGCATTCTAAAGCCTATAAATACACCCTAGAGGAGGAGGAAAAGGACACACACGAAGGAGGAAGCAGGGAACTGCTCAAGGAAAGCCGATTAATCCATCTCAGAAACCGGATTCATCATCAAGACTGAAGATCTCCCCTCAATTTCCCTTCAGGAGTTTTGGGTTTTTCTTTATGTTTTGTATTCATTATTCTTCTGAGATGTTTACATTTTTAGTTATGAACTAAAACCCCTAAATACCTAAGAGGAATGAAACCTAAGATAGATTTTGTTATTATTATCTGAATTGTATGATAAATATTTGACTTGCTCTTAATTATGTGTTCTTAATTCTTGTTTTGATGTTCCAGGATATTGATTCAAGTTAAGCTCTTATTCAGAGGAGGAATAGACCTTATCTAAGAGTACATTTGTCATAATTAAGCGGAGTTGGTTACGCGCCTAGAGATAGGGTGACAAGATTTTGCCGAATTAGGGTGAAACCTAATAAGGGGATCCATAGATCGAGTTAATGTAACCCTAGGGACTTAATTAGAAAGAGATTTCAATTATTCAACCTAGGGTTAGACGTTGTTAGTCTCGAAAGAGATAATAATATAACTTACGGATTTTTACGGATCAAGTCAAATGAATAAATCGTCCGATTCAGAGTCAAATAACAAGTGAAGTCTAGGTGGATTTTTCCTTTGGTATTGTCTTAATTCAATCATTTTTCCAAAAGTAATTTCCCAATTCTATTTTCTGTGATTTCTTAGTTTAGTTAATTAGTTAGATAAACAAAACCTTTTTATTTTTTAGGCTAGATAATAAAAAAAAGTTAATACTAGTACTTTTAGTTCCTTTGGTTTCGATAATCCGATCTTGCTAAAGCTATACTACTGTTCGATAGGTACACTTGCCTTCATCGTGATAATAGTTAGTTTCAAGAATGATTCATCATAAATATTTAAAACCTATCACGAATATCACGTATCAAGTTTTTGGTGCCGTTGCCGGGGAACTAAGATATTAGGAACACTCGATTTTTATTACTTTAGCCATTTACTTTTACTTCAATTTAAATTTTATTCTAATTTTTATTACTAATTCTTCTTTTTCCCTCTTTCTGGCAGGTTCTTATAGTTTATGACTAGAAGAAACCCGTCAGGACCATTACTTTTTGACAGTGAGATCGATCTCACAGTTCGCAGAAACCAAAGAGAAATAAGACGAAGCTTAAGATACACAGAGAACGAGAAAGAGGACAATATTCAAACCACAACCGAGGAGATGGCTGAAAACCAAGAAAATTCGCTACCCCCTGCAATTGCTGTTAATCAAAATCCTGCTCCGCAGCATTATGTATGATTATGCTAAACCTAATTTGATAGGAACTGAGTCAAGTATAGTTAGACCTGCTATTGCTGCAAATAATTTTTTACTGAAACCTAACACAATTCAAATGATACAACAGTTTGTTCAGTTTGATGGTTTGTAGGACGAGGATCCCAACGCTCACTTGGCAAATTTCCTAGAATTTTGTGATACCTTCAAACTTAATGGCATTTCTGATGACGCCATTCGCCTTCGGTTGTTTCCCTTTTTGTTAAGGAATAAGGCTAAACAATGGTTGAACTCGTTACCACAAGTGTCAATCACTACTTGGGAACAAATGACGGAAAATTTTTTATTAAAATATTTTCCACCGGCTAAAATAGCCAAATTACGTAATGATATCTCTTCTTTTGTGCAGATAGATTTAGAAACACTCTACGATGTATGGGAGAGATACAAGGACCTTTTAAGAAGGTGCCCTCACCATGGGTTACCGCTTTGGCTACAGGTTCAAACGTTCCATAATGGCCTGAATCCTTCGACTCGACAGATAATTGATGCAGCCGCTGGAGGAACCATCAATAATAAGACACCTGAAGATGCCTATGAATTTATAGAGAAGATATCATTGAATAACTATCAGTGGCAAGTTATGAGAACAAAACCGATGAAAGCAGCCGGTGTTTTCAACCCCGAAGCGGTTACTATGCTATCTAGCCAAGTAGAACTCATAAATAAAAAGATTGATGATTTATGTGGCTCTACTCAGGTACATCCAGTGATGAGGTACGATTCGAATGGAGGAGGAGAATGCACAAAATATCAACCCTTCAACCCTAGCATCGAAGAGGAACAAGTCCAATATATGGGTAACAATAACTTTAGATCCCATAATAGCCCATATAGTAATACTTACAATGCAAGTTGGAGGAACCACCCAAATTTTTCATGGGGAGGCCAAGGAAATTAGAGACTACCTCCAGGCTACCAACAACCACCCTACCAACAGGAAAAGAAGCTGAACCTTGAGAGATGCTCTCAAAGTTTATATTGGTGTCAGAAACTCATTTTCAGAAGACCGAGACAGCACTTAAGAATCAACAAGCATCTATCCAAGGGTTCAAAACTCAAATTGGATAGCTTGCCAAGTTGATCTCTGAACGACCACAAGGTAGCTTGCCAAGCAACACAGAATCTAACCCAAGGGAGCAACTCAACGCGATTACTAGTCAAGATGAGGAAGGGTTAGTCACACCTGAACCAGAACCAAGGCAAGAAACTAAGATAAGCAAAGGTAAAGGTGAGGTAGACCACAATGAGTAGAAACCGGTAAGTACAGAATACAAACCTCGTATGCCATACCCTAATGCGACAAGGAAAGACTGCTCAAATGAACAATTTGGTAAATTCCTTAAACTCTTAAAAAATTACATATTAACTTACCGTTTATTAAAGCTCTATCATAGATGCCAAACACAATGAAATTTTTAAAGGAGCTTTTAGCAAATAAGCAGGAAGTTGGACGAGGCTTCGCATGTAAAGCTAAACGCAGTTTGCTCAGCTATTCTACAGAATAAACTACCCAACAAACTAAAAGATCCAGGGAGTTTTACGATTCCTTGCTTAATTGGTAGTTTAGATGTTAATAATGCATTAGCTGATTTAGGGGCTAGTATTAACATCATGCCTTACAAAATGTTTAAACAACTAGGTCTTGGGAAACCCAAACAGACTAAGATGAGCATTCAATTAGCAGATAAAACTATAAGATTTCTTAGGAGTATTATTGAAGATGTGCTAGTTAAAATCGATAAATTTATATTTCCCGTTGACTTCGTTGTTCTAGACATAGAGGAGGATAGCAACACTCCTTTGACTTTAGGAAGGCCCTTTTTAGCAACTGTTAGAACTATTATTGATGTTGGCAAAGGTGAGATCACACTTTGTGTGGGAGACGAAACAATCACCCTTCAAGCTCGCAATTCTGGCAACATATCGAAAATTAAAGGTGATTGTCTAAACCATTCTACTAAAACTGACAATATGGTGCAACCTACTTTGCAGGAAATGAGTTTGCAGGAAGTACATGAGCCATTTTCAAGCAATAGTAAAGGACCTATTCATGAAGAACGAAAGTTACAAATCGAGGAGCTAGATGAATGGCGGACACATAAATTGAGAACACACGTTAAACCAAAACTACGCCAGAACAAGCTCAATACATTTCCAAATCAATTTAAGGTTAGAGATAAAATTTTATTAGATACCGCAGATCCTCACATTATCACTACCAAACCGAATGAAGAAATTCCTCTTACGGTACTTAGCATTTTCCCATTCGGTACAGTCGAGGTAAGTCATCCCAAGTTCGGCACTTTTAAGGTAAACATTACCCGCATAAAACCTTATTTTGATGAGATTCATAGTAGGAATGAGGAGTATAAACTCCTCGAGCCACCATTACCATTCAATGGAGAAGTCAAGCTTAGACTATAAATAAGCGCTTCTCGGGAGGCAACCCGAGCACTAACTGTATTAACTTCTTTAAATTTTAGTGTTTAACACCTAACTTACTAACAAAGCTCTTGAATACAGGTTTACCACACAGACACGGCCAAGCACATGGGCATGCTTAGGACCGTGTGGAAACAGGACAAATATTTTCCCCAGCACGGGCTACGATAAATCACCACGGCCGTGTGACATGGCCGTGGGTGAACCTGCCAAAACAACACGGGCGTGTAACATGTCCGTGCCAAGCAACCGTAGGCAAACTTGCCAAAACAACACGGGTGTGGACCTTCATACACGGACGTGGGAGAAGTGAACAAAGACAAACACGGCTGTACGATATGGTCGTATGCACCAACACGCCCAAGGTACACGGGCATGGGGAAATTTTTAGATGCGTCCAAATTCAAAATTCGTGAATCACACGGGCAAAAATTAGGGAACACGGGCGTGTGTCCCAAAATCTATAAATACCCTTCACTATTCATCATCTTCTTCACCCAAAATTCCTAACCTTAGCCGCTACAAGTCCACACGACCTCCCTGTCACGCCCGTGCGCCGCTTCCAACTTCATTTTCGACGCCCATTTTCATCTTTTTAGCATTTGTTTACTCTTTTCTCTTTTATTTTACTGATTTCTAATGCTATTTATCATAGTAATCTGCACTTTTCATGTTATTTTCATCTTTCTATCACTCAAATTTCGTATCTAGAGTAGTTATCATCTTTTTCATGTTGAAGTTCTTACTCATTGCATGTCTATCTGCTCCATTTGACTAGTTTAAAGTGAATATTTATGGTTAGGATAATAGAAATACTCATACCTTTTGGGTTGACATTTTCCATCAATAAAATATGCTACAAAGAATTATTTGCCATTTTTTATGAAACTCATACTATTATCATGCTAGTGATACACCATAAAATTAATTGTTTTTGATTAAGTTTATTAGTAGTTGTGACTGAGATTATTAGTTTTAGTTTATGATGTTTTCCTTTTTAAATCTGTTTTCGTCTTACCTTGAACATTCATCACAACGAAATAATGGTTTTCCTTGAAGGTATACCATGTCGTCTTCACGAGGAAAGAAAGTTGTCGTCCCTACTTCGAAGAAAAGGAAGGGGTCGTCATCTTCCTCGGGTCCTACCATGAAAATTCGTCACCCTTTCCTGCAGTTCCCCATTGGGCCCCAAGAAGAACTTTTCTAGATTCTACGGGCTCGACCCTTGGAAGTGGGCCGCTGTATAGACTGGGCCGCGGTAGAACAAGTCCAACTCACAGATGCAATTTGGGCCCTCCTCACCACCGATCCTTAGGGGCTTTTCTTTGAGATTGTCGAGCCGACATATCTCAAACTCACGATGGAACTCTACTCGACATTCCATCTTCAAGTCGTGATGGCCTGCTTTGATGACCCAAGAACAATCCAATTTCGCCTCGACGGTCTAGTCTGCCAGTTGAACGTCCCAGAGTTTGGAACTACATTGGGCCTTTACACTGAGGAGTTCATGGAGGAGAATAAACTCCACGCTCTCAATCGCCACATCCATCACTCTCCTTCACGATGCTGGAACGCCCTCACCCCCGGCGCTGCTTCCTACAATCCTAGCCGCTCCAAGGCATCAGCTCTCCATCCATATCTGAGGTACTTACACGCCATTTTGGCTCACACGTTAACAGGAAGGCGAGAAAACACTGATGTCGTCAACACTCACGATGCCTACATTCTATGGTGTATGTCACACGAGCACGTCATAGACCTTGTTTATTTCATTACCCTTGCCATTCAACATTAGACGGAGCGGCATAGGAAGGGGGTCATCTCCATTGGGCCCTACGTGACGCAGTTGGCTCGGCACTTCGGGCTCCTCAACACAGTAGCCCAATCATCCCCTTATGGGCCAGATGTCCTCACAAGGCATATCAAGCATGCTAAGTATGAGGATGATCGAGAAACGACGTGGCACCTTCCCTCCTCAGTACCGTCTCGCCCAATCCACCGAGGAGGAGGCCCCCGAGGACATTACTGATGATGTCCCTCCACGTCACGAGAACCCACCGTCTCAGCCACCACCTCCTTCTCATCCAGTTCATGCGGTGGCTTCATACGCTGACATCTCTGAGCGCCTTACCCGGTTCGAGCAACAGTGTTTTCAGCGCTTCAATAACATTGATGCTACTCTATAGCAGATTTGTCAGCACCTCCACATCTCATCGCCACCCCCACCTCGCGAACCATCTAGTGATGAAGATGTTTAAAAACTTTTATCTATTATTTTATGTTTTTACTTTTAAGACTACTTTTTATTTTTCTTTCACCTTATTTTTATTAGGACTTATAATTATTATTTTACAATTTTTAATTTCGTCTAATTCATATTGAGTACTTACTCTTCCTTATATATTTCCTAAAAGAGTTTTAAATTCTATCACAGTTATAAAGAGCTCAAAAGCTTACTATTACTCAGGAACTTGAAACTCCACAGGGAAAGGTTCTCCACAAATGCCATGTCCTGCTCGACCACGACCATAGCTACAACCAGATATAATATTCTTTTGGCGCAGGACTTATGGACTAATGAACTTTTACCACCACCGAAGTATCCTCCTCCACCCTCACGCTGATTATTCTCCAAAACTCCAGTTCAAGGAAATTCATTCATCACTCAGGAAGTTTCATGTAACACCCCATCCCCGATACCGTCGCCGGAGTCGGACACGAGGGGTTCTAAGACCAACTCTCATGTGTCACACAGACTATTTTTCACATTTCCAGCCTAGCTGGCAAACTGCGTCCCTGTCACCTTAAAACTCATATCTCGAGTTCCAGAACTCGAAAACCAGTTCCGTAAATTTTCCCTGAAACTAGAATCATAATTCCATCTACACATTTTTTTCTATAATTTTTGGTCGAGCCAATTAGTACAGTTTATTAGTTAAAGTTACCCATGTTACAGGGGTCGACTACACTGACCTTTGCGCATTACGACCTGGATATCTTCTCGTACAGAGCTTCAATGCTCATGTTGTTTGTTTCTAATGAAACTAGACTCAAAAGGGAATCTGCACATATAAGGCAAGACTTCTAATTCCTTTTGGATAATTTATGGTAAATTTTCAAAGTCAAGACAGGGGATCCAGAAACCATTCTGGCCCTGTCTCACGAGAACTTTAATATCTCTCAGTATACTGCTCATATGGTCGTTTTGTTTCGTCCATATGAAAATAGATTCATCGAGGTTCAATTTCATAGTTTATTCACTATTTAATTCTACTTCTACTATTTTTAGTGATTTTTCCATCTCACCTCACTGCTGCTGGCAGCATCTGTTACTAAAGCAAACAATGACTATTTCATAATTCTTCCATGGCCAACTATTACATCATACATAATACAAACTATGGCCACCTTATCAAAATTAAGGTTTCTAAGGCTCGTGACTATAGGTTTTAGAATCACACTCAACCGACCACATAGGCCATTTTCGCATGGCTTAAAGTTTACAACCCACAATTCAACAAAACAAAATAGCCTATACATGCCAAACGTTCTCCTAGTTCAACTACGACGACAATACCAAAGATTTCCAGCGGTGTGATGACTTCAACGACGGTTCCGAGCACGCAAACGATACGAGTCCAAGAGACCTAAAATGGGTGACAAGAAAACACCGAGTGAGTTTATAACTCGAGAAGTCATAAGCATTCGACAACCACCCATTAATAAAGTTATCACAACATGAAACAATAAACGAAGCTAGGTACTCCATCCATATCGAAACTATACCATAATTCCTCGGACCTTTCGGTTCAATCTCATACCAAGTCATACATCCACATTTCAAATTCTATACAATAAGATATTTCAGGCATTTTCACACACCAACTCATTTTCACCACAATCATACAATTGCAATCATCACATAGATTTAAAGCTTACCAAGCTCAACCCCGAGCATGAACATATTGCCTATTCGTCATGAGCTCAAGGTACTTACCCGATTCGCTGTCCGGGATTAACTCGATAATGTCGCACACTCAGTGCCAATTGTAATGCAAGAGCATATAGTGAATCCGCACACTTAGTGCTATATATTTTCAGCTCGCACACTTAGTGCTATATAATTTTCAGCTCGCACACTTAGTGCTATATATTTTCAGCTCGCACACTTAGTGCTGTATAATCAAACTCGCACACTTAGTGCTGTACAATTTTAAACCCGCACACTTAGTGCCAATCTTGTCACCGTGTCCATTTATACCCGCACACTTAGTGCCGAGACCAATACTTTATGCAATTTACCACCTTTATACATTCAACGATGGCATCATTCCATACACATACATTTCCATTTACACATCAATTCATTAAACACAATTGCATATATATTATGATCATTTAAATCAATACCAAATATATGCTTAATGACTTACCTTATATTGGATGAAACGATTTCCAATCGGCTACTCGATTATCTTTGCTTTGCCTTTGATTGATTTTCCCCCTTTGATGTCTTGATCTAGAATAAATACATTTAGTAGTAAATTTTTTATTCTAATGTACAACATCATGAATCAACTCAACCGAATTATCTCTATCACCCGAACTAAAATTCGCACCTTAACTTCATCTCATTACCCTTAAAGTCCGAATGCACACATACACAATTTATATACAAATTTCATCCTCACAATGTATATAATTCATTCGCCATTCACCACTCACCTAACAAAACTTCATATCAAATTTCCATGACCGATCACACCTATACTTACATTCCATATAGCCGAACATTACTTGTATATGTACCCATAAATTAAATGTGAGAATTTAGCAAAGTTACCTTTGAAAGACTCACCCGAACAACATGGAAATGTCCAGCTTTGGACAGCATTGAATTTTCAAATGAGACATGCATTAAACTTAACCGAATTTGTCATAAAATTTACAATATTGGACAGCATGTAAAAGCAAATTAAGGCAGCATAATAAGATAGTCACAATTGCACACGTCAACACATATTTGAGCAGCCATACCACACCATTTACTTCACCATTTAGCCACGGTTTCCAGGAGCAAATTAATCCACACTCACCAAACAAAACTATCAAAATCTTACATGCATGTCGCATGCAACAACAATCTCAAGCATCGCAACACTTAAAACCGAACAGCTTAGGAAGAAATATAAAATATTTGCAAAGAACGCGAATGAAAATTCCTCCAAGATGGAAATCACCTATTTGATTTGCTCCATTGTATTTCTCTATTATTGCTTCCTCTTCTTCTTCTAGTTACAACAATTGCAAAAGAAAGAAAACATGAACACTCCTTCTTCTTCTCAAGTCATGGTAATTGTAACAAAAATGAGAATGGATGAACAACAAGGATTTTTCTTTCCTTTTCCTCAACTCACGGCAATGGGGGACATTCACCATTCTCTTTTTTTTTTTATTTCTTTACTACTAGCTTTCTATTTTATTGTTTCCTACATACATCACTAGCCTAACATGTTGGAAACATGTTTCCTTGCCCATCACTCTTGTCATGGCGGCCATTAGCTAATATCAAAGGGAATTTGACATGCAAGTCCACCCTTTGATTACATGCACTAATAGGCCACTTACATTTGCCCAAAGACATTTCTAAGTTTTCTCACATAAGTCCTAATCACAAAAATTCATCTACAATTAAGAAAAATCCAAACATGAAATTTTCACACATTCATATTCACATATTCTAGACAATAAATATTACGTTCCAACATTTCGGTGACTCGGTTTAGCGGTCCGAAACCACTTCCGACTAGGGTCAATTTTGGGTGTCATAACTCTCCCCCACTTAAGAAATTTTCGTCCCGAAAATCTTACCGAAATGTGAGTTTGGGTATCGCTCTTTCATAGAGTTCTCGGGCTCCCAAGTAGCTTCTTCTATCCCGTGTTTGAGCCATAACACTTTCACTAGTGGAACCTTTTGTTTCGCAACTCTTTCACTTCACGTGCTAGGATACGAATCGGTTCTTCTTCATAGCTCAAATTAGGTGAACCTCGACCTCGGATGGAGTAATTACGTGTGTCGGGTCAGACCTATATCGTCGAAGCATCGAGACATGAAAAACGTTGTGAATCTTTTCAAGCTCAGGGGGCAAAATTAATCGGTGGCGATCGCCCAACTCGTTCGGATACTTCATACGGCCCGATGAACCTCGGACTCAATTTGCCCTCACGGCCAAATCTAAGCACCTTCTTCCAGGGTGAAACTTTGAGAAATACTTTGTCTCCAACCTGATATTCAATGTCTTTTCTTTTCAAATCCACATACGACTTTTGGCGATCCGAAGCAGCTTTCAAACTTTCACGAATTACTTGAACTTTCTGCTCGGCATCCTTAATCAAATCAACCCCGAAGATTTTACTTTCATTATGTTCAGTCCAGAATAATGGGGTACGGCATTTACGACCGTATAAAGCCTCGTAAGGCGCCATCTTAATGCTTGATTGAAAACCATTGTTGTAGGCGAATTCAATCAAAGGTAAATACCATTCCCATGAACCACTAAACTCAAGGATGCAACATCTCAACATATCCTCGAGTATTTAAATTATCCGTTCGGATTGACCATCGGTTTGGGGGTGAAAGGCGGTGCTGAAATGCAACTTGGTACCCAAAGCTTCTTGCAACTTCTTCCACAATCGCGAGGTAAATCTCGGATCTCTATCCGACACGATGGAAATAGGCACCCCGTGTAGTCTCACAATCTGAGAAACGTACAATTCGGCTAGTTTGTCCATTGAAAAATCCGTACGTACGGGGACAAAGTGAGCCGACTTAGTCAATCTATCTACAACAACCCAAATCGCATCCTTCTTACTTGTCGACAATGGCGGTCCGGATACAAAGTCCATTGTGACTCGATCCCATTTCCACTCGGGTATCGTGATCGGTCAAGTAATCTCAAGGCACTTGATGTTCCGCTTTCACTTGTTGACATATTAAACATCTCAAACAAAGTCGAGACGCCTCGTTTCATACCATGCCACCAAAATCGACGTTTCAAATCGTTGTACATCTTCGTACTCCCGGGTGGATTGCCATTCGGCTACAATGGGCTTCGTTGAATTATCGAAATAAGTTCAATTCTTTAGAACACAGACGACTTCGAACTTCAAACAATCGTCATCATCGATTTGAAATTCCGAGTCCTTGTTCGGAACACACTCAGCCCGTTTTGCAACCAACTCATCGTCGACTTTCTGAGCTTCACGAATTTGACGTTTCAATAATGGTTTGGCTTTCAATTCAGCTACTAACACATTGTCGGGTAGAACAGACAAGTGTACATTCATCGCTCGCAAGGCAAATAGTGATTTATGACTTAAGGCGTCCGCAACCACATTAGCCTTTCCCGGGTGATAGTCAATGACCAGCTCATAATCCTTTAACAGCTCGAGCCAACGTCTTTGTCGCAGATTTAAGTCTCTTTGAGTCATCAAATATTTGAGACTTTTGTGATCCGAATACACATGGCACTTCTCACCAATTAAGTAATGTCGCCATATCTTTAAAGGCGAATACGATGGCGACCAATTCGAGATCATGGGTCGGATAATTTTTCTCATGTGGCTTTAATTGTCTCGACGATAGGCCACAACTCGCCCTTCTTGCATCAATACGCAACCCAACCCAAGTAGGGATGCGTCACTATAAATGACAAACTCTTTGCCCGATTCGGGTTGCACTAGAATTGGGGCTTCATCAAACAAGTTTTCAGTTGATCGAAACTTTTTCGACATTTCTCCGTCCATTCAAACTTAACATCCTTTTGGAGTAAGCCGTCATTGGCGTGGCTATCGTCGAGAAACCTTTACAAATCGTCGGTAATAACCTAAGCAAGCCCCAAAAAGCTCGAACCTCGGTAATATTTCTGAGGCTTCCAATTAAGTATGGCTGAAATTTTGTTGGGTTGACTCGAATACCGATCTGAGATATCACATGCCCCAAGAAGCTAACCTCTCTTAACCGTAACTCACACTTGCTTGAACTTAGCATATAATTGCTTATCCCGTAAAATTTGCAGACTAACCTCGGTGTTCAAAGATGTTCGGTCTCATTTCTTGAATAGACCAAGATGTCATCAATGAACACGACTACGAACCGATCCAAATATGGTCGAAGATCCGATTCATTAAATCCATAAATCTGCAGGGCATTAGTAAGCCCAAACGGCATCACTAGGAACTCATAGTGACCATATCTCGCTCAAGGCGTCTTGGGTACGTCCAATCTCGAATTCGCAATTGATAATAGCCCGATCTCAAATCTATTTTCGAGGACACTGAGGCTCCCTTCAGTTGATCGAACAAGTCATCGATACGTGGTAACGGATATTTGTTCTTTATCGTCGCTTTATTAAGCTGACGATAGTCGATGCACAGCCTCATGGTTCCATCCTTCTTTTTCACAAACAACACTGGCGCACCCCAAGGTGAAAAACTCGGGCGAGCAAAACCTCTATCCACCAATTCTTGCAACTGAGTTTTCAACTCCTTTAATTTCGTTGGTGCCATACGATACGGAGCTATCGAAATTGGAGTGGTACCAGGTACCAATTCGATGCCAAACTCAATTTCCCAAACAGGTGGTAAACCCGGCAATTCTTCAGGGAAAACATCCGGGTATTCGCAAACCACTGGCACAGATTCGGGTTTCTTTTCTAACTCCTTGTCGTCTAGTACATACGCAAGGTATGCTTCGCACCCCTTTCTTACGTATTTCCGCCAACATTGCGATATTACGGTGGCAACCCTTTTAAGTCCGTAGACTCAACCCGAATTATCTCGTTATTTGTACACCTCAGATCAATAGTCTTGCTTTTGCAATTTACAACCGCATCGTGCATGGTCAACCAATCCAAACCAAGAATAACGTCGAATTCGTCGAACGGCAAAACCATCAAGTCCGCCGGAAAACAAGAACCTCGAAATACTAGGGGACTTTTCTTACACACTTTGTCAACGAGTACGTATTGACCCAAAGGGTTTGACACTCGAATTACGAACTCAGTAGACTCAACAGGTAGAGTCTTACTGGATGCTAAGGTTTCACATACATATGAATGAGTAGAGCCGGGGTCAATCAATGCAATCACACTAGTATCAAAGAGAGTAAAAGTACCAGTGATAACGTCAGGGGAGGATGCCTCCTCTCGTGCGCGGATGGCATATGCTCTAGCAGGAGCACGGGTCTCGGACCGAACAGCCGTATCAGTGGCTCCTCTCTGATTACCACCCCTACCTCCTGAAATCCTCGGGGGTCTACCTTTAGCCGTCGCCCCACTAGATCTTGCACCTTGCATCTTATTCTTCTCATCTAGCTCGTGCAATCTCTAATGAAGTGGTCCTTGAACCACATCCGTAATAAAGTCTTGCTAATGCAGACTTACCCCAACATTCACCTAGGTGTCGTCTTCCACATTGGGGGCATTCGTGTCTCTCTTGACGATTATTGCCCACACTAGCTACCAAGTAGCTCGAGTCCGTCGATGGTCGGGCTCTAATGGAAATTCCCGCATGCGCCTCGACTTCTTGGTGTCCTCCCCGAACCTCTTTACAGCCGAGAATGGAGCTTTACTCGTTGATCTTTTACGGTAATCTCTTGCTTCAAATTCAGCCTTCTTCTTTTCCTTTCCAAGTTCTTCCGCCTTGCGAGCTCGTTCGACTAGTGTCACGAACTCCTTTATCTCCAAAATTCCCACTAGTAACTTTAACTCTTCATTCAATCCTTCTTCAAATCTTTTGCACATAGCAACCTCATCAGCCACACACTCCCGGGCATACCGACTGAGTCTTACGAACTCATGTTCGTATTCAGATACTGTCATACGGCCTTGCTTGAGTTCCAAGAATTCCTTACGCTTCGATCGATGAACTGTTGACTAATGTATTTCTTTCAAATTCGATTGAAAGAAATCCCAAGTAACTCGTTCGTTTGGGACTATGGAAATTAAAGTCCTCCACCAATAGTAAGCTGAGTCTCGCAACAAGGATATAGCACACTTAAGACATTCATCGGGTGTGCATGACAGTTCATCTAACACTCGAATGGTGTTATCGAGCCAGAACTCGGCCTTTTCGGCATCATCAAGAACTATGGCCTTGAACTCCTCAGCCCGCGCTTCTGATCAGTCTCTGGTGGTTTACTCAGCCTCACGAATCGAAGAATCAAGGCATTACGGGCTCTTGGGGTGGAGTATTTAAATTCGGAATGGTTGGACACCGGGTTGGTCGGGCATATTATGCGACCCACTCATTCATCATGGTGAAGAAGGCTCGTTTCGCCTTCATTTTGATTATTCGCGGATGACCGAGGCTCAACAGCGGTGTCCCTTGCGCGGAGCAGCCGCTACACTTTCAACGTCATCCGCCAAGGGTCTCTCAATCCGGGTTCCATTGCTAATCAAAACAAAAATTTCAACCGTCGAAGTCATCACATTATTCAAGACTAACAATTTGGCATGTATAGCTAGACTCACACGCTATGGTAGTCCTAGAACCGACTAAACCATAGCTCGATACCAATAAATGTAACACCCCATCCCCGATACCGTCACGAGTCGGACACGAGGGGTTCTAAGACCAACTCTCATGTGTCACATGACTATTTTTCACATTTCCAGCCTAGCTGGCAAACTGCGTCCCTATCACCTTAAAACTCATATCTCGAGTTCCAGAACTCAAAAACCAGTTCCGTAAATTTTCCCTGAAACTATACTCATAATTCCATCTACACATTTTTTTCTAGAATTTTTGGTCAAGCCAATTAGTAAATTTTATTAGTTAAAGTTACCCATGTTACAGGGGTCGACTACATAGACCTTCGTGCATTCCGACCTTGATATCTTCTCGTACAGAGCTTCAATGCTCATGTTGTTGTTTCTAATGAAACTAGACTCAAAAGGAAATCTGCACATATAAGGCAAGACTTCTAATTCCTTTTGGATAATTTATGGCAAATTTTCAAAGTCGAGACAGGGGATCCAGAAACCATTCTGGCCCTGTCTCACGAGAACTTTAATATCTCTCAGTATACTGCTCATATGGTCGTTTCGTTTCGTCCATATGAAAATAGATTCATCGAGGTTCAATTTCATAGTTTATTCACTATTTAATTCTACTTATACTATTTTTAGTGATTTTTCCATCTCACCTCACTGCTGCTGGCAGCATCTGTTACTAAAGCAAACAATGACTATTTCATAATTCTTCCATGGCCAACTATTACATCATACATAATACAAACTATGGCCACCTTATCAAAATTAAGGTTTCTAAGGCTCGTGACTATAGGTTTTAGAATCACACTCAACCGACCACATAGGCCATTTTCGCATGGCTTAAAGTTTACAACCCACAATTCAACAAAACAAAATAGCCTATACATGCCAAACGTTCTCCTAGTTCAACTACGACGAAATACCAAAGATTTCCAGCCGGTGTGATAACTTCAACGACGGTTCCGAGCACGCAAACGACATTGAGTCCAAGAGACCTAAAATGGGTAACAAGAAAACACCGAGTGAGTTTATAACTCGAGAAGTCATAAGCATTCGACAACCACCCATTAATAAAGTTATCACAACATGAAACAATAAACGAAGCTAGGTACTCCATCCATATCGAAACTATACCATAATTCCTCGGACCTTTCGGTTCAATCTCATACCAAGTCATACATCCACATTTCAAATTCTATACAATAAGATATTTCAGGCATTTTCACACACCAACTCATTTTCACCACAATCATACAATTGCAATCATCACATAGATTTAAAGCTTACCAAGCTCAACCCCGAGCATGAACATATTGCCTATTCGTCATGAGCTCAAGGTACTTACCCGATTCGCTGTCCGGATTAACTCGATAATGTCGCACACTCGGTGCCAATTGTAATGCAAGAGCATATAGTGAATCCGCACACTTAGTGCTATATATTTTCAGCTCGCACACTTAGTGCTATATAATTTTCAGCTCGCACACTTAGTGCTATATATTTTCAGCTCGCACACTTAGTGTCAGTATAATCAAACTCGCACACTTAGTGCTGTACAATTTTAAACCCGCACACTTAGTGCCAATCTTGTCACCATGTCCATTTATACCCGCACACTTAGTGCCGAGACCAATACTTTATGCAATTTACCACCTTTATACATTCAACGATGGCATCATTCCATACACATACATTTCCATTTACACATCAATTCATTAAACACAATTGCATATATATTATGATCATTTAAATCAATACCAAATATATGCTTAATGACTTACCTTATATTGGATGAAACGATTTCCAATCGGCTACTCGATTATCTTTGCTTTGCCTTTGATTGATTTTCCCCCTTTGATGTCTTGATCTAGAATAAATACATTTAGTAGTAAATTTTTTTATTCTAATGTACAACATCATGAATCAACTCAACCGAATTATCTCTATCACCCGAACTAAAATTCGCACCTTAACTTCATCTCATTACCCCTTAAAGTCCGAATGCACACATACACAATTTATATACAAATTTCATCCTCACAATGTATATAATTCATTCGGCCATTCACCACTCACCTAACAAAACTTCATATCAAATTTCCATGACCGATCACACCTATACTTACATTCCATATAGCCGAACATTACTTGTATATGTACCCATAAATTAAATGTGAGAATTTAGCAAAGTTACCTTTGAAAGACTCACCGAACAACATGGAAATGTCCACTTTGGACAGCATTGAATTTTCAAATGAGACATGCATTAAACTTAACCGAATTTGTCATAAAATTTACAATATTGGACAGCATGTAAAAGCAAATTAAGGCAGACATAATAAGATAGTCACAATTGCACACGTCAACACATATTTGAGCAGCCATACCACACCATTTACTTCACCATTTAGCCACGGTTTCAGGAGCAAATTAATCCACACTCACCAAACAAAACTATCAAAATCTTACATGCAGTCGCATGCAACAACAATCTCAAGCATCGCAACACTTAAAACCGAACAGCTTAGGAAGAAATATAAAATATTTGCAAAGAACTGACCGAAAATTCCTCCAAGATGGAAATCACCTATTTGATTTGCTCCATTGTATTTCTCTATTATTGCTTCCTCTTCTTCATCTAGTTACAACAATTGCAAAAGAAAGAAAACATGAACACTCCTTTTTCTTCTCAAGTCATGGTAATTGTAACAAAAATGAGAATGGATGAACAACAAGGATTTTTCTTTCCTCTTCCTCAACTCACGGCAATGGGGGGGACATTCACCATTCTCTTCTTTTTTTTTTTTATTTCTTTACTACTAGCTTTCTATTTTATTGTTTCCTACATACATCACTAGCCTAACATGTTGGAAACATGTTTCCTTGCCCATCACTCTTGTCATGGCGGCCATTAGCTAATATCAAAGGGAATTTGACATGCAAGTCCACCCTTTGATTACATGCACTAATAGGCCACTTACATTTGCCCAGCACATTTCTAAGTTTTCTCACATAAGTCCTAATCACAAAAATTCATCTACAATTAAGAAAAATCCAAACATGAAATTTTCACACATTCATATTCACATATTCTAGACAATAAATATTACGTTCCAACATTTCGGTGACTCGGTTTAGCGGTCCCGAAACCACTTCCCGACTAGGGTCAATTTTGGGCTGTCACATTTCACTTCTCTCCCTATCTTATTTTTATATTCTTTTCTATATATCTATCTTTGTACATTGAGGGCAATGTACATCTTAAGTGTGGGGGGTATTCATTTCACTATCAGAAAAATCCCTGAATGATTTCCTTGTTCTCTTGAAAAACTCTCATATCATGTTTAGGATAAATTTTGATTGATTTATGACTTTTATTGATATATCTTGAATTAAAACATAGGCATTTATGCATTGATTGTTTAAACTTTAAGACATTAGGGAATCAAGAATGATAAGTTGATTTTTGAAGAATTAAAAACTTTTAGGTTGTTTCCTTAAGTTTAGGTATTATCTTGAGCTGGAATTCACAAGTTTAAACATCAAGAAGCCATAATTTTTGTGAGATCTTAAGCCTTTAGAGCATCTATTATTTCTTTCATGCTCACTCTCATTATGAATGCGTCAGTATTGAATTGTTATTCTAGAACTTGCTTGATTATGCATGTCAAGACCACACCATTTGATTTGATATGTCAAAATGAGAAAGGCACTTAGGTTTAACCCACTCACTCCATAAAAGCCTACATTCACAATTAACCCTTAGTGAACCCCCTTAAGCCTAACAACCCATTCATTAATTTACCCTCAATATTAACCCATAACTCATTATTGTTGAAATCCCCTAAATTTATTTGATCCCTATTTTTTGTCGAGATTTGAGTTGGAATAGTTGCTTAGCTATGTTTTATTCTATTTTGTAATTTGATTTATTCTTAAAAAAAATACATGTATACATATTAGTAGTAGTGATATTCTGAGCTAAAGAAGTTAAATTCCATATTCTGAGAAAAAGCTCTATTGTACGCAATTGATGACTAGTCATTTTTCTAGTTAGGCAATTTTTCAATTCAATCTCGATTCTAACCCTTTCTTTCAGTTTGTGACCACGCCCTCTAACCAAGGCCACATTACAACCCTCTAAAGACCTTTTGATAGATGTTTCATCTCAATTTATAGTGGTGGAGAGTTGATTTTCATGCAAGCCTATGGTAATGACTCTTCATTATTGACTATTGAGTGCTTCATTTATTTTCCTTAAACACCTCAAGTGATTTGAGTGAATCTTTAGTGAGGATGTGAAACTCTGTGATATTTTAAATCAAAGGTAATTACTTAAATGAGGGGAGACACCTATGTTTAAAATGCTCAACTTGGAATGTTTGAAACTTTGATGTTCTTTCAGTTGACTTTTCAATGTATGATTACCTATGCATTATTTTGAGATATTATCGATAGAAATTATAAGTTGAGAAGAATTTATTTTGATTATGAGTTGATGATTTCACTTAAGGACAAGCAAATGCTTAAGTGTGGGGGTATTTGATAAACCATAATTCATACATATTTTTATCCCATGCTTAGCACATTTTATGGATGATTTTTCCTTAAAATTGGTGAATTTGATGCTCCTAATGCCTTAATTTCATGTTTTATACTTAGGTGAGCATAAGAGAGTGAAAAGAACGAGAAACAGGCCAAAAACAGAGAAAATAGACCAACGTACGAAATCAACACGACCTGGACCTCCTCACACAGGCAGACCACATGGCAGTGTCAATTTGGCAGAATCAAAGCACGACTCACATGGGCAGACCACATGCCCGTGCCTATTTAACAGGTTTGACCACGGCCTTAAGCAATCGCACACGGATGTGTCACACGAGTGTGTTCCTGCCGAGCCCAAGTTTAGTCCAATTCGGAAAAGGCCAATTTTGAGGGTTCTTAGGCATTCTAAAGCCTATAAATACACCCTAGAGGAGGAGGAAAAGGACACACACGGAGAAGGAAGCAGGGAACTGCTCAAGGAAAGCCGATTGATCCATCTTAGAAGCCGGATTCATCATCAAGACTGAAGATCTCCCCTCAATTTCGCTGCAGGAGTTTTGGGTTTTTCTTTATGTTTTGTATTCATTATTCTTCTGAGATGTTTACCTTTTTAGTTATGAACTAAAACCTCTAAATACCTAAGGGGAGTGAAACCTAAGATAGATTTTGTTATTATTATCTGAATTGTATGATAAATATTTGACTTGTTCTTAATTATGTGTTCTTAATTCTTTTTTTGATATTCCAGGATATTGATTCAAGTTAAGCTCTTATTTAGAGGAGGAATAGACCCTGTCTAAGAGTACATTTGTCATAATTAAGCGGAGTTGGTTGCGTGCCTAGAGATAGGGTCACAAGATTTTACCGGATTAGGGTGAAACCTAATAAGGGGATCCATAGATCGAGTTAATGCAACCCTAGGGAGTTAATTAGAAAGAGATTTCAATTATTCAACCTAGGGTTAGACGTTGTTAGTCTCAAGAGAGATAATAATATAACTTAGGGATTTTTACGTATCAAGTCAAATGAATAAATCGTCCGATTCAGAGTCAAATAACAAGTGAAGTTTAAGTGGATTTTTCCTTAGGTATTGTCTTAATTCAATTGTTTTTCCAAAAGTAATTCCCCAATTCTATTTTCTGTGATTTCTTAGTTTAGTTAATTAGTTAGATAAACAAAACCCTTTTATTTTTTAGGCTAGATAATAAAAAGAAAGTTAATACTAGTACTTTTAGTTCCTTTGGGTTCGATAATTTGGTCTTGCTAAAGCTATACTACTATTCGATAGGTACACTTGCCTTCATCGTGATAATAGTTAGTTTTAAAAATGAATATCACGAATAAATATTTAAAACCTATCACGAATATCACGTATCATATATATATATATATATATATATATATATATATATAAGGGTCCGGTGCCGCCTAATAGCGCCCCTCCAACCTTGGTGCTGCTTGACAGTGTCCCTCTAACCGCGTTGCCGCCTTATATTCTCCCTCCAACAGTAAACCCTAACCCATATAATGCCCCGTGTTTACTCGTTATAAGTGTGATATACCAATATTGTCGTATAGGGTGGCAAGACCAGTAAAAAAGCCAGAGTTTAGTCTTTTAAGTTTGATTGATTAATGCTCTAGAATTCCAACATTGAGGAATGAGGCATTTTGAGATTCATACAATTTTTTAAAAATTCATTTACTTTTATAAATATACAAATATTAATATGAGAGTATTTTATCTTTTTATAATTTTGATAAAATAATATTATGATGGGATTTAAATTTGGGTCACATTATTTTATAATTTTAACTTAATTTTTCAATCCAAAGCTCACTTGATTTTAATATAAAATTTTATAAATATATTTTTACATAGGTTTTTTCACCCACATTATAATCATCTCATAACCTAGGTATCATTTATTTAACTGAAAATAATTTTTGGAAAAGCTTACATTTTTGGATTATTCTGTAAAATATTTTTTTTGTTTGACAAATTTTCTTGAAATCATTTTTTTAAATTGTTTTAGTGAAACAAACACAATATAAATATATTTGTTACAAAATATTATAGTAACATTACCTTTTAACAAAAGGAATTTATTTTATAATAATTAATATCATATAAACTTAATAATAAACAATGCCTAATAAAACTTAATTTAAATTACACATTTTACACATATGAGAATGAATAGTGACATATTTGTATTTGGAAGGAATAAATGAAGCTAAGGATGATTTAAAAAATATTCATATTTATATAATTAAAATATTTATATTTTTATACTATAAAATATTTATTATTAAAATATTAATATAAATATTTTTAATAATATATTAAGAATATTATTTAAAACTTAAAATTATTATTAAAATAAAAATATAATATTAAATATTTTATTAAATAATTTATAATTAAATATATATGTTTAATAATATTTAACATTATAAGATTTGATTTTAATATTTTAATATTTTAAAATTTAAAATTGATTATTGATATAATAATAATAAACTTGATTGAAGTTATTTTTATATAAAAATAAAATTACTTATAAAGGAACTATTTTTTAAAAAATAGCTTGTACTTTTCAAAATGGTAAGTCAATTTAGGAAAAGAGACTTATTCTCCATTGACAAGTCAATTTTATTAAGCAAATTATTTTCCATAATACAATACAAGGAAATATTTTCTGTAAATTATTTTTTTAAACAAATGCACCCTAATTTTTCATTAATGCTTTAGAATTCAGGTGATAATGATATAATTCTACACAGACTAGCTGCGGTTGCGGAACTAATAATCTACTAATCTATTGCTTTCATTTATCGTAGCCTTTATTCTACACTGGACTTGAACCTTAGTTGATGATGTATTATTAATGAGTTTATAGTTGATAAAAACTCCCAAAGAATCAATATTATTTGATATTTTATTCAGGGGTTCCAACCTTATTGTATAAAAAAGAAAGATAAATAGACAGAAAAACAAGAACGGGGACATGCATTCAAAATAGAGTTGAAGTGTGATGGCACATGCAAGAGCAACAACTTCCCCAAATATCTGACAACTGCCATAGGAGTTATTCAACCAACAACATTACGGAGCGATGGAGGTTGAGGCCTGTAAATATCCCCCACATCGCACCTCTTGGACCAAATATTCATTGCTCAACACCTAATCTTTTGCCATATATGGTTTAACAAACCTACTCACATACTCAACCTGATTTCTTTAATGTCAACACACAAATTCATCACCATCTTTTCCACTAATCAATATGTTTGCCAAACATTTATAATTTTAAATAAAACTAATATATATATATATATATATATATATATATATATTTTAAAACACAAATAAAACTTCACATGTAATTGTGTTGTATTTTTAATTTATTAAATAATATATTTTATAATTTCAAATATATATTTATACTAATTAAATAAGGATCTGTTTAATTTATACTAAAGTTCAATTAGTTTTAAATAAAATGGAGAATAAAGTAACCTTTTGAAAATAATGAAAATAAAAATTGAATGAATGTATTAAATTATTATAAAATTTGAAATTATATAAGAAAGTAAATATAAAATATATTTATACTAAATTAATGAACACATTAATAATAATGATTAAAAATTCTTGAAATTTGAATTTCTTTTTAAAACAAATCCACAAAATATTTTTCGCTCGCACCAACATATAATATAATGGATAAATAAAAAATAAATTTAAAATTGCTTGTTTCATATAGTATAAACAACTTGCAAAATAATTTTAAAAATAATATCATAATATTATATTATATCATCGTCAATTAAAATAATATTTCAACTCTCTTTGGTATCTCTCTCAGTGCCATTTTAGTTCCAATATGGCTTGATATTGTCTTTTCAAATAATCATTGTTTTAATGCTCTAATTCTTTTTTTATATAATTCTAACTTATTATTGATAAAAATCTCTATTTTTTACTAGAAATTTTTCTTAGATGCTACTTGATTGAATATACCTAAATACTAAATGCTATTTATAAAGCTAAAGTTAAATTTCAATCAGTATATAATTCTAATGCTAATTTAGTGATAATCAAGATGCTTAGAGCTCTATTAAACTAATAACTCTACTTTTACATAAATAAAATTAACACATTTTTATGATAAAAATTCATTTTTTATAATAACGTAAATATTAAATTATAATTATTTTTACTAATAATTGTAAATTAAATTAAAATTATCATAAATTTTCTTATATTTTATTCTTAGAGTTCTATTCAAGCAATAAATCTATAAAATAGTAAAATTTTGTTTACATAAAAAATAAATGTAAATTAAATTATAACTATTTTTAAATTTGTAACTATCACAATTTTACTAAATTATAATTATTTTAAATGTATAATTATCACAACTTCTTTTAGATATCAACTTTCTAACTAATAATTTTAAACTAAATATTATAATTATTTTTAAATGCCAATTTAGTAAGATGATAGAAAATAAAGGGTAGTCTTATTGGTTTAAAGTTTCTTCAAACACATGCTTTTATATATATATATTATAAAATTTATCAAATTATTTAATTTTAAAATTATAGTGAAAATAAAATATCCTAGTTGGAAATAATCTATCAATTTGATGGAAGAAATTATTTTATGGACACTTCCCACCACATCATCTATGGTTATTTTTCAATTGTTTAATGACATTTCAACAATTTTTTATGTGTCATTGACACATAATTTGGTAATTTTTTATCTTGAACCCCGAACCTAGGGTTTAGATTCAATGTTTGGGGTTTAATTTTGGGGTTTAGAGTTTAGAGTGTGGGATTCAATATTCAAGGTTTGGGTTCAAGATTTAGTTTTGAGTTTGGGTTTGAGTTTTTGGGTTTAAGATTTGAGGTTCGAGGTTTAGGTTTAAGGTTAAGGGTTAGGGTTCAGGGTTCTGAATTTGAGGTTCGAGGTTCATTGTAAAAAGCTTATCAAAATTATGTGTCACTGACATGAAAAAATTTGTTGAAATATCATTAAATATTTAGAAATAGACCATGAAGTGAAAATTAAAATTTGTCACTATACTTTAATTAGTATTTACCACTATACTTTTAAAATAAAGAAAAATTTACAATTATATTTTAACTTTATCCTTTTACTTTTATTTGATTAAATTTTATTACTGAAAGTTTGATTTTTGACCGAAATTTACTATCAATTTTAATTTAAAATAATTTCAACACAAAATTTTTAAAAATATTTTAAAATTTTATTTTAATACTTAAAATAATAAATAAATTAATATAATTTAATAAATAATAAAGCAGTTATTTATAGAAGTAGTTTTTCTGTTACTTTCAAGTCTTTCTTTTATTAAATAAATTTTAGGTTAATTTATTAGCTTTTAATATTTTATTAACATGTATGGTTAAATCAACATAAAACGTAAATTTTTCTTTTTGTTATAAATAGATAAGAAAATACAAAATCAGATCCGGCCGTTTAACAAAATGTCTTCCAAGTTATTATTTAAAGTTTGTCTTACATATTATCTTTAGTCTCACATTGCTTTTATGTGCTGTGATGTTGTGAGAAAAGAATGAATGAAAGAATGATATTATCCTTATTAAATGGTTTAATGTGATGTAATTTTATCCTAAATTTTAGAATTTTTATTTGAATTTGATTTTTTAAGATGAAAATGTTGAAATTCATGATAAAATTATTGATGTAACATTAAATTTTGAAAATGAATACATATGACGTAACGTCACTGTTTCATACAATCATTTCCCATGATGTTGCAATTGTTTCTATATCTACAAAGGGGACCGACAGCACCATATTTATGTGTCTTCTTAGGACGTTTGTTCGGTCGATCAGTTATTTCAATTTATTGTTTATATACCATTTAATGTAGGTTAAAATGATAAAATTTGAAATTTAGTTTTTATACTTTTTAAATTTAAAAATATTAGTTTGATCATTTTTGTTGTTGGTAGATTCTATCATAATTTGTCAACTTATCATGTATATTTTTATCAATCATATGATGCTTAATCAAGTAGTGGTGGATTCTGAGACTAAGTTTTGAAGGCTAGCAAAATATTCAAAAAATTAAGAGTTTAATGAGAATTTATTTTTTAAAAAAATTCGGAGGTGTGATTAAAATTTTTGTGAGATTAATGAGAATTTTCAAAAAAATTTTGGAGGTCAAATAAAATTTCAAGGAAAAAAATTCCAAAATTCTAGGGTCCTAGGCCCTTATAATAAAATACTTACCATTTTAATGATTGAATATAAATTTTAAATAAAAATATGACCTAATTTTTAATTTTAAGTACATAAATTAAATCTCAAATTTTATAAAAATATAAAATTAACAACATAAATTTTTTACCTCAAGTAGCCTACGTTTGAACCAATGTGGTAAAAAAATTGAAGGAGAAAAATATTTTAATATTACTTTTTAAGATTAATATTAAATTCTTCATTTCATAAAAGTAATCTTCTAATAATTTTTATTTGTTAATTACAAATAGATAAAAAGAATGAGGGCTAAATAAATATTTAACTTGAAATTTTAATAGAATTAGATTTAACTTCTTATAAAAATTACAGATTTTAATAAACCAAATTATTTTTAAACTTCAGATTAAATTTTATATTATCCAAAATATTTTAAAAGAATATTAGAAACTCCAATACATACGTATGCGTATGAAAATCATGTATTTAGCATACAAATTTGTGTTTAAAAGTAATATACAATAAATCATGAAATGTATGATTTGAAACTAATTAATAATAACATATTAAATATGTACGGTATTAAAATAAAAAATTAGATTAAATTGTAAGTAAAAAAAGTAAACACATTAGAGTAAGATTACTAAATGAATACAATTATTTATCAAAGTGTTGTCATTAATCCTAAGTTAGTGTTGAGGTAATTTGTGACATTATCTTAATCAATAACATTATTAGTGGTAAATCTTGAGACTAAATTTTTGAGGCCTAGTAAAATTTGTCAAAAAGTTAGGAGTTTAATAAGAAATCTTTTAAAAAACTGGAGGTTTAATTGAAATTTTGTGAAATTAACAAGAAATTTTTAAATTTTAAGAGAGTTTAATTAAAATTTTGAAGAGAAAATATAAGATTTTTCAATTTTGTTTTTTTGGGAGGCATAGGCTATTAAAAGAATTTGCGTATCAACGATATTAATAGATAATACTAATAGATGAAATTAATATAATAAAATATTTATAATAAAATAAAATTTTGATTGCACTGTAAATTTAAAGTTTTGTGACTCAAATTAATATATATTTAAGTTTGATCGTATGTAAATTTTTGTTAATTTAATTTAAATAAAAATTAAAATACTTTTAAATAATAAAATTTATTTTAAATATAATTTTTTTAGCTGAACTGAAATTCGATTAATAAGTTTTTTGTAAAGTAGTTATAAATAGTATAAATTAATGAACAAGAACTTTGGCATTTTTGAATCAAATTATGTCCAGAAAAAGGTTGGCAAACTTCAGTCTCACTGTTAAAGACGTCAAATTGTTTGACTTCCGATAGCAGCAGTTAACGCTTCATGCTTTCAATTTGCTCATCTCTCTGACTCATTTTTATCTGACGTGGCAAGTGAAAAGATTTACCAGCTCACAAGTGAAGAGGGTTGTTGAGTGAGCCACGTCTCGGGTGAACAAAAGAGGCGTGCGCTACTGGGACTGGGAAGTACACTCGGCTCGGCTCGGCTGTCTCTAAATGTCCCAACACAAACTGGGACCCGCCGTAACAGAATCTATCCAAATTTAGCGGCGAAAACCAAAAAGGTCATAGCAATGCCTAATTGCCTATGCAATTCTCTCGTGGAGTCAGACCGCGCCCATATTAACGGCCATCTCTCTCCGTCGTTCGCCTTCGACGGTGAAAAAGTACATCAACAAGATACGATTATTTTGAAAAATAACGCAATTTTACTTTTTCTCTCTCAATTGTCTTCTTTAACTGCACTTCTTTTCTTTTTAAAAAAACCTACCTTCTTTTAAGAATTTTTTTTTGCAGTTATACTTACTTTTAAGTTTATCTACAGTTTTATTTTTTAAAATATGTTAATTATCCTAATACTAATATAAACTTTGAGATTTATTCTTTATAATTTAAATTTTGAATATTCAATTTTTTACTTTTAAAATTTTAAAAGTTCTACTACAATCATTATTATCGTTGTTTGTTTCGTTAAACTTTATCAACTTATCGTTTATTTCTTATCAACCATATGTTATGTTATACGAGGAAATTCTAATAAAAATTTTAAGTTGACAAATTTTACTTGAAATACATGATTTTAATGATTGGATTATGATTTTGAATAAAAAATAAGATTTATTTTTAATCTTTTAAATATGTAGATCAAATTTTAAATTTTATTAAAGTGTAGGGACAAATAGTATATTTTAACCTTGTTTTCTCATAAAAGAATTAAAATAAATGAAACTTTAATTATCATGGTTCATGGAAATAAAGTTTCTGGATTTGGAGGTAAACTCAGATTTGAAAAAAGTTTGATAGCCCTTTATTTATTTTAGAGAATAAGAAAAGAGATCCGTTTTTTCTTTTATCTCCACTGCGGATAAGGTATCATAGTGGGATGCCACTTAGTGATGAGTTTGGATGTATGGCGTAACAATTCATTTTTTTAAATGCATTTTCAATCTATATCTGTGTCAAAATACACGCAACCTTTTTAAAATATTTAATCAATTGAGTAAAGAATATAAAAGGTTAACTTTATCACATAAAAGTATCTTAGTAATTTTCAAAAAAAAATTATATTGAAAGTATTATTTAAATAAGATATTTGTTAAATACAATAAATTTTAGACATTTGAATCATAAATTATGAGAGTGAGTCACAATCTTCAAAACTATGAAAGAGGGAAAAAGAGAGGACCCTCCCTCTCTCCCTCCCCACTTCAACTCCTCTTTGCTTCTACTGACCCATCCTCTTTCTAGGGGAGTTTTCTCTTTTCTTTTTCTTTTTTTTTTAGCTCTTTCTTCAAATTTCACCAAAGATTCAACACCCAAATTTTATATTCTTGCAAAAATCAATTAGAAAACTCATCTTCAAGCTTGAATCAACCTCCAATCTCTCTTTTTTTTAGCAAGGGTTTGGGTGAATCTTGAGAAATAAATTGAATCTAGAGAGAGAAAGCTTCAATAAGGCAAGAAATGATATTTTTCACCTCTCTCAACTTGATATTTAAGTTTGGTTACTATGTGAAAGATTGGAAAGCTCTTGTGTTGGTTAACTTTTTGTGTATGAGAAATTGAGTAAGTGATGGAAAGTGGATTTTCAAGCTAGGACGATGATGGATTAAGTGTTGGAAGCTTCATTTTTAGTAATATGCATCCAAGAGGTAAGTACACTTGGATACTCATTTTATACTCATACTCCATCTGAGTCCAATGTTGAAACCCATACATCAAACAGTTCTGCAGTAATTCTTTAAATGTTTCCCAAGCTTCGTACAATGTTTCATCAGTTGATTGTCAAAAGAAAGTGATGTCATTTATAAGCTTGGCATTCATATTTGGCGGATTATACCGTAACAAAAAACCTTTGGCAAAGGTCATCCATAATGCCACAGTCCCCGCTGGAAAAACATTAAGCCACGCTCTTACTCGATCTTGAGTGCAGTCTTGGATCCTCAGTTGGTGACCCATTGAATTGTCCAACAGTTTGGAGCATATGAAACATTACTGGTTTCTATTCAAATTGTTGAGTTTGTATGTGTGGTCTGACTATCCCTGGATTCAAGTCATCCAAAATTGGCACAACATGCTCCTAAATTAGCCTGTTTCGATCATCTATCACACAATGAATAAGAAGATCAACAACTTAACCATTTGGATTTAATGGATTATTCAGACCTGGATCATTCTCGTCCTTTGCCATGTTATGTACTTATCTTCTCCTTCTTCGCAATGTTCTCTCGATCTCTAGGTCAAAAGGATATTATTTGTTAGTAGGAATGCTTTTATTCATACACTAATAACAACCTTATAGAAATTAAATACAACTAAGTTAGCTAAAACTAGTGGAATTTGTAACATCTCGAAATAGGGTCTAAATGAAATAGTGGTTGCGAAACCACAAATCTGAGATAGAAAAGTTTATTTCGATTAATTTTTATGATTTACCGAGTGATTAGATGCATGTGTTAGAGTATTGATAAGAAATTTTATAGATTGCATGTTTAATTTGCCTATTAGGGCTTATTTGCGAAGTTCTTAATGTGACCGATTTAGGGCCTAAACGGAACGATGGTTTTAGAACCACGAATTTGAAGTCAAAAAAATTATTCAGATTAAGTTTTAAGGTTTATTTATTGATTAAAATATTGTGTAAAAATATCGTTAAGTAATTTTACTGATAAAGTGCTTAATTGGACTTTTAGGACTAAATTACAAAAGTTGCAAAATATGTGTTCTAATTCATAAGTACTTGATTGAAATGGGGGTTCAAAGAGGAGGTCCTTAAATGGTAATTAGACCATTATATTTCATTTGGACAAAAATCGGCATGAATAGGACAAAATTTTAAAGAAAGGCCTTAAGGGCATTTTAGTCATTTGGTAATTAAAAGAAATAAAAAGGGAAAATAAAGCCAAAATTGACTCATCTTTCTCGTGGAGGCTGAAATTAGCATGGGGGAAGCCATGGATAGGGTTTTCAAGCTTTCCAAGCTCAATAGAGAGTCCGTTCTAGCCCCGTTTTTCAAGTTCTTTACGATTTTGGAATCCTAGTAACTTGATTAAGCTTATTCTAGCAATAATTTAAGCTAGGGTTCATATTTGGAAAAATATCCATAGGTGAAATGTGTTTATTTTGATGTTTTATGGTAGAATATGAAGGCTGAAATTATGTTAAACAACTTTTACTAAGCGGTTTTAAGCAAAAATGAGTAAAACGGCTTAATCGGTAAAAGTTGCTATTGTTCATAACTATGTGTTAGAATGAGAATTTGATGTTTCCATAGAAGGGAAAAATGATCAGCATGTCATAAAACATAAGAATAAGGGATGAAGTTTAATTCCCGAGCCAAGGGGAAAAAGTGTAAATATGAAAAAGTTTAGGGGCAAAATTGTAATTTTTCCAAAATTTGAGTTGAGGACTGTTTTGAATATTACATTAATTAAATAAGTAGAATATGATGTTTTAGATCTCAGAAAACGAGATTTGAATCTAGAATGGGAGAAAAATTGAAAATCGAGAAAGTTGGTAAAATGGCCGTTTTAGTATCGAGGTAGGTTCATATGTATAATAAGCATTAATTTATGCATGTTTCAATGTAAAATTGATATATTTACTGTAACACTCCTAACCCGTATCCGTTGCCGGAATAAGGTTATGAGGTATTACTTGACTGAACAAAACTTCTATAAGGTCAAAGATATTTACCAGACATAAATTATCAACAATGCAACTTGTCTCATTGATTTTTTCATAAGAGCTCTTATAAATTTCCAAAATGACTAACTATCAAAACATAACCGAATATCTAATAACAAATTAACTACTATCAAGTTATAACTAAAACATTTCAACACATTCGTTCAATTATAAGGCTTCTCTAAACAAAATAAGCAAGCCATCTTCGCATGGCTATAATGTATACAAAGTCAAAATATCATTCTACCTATAGTCTATCCTATACATGCCTTAAATCATGATGATATACCATCTTCTCAACTCACATAATGACTCGGTAGTGTGATGATATCTCCGGCTCTTCCAACTCGAACTAAAGGATAAACCTATAAGGAATGGAAAAGAGAACACGGAGTAAGCTTCAATTCTTAGTAAGTTTTAAGCAATGCAAACAATTAATTTACTTATAGATCGATTATTTCAAATTTTCAAGAAATCATTCCTAGGTAATTGCCATTTCGGCCAAGTATCCATGAACATAATGCATATTTAGCAAATTCACCTCACTTGAATCTGAACTTAATTAAACCAAATATTGAAATCACAAATAAGATCATAAGAACTCGAAAAGTATCTCATTAACTAGTTTTAACCATGTTTGCAACAAAATCACAAATTCACTATAAGCTGTTTTTCTGAGCAACAGTCACTAAATTATTTATAACTGGAGATAAGAAACTCCAAATAAAGTGCCGTTAATTTTTCCTGAAAATAGACTTATATATCTTCCATACATAAAATTTTCAGAATTTTTGGTTTGACCAATCAATACTAGATTTTTTATTGAAATTTCCCCTGTTTCACTGTTTGACTATTCTGACCACTCTTCACTACAAATCAATTTTCTCATTACACAGAATTTGAAATATGTTATCGTTTACTTCATTTGAAACTAGACTCATTAAGGAGTCTAAGAATATAAATTTTATCTTATAATCATCATTGTAAAATTTACAATGATTTTCTAAAGACAGAACAGGGGATTTCAAAGTCATTTTGACTCTATCTCACTCCACTTCAAATATCTCATTATCTAAAATTCTTTTGCTTACACAGTTTCTTTTATAAGAAACTAGACTCATTAAGATTTAATTTCATAATTTATTGAGCTTCTAATTCAATTTCCACAATTTATGCTGATTTTCCAAAATCACGCTACAGTTGCTGTCCCAAGCAGATTTATTACAAATTTGCTCTTTCACACATTCCTTGCATTCAAATTATCTAAACATGTATATCATGTCATTCAAGATCGAACTCATATAACATAGGCATTAAAATGCTTCACTATCAGCTTTAGTTCAATTGAAACGAATGAAATACAATATCATATTCACATTTAATTTTCCAAGATCGTAATCACCTAAAAATAAAATCATATACTTCCAAAGCCTTTCCACAAGGACCAAGTGTTTATATTTGAATATAAACATAGAATCACTTCACATAACTTCACATATTTACCGAATATATCACAATCACATTTATAGTCATAACACTTATTCACAGATGCATCACTTTATATATATTTATAATTTAATTCAAATCAAAATCGCATACGAGTACATGATACATACCTGGCCAACTTAATATGTAATGCACTTTCAATTTGTCAACTTAGTGTAGGATCTTGTAATTGTATACTTTTATCAAATTCATTGGCACTTGGCCTACTAGGTATAAAACCGAAATTATATTATAAGCACAAAGCTCGGGACTTTAACCGGATACATTTCAAAGACGAAGCTTCTGCGGACTTTGGCGGATACATTTCAAAGACGAAGCTGCGGAATTTAGCGGATACATTTCAAAGACGAAGCTGCGGGACTTTTGCGGATATATTTCAAAGACGAAGTGCGGGACTTTAGCCGGATACATTTCAAAGACGAAGCTCGGGACTTTGGCGGATACATTTCAAAGATGAAGCTCGGGACTTTGGCGGATATATTTCAAAGACGAAGCTGCGAGACTTTAGCCGGATACATTTCAAAGACGAAGCTCGGGACTTTAGCCGGATACATTTCGATGTCTTGCATATTTATTCACATGTTAACGCATTTCACATAATATTTCACATTAACAATTTAATTGCTTCATTCGAATATAAGCACAAAATGTACACATACCTTTTAACTTTCGGTTCAATAATCATACACAAGGAACACATAATCTTTTCATTATCCTGGTTTCACTTTTAATAACCATTCGACTATATGCCATATTCACAAATTATTTCACACACAACCTCGATCAAGTAGGAACAATAGTCACAATTCATCTATTATACAAATATCCCATTCTTTGACTTTGTTTCATAATAGCTATTCTGTCACCACATATATACCATTCAATTCACCTTCGACTTTATACAAACAAGTACAATAAAATTGTATACACATATTACACACTTTCACATCATCACTTAATAGTCATTCGGCCACATTATATACATAAATCATCCATTTCATATTCGGCTTTATAGCCGAAATTCAATATATTTATTGCAAATCGAACTTGTAAACGTCAAATAATTACTTATCATATTATATAATCTTAAGTGCGCAGCAAATCAAATATAATTACTTAAGGACTTACCTCAGAAGACGATAATCGGAACGAGACGACTAATCGACCATTTTGATTTTCCCCCCGATCCAAATCCGAATTCTACTTTTGCCAATCTAATTAATATCAAAATTAACTCACTTATTTAGCATTTCATTAAATTTTATCTAAAGACACATAATTAGGGCATTTTGCATTTTATCCCCTAACATTTCACATTTTTACAATTTAATCCCTATTTCAAAATAACACAAATTACTCAAAATTTCATCAAACCCATGTTAGGCCGAATTTATCTTAGGTCTCTAGCAACCCATTTCTTTTATTTATTTCATGTTTTGACCCCTCAATTTACAAATTTCTAAATTTAGTCCTTAATACACATTTTTATCAAAAATCACTTAATCATCATGAAAATCAAACATCAAAGATTTATTACTCATCATCAAACAACAAGATACTCAAACATTCAATAATGGCATCATCCAAATACTTTAACAATTTTAAAATTAGAGGTACGGGCCAGCTAGATTACGAAGCAACGATCTCAAAAACGTAAAAATTATTAAAACCGAGACGACATGGACTTACATGCATGAACAACCATGGCGAACCTTCAAAGCTTTGAGAACCTTATTTTCTTTCTCACATTCGGCTATTGATGAAGATGATAGCATGTAATTTGGCTTTTGTTTTATTTTATTTTATTATAATTA
Source organism: Gossypium arboreum (assembly GCF_025698485.1). Taxonomy (NCBI): domain Eukaryota; kingdom Viridiplantae; phylum Streptophyta; class Magnoliopsida; order Malvales; family Malvaceae; genus Gossypium; species Gossypium arboreum. The sequence goes on along the minus strand of NC_069071.1, from coordinate 98,171,417 downwards.
CCAAATACCATATTTAACCTTAATATACATTAATAATTTCCATTATACCAAGCCATGGAATTCCACTATCAACAATTATGGAATAATTACCACTTAAGGACTCCCACTATTTAATTCCATAGCTATTTAATATCTTTAACTTATAGAACACAACTTTTACGCTTATGCGATTTAGTCCTTTTGCTTAATTAACTATCAAAACAATAAAATTTTTCAACGAAACTTTAATATCATCTTATTGCCACTCCATAAATATTTATAAAAATATTTACGACTCGGTTTATAGAAATGAGGTCTCGATACCTCATTTTCTAAACCCACTTGACTTTAGGGTCATACCACTTGAGCTTAATAAATCGCTTATAAAACAAAAATCACAATATCAAAAACCTTTTTTAAACTCAAAATTAACTCATAAATATTAAATATAATATTTACAAACCTACTCATCGGATTTAGTGGCCCCGAAACCACTGTTCTGATTAACCCTAAAAACGGGTTGTTACAACTCTCCCCCCCTTAGGGATTTTCGTCCTCGAAAATCTTACCAGAAATAAATTAGATTTACTTTCACAAGGCTCATCAATTTCTCACCTAGCCTCGATTTCTCAACTTTTCAATCTCATGAGCTAAGATTATGATCCGCTCTTTGCTATACATCATAACAAGCTGAGTTTCTACTTCTGTAAGAGATACTATAGATAAAGGATCTTATTTGTATCATCACATCATATATATAAGAAACACATTACGGGTCTTCCCAAGTTCTAGTAATAATCTCATTCAATCCGATGAATTGCGAACTCAACTTCTCTTTATAGCTAAATCGAAAAATTCTACTCCCACTATAATACTTTCACAAATACTCAATTTTCTAATCGAAAATTCAATGCTTTTGCACATCAAGCCCACATATATTTTCCGCTAATCAAACGCTTTTAGACGGTCACGAATTACTTTTATTTCCCTCACTCTTTCCAATCACATCAACCCCAAATTCTTTTTATCAAAATTCAATTCAATACAACAAAGTTCAAGAATTGCAACCATACCTCTCTCATACAATGCTATCTTAACATTCATCTCATAACCATTATTATTATACGAAAACTTAACCAATAATAAATGTCTTTCTTGGTTGCTTTCAAGTTCTAGAACACAAGTGTGACAAAGTAACTCCATACCCAAAGCTCACAAGAGTTTATTTTAGTAACACAATATAATCCTCGTGTCTCCATTTGAACAATAAAACGGTACTCTTTTAGTACTCCCGACGGAAAGATAATCACCACGTGCTAGATGTCACAATTGTTGTAAAATCTCGGATTTCTCAATACGCGAACTCTATCTCGACACAACGAATGATTGTCGGTTCCAATCAAATTCTAAATCGAAATCAATTTACGTTGTACCCTTTTTAACTTGTAATTCACTAATGCACCTCTTAGCCTCACAAATTTGCTTGATTAAACATCAATTTAGTCTCTAGCTCACCAATAACTACTCATCATTTGATAAGATTAATCACATGATTGTTGATCGTAAAACACATAAAGATTCTCGCTTAGAACCCCAAGACTATAATCATTTGCCCGTAAGAAAACGTAGTAACTACCGACTATAACCATCGACTCACTATCATTTCAATTCAAACATTATCCTCTTGTCTAATTCTATCATCACCGATTTCACAATATCCCATTACTAATGTAAATCAATTTAGAAAAACTTCCGATTAATCGTTATTTAGACATCATACCGAATACTTTCATCTCATCGATTTCAACTTCTTCTTTAACGGTGAATTGGCATATAACGAATGGTCTTCAACATGATCCAATATCTTTTACATCGTCTTCACTTGCGACTCATTCTCTTATATGATCACAATACTAATCTTTCAACCACGAAACTCAGTAATTTTCACACTCGTAGCGTATTTAATCCATATAGTACGGATCTCATTACAATGCTTTACCGATGAGGGGGTGAGGGTTGTAAAGCCAACAATTTTAACACTTACGTAAGCATGCACATCACACATACTATTATGAACGAATAGTTCATTACTAATTCTGCATTCTCAAACATCTAGCAATCATTTAGTTATGATCACTTGGTACTTAACACATAGCTCATACGCTAAATCAAATCATAAATTCTAAGTCAAAATATTCACACAACCATCATTTACCCAACATCACAACTCATATACTCATATAATTATAGCATTTATCAATAGCAGAATATCATGCATTCTGATTCATACCTTTTATGAGTTTCAACTCATCACCAACACATTTTCACTCAAACGTCTGAGTATAACATTCTGTACTATCAGAATTAGCTCGGTTGGAAAGCATATTTGTCTTACAAAAAAATTTCGTTAGAGCCGGGAGATGTCACACTATCACGAGTAGTAATATGGCATGTATAGCTAGACTCACATACGCTAGGTTAGTCCGAGAATCGACTAAACCATAGCTCTGATACCACTAAATGTAACACTCCTAACCCGTATCCGTTGCCGGAATAAGGTTATGAGGTATTACTTGACTGAACAAAACTTCTATAAGGTCAAAGATATTTACCAGACATAAATTATCAACAATGCAACCTGTCTCATTGATTTTTTCATAAAAGCTCTTATAAATTTCCAAAATGACTAACTATCAAAACATAACCGAATATCTAATAACAAATTAACTACTATCAAGTTATAACTAAAACATTTCAACACATTCGTTCAATTATAAGGCTTCTCTAAACAAAATAAGCGAGCCATCTTCGCATGGCTATAATGTATACAAAGTCAAAATATCATTCTACCTATAGTCTATCCTATACATGCCTTAAATCATGATGATATACCATCTTCTCAACTCACATAATGACTCGGTAGTGTGATGATATCTCCGGCTCTTCCAACTCGAACTAAAGGATAAACCTATAAGGAATGGAAAAGAGAACACGGAGTAAGCTTCAATGCTTGGTAAGTTTTAAGCAATACAAACAATTAATTTACTTATAGATCGATTATTTCAAATTTTCAAGAAATCATTCCTAGGTAATTGCCATTTCAGCCAAGTATCCATGAACATAATGCATATTTAGCAAATTCACCTCACTTGAATCTGAACTCAATTAAAACCAAATATTGAAATCACAAATAAGATCATAAGAACTCAAAAAGTATCTCATTAACTAGTTTTAACCATGTTTGCAACAAAATCACAAATTCACTACAAGTCTGTTTTCACGAGCAACAAATCACTAAATTATTTATAATCGGAGATAAGAAAATCCAAATAAAGTGCGATTAATTTTTCCTAAAAATAGACTTATATATATTCCATCCATAAAACTTTCAGAATTTTTGGTTTGACCAATCAATACCAGATTTTTTATTGAATTTTCCCCTGTCTCACTATTTGACTATTCTGACCACTCTTCACTACAAATCAATTTCTCATTACACAGAATTCGAAATATGTTATCGTTTACTTCATTTGAAACTAGACTCATTAAGGAGTCTAAGAATATAAATTTTATCTTATAATCATCATTGTACAATTTAAAATGATTTTCTAAAGACGAGCGGGGATTTCAAAGTCATTTTGACTCGTCTCACTCCACTTCAAATATCTCATTATCTAAAATTCTTTTGCTTACACGGTTTCTTTTATAAGAAACTAGACTCATTAAGATTTAATTTCATAATTTATTAAGCTTCTAATTCAATTTCCACAATTTATGGTGATTTTCCAAAATCATGCTATAGTTGCTGTCCCAAGCAGATTTATTACAAATTTGCTCTTTCACACATTCCTTGCATTCAAATTATCTAAACATGTATATCATGCCATTCAAGATCGAACTCATATAACATAGGCATTAAAATGCTTCACTATCAGCTTTAGTTCAATTGAAACGAATGAAATACAATATCATATTCACATTTAATTTTCCAAGATCGTAATCACCTAAAAATAAAATCATATACTTCCACAAACCTTTCCACAAGGACCAAGTGTTTATATTTGAATATAAACATAGAATCACTTCACATAACTTCACATATTTACCGAATATATCACAATCACATTTATAGTCATAACACTTATTCACAGATGCATCACTTTATATATATTTATAATTTAATTCAAATCAAAATCGCATACGAGTACATGATACATACCTGGCCAACTTAATATGTAATGCACTTTCAATTTGTCAACTTAGTGTAGGATCTTGTAATTGTATACTTTTATCAAATTCATCAAGACTTGGCCTACTAGGTATAAAACCCAAAATTATATTATCAGCACAAAGCTCTGCGGGACTTTAACCTTGGATACATTTCAAAGACGAAGCTGCGAGACTTTAGCTGGATACATTTCAAAGACGAAGCTTCATGGGACTTTGGCGGATATATTTCAAGACGAAGCTCGGGACTTTGGCCCGGATATATTTCCAGCATGAAGCCTGTGGGACTTTAGCCCGGATACATTTCAGCACGAAGCCTGTGGGACTTTAGCCCGGATACATTTCCAGTGTCTTGCATATTTATTCACATGTTAATGCATTTCACATAATATTTCACATTAACAATTTAATTGCTTCATTCGAATATAAGCACAAAATGTACACCTACCTTTTAACTTTCGGTTCAATAATCATACACAAGGAACACATAATCTTTTCATTATCCTGGTTTCACTTTTAATAACCATTCGACTATATGCCATATTCACAAATTATTTCACACACAACCTCGATCAAGTAGGAACAATAGTCACAATTCATCTATTATACAAATATTCCATTCTTTGACTTTGTTTCATAATAGCTATTCTGTCACCACATATATACCATTCAATTCACCTTCGACTTTATACAAACAAGTACAATAAAATTGTATACACATATTACACACTTTCACATCATCACTTAATAGTCATTCTACCACATTATATACATAAATCATCCATTTCATATTCGACTTTATAGCGAAATTCAATATACTTATTGCAAATCGAACTTGTAAACGTCAAATAATTACTTATCATATTATATAATCTTAAGCGCAAGCAAATCAAATATAATTACTTAAGGACTTACCTTGGAAGACGATAATCTAACGAGACGACTAATCGACCATTTTGATTTTCCCCGATCCAAATCCAATTCTACTTTTGCCAATCTAATTAATATCAAAATTAACTCACTTATTCAACATTTCATTAAATTTTATCTAAAGACACATAATTTGGGCATTTTGCATTTTATCCCTAACATTTCACATTTTACAATTTAATCCCTATTTCAAAATAACACAAATTACTCAAAATTTCATCAAACCCATGTTAGGTCGAATTTATCTTAGGTCTCTAGCAACCCATTTCTTTTATTTATTTCACGTTTTGACCCTCAATTTACAAATTTCTAAATTTAGTCCTTAATACACATTTTATCAAAAATCACTTAATCAATCATGAAAATCAAACATCAAAGATTTATTACTCATCATCAAACAACAAGATACTCAAACATTCAATAATGGCATCATCCAAATACTTTAACAATTTTAAAATTAGAGGTACGAGCCAGCTAGATTACGAAGCAACGATCTCAAAAACGTAAAAATTATTAAAAATCGAGATGACATGGACTTACATGCATGAACAACCATGGCCGAACCTTGAAAGCTTTGAGAACCTTATTTTCTTTCTCACATTCGGCTATTGATGAAGATGATAGCATGTAATTTGGCTTTTGTTTTATTTTATTTTATTATAATTACCAAATACCATATTTAATCTTAATATACATTAATAATTTCCATTATACCAAGCCATGGAGTTCCACTATCAAAAATTATGGAATAATTACCACTTAAGGACTCCCACTATTTAATTCCATAGCTATTTAATATCTTTAACTTATAGAACACAACTTTTACGCTTATGCGATTTAGTCCTTTTTGCTTAATTAACTATCAAAACAATAAAATTTTTCAACTAAACTTTTATATCATCTTATTGCCACTCGTAAATATTTATCAAAATATTTACGACTTGGTTTATAGAAATGAGGTCTCGATACCTCATTTTCTAAACCCACTTGACCTTAGGGTCATACCACTTGAGCTTAATAAATCGCTTATAAAACAAAAATCACAATATCAAAAACCTTTTTTAAACTCAAATATTAAATATAATTTTACAAACCTACTCATCGGATTTAGTGGCCCCGAAACCACTGTTCTGATTAACCCTAAAAACGGGTTGTTACATTTACTATGATTGCCGAGGTGTTGAAAGTAAGTATAATTATGATGATTTAAATGTTCAATATTAATTCAACATGGAAATGAGAAAGTATGTAAGTTTGTATGTAAATAATACATTATCTTTATTATGATTTTGTATTTCAGCATATTTTATGTATTGTAGCTGATTTTTTGAATCATAATTGACTATTGGAAGTATGGAATCAAGTATTAGAACGAGAGAGAAATCTCGGTTGAGCCTTCGGAAAGATTGGATGATACAGATGGTATGTAGGTAGGTCACGTGTATGGTGCTGAGTGCACATCATGTGTACAAGAGAGCTACGAGACATTATGATGTAGCTAGGTCGCATGGATGATACTATGTGTACACCATGTAGACAAGAGAGCTACGGGATATATGTAGCTAGGTCGCATGCATGGTTCCAGGTGAAGGACACCATGTAGACAAGAGAGCTACGAGATAAACTGGCTAGGTCACATGGGTGGTACTAAGTGTTCACCATGTGTACAAGAGAGCTAAAATTATGTGTACAATCGAGTTAGGTCACATGAGTGGTGCTAAGTGAAGGCCACTATGTGTACAAGAGAGCTTCGATTTTAAAGGTGGGATGTGTGCGATACCATCGCGTATTTGTTATTATTCCGAAGCGTTCAACTGGGAAATTGATTAAATGAAATTGTGTATGACTTTGTGATGATAAGTGTAAGTATATATGTGTGTAACTTATGAGCAATATGCTCGATATGTGATTGGAAATTGGAAAGATTGTTATGGGAAAATGATGAATACAATTGAAGTGTGAAAGATCAAAATTGACAATAAAACTGTTATGGATAGTTGCAGTGATGTGAATCTAAAAATTTACCAAAAATAGTAAAAATTGAATCAGAGATTAAATGAGATATCAAATTAGAGCTTAATGAGTCTACTTTCATATAACAGAAACAGAGCAAGCAAAGGAATTCTATATTATGAGATATTTAAGTTTTTGAGAGACTGGTTCAAAATGACTACGTGATCCCCTGTTATGACTTGGAAAAATCATTAAAAATTGTAAAAATATAATTATGGGATATAATTTATATGCTTGAAATCCTTAATGAGTCTTGTTTCAAATAAAATAAACGAGAACATTCTTTGAATTTTGTACGAGGAGAAAATTTATTCGTAGTGAAGAGTAGTCAGAACAGTTGAGCAGTGAAATAGGGGTAACTTCAATGAATAAACTATACTAATTAGCTGGACCAAAAATTCTGAAAATTTTATGGTAATAATATATGTGATTCTAGTTTCAATAAAAATTAACGGTTTGTAATTTGGAGTTCTGTAGCTCCAGAAATAAATAATTTAGTTGCTGGTACTCTGCTAGACAGCTTATTTTGAACCTGTTTATGATTGTAATAGTGAAAGTATGTGTGTTACTAAGCTATAATGCTTACTCCCTTCCTTTCCTTTTTCCTATAGTGTCGCAGATGTTAGCTCGAGTTGGAGGTCGCCAGAGGTTAAATCACATTATCAAACTAGTGATCGATATATAAAGGTTTTAAAGTATTTTATGTCTTTGGCATGTATGGAGACTCATTTAATTGTTATTAAGTTGCTAGCAATTGGCTTAAAATACTGACCTATGTTATTTGAAGGTCTCTATTGTATAAAGTCATTTAATGTAGATAGTCTTGATTAAGTTATTAATTAAATGATGCAATTTATGAATGTGCATGCTTGCCTATGTGTGTGGTTGAATTAAAGCATGATATGGGCCTTGTAAGCTCTTTTTAAGGGACAGCTTGAATGTGTTTGAAAAAGTTTTAAATTAGAGTGAAATTATGAATCGGTTTTTATACGATAATTAGTGATTAAGTCCGGTAATGCCTCGTACCCTGTTCCGGCGTCAAACACAGGTAAGGGGTGTTACATTTAGTGGTATCAAAGCTATGGTTTAGTCGATTCTCGGACTTACCTAGTATGTGTAAGATTTAAGCTATACATTCCATATTACTACCTGTGATAGTGTGATGCCTCCTGATCCTGATGAAATAGCTCTGTTGAGACAGAAGTGTTTTCCAACCGAGCTACCATCGACAGTGTAAAAATGTGTTAAGTAAGTTCGTATAATTTGGTGGATATATTGGTGTACTTAAATTGATCTTGGTGACTTGTGATGATATGTGTGAGATCAAGTGTAAAATGAAATAGACATAAGTGAAGAAATATAGAAAAGTAAAAAGAAACGAAAGTTTACCTCGTTATAAACTCATCCATGTTCGTTTGACATTGACATGATATTATGTGTCTAACTTATTTGACTAAGTGAATGTGATAAATAGATTTACTCAAATTTGTGGAATGTATGTTTGAGTGCATTTGATTTAAAATATGAATATGTGTGTAAGTCTGTCTAAAGTGAATTATATAACTGTGATAATATTAAGATGAAATGAGACTCGTAAAGGTAAGAGTACTAGTTCATGATGTTTATGTGATAATGAATGAGTCGTGAATAAGAATTTCTCTTGGAATATGAAAGATGAGATGAAGGGAAAGTTTATATTATGATAAGTGTACATGTTGATTGGCAATTGTGTGATGCTATGAGTGTAACTTGTGAAATTAAATGAATGTTATGAGTAATTCTATTTGAGAATTATGAACGCATGTATAAGTGTATTTGTTTGTATAAGATGATAGAAGGGTTGTGTAAAATGAATATGCATGTTGAGTTATTTGAAGCAAATTATATATATATTGATGAGTGTTAAGTTATATGCATGAATATATAAGAGGCAAGTTAGAAGTGTTACTGACCTCACCCCTTCCAATAAGATTAATTGACAATGTGATAGCATTTGAGAATGGTTTAATAAATGAACTCGATTGCGAGAAAAGATGTCAGATTAATATGAAGATTTTCTGAATTCTGAAATGTTACAGTTAAAGAAAGATTAGACTTAGTTAATTAACTCATCCAGGTATGATGCTTAAACTATATGATTTCTGGTTTTTTTTTTTAAAATATAAATTTTAATTGTGAATGGGATAATGTGGATTTAGTAATGATAAAATTAGACAGAAGAATAATGATTGAGTTGTATTAATAGCTGAATGCAGAGTTTTTGGTTAAAAAAAAAAGTGAAAGCAAATGTGAGAATTGGAAATAGTTTTCGATTAATATAGAGGTCATACCAAGTTGAAACTTAGTTATATTGGATTTTAATTTGATAGTGGGGTGATTTTGAAAGTATTGCTTTGAAGAAAATTTGTTTGGAGATGTTTAAGAAATTTTGAGAAAAGATATTGAATCTTTTTACCAGTAAGATTTTCAGGGACAAAAAATCCTTAAAGAGGGGGAGAAATGTAACATCTCAAAATAGGTCCTAAATGGAATAGTGGTTGTGAAACCACAAATCTGAGATAGAAAAGTTTATTTCAATTAATTTTTATGATTTATCAAGTGATTAGATGCATGTGTTAGAGTATTAATAAGAAATTTTATAGATTGCATGTTTAATTTGCCTATTAGGGCTTATTTGCGAGTTTCTTTATAATGACCGATTTAGGGCCTAAACGAACGATGGTTTTAGAACCACGAATTCAAAGTCAAAAATTTATTCCGATTAAGTTTTAAGGTTTATTTATTGATTAAAATATTGTGTAAAAATATCGTTAAGTAATTTTACTAATAAAGTGCTTAATTGGACTTTTAGGACTAAATTGCAAAACTTGCAAAATATGTGTTCTAATTCATAAGTACTTGATTGAAATGGGGGTATAAAGAGGAGGTCCTTAACTGGTAATTAGACCATTATATTTCGTTTGGACAAAAATGGGCATGAATAGGATAAAATTTTAAAGAAAGGCCTTAAGGGCATTTTAGTCATTTGGTAATTAAAAGAATTAAAAAGGGAAAATAAAGCCAAAATTGACTCAACTTTCACATGGAGGCCGAAATTAGCTTGGGGGAAGCCATGGATAGGGTCTTCAAGCATTCCAAGCTCAATAGTAAGTCCGTTCTAGCCCCGTTTTTCAAGTTCTTTACGATTTTGGAATCCCGATAACTTGATTAAGCTTATTCTAGCAATAATTTAAGCTAGGGTTCATATTTTGAAAAATACCCATATGTGAAATGTGTTTATTTTGATGTCTTATGGTAGAATACGGAGGCTAAAATTATGTTAAACAACTTTTGCTAAGCGGTTTTAAGCAAAAATGAGTAAAACGGCTTAATCGGTAAAAGTTATTATTATTCATAACTATGTGTTAGAGTGAGAATTTGATGTTTCCATAGAAGGGAAAAATTATCAACATGTCATAAAACATAAGAATAAGGGATGAAGTTTAATTCCCGAGCCTAGGGGAAAAAGTGTAAATATGCAAAAGTTTAGTGGCAAAATTGTAATTTTTCCAAATTTTGAGTTGAGGACTGTTTTGAATAGTACATTAATTAAATAAGTAGAATATGATGTTTTAGATCTTGGAAAACGAGATTTGAATCTAGAATGGGAGAAAAATCGAAAATCGGGAAAGTTGGTAAAATGGCCGTTTTAGTATCGAGGTAAGTTCATATGTATAATAAGCATTAATTTATGCATGTTTCAATGTAAAATTGATATATTTACTATGATTTCCGAGGTGTTGAAAGTAAGTATAATTATGATGATTTAAATGTTCAATATTAATTCGACATGGAAATGAGAAAGTATGTAAGTTTGTATGTAAATAATACATTATCTTTATTATGTTTTTGTATTTCAGCATATTTTATGTATTGTAGCTGATTTTTTGAATCATAATTTACTATTGGAAGTATGGAATCAAGTATTAGAAAGAGAGAGAAATCCCGATTGAGCCTTCAGAAAGATTGGATGATATAGATGGTATGTAGCTAGGTCACATGTATGGTGCTGAGTGCACATCATGTGTACAAGAGAGCTACGAGACATTATGATGTAGCTAGGTCGCATGGGTGATACTATCTGTACCCCATGTAGACAAGAGAGCTATGGGATATATGTAGCTAGGTCGCATGCGTGGTTCCAGGTGAAGGACACCATGTAGACAAGAGAGCTACAAGATAAACTGGCTAGGTCACATGGGTGGTACTAATGAGATAAACTGGCTAGGTCACATGGGTGGTAGTAAGTGTTCACCATGTGTACAAGAGAGTCAAAATTATGTGTACAATCGAGCTAGGTCACATGAGTGGTGCTAAGTGAAGGCCACTATGTGTACAAGAGAGCTTCGATTTTAAAGGTGGGCTGTGTGCGATACCATCGCGTATCTATTATTATTCCGAAGCGTTCAACTGGGAAATTGATTAAATGAAATTGTGTATGACTTTGTGATGATAAGTGTAAGTATATACATGTGTAAATTGAGCAATATGCTCGATATGTGATTGGAAATTGGAAAGATTGTTATGGGAAAATGATGAATACAATTGAAGTGTGAAAGATCAAAATTGACAATAAAACTGTTCTGGATAGTTGCAGTGATGTGAATCTAAAAATTTACTAAAAATAGTATAAATTGAATCAGAGAATGAATGAGATATCAAATTAGATATTAATGAGTCTACTTTCATATAACAGAAACAGAACAAGCAAAGGAATTCTATATTATGAGATATTTAAGTTTTTGAAAGACTGGTTCAGAATGACTACGTGATCCCCTATTATGACTTGGAAAAATCATTAAAAATTGTAAAAATATAATTATGGGATATAATTTATATGCTTGAAATCCTTAATGAGTCTTGTTTCAAATAAAATAAACGAGAACATTCTTTGAATTTTGTACAACGAGAAAATTGATTCGTACTGAAGAGTGGTCAGAACAGTTGAGCAGTGAAACAGGGGTAACTTCAATGAATAAACTGTACTAATTGGCTAGACCAAAAATTCTGAAAATTTTATGGTAAGAATATATGTGATTCTAGTTTCAAGGAAAATTAGTGGTTTGTAATTTTGAGTTCTGTAGCTCCAGAAATAAATAATTTAGTTGCTGGTACTCTGCTAGACAGCTTATTTTGAACCTGTTTATGATTGTAATAGTGAAAGTATGTGTGTTTGTGATGGTAATATTCTGGGAACATATTGTGACTTTGTTTAAAGTATGATAATGTATTGTTTATTAATATTTACATACTTACTTACTAAGCTATAATGCTTACTCCCTTCCTTTCCTTTTTCCTATAGTGTCGCAGATGTTAGCTCGAGTTGGAGGTCGCCGGAGGTTAAATCACACTATCAAACTATTGATCGATATATAAAGGGTTTAAAGTATTTTAAGTTTTTGGCATGTATGGAGACTCATTTAATTGTTATTAAGTTGCTAGCAATTGGCTTAAAATACTGACCTATGTTATTTGAAGGTCTCCATTGTATAAAGTCATTTAATGTAGATAGTGTTCATTATGTTATTAATTAAATGCTGCAATTTATGAATGTGCATGCTTGCCTATGTGTGTGGTTGAATTAAAGCATGATATGGGCCTTGTAAGCTCTTTTTAAGGGACAACTTGAATGTGTTTGAAAAGGTTTTAAATTAGAGTGAAATTATGAATCAGTTTTTATACGATGATTAGTGATTAAGTCCGGTAATGACTCGTACTCTGTTCCGGCGTCAAACACGGGTAAGGGGTGTTACAGAATTAGTAAAATAACAAATCCAAAATTTACCAAATTTTCGATCTCCAGAAACGGCGGTAAAAACTTATTGTGTGTGAATATGATATGCGAATTGTGCAAGTATACACATCGAATCAAGTAATAAAGTGATAAGTGAGATCGTCTCTGTAACACCCCTAACCCGTATTCGTCACCAAAATAAGGTTACGGAGCGTTACCAAAATTTTTCAGAACATTTGCAGATATTTCAAGTCATTTACTATTCATTTTCCAAAATCATTCATACCGACCCTTAAATGGATCCTCGAGGCCCAATCTGAACATTAAATTTGAATCGGGACTTAATCGAGAACCTTAAGAATTTTCGTGAAATTTTTAAAATTTTTCCAAGTTACAAGGCTTACACGCCCGTGTGGTCCAATGGACACGCCTATGCTTTAGGCCGTGTTCGGCCCTATGTAACTCTCTGACTTGTGCACACGACCATGCCACATGCTCGTATGCTAGGTCGTGTGGTTAATTATTTCATTTTGAAATTAGATACAGGTTTCACATAGCCAAGACACACGCTCGTGTTCTCAATTCTGAGCATTCTGTTTTCTCAAATTTAAGGTGCAGGGGACATATGCCCTAAATACATGCCTATGTACCCGGCCGTATGTCACACATGGTCTAGACACACGCCCGTGTGTCTGCCCATGTGGACAAAATAAAGCCATTTCTAGCTTCATTTCTGACCGAAAATCACACCCATGTCCTGCACTAAAACTCACATCCATAAACCAACCAATCCAAGCATTGAATTCAAGTAATTTATAACATCTAACATGATATATTGTTACATGAATTCATGCTTTTAATCTTACCTTTTATAAGTATACTCATTCAAACTTTCTCAATCAATCAATAATGAACACTTATGTTATCCATAAAATGAACTTAATACATACATACATACATACATACATATACCAAAACATAATCGTCACTAGCGATTCCAATGGCTAGATTACAACAATCATTTACATTTACATGCTAATAATATAACCTATACATGCCATTATAACCATAATTGTTTTACTATATTCACCGAAATAGGTCGATGGATAGTGTGAGTGACCTCCGCCAAGCTTCCAATCCAATGAGCTTTCGATTTACTTTAAAATAGGGAAATAAAACTAAGTAAGCATAAAATGCTTAGTAAGTTCGTATAACATGTTACTTAACTTACCATTCATTCTATTTTGAGGTAACTATGTAAGGCATATTCAATCAGTTTGCCCTCAAGCCTTACGCATATCCTCATTGCCCTTGTTAGTCATATAATCCATAATAACATTACAAACATGTATGGGCTCAACAACAATCAAGTTTCCATGCACATATGCTTTTTACAACATATATTTATTTAACATGTAACAGCTCGATTTTGGGCCAAATCGGAATAGTGGTTTCGGGACCACAAATCTAAGGAGGAAAAAATTTATTTTATGATCTACAGTTTCACGAAATGATTTCATGAATATTTCGTTCGAAAATTTCGACGTTTGGGAACTCAATTTAGTCAAAAGGACTAAATTGTAAAAAGTGTAAAAGTTGAGTTCTACATGTTAAAAGTGTCCAATTGTTATGAAATTTTAAATTAGAGGCCCTTAAATGGTAATTAGACCATCGGTTAATTTTTTGGACAAAAATGGACATGAAATAGGTGAAATAGAATATTTTTAAGTTAGGGGCATTTTGGTCATTTAGTAATTAAAATGAATTAAAAACAAAATTAAAAGTCAAATTTGTCCATCTTCAAGCCCATGGCCAAATTTCACAAGGAGAAACCATGTCTAGGGTTTTTCAAGCTTCCAAGCTCGATTGTAAGTCTGTTCTAGCCCGGTTTTTAATGATTTTTACATTCTTGAGATCCTCGTAACTTGATTTAGCTATTTCTACCATTATTTTGAGCTAGGGTTTGTGTTTAAAATTTACCCATGGATGACATGCATGTGTTTTGATGTTTTATGGAAGAATATGAAAGTTTGGAGTGTGATAAACAACTTTTACTAAGTGATTTTTGATGACATTTCATAAAAAGACCTATTTGTAAAAGTTGTAAAATATGTTTAGGAAATGTGATTTAGTGAAAAATGTAGACTGCTATAAGAGGGAATATGAATTGGCTAGGCTTGGGTATTGAGAAAAATGGATACATTTCATTTTACGAGCCTAGGGGAAAATTTCTAAATATGTGAAACTTTAGGGGCAAAAATGTAATTTTTCCATAATATGATTTTTGGACTAATTTGAATATTAATAATTTAATAAGTCGAATGTGATATTATAGATCAAGAAAAATAAAGTTCGGACTTAGAACGGGGGAAAAACGAGTATTGGACGATTTGGTCCTTTTCGCCATTTTAGATTGAGGTAAGTTCGTATGTTAATAAACGTTATTTATTTGTGTTAATTATGCAATATTATTGTATATTTGATTAAATTGTGAATATTAAAGTAAACGTTCGAATTAAGTAAAAACGTAGGATCGATCACGATCGTTGCGTAGTGAAATATGAATTGACGGTAAAAGACCATGGTTAGACTATGGCAATATGCTAAGTGAAATAAGTGATTCGCATGTAAGACCATATCTAGGATATGACATTGTGCTAAGTGAAATAAGACCATGGCATCTAAGTGAAATAAGTCCATGACAATGTGCTAAATAAAATAAGTCCATGGCATTGTGCTAAGTGAGAAATTTCCCGGTTGAACCTTAGGAATAAAATAGCTTTGGACACAAGTGTGGTACTATGTGAAGTCCACTTTGTGAATAAAATAGCTTTGGCTACAAGGGTGGTACTATGTGAAGGCCACCGTGTATCCGTTATTATTCCGATGTGTTCAACGGGAAATGACTAAGTGTAAACGAATATGACTATGTGATGATTAAATGTGAAAGAATTATGAACCAATAATATTATTTGATGTTGACTTGAAATAATGTTTTTCATTGAGGTTTATGTAACATCCCAAATTAGGGCCTAGTCGAAACAATGGTTTTGAGACCACAAATTCGAGATAGAAATAATTATTTTATGATTATTATGAGGTCCATGATATGTATGCATGCTTGTGTGAAAATTTCATGAAGAACTTTTATGCATAAAATGTCCAATTGAGCTTTAGGGATCAAATTGAATAAGATGCAAAACTTGTATTCTAGAAGCTTTTAGCATGAAATTGCTTTAGTTTATAAATTAGAAGGTTCTAATTAGCAATTTGACCAATTTCTATAATTTTGGACAAAAATGGACATGCATAGGAAAATTTGAAAGAAATGTCCTTAATGGCATTTTAGTCATTTGGTAATTAAAAGAATAAAAAAGGGAAAAATCAAAGAAAAATTTGCTCATCTTTTTCAAGCTACGGCCGAAACTTTGAAGCTCTCCATAGCTAGGGTTTCTTCACTTTCCAAGCTTGATTGTAAGTTAATCTTAGCCCCGTTTTTAATATTCTTTACATTTTTGAAGTTGTCATCAACCGATCTAGCTATTTCTATCATTATTTTGTGCTAGAGTTCATGTTTAAAAACTTACCCATGTGTGTCATGTATGTATTTTGATGTTTAATGGAGGAATATAAAAGTTTAATGTGTGTTTAACATCTTTTACTAAGTGATTTTTGATGGAAATACATGGAAAGGACCTATTTGTAAAAGATGCAAAATGATTCAATAATTTCATTATCGTGTATTTAATTCTTGGTGTTATATGTGTAAATGCCCTTATGGAATTTGACTTGAAATGATTCAATAATAATTTGATGATAGCTTTGTATCTCGAAAATCCTGGGTGACCCTTAGGAATACTTAGGATTTGGATGTCATGACACCATGATTAACGAGATCCCGTGTAAGACCATGTCCGGGACATAGCATCGGCATCAATACGCGATCTTGTGTAAGACCATATCAGGGATATGGCTTTGGCATCGATAAGTGATTTCGTATAAGACCATGTCTGGGACATGGCATCAATATGAGGTCTCGTTTAAGACCATGTCGGGGACATGGCGTCGGCACCGATTCGAGACTTTGTATAAGACCATATCTGGGATATGACATCAATGTGTAGTTCCATGTAAGACCATGTCTGGGACATGGCTTTGGCACCCTATTTGGTGTATGACAGTCCCGAACGTCCTTCCGTATTCTAAATGGTTCAACGAGCCATTCAAGATCAAGGTTAAGAGATGAAGAAATATGAATAAGCTATGTGTAGTACAGGTATGTACGTAAACCTCATGAGTATGGAATTTGATCTGTGATGGAAAATTTAGCATGAGTAAGAAAGAGTAAGATAAGTCGTGTAGTTTAATGACAATAATGTCAATTCTTATTGTGTGCATCGTGTGTAAATTTAAAATGTAGTGGTAATTAGTAGCATGTTTAACTCATGAAATTGTATGGTCTATGTTGTTTATTAGTTACATACAACTTAATAAGCTTTATGCCTACCCCTCTCTCTTTTCCTTTTTCTTAGCATCGCCAAGCTAGTTCGGGGATCGTGGACGTTGGAGCTTAAGTTACACTATCAACAAATCTTTTAGGGTATATTTGGTTTAATACATTTAAGTATGGCATGTATAGGGGACTTGTTATTTTGTTATATGTGTCATATTGGTTGGCCAAAGTTGTGACAGCCCAAAATTGACCTTAGTCGGGAAGTGGTTTCGGGACCGCTAAACCGAGTCACCGAAATGTTTGAACGTAATATTTATTGTCTAGAGTATGTATTTATGAATGTGTGAAAATTTCAAGCTTCGATTTAGTCGATTGCATGTGAATTCAGTTATTAGGACTTGCGTGACACTTTTGAAATGTGCTAGGCTAATCTATAAGGACCTAATAGTGCATGTAATCAAAAGGAGGACTTGCATGTCAAATTCCCCCTAATAGCTAGTGGCGGCCATGACAAAGGATTATGGGCAAAAACATGTCATAAAACATGTTGGGACAATGGTGTATGTAAGAAAAAATAAAATAATGAGCATGGGAATTGAATAATGAAAGGAAGAAAAAAAAAGAGAATGGTGAGTGTTTCCCCATTGCCGTGAGTTGAAGAAAAGAGAAAAAAATTGTTGTTCATCTTTTTTCATTTCTTTGAGCTGAAAATTCTAAGGAAGAAGGAAGGGGTTTTGCTTCATGCTTGGTTTGGAAGAGGATTAGGAGGAGGTTTGGCCATACTTGTATTAAGATTAAGGTATGTTTGATGTTGTGCCATGAGATTCATGCATGTTTTTGGTTGCTAACTTGATGTTCTTATTAGCCCATGGTTCAAATCTTTGCTATGTCATGGGGATGATATTCGCAAGGTAGATGTTATGTTAATGCCATTGCATGCTAAATATGAAGCTTGATAATGATACATGTGATGGTGGATTGAGGACTCTTGGATTTTCTTTTAGCATTTTTGAGTGAGACATTAAGTTCTTTGTTTAACCATGACCAAAATCGAAAGCGGTATGGTGTTGTGGTGTATTCGGCCATGGTATATCCATAAGTATGATTTATGCATATTGCATGGTAGGTAAGATTTGAGCTTTGGATATATGTTTATATTTGGATATAAGCAACTTTGAAATTGGCTCTAGCATATATATATATATGTTTGCACATGATGTATTGGTATGACATATATACTATCTCAAGGTATATATTTGCATATGATGATGTTTGGTTATGAAATAAATGATTGATGCGTATTGAGTTACAATATGGAATCGTTAGTTAGTAAAATGTATGCAGTTTTGTGTGGTATTAAGCGTATAATTGGCCTCAACATGGACATGCATATTCGCCACATGAGGGGATTGGTGTGCATGCATTCGGTTAGAGGCAAGCATATTGACGCCTATTCTTGGCTTGGAAAATTGACTAAGGAGAGTACTAACTAATGTGTTGAGTTTGATTCATGATTTCGTACATATGTGACTTTAATGTCTAATGAAAAAAATGTGGGCTAAGTACCTTGAATTCCTCTTCGATGCTCAAATGATTAAATCAATTTATATGTTAAATTAAGCTCAAGAGCAAAGGGGAGCTAAATCCGATAAAGGGAAGGAAAAAGTGGTCGAATAGCCATCGGGATCATTCGACGACATCCGAGGTAAGTTCTTGAGTAATAGAGCTTAAATTATGATTTGATTAGATCATGTCTCAAGTAAATCGAAATCATGCTCTTTGTGTGTGGATATTGAACCGAAATGTGCAAGAGTGATAAGAGTATTGTATTTGAGTTTTGCTAATGGAAATGAAATACGAATGTGTCATGATTTAGTGTTAAATGTGCATGTTTATTGAATAGTGTGCAGGCTAAGTTCAAGGCTTTTGTGCTAGCGACTAAATCCGGTCAACTCGAAGGCATTTGTGCGAGTTACCAAAACCGGGTTAAGTCCCAAGGCATTAAATGCGAGTTATTAAATCCGGGCTAATTCGAAGGCAATTGTGCGAATCACTATAACGGGCTATGTCTCAAGACAATCGGCGAGTCGCTATATCCGGTTAAATTCGAAGGTACGTGATTCGGGAATGAGCAATCTTGCTGTAAAATTTCAGTTAATACGCTTGCAAAAATTCCAGCAATGAGGTATGTTCGTATGTGCATTGGAATAGTTGAATTCCTTCGAATAATATTCGCTCAGTTGAGTAATGAGCTTCCGGTATTTGGCTAAGATGATCCCTTATGTATGAACATAGGGGTTGGAATGTAAAGTAGAAATGATTTGAAAGTATGTATATACGGAATTATCCGTTTAGTTATATGAATGCCATACCTCTGTTGTGCTTAAATTCTTCGCTCAAACTTACTAAGCATAAATTGCTTACTCCGTTTCTTTGTTTCTTTGTTTTATAGATTTTTGGCTCGTTAGCTATCGGACTCGGGATTTTTGGAAGTCGAAGTCTCCCACACTATCAAGGCCCCTTTTGGTACAAATTTTGGTTGAGCTTTGAAATGACATGTATAGGACTACCCTTTGTTGCTTTTCAAGTACTTTTGTGATGTATGTGTGTACGGCCATGCGAAAATGGCTCGTAAAAGTGGAGTATGGCATTAGACCATTTGTGTTTATGTTATATGTATGGTTTCATGATGTTACTACGGACTGAATGGAAGTGTTGGGCAAATGATCAGCCATTGGAATGGCTAAATATGATTATATGTGGACCTATGTACGACAAACCTCTAGTTGGTCCATGGAAACCACGAAATAGGTAAAGTTTACCTTGAAAACAGATGCTGACAACAGCAGTGGTGTGGATTTGAAAAATCACTAAAATTTGTAGGAATGGAATTAAATAGTGAATAAATTATGTAAATGAACCTTGATGAATCTAATTTCATATGGAAGAAACGAAACGGTCATATGAGTTATATGTTAAGAGATATTAAAGTTCTCGTGAAATAGGGCCAGAACGGTTTCTGGATTCCCTGTTCCGATTTTGGAAATTCATTGTAAATTAACCAGAGATAATTAGGAGTCATGCCATATATGTATAGATTCCTCTTTGAGTATAGTTTCTATAGAAACAAACGGCATCAGTATTGAAGCCCTGTACAGAGAGATATTAAAGTTGTAACGTTCAAAGGTCAGTGTAGTCGACCCCTGTAACATGGGAGACTTTAACTAATAAACTGTACGAATTGGCCCGACCAAAAATTCTAGAAAAAATTTTGTAGATGGAAATATGAGTCTAATTTCAGGGAAAAATTACGAAACTGATTTTCGAGCTTTGAAACTCAAGATATGATTTTTAAGGCGACAGTGATGCAGTAACCAGCTTGTCTGGAAAATTTTAAATGGACTGTGAAAATGATTAAGTCGAGTTGTGTGCACCTTGTGTTCGACTCCGGTAACGGACTCGGGTACAGGGTGTTACAAAAGTGATGGCCCATATTAGTATACTAATTCATTTTGTATATGGCCATGAAGTATGACTCATATTGATTATTGGGTTGTAATCCTAGATATTGATGCATGCATGAGATGTGTTGAAGCCTTTGAGGTGTGTGATGAGTTGGCTGTTGACAATGAATGATAAAACATGGAATCTATGCTTGATGGATGATTGATGTCACTTGGTTAGGTTATAGCATGGTTTAAAGTAAGGAAATGTTTTGAATGATTCTAGTAAGTTATGGAGACCCAAATACATATACTTTGGCATGTAATTGTCATGCATGACTTAAACTATGGATGTTTAAGTAAACCATCTATGCCATGATATTCATCATTGTTATATGAGGGTGTGCATGTGTTAGTGAGGATGACAAAAGGGCTTGGAAAATAGCCTTAAAGTTGTCCACATGGGTGGACACACAGGTATATGTCTAGGCCGTGTATGACACACGGTTAGCCACAAGGGCGTGTTGTCTGGCCGTGTGTTCCCTGCACCCTAGTTTTGCAAGTCAGTATGCATGGTAGTAAACACACGGGCAGAGACATGACTATATGTCTCAACCGTGTGGAAGACACAGCCTTAGGCTATGTGAAGTCTGCACCTTAAATGCGAAAATTAAATTCGCCACGGCCTAGACATGGGCGTGTGACTTAGCCATGTGACCTTTAATTAATGCTAACGTCATAAACAAAGAGTTACATGGGTTGAGGACACGGGTGTGTCTTAGCCACACGGGTGTGCGAAATCCATACAGCCTACCTACACGGGAGTGTGACTCTCCCAACTTGGAAAATTTTTCCTAAGTGTTGTAAAATTTTTAGAAACACCCAATTTAGTCTGAACCACTTCTAATGCATGATTTGGGTCTTGTAGGCTCGTATTAGGGACATTATGATTGAATATGAAAAATGCATGAGAAGTTATTTTTGTTTAATTGTTAAGTCCAATAATACTCCGTAACCCTATTCCAGTGATGGATACGGGTTAGGGTTGTTACATTTATTGGTATCAGACCTATGATTTAGTCGGTTTTAGGACTATGTAGCGAGTATAAGAGTCTAGATATACATGCCATACGTATATTATGATAGTGTGACGACTCCTGACAATTCAAATTGTGTTTTATATATAGTAAATGGATCCCGAACGAGCAGTTGTTGATGATGTAGAGAGTAACGTACTAACTCTAACTCAAGGAGCAACGCCTTCCGATAGTAGATCGAGACCATTAGTCCGGAAGGAGAGGCTAGAGAAGCTTTTTTAAAGATGATGAATGACTAGTACACTGAGTTTGTTCGGACAAACCCAAGTGTTCAACCTCCCTCACCCCCACTTATTCCTCAGCCTACCCCTGTAGCTTCTCGAGTTGTTGAGATGGTGATAAGGGAAAGACCTCTGATTAACCAAGTTAGAAAGCAATGAGCCGAAGAGTTCTGAGCTAATATAGATGATGATCCGGAAAGAGCAGAATTTTGGCTCGAAAATACAATCTGGGTCTTTGATGAGCTGTTATGCACCCTAGAAGAGTGTATGAAGTGCGTTGTATTGCTTTTAAGAGACTCAGCTTATCAGTGGTGGAACACCCTAGTGTCGGTTGTGCCGAGGGAGAAAGTGACTTGGGAGTTTTTCCAAGAAGAATTTCGCAAGAAGTACATCAGTCAAAGGTTTATGGACTAAAAGAGAAAGGAGTTCCTCGAGTTGAAACAGGGTAAGATGATAGTTACCGAATATAAGCACGAGTTTGTAAGGCTTAGCAAATACGCTCGGGAATGTGTATCTACTGAGGCCATCATGTGTAAAGGATTTGAAGATGGGCTAAATGAAGATATCCGATTGTTGGTCGGTATCCTTGAGCTAAAGGAGTTTGTAGTGCTAGTTGAGAGAGCATGCAAGGCCGAAGAATTGGCTAAAGAAAAGCGAAAAGCCGATTTGGAGTTCCGAGACATGAGGAAGAAGCAACTAGGTAAATCTTTTCAATCTTCATCCAAAAAGTCGAGAGAGTTCACTACTAGATCTAATGCTTCTGTTGGGTATTTGAGCAAGAATCGAGGTAAACAGTACACAGTTTCAAAAGCTCAGACCACTTCAAAAGCTAGTGTTGGGAATGCTCGACCCAATAGACTGGAATGTCCCCAGTGCGGGAGACGTCACCCCTGTGAGTGCCGAAGGGGTGATAGGACTTGTTTTAAGTGTAATTCCCCTGACCACTTTATTAGGTATTGTCTTGAGAGGACAAAAAGAGGAAATTTTCAAGGAATAAGATCAGATAGCACTGCTAATAAGGGGAGACCTCAGAAGAATCAAGGTACTAGAACGAGTAGTAAAGGTGCACCTAGGAGTCTGCTGTGAGACTCGAGGGCAGGGCACCTGCAAGTACCTACGCCATTCGCGCTCCAAAGAGGCCTCGTCCCCTGATGTGATTACGGGTACATTTTCTATCTATGATACTATTGTTGTTGCTTTAATTGATCCGGGGTCTACCCATTCGTATGTTTGCTGTCTGATATGAATTTGCTTGTTGAATCTACTGAATTCGTGATAAAAGTGTCAAACCCATTAGGCAAGTATGTGTTAGTTGAGAAAGTGTGTAAGAATTGCCCTTTGATGATTAGAGGTTATTGTTTTCAGGCTAATTTCATGCTATTACCGATTGATTAATTTGATGTAATTCTTGGTATGGATTAGTTGACAAGTCATGATGTGGTAGTGAATTGTGGAAGAAAATTTATTAAACTGAAATGTGAGAATGGTAATATTTTTAGGGTTGAACCAGGTGAATTAAATAGCATGCCTATAGTGATTTCTTCCATGTCTGCTCGGAAATGCATAAGGAAGGGTTATGAAGCTTACCTTGCCTTTGTATTGAACATTAAAGAGTCTGAGTCAAAGACTGAGTCGGTACCGATAGTATGTGAGTATCCGGGTGTGTTTTCAGAAGAAATGCCTGGGTTACCTCTTATTAGGGAAGTAGAGTTTGGACCAAGCTTTTCACCTTGGGGTGCTCCCGTGTTATTTGTGAAGAAGAAAGATGGTTCGATGAGGCTATGTATAGATTATTGGCAACTCAACAATGTGACGATAAATAACAAATATCCTTTGCCAAGGATTGATGATCTATTTGATCAGTTGAAGGGAGCCACGATATTTTCAAAGATAGACCTGAGGTCCGGCTATTACCAGTTGCGAGTCAAGGAGTCAGATGTATCGAAAAATGCATTTCGGACGAGGTTTGGTCACTATGAGTTCCTTGTCATGCCTTTTGGGTTAATCAATGCTTCTGTCGTATTTATGGATTTAATGAACAAAATATTTCAGCCTTATTTGGATAAATTTACGGTGGTGTTTATTGATGACATATTGATTTATTTGTCATGATGAGACTGAACATACTGAGCATTTAGGGACGGTTTTGCAAACTTTGAGAGATAAGCAATTATATCTAAGTTTAGTAAAAGTGAATTTTGGCTTCGCGAAGTCGGGTTTTAAGGACATATTGTTTTGGGAGACGGTATTAGAGTTGACCCCAGTAAGAGTTTAGCTATAACGCCCCAATTTTTGGGTTTTCTGTGTTTTTTTTATTTTGAAAATTTGTGTGTGTTCTGGTTGGTTAAAATATATATTTTAGTAGGTTAGTGGGTGTGACAGCCCTAAAGTGACCCTAGTCGGAAAGCGGTTTCGGGACCGCTAAACCGAGTCACCAAATTATTTGGATGTGATATTTATGGTCTAAAATATGTGAATATGAATGTGCGAAAATCTTAAGCTTCGATTTAGTAAATTGCATGTAAATTTAGTCAAAAGGACTTGTGTGACACTTTTGAAATGTGATAGGCTAATCTACAAGGATCTAATAGTGCATGTAGTCAAAAGGGAGGACTTGCATGTCAATTTCCCCCCTAATATGTAGTGGCCGGCCATGAGCATGAGGATGGACAAAATGTTATGGGGTGAAACATGTTGGAAACATGTTGTGTTAGTGTGTTATGGGAGAAAGAATAAAACAAAGGGTTAGTAATAAAGAAATGGATGGGAGGGTGATGAGAACAAAGTTGTCTCATCCATGTTTCCCCATTGCCGTGACTAGAGAAAGGGAGGAGAAACAAAATTCTTTCTTGGTTGTTCAACATGGCGAATAGAAGAAACAAAGGAGGGAAGAATTTTTGGTCACTTGAGTCATTAAGAAGGTTAGTATATTATGTCAAATGGTGAAATTTTTAACTTGTTTTAGGTAAATAATCATGGTTCTTACTTAGCCCATGCTAAAATTTGTAATTTTGATGGATGATTGGAGCATTCGCTAGGGTATAAAGGAAGGATTTTGATTGTTTCATCTATGTATTGATGATGAATGTGTTATGGAAAGAAATCGGTCTTCCTAAGAATATGATTTGTGAATGTCTATATTAGTAATAGCCGAAATTAAAGAGGTTTGATGTCTTGAACAAATGTTGATTATATGATTCAAAAATGAGATATGTTAATGATGAAGTATAATCGGCCATGGAGGTAGCTCATTTTGGAAGTGTGATTTGTGGTATATTTTTCTTTGTGGTTGATTATAAAAATTTGGCTTAAGTGAGGTAATTGGTAAAAGATGCGTTTATGATGTAATACATATGTTCTCATAAGCTAAGTTATGTATATGTGATATCTTGCATATTGGTTGTTATGGTAAGGTTTGAGATATTGACGTATGAATATATTTTGTTTGTGGTTCGGCAACTAATGGTTAAGTTGTTAAGTTACATGCTTGAGTAGTAAATATGTTAAGAGTGGTTCTAAAATGTATATGGATGCCGTGTGATTGTGTTTGATTGGGAAGTAAATTGTTTGATTTAGCTCAAGAGCCTAGAGGATCAAAGTCGGATAAGGGAAAAGAGGAAGTAAACGAATAGCCGTGGATATCTAGTCGTCGACCACTTTCGAGGTAAGTTTTAAGTGATTAAACGTTGAGTAAATTCAATCATAATAGGACATAATGAGTTGATTTAATAAGATATGATGTGGCCATGATATGTCTTAAACCCAAATGGTAAGTTTATAAGTGTTTGGACTTGGAAATTTAAGAGCAAATTGTAATAATTTGCTTGGATAGTAGCAGTAATGTGATTTTAGAAAATCACTATAAATTGTCGGTGTGGAATTATAGGCTGAATAAAATATGTAATCAAAGCTTAGTTGGTCTAGTTTCTTATAAAAGAGACCGTGGAAGCAAAGAAATTTCCTATAAAGAGATATTTAAAGTTGTGCGGGACAGTGTCGGAATGACTCCGAAATCGCCTGTTCTGTTTTTGGAAAATCATTATAATTTGTACAAAAATGGTTATAAGATAATATTTATATGCTTAGACTCCTTAATGAGTCTAGTTTCAAATGGAATCAAATAGAACACATTATGAATTCTGTACAATGAAAAATTTGATTCGTAGCGAAGAGTGGTCAGATTAGTCAAATAGTGAAACAGGGGAAAATTTAAGAAAAATCTGGTATTGATTGGCCAAACCAAAAATTCTGAAAATTTCATGGATGGAAGATATATGAGTCTATATTCTGAGAAAATTAACGGCAAGTGATTTGGAGTCTTGTAGCTCCAGGTATAAATGATTTAGTGACCATTGCTCAGGAAAACAGCTCGTAGCGAATATGTGATTTTGTTGTAAACATGGATAAAAACTTATTTTAGTTGCTCATAAGCTATTGATTGATCCCATACTTGAATTCTAAATTGTGATATTGTAAAATGATACATGAGTGTTAGATGGATCTTTGATATCAAAATTTGTGAAATTGTAAGTTTATGAGTATTCGAATATGAAATGATAGTATGGCGTGAAATTGAATTATTCGTTGGAAAATGATTGATGTAGATTCGGCCAAGACCAAGTCTGTACATAATAATATATGTGATAAGGCCTAATGGCTGATGTGATGAATGTGAGAATGTATACATATGTGATAAGGCCTAATGGCCGACGTGATGAATGTGAAAATGTATATATATGTAATAAGGCCTAATGGCCGATGTGATGAATGTGAAAGTGTATATATATGTGATAAGGCCTAATGGCCGACGTGATGAATGTGAAAATGTATATATATGTGATAAGGCCTAATGGCCGACGTGATGAATGTGAAAGTGTATATATATGTGATAAGGCCTAATGGCCGACGTGATGAATGTGAAAATGTATATATATGTGATAAGGCCTAATGGCTAATGTGAATGTTGTAACATGTGATTAAGTGTACATGAAACTTGGAAATATGTTCCGGGTGAGACCCGATGACTACGTGTGGAGATTATGTCCGGGTACGACCCGATGACTGCGTGTGGAGATTATGTCCAGGTACGACCCGATGACTACGTGTGGAGATTATGTCCGGGTACGACCCGATGACTACGTGTGGAGATTATGTCTTGGTAAGACTTCGTAGTAAGAATTGCTTATAAATATACGTAATGCGAAGGGTTAAACAGGTATGTACTCCAAGTTTATATATGATGCATACGAGAGCAATCTATGGGACTATTCCTATGATTATGTGACATCGGATTAGTGTGAGAGGTCATGTGAAATCATACGATATATCTATGTCACATGAGCTCACTTTTATGTGAGAGTTTATTTGCCTATTGTATATGATAAGATGTGCATATTCGGTAAAGGGATGGTATGCCCGAAGGAAGAGTGAAATAAAAATACGAACAACTATGTTATAATTCGATTGTTATCTGTTGACCTTTGCTTAAAACTTACTAAGCATTGTAATGCTTACTCGCTTACTCTGTTTCCTCGCCTTATAGGTCTCATTGCGAAGTTACTGAGGCTCGGGATCGTCAAGAACTAGTCACACTATCACTATCCACTGTTTGGTACTGCTATGTTTTGGAATATCTTATGGCATGTATAGAATAGACTAGTAGTGAGAGGATATTTTGGTTAATGTATAGGACTACTCTTTCGTTTGTTGGTCATAGACCCTTTGATTTTGTATAAATTTGGATAGCCATGCGAAAATGGCTTGTATACACTTTGGCATGGTATCATAATCATTTTGTATGTTGTCCATTAAGAGATGTGGAAATGTTTGGAATCGATTAGCCCTTGGAATGGTTAATCGTGATCATCTTTTGTGCCATGTATGCTAAAAGGGCTAGTTGAATCAAGGAAATTATGAAGTAGGTAAAATCTACCTTAAGGACAGAGGTTGACAGCTGCAGTGATGTGGATGTGAAAATAACTAAAAATTGTAGGAATGGAATTAAATAGTGAATAAATTATGCAAATGAACCTTGATGAATCTACTTTCATATGGAATAAACGAAACGGTCATATGAGTTGTATGTTAAGAGATATTTAGGTTTTCGTGAAACAGGGCCAGACGGTTTCTGGATTCCCTGTTCTGACTTTGGAAATTCATTGTAAATTAACCAGAGACATTTAGAAGTCATGCCATATATGTATAGATTCCTTTTTGAGTGTAGTTTCTATAGAAACAAACGGCATCAGTATTGAATCCCTGTACAGGGAGATATCCAATTCGTAATGCATGAAGGTCAGTGTAGTCGAACCCTGGAACAGGGAGACTTTAACTAATAAACTGTACTAATTGGCCCAACCAAAATTCTAGAAAAAATTTGTAGATGCATATATGAGTCTAGTTTCAGGGAAAAATTACGAAACTGGTTTTCGAGTTTTGGAACTCAAGATATGATTTTTTAAAGTGACAGTGACGCATTTAGCCAACTGCCTGGAAAATTTTAAAATGGACCGCAAAAGTGAATGGTTTAAGCCGTTAACCTCGTGTCCGACTCGGCAGCGGACTCAGTGCACGGGTGTTACAATTTTATTGGTATCAGAGCTACGGTTTAGTCGATTCTAGGACTAATGTAGCACGCGTGAGTCTATTTATACATGCCATAAAGTGATAAAATGATAGTGTGATGATTTTGACTATTAAAATGTGGTTCTTTGTATTGTAATGAATCTTGATCCCGATCGAGCTGTAGCAAGCTTCGACTATGAGAATTTACGATATAACTTCACTTAGATATGCCTAAATTATTAAGTTGATCAGGTACGTATCATGTACTCGTATTTGAATTTCGATTTGGATTGAATTAAGGGTATAAGTGATGCAGTTTTGAAAGAGTGTTATGACTATAAATGTGATTCTTTGTATGTGGCTATGGAACTGGAAGTTGAATGGTCGATAAGCATGTTGTGTTTGTATTCAAGTAATGTAAATGATATACTAATGAGTATTGCTATATGTGTATATGTACATGAGAATTGAGAATGATGTATCCGGACTAAGTTCCGAAGAGCATTCGTGCTAATGATGTATCCGGACTAAGTTCCGAAGAGCATTCGTGCTAATGATGTATCCGGACTAAGTTCCGAAGAGCATTCGTGCTAGTGATGTATCCGGACTAAGTTCCGAAGAGCATTCGTGATAATGATGTATCCGGACTAAGTTCCGAAGAGCATTCGTGCTAATGATGTATCCGGACTAAGTTCAAGAGCATTCGTACTCTTGATGTATCGGACTAAGTTCAAGAGCATTCGTGCTAATGATGTATCCGGACTAAGTTCAAGAGCATTCGTGCTAGTGATGTATCCAGACTAAGTTTTGAAGAGCATTCGTGCTAGTGATGTATCCGGCTAGGTCAGAAGAGCAATCATCTTTGGTGGCGTGTATTAAGACGCCGTGCCTAGTAGGCTTCGTCTTGATAAATTGAGCAAAGTTTAAGTGTTCATTATTATACTAATTCAAATTTATATGAGACGATATGTTTAAAAGTGTACATACGTGATGTTTATAGACTTGGGTAAGTCATTTCAATGTGTAATAACGAATGAATAAGAGCACTATGTGTGTGAATGATTAGAGGCACTTTGTGCGTGTGTAAATCCCTTTAACCGAGCACTATGAGTGCGAGATCGGTCGATGGGCACTAAGTGTGTGAAGTGGAATTCATGTAAGACCTAAATGCAGGGACGAAGGCATTGATTTGAGATAATGTGTAAGACCATTCTGGGACATAGCATCGGCTCGAGATGTGAGAATATGTAAGACCATATCTAGGATATGGCATTGTAAAACTATATGTGCTTGAATTAGTTGAGCCCTTACAAGTAAGTATTCGCTCAGTTGATAAACGAGCTACCGCCTTTGGCTAAGTTGATCTTTGTGTATGAACATAAGGGTTGGTAATGTGAAGTAAGTTCTTGAGTAAATAGAGCTTAAATTATGATTTGATTAGATCATGTTTTAAGCAAATCGAAATCATGCTCTTGGTGTGTGGCTATTGAGCCGAAATTGTAAATATGATGAGTGTCTTGTGTTTGAGCTTTGGTAATGAGAATGTAATAAGAATGTATATTGATTTGTTGATATATGTGCTTGGTTATTCGAATGGTATCCGGGCTAAGTCCCGAAGGCATTTGTGCGAGTTACTAAATCCAGGCTAATTCCCGAAGGCAATTGTGCGAATCACTATAACCGGGCTATGTCCCGAGGACAATCGAGCGAGCCGCTATATCTGGTTAAATCCCGAAGGTACGTGATTCGGAAATGAGCAATCTTGCTGTAAAAATTTCAGTTAATACGCTCGCAAAAATTCCAGCAATGAGGTATGTTCGTATGTGCTGAATGAATTAAATGTTCAGGTGTGTGGAAGTTGAATATTGAGATACGATGGAGTTATAAAGGATATTTATTGGGATGTTTGAGTATATGTGTATTTTCGCCGAGTTCTGACTTATACATGGATGAAAATGTGGGTTACAAATATGTGGGTTGATGATGTGAATTATACATGTTAGTATGTGCTTGATATGTGTTTGAAATGCAATTGTGAATTAAAATAAGTGATTATTGCTTATGAAATCAAGGAAATGAGATATATGTGCATACTTGTAGAAATGTTTATGTATTTGTTTTGAGATAAGAAAATGATTTTATAGATCGATGTGAAATCAATAATGAATTACAATTGCTATCGATGAGCTAATGTTTATATGAATATAATTCAATAAGAGGACGTTATTCTAAACTATGCATCGGTAGAAATTTTGGGGACGAAAATTTCTTAAGTGGGGAGAGTTGTGACAGCCCTAAAGTGACCCTAGTCGGAAGCGGTTTGGGACCGCTAAACCGAAGTCACCAAATTATTTGGATGTGATATTTATGGTCTAAAATATGTGAATATGAATGTGCAAAAATCTTAAACTTCGATTTAGCAAATTGCATGTGAATTTAGTCAAAAGGACTTGTGTGACACTTTTGAAATGTGATAGGCTAATCTACAAGGATCTAATAGTGCATGTAGTCAAAAGGGAGGACTTGCATGTCAATTTTCCCCCCCTAATATGTAGTGGCCGGCCATGAGCATGAGGATGGACAAAATGTTATGGGGTGAAACATGTTGGAAACATGTTGTGTTAGTGTGTTATGGGAGAAAGAATAAAACAAAGGGTTAGTAATAAAGAAATGGATGGGAGGGTGATGAGAACAAAGTTGTCTCATCCATGTTTCCCCATTGCCATGACTAGAGAAAGGGAGGAGAAACAAAATTCTTTCTTGGTTGTTCAACATGGCGAATAGAAGAAACAAAGGAGGGAAGAATTTTTGGTCACTTGAGTCATTAAGAAGGTTAGTATATTATGTCAAATGGTGAAATTTTTAACTTGTTTTAGGTAAATAATCATGGTTCTTACTTAGCCCATGCTAAAATTTGTAATTTTGATGGATGATTGGAGCATTCGGCTAGGGTATAAAGGAAGGATTTTGATTGTTTCATCTATGTATTGATGATGAATGTGTTATGGAAAGAAATCGGTCTTCCTAAGAATATGATTTGTGAATGTTTATATTAGTAATAGCGAAATTAAAGAGGTTTGATGTCTTGAACAAATGTTGATTATATGATTCAAAATGAGATATGTTAATGATGAAGTATAATCGGCCATGGAGGTAGCTCATTTTGGAAGTGTGATTTGTGGTATATTTTTCTTTGTGGTTGATTATAAAAATTTGGCTTAAGTGAGGTAATTGGTAAAAGATGTGTTTATGATGTAATACATATGTTCTCATAAGCTAAGTTATGTATATGTGATATCTTGCATATTGGTTGTTATGGTAAGGTTTGAGATATTGACGTATGAATATGTTTTGTTTGTGGTTCGGCAACTAATGGTTAAGTTGTTAAGTTACATGCTTGAGTAGTAAATATGTTAAGAATGGTTCTAAAATGTATATGGATGCCGTGTGATTGTGTTTGATTGGGAAGTAAATTGTTTGATTTAGCTCAAGAGCCTAGAGGATCAAAGTCGGATAAGGGAAAAGAGGAAGTAAACGAATAGCCGTGGATATCTAGTTATCGACCACTTTCGAGGTAAGTTTTAAGTGATTAAACGTTGAGTAAATTCAATCATAATAGGACATAATGAGTTGATTTAATAAGATATGATGTGGCCATGATATGTCTTAAACCCAAATGGTAAGTTCATAAGTGTTTGGACTTGGAAATTTAAGAGCAAATTGTAATAATTTGCTTGGACAGTAGCAGTAATGTGATTTTAGAAAATCACTATAAATTGTCGGTGTGGAATTATAGGCTGAATAAAATATGTAATCAAAGCTTAGTTGGTCTAGTTTCTTATAAAAGAGACCGTGGAAGCAAAGAAATTTCCTATAAAGAGATATTTAAAGTTGTGCGGGACAGTGTCGGAATGACTCTGAAATCCCCTGTTCTGTATTTGGAAAATCATTATAATTTGTACAAAAATGGTTATAAGATAATATTTATATGCTTAGACTCCTTAATGAGTCTAGTTTCAAATGGAATCAAATAGAACACATTATGAATTCTGTACAATGAAAAATTTGATTCGTACCGAAGAGTGGTCAGATTAGTCAAACAGTGAAACAGGGGAAAATTTAAGAAAAATCTGGTATTGATTGGCCAAACCAAAAATTCTGAAAATTTCATGGATGGAAGATATATGAGCCTATATTCTGAGAAAATTAACGGCAAGTGATTTGGAGTCTTGTAGCTCCAGGTATAAATGATTTAGTGACCATTGCTCAGGAAAACAGCTCGTAGCGAATATGTGATTTTGTTGTAAACATGGATAAAAACTTATTTTAGTTGCTCATAAGCTATTGATTGATCCCATACTTGAATTCTAAATTGTGATATTGTAAAATGATACATGAGTGTTAGATGGATCTTTGATATCAAAATTTGTGAAATTGTAAGTTTATGAGTATTGAATATGAAATGATAGTATGGCGTGAAATTGAATTATTCGTTGGAAAATGATTGATGTAGATTCGGCCAAGACCAAGTCTGTACATAATAATATATGTGATAAGGCCTAATGGCCGATGTGATGAATGTGAAAATGTATACATATGTGATAAGGCCTAATGGCCGACGTGATGAATGTGAAAATGTATATATATGTGATAAGGCCTAATGGCCGAGATGTGATGAATGTGAAAGTGTATACATATGTGATAAGGCCTAATGGCCGAAGTGATGAATGTGAAAGTGTATATATATGTGATAAGGCCTAATGGCCGACGTGATGAATGTGAAAGTGTATATATATGTGATAAGGCCTAATGGCCGACGTGATGAATGTGAAAGTGTATATATATGTGATAAGGCCTAATGGCCGACGTGATGAATGTGAAAGTGTATATATATGTGATAAGGCCTAATGGCCGACGTGATGAATGTGAATGTGACACCCCTAATGTGACCCTAGTCGGAGAGTGGTTTCGGGACCACGAAACCGAGTCACAAGAATAATTAAGTGTTATATTCCGTGCTTATTGTATGTGGAATTGGTATGCGTAAATATTTCGTGTCTCGATTTTTATTAATTAGGTGCAAATTTATAAGAAAGGACCCATGTGCTAGGAATTGAAAATGTGATAGGTGTATTTTAAGTGGCCTAATAATGCATGAAGTGAAATAAATGGAGTTGCATGTCAATTATCCCATTCCCTAAGGTGGATGGCAATCCACCCGGGGAGTACGAAGATGTACAATGATTTGAAACGTCGGTTTTGGTGGCATGGTATGAAGCGAGACATCTCCGACTTTGTTTGAGATGTTTAATATGTCAACAAGTGAAAGCGGAACATCGGTGCCTTGAGATTACTTGACCAATCACGATACCCGAGTGGAAATGGGATCGAGTCACAATGGACTTTGTATCCGGACCGCCATTGTCGCAAGTAAGAAGGATGCGGTTTGGGTCGTGGTAGATCGATTGACTAAGTCGGCCCACTTTGTCCCCGACGCACGGATTTTCAATGGACAAATTAGCGGAATTGTACGTTTCTCGGATTGTGAGATTACACGGGTGCCTATTTCCATCGTGTCGGATAGAGATCCGAGATTTACCTCGCGATTTTGGAAAAAGTTGCAAGAAGCTTTGGGTACCAAGTTGCATTTCAGACCGCCTTTCACCCCCAAACCGATGGTCAATCCGAGCGGATAATTCGAGATACTTGAGGATATGTTAAGATGTTGCGTCCTCGAGTTTAGTGGTTCATGGGAGCGGTATTTGCCGTTGATTGAATTCGCTTACAACAAACTTTCAATCAAGTATTAAGATGGCACCCTACGAGGCTTTGTACGGTGTAAATGCCGTACACCATTGTTTTGGGTGAGCTTGGTGAAAGCAAGATTTTCGGGTGGATTTGATTAGGGATGCTGAGCAGAAAGTGAAAGTAATCCGTGAAAGTCGAAGATAGCCTTCGATCGTCGAGAAGTCGACGCGGATATGAAGCGTAAGGATATCGAGTATCGTGGGTGATAAAGTGTTTCTCAAGGTATCGCCTTGGAAAAAGATACTCGAGTTCTACCGTAAGGGCAAGTTGAGCCCGAGGTTCATTGGGCCATATGAGATATCGAGCGAGTCGGTCCGGTGGCATATCGTTTGATTTTGCCCCCGAACTCAAAAGGTTCACGATGTCTTCCACGTTTCGATGCTTCGACGCTATAGATCCGATCCATCGCACGTGATTAGTCCATCAGAAATTGAAATTCAAGCTAATATGAGTTATGAGGAAGAACCGATTCGTATCCTATCACGAGAAGTGAAAGAGTTGCGAAACAAGCGGGTTCCGCTAGTGAAAGTGTTATGGCTCAAGCACGGGATAGAAGAAGCTACTTGGGAGACCGAGAAATCTATGAGAGAGCGATATCCGAACCTATTTACCGGTAAGCTTTTCGGGGACGAAAATCTCTTAAGTGGGGGAGAGTTGTGACACCCCTAATGTGACCCTAGTCGGAGAGTGGTTTCGGGACCACGAAACCGAGTCACAAGAATAATTAAGTGTTATATTCCGTGCTTATTGTATGTGGAATTGGTATGCGTAAATATTTCGTGTCTCGATTTTTATTAATTAGGTGCAAATTTATAAGAAAGGACCCATGTGCTAGGACTTGAAAATGTGATAGGTGTATTTTAAGTGGCCTAATAATGCATGAAGTGAAATAAATGGAGTTGCATGTCAATTATCCCATTCCCTAAGGTGGATGGCCAGCCATGACAAATTATGGGCAAGGGGAAACATGTTCCCAACATGTTTTACTAATGGATGATGTTAGAAATGATAAAATAAGAGTATGAAAAAAAAAAAAAGTGTTCATTCTTCTCCATAGGCTTGGCGAATGTCCTAAGGAAAGAAAAGAAAATTTGTTCATCCTTTCTCATCTTCTTGGCCAAAAATACTAAGGGAAAAGGGGGAGGATTTTTGCTTCATGCTTGGGTTGGAAGAGACCTAGAGGGAGATTTGGC
Organism: Gossypium arboreum; assembly: GCF_025698485.1. Lineage (NCBI taxonomy): Eukaryota > Viridiplantae > Streptophyta > Magnoliopsida > Malvales > Malvaceae > Gossypium > Gossypium arboreum. Next base: position 98,135,716 of record NC_069071.1, on the reverse strand, counting down.
TAAGTTTACATCAAGATTAAGGTATGTATGAGGTTGTGTTGGGAGTTTCATGCATGGTTTGGTTACTAATTTGATGTGCATGTTAGCCATGGCTCAAATCCTTGTTATGCCATGGAAATGGTATTTGGCCAAAGTTGTTATGGTGATAAAGCCATTGCATGCTAAGTGTGAAGCTTGATGATGATGCATGCAATGATGGATTGTCTACCCTTGAGTAAGATTTTGAGTTTTCTTTTTTGTGTTTAACCATGATTGAAGTTGAATGGAGCATGATTTTCATATTCGCCATGATGCATTCATGAACATGGTTCATGCTTCTTGCATGTTAGTTAAAATTTGTATTTTTGGATGGCTATGGACATCTTGAAATTGACCATGCTCATATTGTATATATATGTTTGCACATGATGTTTTGGCTATGAAGTAAGTGATGAATATATTGGTTTAAAGTAGAAGATGTGGAAGAATGCTTGTGAAATTGCAAGCACAATTCGCCTAGCACACATATAAGTGCTTGATGCTATATTATAAGTTTTGGGCCACAATGTGCAAAGCAAGAACTAGTAAAATGCATGCTGTTTTTGTGAGGTATTAAGTGCAAAATTGACCTCAACATGTACATGAATATTAGGCCTTGGGTAGCCTATTGAAGGCCTTAGCTTTTCCTTGATGCTCAAATAAATTGTATTGAATTGCTTGATGTAGTATAAAATGTGCATGACCATTGTGTATTCAAGCTAAAGAGTGGCCATATGACCATTTAAAACTCCTTGTCATATTCGCCATAAGCAAGCACAATGAGGTTTTAATAAATTGAATTTGTTTGAATTAGCTCAAGAGCTAAGAGGGCCACAATTGGACAAGGGAAGGAAAAGGTGATCGAATAGCCGAAAAAGCCGTTCGACAACATCCGAGGTAAGTCCTCAAGAAGTGACCTTACTTGAATTATGTGAGATGAAGTATGGATGTGTATGATTATTGATTTATGTGTGTATGAGAAATTGAATGATACCGGGCTAAGTCCCGGCGAATATGCTTGTGAATATATGTGCGTTTGAGCTTTAGTAACGAAAATGAAATATGTATGTCCAATGATTATTGATGTATGTGTACATGAGAAATTGAATGATATCCGGCTAAGCTCAAGACAATTATGCTGAAATTATATCCGGTTAAGACCAAGGCAATTGTGCTAGTGGCTATATCCGGGCTAAGACCAAGGCATTCGATGCGAGTTATTCTATCCGGGCTAGGACCAAGGCATTTGTGCACGTGATTATATCCGGTTATATTCGAAGAATCTTGGGCTGGAGGTGAGTGTTGGTTGCTGTAATGAATTCAATTAGTACACTCGAAAAGCCCAAAGGATAAGGTACGTTATATGTGCATTGGAAAGTCGACATGTTTGAGCAACATTCGCTCAATCGACTAATGAATTTCAGTTATTGAATTGATTGATACTTTGTGAAATTATATAATGATGAAGTGTGGAGTAAGAATGTGTATTAATGAAATGATGCATTTGGCTATGTGAATGTATTGCTGTAATTAGAGTTGATTATATTCCTTGAGACTTACTAAGCATAAAAATGCTTACCTGTTGCTTTGGCTCTCGTTTTCTAGATTTCGTCAAGCAATCGGATTTGGGATCGTTGAAGTCGAAGTCATCCACACTATCAAGCCTCCATTTTGGTATAAATTTTGGTTGAACTTGAAATGGCATGTATAGGACTACCCCTTGTTGGTTAAATATGTTGTGATGTATATATATACGGCCATGCGAAAATGGCTCAAAAAAGAAGCATGAACTTAGACTAATTGTGGTTTGTATGTATATATTTTGTGTCATGATGTGGCTATGGCTTGGAAATGGGAATGTTGGTCATATGATCAGCCATTGGCATGGTTAAAATGATCATATATGAACCTATGTATGGCAAGACTAGTTGGTTCATGGAGACTACCAAATAGGTAAGACCTACCTTAAAACAGATGCTGCCAGCTGCAGTGACGTGAATGTGAAAAATCACCAAAATTCGTAGGAATGGAATTAAATAGTGAATAAGCTATGTAAATTAACCTTGATGAGTCTATTTTCATATGGAAGAAACGAAATGGTCATAGGAGTTACATGTTAAGAGATATTAAAGCTATTGTGAGACAGGGCCAGAACGGTTTCTGGGTTCCCTGTCGCAAATTTAAAAATTTACTATAAATTATCTAAAAATAATTAGGAGACATACCTTATATGTACAGATTCCATTTTGAGTCTAGTTTCATTAGAAACAAACGACACCAGCATTAAATCCCTGTACAGAGAGATATTCAAGTTATACCGCGTGAAGGTCAGAGCAGTCGATCCCTGTAACATGGATGAATTTAACTAATAAACTGTACTAATTGGCCCAACCAAAAATTCTAGAAATAAATCCATGGATGTATATATGAGTCTAAATTCAGGGAAAATTTACGAAACCAGTTTCCGAGTTTTGAAACTCGAGATATGATTTTTAAGGCGACAGTGACGCAGTTTTCCAGCCTGACTGAAAATGTCAAATGGATGGGCAAAACAAGTGAACTTGGCTTGTTAACCCCTCGTGTCCGACACCGGCGATGGTCTCGGGTTCGGGTGTTACAATTTTATTGGTATCGAGCCACGGTTTAGTCGATTCTAGGACTACCGTGATGTGTTGGGGTCTAGCCATACATGCCATTAAATGATGAATCGATAGTGTGGTGATTTCGACAATTTGACTTTGTGTTTGTTTATAGCAATGGATCCCGATCCCAACCGAAGCGATAGTGACGATGTGGAGAGTGTGGCGCTGCTCCGCGCAAGGGGACAGCGGCGGACTCTCAACCTATGGCCAGCAATCCTAATGACGAGGCTAGGCAAGCCTTTTATAGTGTGATGAACGAATGGTTTAATCAATACATTCGGACCAACACTACTGTTCCACAACCTCCATTCCCGACAAATGCAACCCAAGACCTACAATACCTCCGGTGACTGACCAAATAAGGTCAAGTAAGCCCCCAATCGATAGGATTCAAAACATGGGGCCACTGAATTTAAGGCTACGGATGATGATGATGCCGAGCGAGCTGAATTTTGGTTAGATAACACTATCAAGGTGCTTGATGAACTATCCTGTACACCGATGAGTGCTTAAAGTGTACCATCTCCTTGCTACGCGAGTCCGCCTACTATTGGTGGAGTACTCGACTTGTGGTGCCTAGAGAGCAAGTGACTTGGGAATTCTTTCAAACCGAGTTCAAAAAAGTATATCATCGAGATTCATCGACCAAAAGCGGAGGGAATTTCTTGATCTTAAGCAAGGTTCTATGTCGCCATTCGAGACTCTGAACGAAAGTTTGTGAGGCTTAGCCAGTCGCGAGAATGCATTTCGTCCGAAGCTATTATGTAAACGCTCGAGGATGGGCTGAATGATGATATAAGGATGTTTGTTGGCATTCTCGAGATACGAGAGTTCGTAGTACTTGTTGAGCGAGCTTGTAAGGTCGAAGAGCTTAGAAAGGAGAAACAAAAAGCGATATGGGAACCGGAGAATTCGAAGAGGTCCTCGGAAAGTCTCTTCAACAAGCATCAAGAGATTTCGAGATGATGCGAGCCGGTCTAGAGACGTTTGGGCTTTTCTAGACGAGGACGCGATCGACCCCCTGTGACCACACGAGTCACCTCGATCGTCGGTGGTGGAAATGATCGCCGAGAGAGGGCGGAGTGTCCACATTGTGGAAAATGGCATTCGGGAGCTGTTGGTTTCGTGATCGCTCGCTATAAGTGTGGATCGGCCGACCACTTTATGAAGGATTGCCCGAGGATGCATGAGCAGAATGTAAGTCGAGTGCAAACCCGGGTGCTACCACTACTCGAGGTAGGCCACCTAGAAATATGGGCAATGTCGATTGGCGGTCGAGAGGAGCTAGAGATGCTACCATCGATCCGAGGCTCGTGCTCTGCTAGGACTTATGCCACGCCGCACGCCGAGGATGCTGCCTCTCCGGATGTTATTACCGGTACTTTCACTCTTTTCAATACAAATGTGATTGCTTTGATTGACCCCGGTTCTACTCATTCATATATATGTGAAACCTTAGCATCCAAGAAGACTTTGCCCATTGAGTCTCTTGAGTTTGTAATTCGGTGTCAAACCCTTGGGTCATTACGTGCTTGTCAACAAAGTGTGCAAGAAAAGTCCCCTAGTGTTCCGAGGTTCTTGTTTTCCGCGGACTTGATGCTTTTGCCGTTCGATGAGTTCGATGTTATTCTTGGTTTGGATTGGTTGACCATGCACGATGCGGTTTTAAATTGCAAGAGCAAGACTATCGATTTGAGGTGCGCGAACAATGAAATAATTCGGGTTGAGTCTACGGACTTAAAGGGTTGCCACCGTAATATCGGCGATGTTGGCCCGTAAATATGTAAGAAAAGGGTGCGGCGTACCTTGCGTCGTGCTTTCGATGACAAGGAATCGAAAAGAAACCCGAATCTGTGCCCGTGGTTTGTGAATACTGGATGTTTTCCCAGAAGAATTGCCGGGTTTACCACTGTTCGGAAATAGAATTTGGCATCGAATTGGTACCGGTACCACTCAATTCGATAGCTCCGTATCGTATGGCACCAACGGAATTAAAGGAGTTGAAAGCTCGGTTGCAAGAATTGGTGGATAGAGGTTTTGCTCGCCCGAGTTTTTCGCCTTGGGTGCGCCGGTGTTGTTCGTGAAGAAGAAGGATGGAACCATGCGATTGTGCATCGACTATCGTCGACAATAAAGCGACGATAAAGAACAAATATCCGTTGCCACGTATTGATGACTTGTTCGATCAACTGAAGGAGCCTCGGTGTTCTCAAAAATAGATTTGAGATCGGGCTACTATCAATTGCGAATCCGAGATTCGGACGTGCCCAAGACCGCCTTCGAGCGAGATATGGTCACTATGAGTTCCTAGTGATGCCGTTTGGGCTCACTAATGCCCTCGCGGTATTTATGGATTTAATGAATCGGATCTTTAGACCATATTTGGATCGATTCGTAGTCGTGTTCATTGATGACATCTTGGTCTATTCAAGAAATGAGACCGAACATCTTTGAACACCTGCGGTTAGTCTTTGCAAATTTTACGGGATAAGCAATTATATGCTAAGTTCAGCAAGTGTGAGTTCGGTTAAGAGAGGTTAGCTTCTTGGGTCATGTGGTATCTGATCGGTATTCGAGTCGAATTCAATAAAATTTCAGCCATACTTAATTGGAAGCCTCAGAAATATTCTTGAGGTTCGGAGCTTTTGGGGCTTAGGTTATTACCGATGATTTGTAAAGGCTTCTCAACGATAGCCACGCCGATGACGGCTACTCCAAAAGGACGTTAAGTTCGAATGGACGGAGAAATGCCAAAAAGTTTCGATCAATGAAAACTTATTTGATGAAGCCCCAATTCTAGTGCAACCCGAGTCCCAAGCAAGGAGTTTGTCATCTATAGCGACGCCTCTCTACTTGGGTTAGGTGCGTATTAATGCAAGAAGGTCGAGTTGTGGCCCTGCGTCGAGGCAATTAAAGCCACATGAGAAAAATTATCCGACTCATGATCTCGAATTGGCCACCATCGTATTCGCCTTTAAAGATTTGGCGACATTACTTATTTGGTGAAAGGTGCCATGTATACTCGGATCACAAAAGTCTCAAATATTTGATGACCCAAAGAGACTTAAATCTGCGACAAAGACGTTGGCTTGAGCTGTTAAAGGATTATGAGTGATCATTGACTATCACCGGAAAGGCGAATGTGGTTGCGGATGCCTTGAGTCGTAAATCGTTATTCACTTTACTGAGCGATGAATGTGCACTTGTCCGTCCGATCCGACGTGTGTTAGTGGCTGAATTGAAAGCCAAACCATTATTGACACACCAAATTCGAGAAGCTCGTAAAGTCGATGACGTGTTGGTTGCAAAACGGGCTGCGTGTGTTCGAACAAGGACTCGGAGTTTCAAATCGACGATGACGATTGTTTGAGGTTCAAAAGTCGTCTGTGTCCCAAAGAATTGAACTCATTTCGATAATTCGAATGAAGCCCATTGTAGCCGAATGGCAATCCACCCGGGAGTACGAAGATGTACAATGATTTGAAACGCGTCGGTTTTGGTGGCATGGTATGAAGCGAGACATCTCCGACTTTGTTTCGAGATGTTTAATATGTCAACAAGTGAAAGCGGAACATCGGTGCCTTCGAGATTACTTCACCAATCACGATACCCGAGTGGAAATGGGATCGAGTCACAATGGACTTTGTATCCGGACCGCCATTGTCGCAAGTAAGAAGGATGCGGTTTGGGTCGTGGTAGATCGATTGACTAAGTCGGCCCACTTTGTCCCCGACGCACGGATTTTTCAATGGACAAATTAGCGGAATTGTACGTTTCTCGATTGTGAGATTACACGGGTGCCTATTTCCATCGTGTCGGATAGAGATCCGAGATTTACCTCGCGATTTTGGAAAAAGTTGCAAGAAGCTTTGGGTACCAAGTTACATTTCAAGACCGCCTTTCACCCCCAAACCGATGGTCAATCCGAGCGGATAATTCGGATACTTGAGGATATGTTAAGATGTTGCGTCCTCGAGTTTAGTGGTTCATGGGAACGGTATTTGCCGTTGATTGAATTAAACACAACAACGACTTTCAATCAAGTATTAAGATGGCACCTACGAGGCTTTGTACGGGCGTAAATGCCGTACACCATTGTTTTGACCGAGCTTGGTGAAAGCAAGATTTTCGGGTGGATTTGATTAGGGATCTTTGAAGAAAGTGAAAGTAATCCGTGAAAGTCTGAAGATAGCCTTCGATCGTCGAAGTAAATGCGCGGATATGAAGCGTAAGGATATCGAGTATCGTGGGTGATAAAGTGTTTCTCAAGGTATCGCCTTGGAAAAGATACTCGTGTTTGGCCGTAAGGGCAAGTTGAGCCCGAGGTTCATTGGGCCATATGAGATATCGAGCGAGTCGGTCCGGTGGCATATCGTTTGATTTTGCCCCGAACTCAAAAGGTTCACGATGTCTTCCACGCTTCGATGCTTGACGCTATAGATCCGATCCATCGCACGTGATTAGTCCATCGAAATTGAAATTCAAGCTAATATGAGTTATGAGGAAGAACCGATTCGTATCCTATCACGAGAAGTGAAAGAGTTATGAAACAAGCGGGTTCCGCTAGTGAAAGTGTTATGGCTCAAGCACGGGATAGAAGAAGCTACTTGGGAGACCGAGAAATCTATGAGAGAGCGATATCCGAACCTATTTACCGGTAAGCTTTTAGGGACGAAAATCTCTTAAGTGGGGAGAGTTGTGACACCCTAATGTGACCCTAGTCGGAGAGTGGTTTCGGGACCACTAAACCGAGTCACAAGAATAATTAAGTGTTATATTCCGTGCTTATTGTATGTGGAATTGGTATGCGTAAATATTTCGTGTCTCGATTTTTATTAATTAGGTGCAAATTTATAAGAAAGGACCCATGTGCTAGGACTTGAAAATGTGATAGGTGTATTTTAAGTGGCCTAATAATGCATGAAGTGAAATAAATGGAGTTGCATGTCAATTATCCCATTCCCTAAGGTGGATGGCCGGCCATGACAAATTATGGGCAAGGGAAACATGTTCCCAACATGTTTTACTAATGGATGATGTTAGAAATGATAAAATAAGAGTATGAAAAAAAAAAGTGTTCATTCTTCTCCATAGGCTTGGCCGAATGTCCTAAGGAAAGAAAAGAAAATTTGTTCATCCTTTCTCATCTTCTTGGCCAAAATACTAAGGGAAAAGGGGAGGATTTTTGCTTCATACTTGGGTTGGAAGAGACCTAGAGGAGATTTGGCTAAGTTTACATCAAGATTAAGGTATGTATGAGGTTGTGTTGGGAGTTTCATGCATGGTTTGGTTACTAATTTGATGTGCATGTTAGCCATGGCTCAAATCCTTGTTATGCCATGGAAATGGTATTTGGCCAAAGTTGTTATGGTGATAAAGCCATTGCATGCTAAGTGTGAAGCTTGATGATGATGCATGCAATGATGGATTGTCTACCCTTGAGTAAGATTTTGAGTTTTCTTTTTTGTGTTTAACCATGATTGAAGTTGAATGGAGCATGATTTTCATATTCGCCATGATGCATTCATGAACATGGTTCATGCTTCTTGCATGTTAGTTAAAATTTGTATTTTGGATGGCTATGGACATCTTGAAATTCGCCATGCTCATATTGTATATATATGTTTGCACATGATGTTTTGGCTATGAAGTAAGTGATGAATATATTGGTTTAAAGTAGAAGATGTGGAAGAATGCTTGTGAAATTGCAAGCACAATTGCCTAGCACACATATAAGTGCTTGATGCTATATTATAAGTTTTGGGCCACAATGTGCAAAGCAAGAACTAGTAAAATGCATGCTGTTTTTGTGAGGTATTAAGTGCAAAATTGACCTCAACATGTACATGAATATTCGGCCTTGGGTAGCCTATTGAAGGCCTTAGCTTTTCCTTGATGCTCAAATAAATTGTATTGAATTGCTTGATGTAGTATAAAATGTGCATGACCATTGTGTATTCAAGCTAAAGAGTGGCCATATGACCATTTAAAACTCCTTGTCATATTCGCCATAAGCAAGCACAATGAGGTTTTAATAAATTGAATTTGTTTGAATTAGCTCAAGAGCTAAGAGGGCCACAATTGGACAAGGGAAGGAAAAGGTGATCGAATAGCCGAAAAAGCCGTTCGACAACATCCGAGGTAAGTCCTCAAGAAGTGACCTTACTTGAATTATGTGAGATGAAGTATGGATGTGTATGATTATTGATTTATGTGTGTATGAGAAATTGAATGATACAGGGCTAAGTCCCGAAGGCGAATATGCTTGTGAATATATGTGCGTTTGAGCTTTAGTAACGAAAATGAAATATGTATGTCCAATGATTATTGATGTATGTGTACATGAGAAATTGAATGATATCCGGGCTAAGCCTCAAGACAATTATGCTGGAAATTATATCCGGTTAAGACCAAGGCAATTGTGCTAGTGGCTATATCCGGCTAAGACCAAGGCATTCGTATGAAGTTATTCTATCCGGGCTAGGACCAAGGCATTTGTGCACGTGATTATATCCGGTTATATTCAAGAATCTTGGGCTGGAGGTGAGTGTTGGTTGCTGTAATGAATTTAATTAGTACACTCGAAAAGCCCAAAGGATAAGGTACGTTATATGTGCATTGAAAGTCGACATGTTTGAGCAACATTCGCTCAACCGACTAATGAATTTCAGTTATTGAATTGATTGATACTTTGTGAAATTATATAATGATGAAGTGTGGAGTAAGAATGTGTATTAATGAAATGATGCATTTGGCTATGTGAATGTATTGCTGTAATTAGAGTTGATTATATTCCTTGAGACTTACTAAGCATAAAAATGCTTACCCTGTTGCTTTGGCTCTCAGTTTTCTAGATTTCGCTCAAGCAATCGGATTTGGGATCGTTGAAGTCGAAGTCATCCACACTATCAAGCCTCCATTTTGGTATAAATTTTGGTTGAACTTGAAATGGCATGTATAGGACTACCCTTGTTGGTTAAATATGTTGTGATGTATATATGTACGGCCATGCGAAAATGGCTCAAAAAAAAGAAGCATGAACTTAGACTAATTGTGGTTTGTATGTATATATTTTGTGTCATGATGTGGCTATGGCTTGAAATGGGAATGTTGGTCATATGATCAGCCATTGGCATGGTTAAAATGATCATATATGAACCTATGTATGGCAAGACTAGTTGGTTCATGGAGACTACCAAATAGGTAAGACCTACCTTAAAAACAGATGCTGCCAGCTGCAGTGACGTGAATGTGAAAAATCACCAAAATTCGTAGGAATGGAATTAAATAGTGAATAAGCTATGTAAATGAACCTTGATGAGTATATTTTCATATGGAAGAAACGAAATGGTCATAGGAGTTACATGTTAAGAGATATTAAAGCTATTGTGAGACAGGGCCAGAACGGTTTCTGGGTTCCCTTTCGCAACTTTAAAAATTTACTATAAATTATCTAAAAATAATTAGGAGACATACCTTATATGTACAGATTCCATTTTGAGTCTAGTTTCATTAGAAATAAACGGCACCAGCATTAAATCCCTGTACAGAGAGATATTCAAGTTATACCGCGCGAAGGTCAGAGCAGTCGATCCCTGTAACATGGGTGACTTTAACTAATAAACTGTACCAATTGGCCCAACCAAAAATTCTAGAAATAAATCCATGGATGGATATATGAGTCTAAATTCAGGGAAAATTTACGAAACCAGTTTCCGAGTTTTTAAACTCGAGATATGATTTTTAAGGCGACAGTGACGCAGTTTTCCAGCCTGACTGAAAATGTCAAATGGATGGGCAAAACAAGTGAACTTGGCTTGTTAACCCCTCGTGTCCGACACCGGCGATGGTCTCGGGTTCAGGGTGTTACAGTGAAAGTGTATATATATGTGATAAGGCCTAATGGCCGACGTGATGAATGTGAAAATGTATATATATGTGATAAGGCCTAATGGCTAATGTGAATGTTGTAACATGTGATTAAGTGTACATGAAACTTGGAAATATGTTCCGGGTGAGACCCGATGACTACGTGTGGAGATTATGTCCGGGTACGACCCGATGACTACGTGTGGAGATTATGTCCGGGTACGACCCGATGACTACGTGTGGAGATTATGTCCGGGTAAGACTTCGTAATAAGAATTGCTTATAAATATACGTAATGCGAAGGGTTAAACAGGTATGTACTCCAAGTTTATATATGATGCATACGAGAGCAATCTATGGGACTATTCCTATGATTATGTGACATCGGATTAGTGTGAGAGGTCATGTGAAATCATACGATATATCTATGTCACATGAGCTCACTTTTATGTGAGAGTTTATTTGCCTATTGTATATGATAAGATGTGCATATTCGGTAAAGGGATGGTATGCCCGAAGGAAGAGTGAAATAAAAATACGAACAACTATGTTATAATTCGATTGTTATCTGTTGACACTGCTTAAAACTTACTAAGCATTGTAATGCTTACTCCGTTTACTCTGTTTCCTCGCCTTATAGGTCTCATTGAAGCTACTGTGCTCGGGGATCGTCAACAACTAGTCACACTATCACTATCCCTTTGTTTGGTACTGCTATGTTTTGGAATATCTTATGGCATGTATAGAATAGACTAGTAGTGAGAGGATATTTTGGTTAATGTATAGGACTACTCTTTCATTTGTTGGTCATAGACCCTTTGATTTTGTATAAATTTGGATAGCCATGCGAAAATGGCTTGTATACACTTTGGCATGGTATCATAATCATTTTGTATGTTGTCCATTAAGAGATGTGGAAATGTTTGGAATCGATTAGCGCTTGGAATGGTTAATCGTGATCATCTTTTGTGCCATGTATGCTAAAAGGGCTAGTTGAATCAAGGAAATTATGAAGTAGGTAAAATCTACCTTAAGGACAGAGGTTGACAGCTGCAGTGATGTGGATGTGAAAAATAACTAAAAATTGTAGGAATGGAATTAAATAGTGAATAAATTATGCAAATGAACCTTGATGAATCTACTTTCATATGGAATAAACGAAACGGTCATATGAGTTGTATGTTAAGAGATATTTAGGTTTTCGTGAAACAGGGCCAGACGGTTTCTGGATTCCCTGTTCTGACTTTGGAAATTCATTGTAAATTAACCAGAGACATTTAGAAGTCATGCCATATATGTATAGATTCCTTTTTGAGTCTAGTTTCTATAGAAACAAACGACATCAGTATTGAATCCCTGTACAGGGAGATATCCAATTCGTAATGCATGAAGGTCAGTGTAGTCGAACCCTGGAACAGGGGAGACTTTAACTAATAAACTGTACTAATTGGCCCAACCAAAAATTCTAGAAAAAAATTTGTAGATGCATATATGAGTCTAGTTTCAGGGAAAAATTACGAAACTGGTTTTCGAGTTTTGGAACTCAAGATATGATTTTTTTAAAGTGACAGTGACGCATTTAGCCAACTGCCTGGAAAATTTTTAAAATGGACTGCAAAAGTGAATGGTTTAAGCCGTTAACCCCTCGTGTCCGACTCCGGCAGCGGACTCGGGTACGGGGTGTTACAGTGGGCCTTTGGAAGGCCCAAACTTAAGTTAAATCCGTGGTAGTCTTTGGAATTTTAATTTTATGAACAGGTGATGCAATTGGCGTTTAGGCTTTTAAGAGTAAAGGGGTAAAAGATGACACAAAAAGGAGTGTGGCATAGGCGCCACTTAGGGGACAAGGAAGTGACGCCATAGAGGAAGCAAGGGGTCCAAGGTTCAAGTCTTGGCTCTTGCAATATATTTTGGTTTTTCTTTTCAATAAATCTGGAAGCAAGTAGGTGTGCTTTAAAGTTTAATATGTTGGATTTATGACACAAATGAGTTGATGGCCTAGTGGTGGTGGCGTGAGTTGGCATGTGAGAGGACTTTGGTTCGAATCCCTTGGCACGTAAAGGTTGATTATTTTGCTATGTTGGGACGGCAAGAGTTGGTGTTGGTTTTAAACTCTGGTGATGGAGGGATCCCACATTGAGAAGCTAACATAAGAGTAGATGGAGAGCTGGCTTTAAATAGAGCAAACCATGAGGAGAGTAGGCATACCCTTCTTGGCTGATCTTTTTCGCTTTGTGACGTGCTCGTTTGGGTTGGGCGTCAGCTAAGAGTGTTTGGAGCGTGGATTAACTGCAGTCTCCTAACAGGTGTGTATTTCTCATTACTCTAGCAGTAAGACAGCTATTTCGGGCCGCGATGGGTTGAAATGGGCCATGTGGTCCCAATGGGTCCGTAGGCCCAAGTGGATAAGTTGTAGAATTACTAAAATACCCCTGTAGGGTAGGACTACCGATTTACCCCTGGAGGGTAAAATGACTATTTTGCCCCTCGTGCGTAAATGACTAACTTGTGTGATGTTTGGGTTAGTTGACGTGGATTTATGTTAGTTATCATTAATTCATAAGTCTAATGTGTTAGTAATCGATTGTAGGATTGTCGCGTGGGAGATATCATCATCAATCATCATCAACCATGTGTGTAAACGACACCCTCCCTTAGACTGAATCGGTAAAAGTCGAAATACCGAAACGTTGGTATTTTGCGAACTCGCGAACGTGCGAGCGCTCGTGAGACAGTTGTTAATGAATATGGTGCATTTGGATGATTAGAGTGCAGAGTGTGCATTTTCGTGCACAACGGTATTTTTGGGCTTAATGGGCCGAAAACGGGCCAATGGGCCAATGGGCCCACTTTGGTAAAAATACGAGGTAAGTACTTCTGATTACTTGGTAAACGTTAGAATGAGCATGAAACCTTAGCAATAGGTAATAATTACTGAAATACCCTTATGCATGCAAAATTACGATTTTACCCCTAGGGTTAATTTTTTTCTGAAAAGCATGATGTTCTATTTCTGTATACGTATGCCATGACATATTATTTCTGTTGCATGGGACATGGGTTTATATTGATGGAGGAAGCGTTCGGCGACCTCATTTGCAATCAGTGGCCTTGCCACATATATCGATACGGTGACTTCGCCACAATATCCGCGACCTCGTTACAATCGGTGGCTTCGCCACATATATATATTTGTTCGGTGGCCTAGCCACAATATTCAGATCTGGTGACTTCGTCACTATATCCGATGACCTTGCTGTAATTTACGTGGTGTGTGGTGTTGGGTGGGTCGAGTAGTCTCCCACATGATGTAAGGTCACATTACTGGGGTGTTATGGATGGCTCGGGTTGGGATTTCGCATTCATGATATATTTGTTTCAGATCTGCTATTGGCCTATGGGTTTCATTTCGATTTCAGTCTTGGGCCAAGGCCTAGATAAGTCGACTCGAGGTTTGATCTGTTTTGGGCTATGGTTGGGTTATGTTACACACTGAGTTTACCAAACTCACCCTTTATTTTCATCTCTGCAGGAAATCCCCAACCATAGTGGGCTTGGAGCTGTGAGGGATTCGGAGTGGCCATATCATCTGCAGAGTTGGTTTTTCTAAGTTAGTTTATTTTTATTATTTTTATATTCTGATTTAATTTTGGGTTTTAAATTGTAATAAGGCCGACCACTGAGTTTATTTCTTTTTTCCGCTATGGTTTTATTTTCTGATTATATTTATACTATGACGAAACTGCTAGTGTTAGGCTGCGCGAGTTTTCAAAATTAATGAACGTTTTCAAGACTCAACAAGCACAACAAATGGATAGCCTAAAGATTGATAAACCGGCTTTTCATTCAACCGTTTTTTTTACAAAGACCACCCTAATCACTTAAACCAGTGAATGCATACTAAGTCGTAAGTCCATGTGACACGTCAGATCAGGCCATAACGTCTGAGCCGGGTTTGGGGTACAACATTTAGTGGTATCGGAGCCAAGTTGTAACAACTCGGCTATGGAACGGGTCTAAAAACAGGAGTTTGTAAAGAAACACTGAATAAAAGTTTTCAAAAATCATTTTTTGGAACTTGATTATAAATTGTTTTCGAGAATGTTTCCAATATTTTCTCTTTACAAATAGATGATTTTAAAGATTAAAATCGGTTTTCTAAAATTAGGTTTTTTAGAAGGTGGCACACCGAATCTCCGGCCAAGTCTGTAAGTTTTCTGAGCCTTTCTGATTGTTTCTGAAATATCTGTGATATGCTTGTACAAAACCTTATCATGGTACTTTAGTTAGGGTAACACTGGAACTATAGAAACTCTGATAAGTAGACTGAGACTGTAGCTAGGCTACCGTAAAAGGAAACAAACTCAAACTCTGAATTATTGTTATTCATAAGACATCTGTAATAAACACTGAAATATTAAACTGATTCATAAAATTCTTAATAAGATAATACGAAATGAGTACACGAGCAGCTCGTGGAAGAGGCCGTGGACGTGGCCGAGGTAATGCTCAAGCTGAATCTTCGTCTTCAGGACATGTGCCAATAGCAGATGCACCGATACCACTGACAACAGAGGTAGAGTCTCATGATCGAGGTGCCGGGGACGATGCTCTGTCCCAGGCAATGCTCCCAGTTTGGGAAAGGGTTGCTGGGGCAAGTACGGGAAACAAAATTTGGGGGTCTATTTCTGAGCGGCTCCGGGCCAATGGAGCAGAGATATTTAGGGGCGTATCTGGTGTAGCTCCGAATGTGGCTGAGTATTGGTTAGAAGCCACAGAGGAGATTATGGATGATTTGGACTGCTCTGTGGAGTAGATGCTGAAGGGAGCCATATCGTGACTCAGTGATGAGGCTTATCAGTGGTGGCTCATGGTGAGAGATGGAACTCTTGCTGAAAGTGTGACTTGGGAGCTGTTTAAGACAGCCTTCAAAGGAAAGTATGTTGGGGCTGGTTACGAGGACGCTCACCGGAAAGAATTTCTGAACCTAGTCCAAGGGAGCAAGTTAGTGGCTGAGTATGAGTCTGAGTTTTTGAGACTGAGCTGGTATGCTTCTAGGATTGTCGCTATAGAGTATGAGTGTAGCGTACGCTTTGAGGATGGTCTGAGAGATGAACTTAGGGTGCTGATTGCTCCGCAGAGGGAGCGTAACTTCACTGCTTTAGTGGAGAAAGTTAATATAGCTGAGGAAGTGAAGCATACAGAAAGACAGAATTGTGAGAAAGATTGGAACCGTTTTAGGAGAGATTCAGGACTTTCAGGTGGTACGGATAGGAATGTTAAGAGAGCAAGGGTAATGGAGCCAATTCGAGCAGTACTGATGAATGCTGTTAGACCGCAGGGTTGTAGGAATTATGGGAAGATGCATATGGGCGAGTGTCGGAAACGTTCTGTGCTTGTTTCTGATGCGGATCTATGGAGCATAGGGTTAAGGATTGTCCCCAGGAACCAGATCAGGTTCAAGTTTTAAAGCTGAGGGTCGTTCAACCAGTAAGGGGTGGACCACAATTTCTGAGAGGACGTGGGCAAGGCAGAGGTGGTAATGGAAACGGTCGAGGAAGAGAAGCGCCTGGCAAGGGTGCTGGATTTGCTGAGGCTCGTCAGCCGACGTTGGTGTATACAGCTCATCGCCGAGAGAAGGGTGATGCACCTGACGTCATAACTGGTACGTTTCTGATTTCCAGTATGCCATACACTACGTTGATAGATGTTGGATCTACCCATTCATTTGTTACATGTGCTATATCTGGGTCGCTGGGTATGTGCTCTAAGGAGACCGTGAGTGGGGTATCTATACTAAGTCCTTTGGGTCACTCGGTTAGGGTAGATAAACTATATAGAGATGTGCCTATAGAAACTCAAGGAAAAGTTTTCTCTGGAGATCTGATGGAGCTACCTTTCGGAGAATTCGATCTCATTTTGGGAATGGATTGGCTTGTTAAGCATAGGGCTACTCTGGATTGTGCTGCTAAGTGAATAATGTTAAAGGCCACAAAGGATAAGGAGGTTTTGGTGATAGGCGAACGTAGGGATTATCTGTCTAATGTGGTGTCGGCATTGAGAGTTGAGAAGTGGATTCGAAAGGGATGTGAGGCTTATTTGGCATTTGTAAGCCAATCGGAAACTGAGGATCTGACAGTGGATAAAGTTAGAACCGTCAAGGATTTTCAAGATGTTTTTCCAGAGCAGCTTCCAGGTTTTCCCCCGAACCGAAAGGTTGAGTTTGGAATCGACTTGTTGCCTGGAATGGCATCGGTGTCCATTGCACCTTATAGGATGGCACCGAAGGAGTTGGTGGAGCTGAAAGCCCAAATTCAAGAGTTATTGGATAGAGGCTTCATTAGACCAAGTGTGTCTCTGTGGGGAGCACCAGTGTTGTTCATAAAGAAGAAAGATGGGTCAATGCGGATGTGCATCGATTATCGGCAGTTGAACAAACTGACGATTAAGAACAAGTACCCACTGCCGAGAATCGATGATTTATTCGACCAACTTAGAGGAGCTTCAGTATTTTGCAAGATTGACCTTCGATCTGGGTATCATCAGTTGAGGGTTAAGGAGGTGGATATTCATAAGACGACATTCAAAACTCGGTATGGTCACTATGAGTTCTTGGTTATGCCATTTGTGTTGACGAACGCACTTGCGACATTTATGGATCTGATGAATCGAGTGTTCTAGCCATACTTGGATCGATTTGTGGTCGTCTTTATCGATGATATTCTGGTTTATTCTGAAACTGAGGAGAAGCATGATGAGCATCTTCTTATTGTCTTTGCAAGTCTTTGAGGGAGAAGGAGCTTTATGCGAAATTCAGTAAGTGTGAGTTCTGGTTGAGAGAGGTAACTTTCTTGGAGCATGTTGTCTCTGCTAAAAGGATCAAGGTGGACCCTCGAAAGATTGAAACGATTCTAGAATGGAAGCCACTGAGGTCAGTGTCGAAAATTTGAAGTTTTCTGGGTTTAGCTGGGTACTATAGAAGGTTTGTGGAAGGATTTTCTGTGATGGCAGTGCCTTTGACAAAGCTTATAAGGAAGGGAGTACCATTTGTTTGGACTGAGAAACAACAGGAATCTTTTGAGAAGCTGAAGAAAGTTCTGACCGAGGCACCTGTACTGATTCAGCCTGAGTCTGGAAAAGATTTTACTGTATGCAGTGATGCATCACATGTAGGGTTGGGATGTTTGCTGATGCAAGAGGGTAAAGTGGTTGCTTATGCATCGTGACAGCTTAAACCACATGAAGTTAACTATCCTACTCATGATCTAGAGTTGGCAGTGGTAATCTTTGCACTTAAGATTTGGAGACATTACCTGTACGGAGAAAGGTGTATTATATACACAGATCATAAGAGTCTTAAGTACTTGCTGACTTAGAAGGAGCTGAACCTTAGGCAGCGGAGATGGATAGAGTTGCTTAAGGATTATGACTGCACGATTGAGTATCACCTAGGCAAAGCTAATGTGGTGGCTGATGCCCTAAGTCGTAGAACTGTATCTGATCTGAAAGCCATGTTTGCTCGTTTGAGTCTGTATGACGACGGTAGTCTGTTAGCAGAACTGCAAGTTAGGCCGACCTGGGTGGATGAGATTAAGGAAAAACAGTCGAGGGATGAGTCCCTGGTTTCTTGATTTCGGCAGGTTAAGAATGGGGATACTTCTGAGTTCGGAATGAACAATGAGAGAGTTCTGTGTTACCGAAGTAGAGTTTGTATTCCGAAGGATTCTGAGTTCGGAATGAACAGTGAGAGAGTTCTGTGTTACCAAAGTAGAGTTTGTATTCCGAAGGACTCTGACTTGAGGCAAGCAATTCTGAAAGAAGCTCATGGAGGTCTGTGTGCCATGCATCCTGGAGGGAGTAAAATGTATCGCGACTTAAAGGAGTTGTATTGGTGGCCTGGATTGAAGCGAGAGGTAACGGAAGTTGTGGGAAAATGTCTGACTTGTCAGCAAGTGAAAGTTGAACATCAATTACCTTCCGAACTTTTGCAGCTAATGAAAGTACCACTTTGGAAGTGAGAGAGGGTAACCATGGATTTTGTGACTGGGTTACCCTTGACACCGTCGAAGAAGGACTCGATTTGGGTAATTGTTGATAGGTTGACCAAATCTGCTCATTTCATACCTGTCCGCACTGATTATTCATTTCGGAAGTTAGCCAAATTGTATATGGCAGAAATAGTGCGACTTCACGGAGTGCCAGTGTCGATTATTTCTGATCGAGATCCTAGATTCACATCTCAGTTTTGGAAAAAGTTCCATGAGGCGTTGGGTACGCGGTTGAACTTTAGTACAGCCTTTCATCCTCAGACTGATGGTCAGTTGGAAAGGGTTATTCAGATTCTGGAAGACATGTTGAGGGGATGCGTTATCGACTTTCGAGGCAGTTGGGAGGATTACTTACCATGTGAAGTCTGCACCTTAAATGCGAAAATTAAATTCACAACACGGCCTAGCACATAGGTGTGTGACTTGGCCTTGTGACCTTTAATTAATGCTGACATCATAAATAGAGAGTTACAAGGGTTGAGGACACGGGTTGAGGATACGGGCATGTCCTAGCCACACGGGTGTGCGAAATCCACAAGGCCAACCCACACGGGCGTGTGACTCTCCCAACTTGGAAAATTTTTCCTAAGTGTTGTAAAATTTTTAGAAACACCCAGTTTAGTCCAAACCACTTCTAATGCATGATTTAGGCCTTGTAGGCTCGTATTAGGGACATTATGATTGAATATGAAAAATGTATGAAAAGTTATGATTGTTTAATTGTTAAGTCCGCTAATGCTTCGAAACCCTATTCCGGTGATGGATACGGGTTAGGGGTGTTATATTTATTTGTATCAGAGCTACGGTTTAGTCAGTTCTAAGACTACCTAGCGAGTATAAGAGTCTAGATATACATGCCATGAGTATATTATGATAGTGTGACGACTCCTAACAATTCAAATTGTGTTTTATATATAGTAGATGGATCCCGAATGAGTAGTTGTTGATGATGTAGAGAGTAACATACTGGCTCCAACTTAAGGAGCAGGGCCTTCCAATAGTAGACTCGAGACCATTAGTCCTGAAGGAGAGGCTAGAGAAGCCTTTCTGAAGATGATGAATGACTAGTATATGAATTTGTTCGGACAAACCGAGGTGTTCAACCTCCCCCACCCCCGCTTACTCCTCAGCCAACCCTTGTAGCTCCCCAAGTTGTTGAGATGGTGAGAAGGGAAAGACCTCCAGTTGACCGAATTAGAAAGCAAGGAGCCAAAGAGTTCTGAGCTAATATAGATGATGATCCAGAAAGAGTGAAATTTTGGCTCGAGAATACAATCTGGGTCTTTGATGAGCTGTCATGCACCTCGGAAGAGTGTATGAAGTGCATTGTATCACTTTTAAGAGACTTAGCCTATCAGTGGTGGAACACCCTCGTGTCGGTTGTGCCGAGGGAGTGTAACATCCCTTACTTGTATCCGACGTCAAAATAGGGTTTAAGGCATTACCAGACTTAAACATTTACAAACATGCAAAATCAAGTCACAAAATTTCATTCCAAATTAAAACCGATCAAACAAGATCATATTATCCTTATTATGGACCTATGAGGTCCAAAACTTATATTAAAAGTTATCTGGGACTAAACCGAAAGGTTAAGAAAATTTTAAGAAAATTTCTAGGTTTAAGCCTCACACGCCCATGTGGAGGCAATGTACACGCCCGTGTCTTTGCCCGTGTGTTTACTACTATGCATACTAACTTGGAAATTTTAGGTGCAGGGGACACACGGCCGGATGACATGCCCGTGAGGCTGACCCTGTGTCACACACGGCCTAAACACACGCCCGTGTGTTTACCTGTGTGGACCATTTGAAGGCTATTTTCCAAGCTATCGGTCACTCTTAGTCAATCATGCACCCTTATCTTTTAGTCATACCACACCAATTTCATGGTTTAAGATATTCTTTACTATTAATCCATTAAACAAAACACATCATTAACATATACACAATTTCACATGTGTGCAAGAATAAATTTCCTATACATGCCATGACCAAAATAATTAAACCATTTATACCCCAATTTCTTGAAGATAGTGTGATCCGAGCTCCGATGTCACCCGATCTTTTGAGCTAGCTTGACGTATCTAAAGAGGTGGGAAAAGAGAGGTGGGTAAGCTATAAAGCTTAGTAACTACACATCAATAAACTACATTTTTCATTAATTGATAATCTAAGCATAAATACTTATAACATCATCATACTTTTCATCATATCATGAATATAACTTACCTTTCACATTCATATACACATGCTCACCCAAATACATACCTTTTTATAATATCATCATATACCAAGTACTCATAGGGTTTTAGTACATATCTGTGCCCTTTTGCATACACATGGTTTACTTAAATTGCTTTCAGAATTCATAATACATTACCCATTTAACACTTGGAATATGATACGGATACATGGAAGAAATGCACCGAAGTGCTTGGATGTAGCCTTGGCTACCTGACAGGATATGCACCAAAGTGCCTCATATTACAAAGCTCAGACCACTTCAATAGCTAGTGCTGGGAATGCTCGACCCAACAGACCAGAATGTCCCTAGTGTGGGAGACATCACCCCGGTGACTGCTAAGGGGTAATAGGACTTGTTTTAAGCTCAGACTACTCGATCTATGTGAATGCTGAATGAAAGTTAATACAAAGAAAACGTGAGAGAGAGTAAAATAGTTTTGGACAGCAGTAGTTGTGTGAATTTGAAAAATCATAAAAATGGTGTAAATTGAATTAGAGGTTGAATAAGATATGAAATTAAATATTATTGAGTTTATTTTCACATAACAGAAACAGTGTAAGTAAAAGAATTTCACATTACAAGATATTTGAATTTTTGTGAGACAGGGTCAGAATGATTTTGAAATCCCCTATTCTGACTTTTGAAAATCATTAAAAATTTTATAAAAATAATTATTGATTAGAGTTTATATTTTTAAATTTATTATTGAGTCTGTTTTCAATAGAAATAATCAGGAACATCATCTGAATCCCATACAATGAGATAATTAATTTTTAGTGAAGGGTTGAAACTGTCAAACAGCAGAACAGGGGAGAATTTAAAGAATAAACTGTACTTATTGGATAGACAAAAAATTTTGAAAATTTTATGGTGAGTAGATATGTGAGTCTGGTTTCAGGAAAAATTAGCGGATCTTAATTTTGAGTTCTGTAACTTAAGATATAAATAATTTAGTGACTGTGACTCGAGTAGACAACTTGAGATGAACCATAGTAAATAGTGGAACTATGTGCAATTATGATTGTATTATCTTGAGAACATATTGTGAGATTTGGTAAAAACATGTTAATAAATTTCTTATTATTTACATACCAACTTACTAAGCTATATAGCTTACTCCGTTTATTTTCTGTGTTTATAATGTCCTCAGGCTAGCTTGGGTTGGAAGTCGCCGGAGAACCTATCACACTATCAAACTAAAAAATTGGGTATTGATGATTCTTATACTTAAGGTCATGGCATGTATAGGGGACTTGGTTATTTTTGTATGTGTCATAATTGTTTTGGCCTGAAATGTTGGCCTATGCTATTTGAAAGTTCATTGTTGTGTAAGGCCATTTGATGTTGGTATATTGGCTATATTATAAGTCCATGATTATGCATTTCAAGGATGTGTATGCTTACATATGTGGATGAATTGTAACACCCCGTACCCGAGTCCGTTACCTGAGTCGAACACAAGGTGCACACAGACTTAACTTAATTGTTTTCACAGTCCATAAAAAAAATTTCCAGACTAGCTGGTTACTGCATCACTGTCGCCTTAAAAATCATATCTTGAGTTTTAAAGCTCGAAAATCAGTTTCCTAATTTTTCCCTGAAACTAGACTCAAATGTCCCTCAACATATGTTTTTCTTGAATTTTTAGTTGGGCCAATTAGTACAGTTTATTAGTTAAAGTCTCCCCTAATCCAGGGTTTGACTACACTGACCTTCATGCATTACGAATTTGATGTCTCCCTGTACAGGGCTTCAATACTGATGCCGTTTGTTTCTATAGAAACTAGACTCAAGGAGGAATCTATACATATATGGTATGACTCCTAATTATCTCTGGTTAATTTAAAATGAATTTCCAAAGTCGGAACAGGGAATCCAGAAACCGTTCTGGCCCTGTTTCACGAAAACCTAAATATCTCTTAACATACAACTCATATGACCGTTTCGTTTCTTCCATATGAAAATAGATTCATCAAGGTTAATTTACATAATTTATTCACTATTTAATTCCATTCCTTATATTTTTAGTGATTTTTCACATCCACACCAATGCTGCTGTCAGCATCTGTTTTCAGGTAAACTTTACCTATTTCGTGGTTTCCATGGACCAACTAGAGTTTTGTCATACATAGGTCCACCTATGATCATGTTTAGCCATTCCAAGGGCTGATCATTGCCCAACACTTCCATTCCAGTCCATAGTCACATCATGAAACCATATATACATACATAAACACAAATGGTCTAATGCCATACTCCACTTCTACGAGCCATTTTCACATGGCTGTACACACATACATCACAAAACGTACTTGAAAAACAGCAAAGGGTAGTCCTATACATGCCATATCTAGAGTTCAACTAAAAGAGTACCAAAAGGGCTTTGATAGTGTGGATGACTTCGACTTTGATGATCCCGAATCCGATAGCTAACGAGCAAAATCTATAAAACAGAGAGCCAAAGCAATGGGGGTAAGCATTTTAATGCTTAGTAAGTCTCAAGTAATGAAATCAGCTTTGACTAAAGTATTACATTCACATAGCTAAATGGATCACTTTAGTAATACACATTCTCATAATCATACTTACTTCACACTTCATCAACATATACACACAAGGTATCAACCTATCTAAGAGCCGAAAGTTCGTTAGTCAATTGAACGAATATTATTTCAAACGAATCAACTTTTCCGATGCACATGCAAACATACCTTATCATTTGGGTTTTTCGAGCGTATTAATTGAATTTATTGCAGCACAAAACGCTCACCATCCAACCAAGTTTCTTGAATTTAGCGGATATAACCACAAGCACAATTGCCTTGGTCTTAACCGGGTATAGCAACTTCGCACAAATGCCTTGGTCTTAGCCCGGATATAACAACTCGCACAAATGCCTTGGTCTTAGCCGGATATAACAACTTCGCACAAATGCCTTGGTCTTAGCCGGATATAATCACTAGCATAAATGCCTTGGGGCTTAGCCCGGTATCATTCAAATGCTCATGCACACATATATCAATAATCACGACACATCCATATTTCACTTTCGTTACTAAGGCTCAAACACAAAACATTTATCAAACCTTTCCAATTTTGGCTCAATAGCCACACACAAAACATGATTTCAATTGACTTTACAACGTAGTCCCTACGCACATTCGGCTATCCGCCATAATATGACAAATCATTCAATATAATTCAAGTAGGGTCATTACTCAAGACTTACCTCGGACGTGGCGAACGATTTCGACGGCTATTCGATCACTTTTTCCTTCCCCTAATCCAACGGTGGTCCTCTAAGCTCTTGAGCTAATTCACACAAATTTAACTTATTAAAATCTCATTATGCTAGCTTATGGCCGAATATGACAAGGAGTTTAAATGGTCATATGGCCACCCTTTAGCTCGAATACACAATGGTCATGCACATTTTTGATTACATCAAGCAATTCAATACAATTCATTCAAACATCAAAGAGAAGCTCAAGGTACTTAGCCCATATATCCATTAGACATTAGAGTCACATATGTACGAAATCACTAATCGAATTCAACATACTAGCTAATATTTCCCCCTTAGCCGAATTTCTAAGTCAAGCTAAAGCCATCAATAGGCTACCTAAGGCCGAATATACACATCAACATATGTACTCGTTCATGTGGCCGAACATACACATCTATGTTGAGGCCGATTTCAACACTTGATACATTCTACAAGTATGGTCGCTTGTATCGACTAAACACCATTTTGTTTCAAGTTCAAAACTAGGCTAATACGCACATATACACTAGTAAATCAAACACTAACATTTGTACTTCACCTTACTAGCACTTCTCATTCAAATAACATGAACAACGACCATAGTTTTCTTTTACTTCCTACCATGGCCGAATGCCATACAACACCATACCATGCATCATTACAAGCTTTACTTTTAGCATGCAAATGACATCCACAAATCCACCTTAGCCGAACATTATCTCCATGACATAGTGAAGATTTGAACCATGGGCTAGTTAGAACTCAAGCTAACTACTAAAACATGCTTGAATCTCATGGCACAACATCAAACTTACCTTAACTTAGATGCAAATATGGCCGAATATCTTCAACTTTTCTCCTTTCAAACCGGCCAAGAAGAACCAAAGGATGAAGCTTTTCTTTTCTCTTTGTATTTTCTTCCTAGTTTTGGCTCAAAGAAAGGATGAACAATTTTTTTTCTTTCTTTTCCTTCAACTCACGGCAATGGGGGATCACACACTTCTCTCTCTTTTTTTTCATTTCTTTATTCCTCACCTTAGTTTAATTTTTCCTCCCATATTGCACCAACAAAACATGTCTATGACATGTTTTGCCCATCCTCCCTTGTCATGGCCGGCCACCACTTATAAAAAGAGGGGTATTTGACATGCAAGACCATTGTTTTGCATGCATGCTTTAATTAGTCATCACACATTTCCCTATCCTACTTTCAAAGTTTACTACTAGGTCATTTTTAGTGAAATTCACATTTATAACCCTAAATCAAATCATCAAAAATGTCACACACGAATTAACACATATCATAGGCATCAAAATGAATATTAAATTATTTTTGTGCCTTGGTTTTGTGGTCCCGAAACCACATTCCGACTAGGGTCGTTTTAAGGCTGTCACAACTCTCCCCCACTTAAGAAATTTTCGTCCCCGAAAATCTTACCGGTAAATAGGTTTGGGTATCGCTCTTTCATAGAGTTCTCGGGTTCCCAGGAAGCTTCTTCTATCCCGTGTTTGAGCCATAACACTTTCACTAGCGGAACCCTTTTGTTTCGCAACTCCTTCACTTCACGAGCTAGGATACGAATCGGTTCTTCTTCATAACTCATATCGGCTTGAATTTCAACCTCTGATGGACTAATTACGTGCGACGGATCAGATCTATAACGTCGAAGCATCGAAACATGAAAGACGTCGTGAATCTTTTCAAGTTCAGGGGGTAAAATCAAACGATACGTAACTGGACCGACTCGTTCGGATATTTCATATGGCCCGATGAACCTCGGACTCAATTTGCCTTTACTGGCCAAATCGAGTATCTTTTCCAAGGCAAAACTTTAAGAAACACTTTATCTCCCACGATACTCAATGTCTTTTCGTTTGAGATCCGCGTCGACTTCGACGATCGGAGGCTATCTTGATTTTCACGGATTACTTTTACTTTCGCTCAAAGATCTTTAATCAAATCCACTCCGAAAATTTTACTTTCGCCGAGCTCGGTCCAAAACAATGGTGTACGACATTTACGACCGTACAAAGTCTCGTAAGGTACCATCTTAATACTTGATTGAAAACTATTGTTGTAAGCGAATTCAATCAAAGGTAAATACCGTTCCCATGAACCACTGAACTCGAGGATGCAACATCTCAACATATCCTCAAGTATCTGAATTATCCGCTCGGATTGACCATCGGTTTGTGGATGAAAAGCGGTGCTAAAATGCAGTTTGGTACCCAAAGCTTCTTGCAATTTCTTCCAAAATCGCGAGGTGAATCTCTGATCTCTATCCGACACAATAGAAATCGGTACCCCGTGTAATCTCACAATCTGAGAAATGTACAATTCAGCTAGTTTATCTAATGAAAAATCCGTACGCACGGGGATAAAGTGAGCCGACTTAGTCAGTCTATCAACAACAACCCAAATCGCATCCTTCTTACTTGCTGACAATGGCAGTCCGGACACAAAGTCCATTGTGACTCGATCTCATTTCCACTCGGGTATCTTGATCGGCTGAAGTAATCCTGAAGGCACTTGATGTTCCGCTTTCACTTGTTGACATATTAAACATCTCGAAACAAAGTCGGAGATGTCTCGTTTCATACCATGCCACCACAACCGATGTTTCAAATCGTTGTACATCTTCGTACTCCCCGGGTGAATTGACATTCGGCTACAATGGGCTTCGTTCAGAATCATCGAAATGAGTTCCGAATTCCTTGGAACACACAAACGACTTCTGAACCTCAAACAATCATCATCATCAATTTGAAACTCCGATTCCTTGTTCGGAACACACTCAGCCCGTTTTGCAATCGATTCATCATCGACTTTCTGGGCTTCACGAATTTGATGAATCAATAATGGTTTGGCTTTTAATTCGGCTACTAATACATTGTCGGGTAGAAACGGACAAGTGTACATTCATCGTTCGCAGTTTAACAAAGTGATTTCCGACTTAAGGCGTCCGCAACCACATTAGCCTTTCCCGGTGATAATCAATGACCAGCTCATAATCTTTCAACAACTCAAGCCAACGCCTTTGTCGTAGATTCAAGTCTCTTTGAGTCATCAAATATTTGAGACTTTGTGATCCGAAAATACATGGCACTTCTCACCAAATAAGTAATGTCGCCATATTTTCAAGGCGAATACGATGGCGACTAATTCGAGATCATGGGTCGGATAATTCTTCTCATGTGGCTTTAATTGTCTCGACGATAGGCCACAACTCGACCTTCTTGCATCAATACGCAACCTAACCCAAGTAGGGAGGCGTCACTATAGATGACAAACTCTTTGCACGATTCGGGCTGCACTAAAATTGAGCTTAGTCAAATAAGTTTTCAGTTGATCAAAATTTTCGACATTTTCCGTCCATTCAAACTTAACATCTTTTGAAGTAGCCGTTATGGGTGTGGCTATCATCGAGAAACCTTTACAAACCGTCGGTAAGTAACCTGCTAGCCCCAAAAAGCTCCGAACCTCAGTAATATTTCTCGGAGGTTTCCAGTTAAGTATGGCTGAAATTTTGCTCGGGTCGACTCGAATCCCCAATGCAGATACCACATGACCCAAGAAGCTAACCTCTCTTAACCAGAACTCACACTTGCTGAACTTAGCATATAACCGCTTATCCCGTAATATTTGCAACACTAATCTCAGATGTTCAGCATGTTCGGTCTCATCTCTTGAATAGACCAAGATGTCATCAATGAACACAACTACGAACCGGTCCAAATATTGTCTGAAGATCCGATTCATCAAATCCATAAATACCGCAGGGGCATTAGTGAGCCCGAACGGCATCACTAAGAACTCGTAGTGACCGTACCTCGTTCTGAAAGCAGTTTTGGGTACATCCGAATCTCGAATCCAAGAATCGATAATAACCCAATCTCAAATCTATCTTTGAAAACACCGAGGCTCCTTTAGTTGATCAAACAAATCATCAATACGTGGTAACGGATATTTGTTCTTTATCGTCACTTTATTCGGTGACGATAGTCAATACACAACCTCATGGTTCCGTCCTTCTTTTCACAAACAATCTTGGTGCACCCCAAGGTGAGAAACTTGGTCGGCGAAACCTCTATCCGTCAATTCTTGCAATTGAGCTTTCAACTCCTTTAACTCGGTTGGTGCCATACGATACGGAGCTATCGAAATTGGCGTAGTCCCTGGTACAAGCTCAATACCAAACTCTATCTCCCGAACAGGTGGCAAAATCGGTAATTCTTCGGGAAAAACATCCGAGTATTCACAAACCACCGGCACAGATTCGGGTTTTATTTCTAACTCCTTATCATCAAGTACATACGCAAGGTATGCTTCGCACCCCTTTCTTACATATTTCTAGGCCAACATTGATGATATTACAGCTGGCAACCCCTTTAAGTCCGTAGACTCAACTCGGATCATCTCGTTATTTGCGCACCTCAAATCAATAGTCTTGCTTTTGTAATTCACAACCGCATCATGCACGGTCAACCAATCCATCCCAAGAATAACATCAAATTCATCGAACGGCAAAAGCATCAAGTCCGCCGAAAAACAGGAACCTCGAATTACTAGGGGACATTTCTTACACACTTTGTCGACCAAAGACGAACGACCCAAGGATTTGACACCCAAATTACGAACTCGAGAGACTCAATAGGTAAAGTCTTCTTTGGATGCTAAGGTTTCGCATATATAAGAGTGAGTAGAACACGGGTCAATTAAAGCAATCACATTAGTATCAAAGAGAGTGAAAGTACGGTAATAACATCCGGCGAGGAAGCATCCTCGCGTGCACGTATAGCATAAGCCCTAGCAGAGCGCGAGCCTCGGATCTGGTCGTAGCATCTCTAGATCCTCTCGACCACCACTAGCATTGCCCGTATTTCCGGATGGTGCGCCTCGGCGGTGGTAGCACTTTTCGGTTTCCCACTCTAATTTATATTCTGTTCAGGCAACCTCGGGCAATCTTTAATAAAGTGGTCGACCGATCCGCACTTGTAACAGAGCGGTCACGGAACCACAGACTTCGAATGCCATTTGCCACAATGTCGACACTCGCTCGTCTCGACGTTCATTCCCAACACCGGCAATCGGCAAAAGTGCCTCGTGTACCCATTGTGGGGTCGATCACGATCTCGTCTAAAAGGCCGAAGTGCCTCTAGACCGCCCACATCATCTCTAAATTTCTTCGATGCATGTTGAAGAGACTTTCCGAGGATCTTTTACGAAACTCTCCAGTTCCCACATCAACTTTTGTTTTTCTTTTCTAAGCTCTTGGCTTTACAAGCTCGCTCGACAAGTACTACGAACTCTCGTATTTCAAGAATGCCAACGAACATTTTATGTCTTCATTCAGCCCATCCTCGAAGCGTTTACACATGACACCTCGGACGAAACACATTCGAGCGTATCTACTAAGTCTAACAAATTTTCGCTCGAATCGATGAATCGACATGGAACCTTGCTTAAGCTCAAGAAATTCCTTCCTTTTTGATCAACAAATCTCGATCGATATACTTTTTCCGAAACTCAGTTTGGAAAAACTCCCAAGTTACTTGCTCTCGGGGCACCACAGAAGTCAGAGTACTCCACCAATAGTAGGCAGAATTGCGTAGCAAGGAGATAGCACACTTTAGGCATTCATCGGGTGTACAAGATAGCTCATCGAGTACCCGGATAGTGTTGTCCAACCAAAATTCAGCTTGCTCGGCATCGTCGCTATCCGTAGCTTTAAATTCAGTAGCCCCATGTTTTGAATTACATCAACCTGGAGGCTTATTCGCCTTATTTGGTCGATTCATCGGAGGCATTGTAGGTGCGGGGCTGTGTTTGTTGGGAATGGAGGTTGTGGAACACCAGATTAGTTCGAATGTATTGGTTGAACCAATCATTCATCACGCTATAAAAGGCTTGCCTAGCCTCATCATTCGGATTGCTAGCAATAGGTTAAGAGTCCCACGGTCTTTGTCCCTTGTAAAGGGAGCAGCGCCACACTCTCCACATCATCGCCTATCGCTCGGTTGGGATCGGGATCCATTACTATAAATAAACACAAATTCAAATGTCAGAAATATCCACACTATCAATTAATCACATAATGGCATGTATAGCTAGACCCAAACGTATTACGGTAGTCCTAGAATCGACTAAACTGTAGCTCTGATACCAATAAAATTGTAACACCCGTGCACTCGAGTCCGCATCGAGTCGAACACAAGGTGCACACAGACTTAACTTAATTGTTTTCACAAATCCATAAAAAAATTTCCAGACTAGCTGGTTATTGCATCACTGTCGCCCTAAAAATCATATCTTGAGTTTTAAAGCTCGAAAATCAGTTTCGTAATTTTTCCCTGAATCTAGACTCATATTTCCATCAACATATTTTTTTCTAGAATTTTTGGTCGGGCCAATTAGTACAGTTTATTAGTTAAACTCTCCCCTAATCTAGGGTTCGACTACACTGACCTTCACGCATTACGAATTGGATATCTCCCTGTACAGGACTTCAATACTGATGCCGTTTATTTCTATAGAGACTAGACTCAAGGAGGAATCTATAAATATATGGCATGACTCCTAATTATCTCTGGTTAATTTACAATGAATTTCCAAAGTCGGAACAGGGAATAAAGAAACCGTTCTGGCCCTATTTCATGAAAACCTAAATATCTCTTAACATACAACTCATATGACCATTTCGTTTCTTCCATATGAAAATAGATTCATCAAGGTTCATTTACATAATTTATTCACTATTTAATTCCATTCCTACTATTTTTAGTGATTTTTCACATCCACACCACTGCTGCTGTTAGCATCTGTTTTTAGGTAAACTTTACCTATTTCGTGGTTTCCGTGGACCAACTAGAGTTTTGTCATACATAGGTCCACCTATGATCATGTTTAGCCATTCCAAGGGCTGATCATTTCCCAACACTTCCATTCCAGTCCATAGTCACATCATGAAACCATATATACATACATAAACACAAATGGTCTAATGCCATACTCCACTTCTACGAGCCATTTTCGCATGGTCAGCATACACATACATCACAAAACGTACTTGAAAAACAGCAAAGGGTAGTCCTATACATGCCATATCCAGAGTTCAACTAAAAGAGTACCAAAAGGGCTTTGATAGTGTGGATGACTTCGACTTCGATGATCCCGAATCCGATAGCTAACGAGCAAAATCTATAAAACAAAGAGCCAAAGCAACGGGGGTAAGCATTTTAATGTTTAGTAAGTCTCAAGTAATGAAATCAGCTTTGACTAAAGTATTACATTCACATAGCTAAATGGATCACTTTAGTAATACACATTCTCATAATCATACTTACTTCACACTTGATCAACATATACACACAAGGTATCAACCTATCTAAGAGCCGAAAGTTCGTTAGTCGATTGAACGAATATTATTTCAAACGAATCAACTTTTCCGATGCACATGCAAACATACCTTATCATTTGGGTTTTTCGAGCGTATTAATTGAATTTATTGCAGCACAAAACGCTCACCATCCAACCAAGTTTCTTCGGAATTTAGCCGGATATAACCACAAGAACAATTGCCTTCGGGTCTTAACCCGGGTATAGCAACTCGCACAAATGCCTTCGGGTCTTAGCCCGGATATAACAACTCGCACAAATGCCTTCGGGTCTTAGCCCGGATATAATCACTAGCATAAATGCCTTCGGGGCTTAGCCCGGGTATCATTCAAATGCTCATGCACACATATATCAATAATCACGACACATCCATATTTCACTTTCGTTACTAAGGCTCAAACACAAAACATTTATCAAACCTTTCCAATTTCGGCTCAATAGCCACACACAAAGACCATGATTTCAATTGACTTTACAACGTAGTCCCTACGCACATTCGGCTATCCGCCATAATATGACAAATCATTCAATATAATTCAAGTAGGGTCATTACTCGAAGACTTACCTCGGACGTGGCCGAACGATTTCGACGGCTATTCGATCACTTTTCCTTCCCTTATCCAACGGTGGTCCTCTAAGCTCTTAAGCTAATTCACACAAATTTAACTTATTAAAATCTCATTATGCTAGCTTATGGCAGAATATGACAAGGAGTTTAAATGGTCATATGGCCACCCTTTAGCTCGAATACACAATGGTCATGCACTTTTTTAATTACATCAAGCAATTCAATACAATTCATTCAAACATCAAAGAGAAGCTCAAGGTACTTAGCCCATATATCCATTAGACATTAGAGTCACATGTGTACGAAATCACTAATCGAATTCAACATACTAGCTAATATTTCCCCCTTAGCCGAATTTCTAGGTCAAGCTAAAGCCATCAATAGGCTACCTAAGGTCGAATATACACATCAACATATGTACTCGTTCATGTGGCCGAACATACACATCTATGTTGAGGCCGATTTCAATACTTGATACATTCTACAAGTATGGTCGCTTGTATCGACTAAACACCATTTTGTTTCAAGTTCAAAACTAGGCTAAGACGCACATATACACTAGTAAATCAAACACTAACATTTGTACTTCACCTTACTAGCACTTCTCATTCAAATAACATGAACAACGACCATAGTTTTCTTTTACTTCCTACCATGGCCGAATGCCATACAACACCATACCATGCATCATTACAAGCTTTACTTTTAGCATGCAAATGACATCCACAAATCCACCTTAGTCGAACATTATCTCCATGACATAGTGAAGATTTGAACCATGGGCTAGTTAGAACTCAAGCTAACTACTAAAACATGCTTGAATCTCATGGCACAACATCAAACTTAACTTAACTTAGATGCAAATATGGCTGAATATCTTCAACTTTTCTCCTTTCAAACCGGCCAAGAAGAACCAAAGGATGAAGCTTTTCTTTTCTCTTTGTCTTTTCTTCCTAGTTTTGGCTCAAAGAAAGGATGAACAATTTTTTTTTCTTTCTTTTCCTTCAACTCACGGCAATGGGGGGATCACACACCTTCTCTCTTTTTTTTTTCATTTCTTTATTCCTCACCTTAGTTTAATTTTTCCTCCCATATTGCACCAACAAAACATGTCTATGACATGTTTTGCCCATCCTCCTTGTCATGGCCGCCACCACTTATAAAAAGAGGGTATTTGACATGCAAGACCATTGTTTTGCATGCATGCTTTAATTAGTCATCACACATTTCCTATCCTACTTTCAAAGTTTACTACTAGGTCCTTTTTAGTGAAATTCACATTTATAACCCTAAATCAAATCATCAAAAATGTCACACACGAATTAACACATATCATAGGCATCAAAATGAATATTAAATTATTTTTGTGCCTCGGTTTTGTGGTCCCGAAACCACATTCCGACTAGGGTCGTTTTAAGGCTGTCACATGAATGAGTGGTGATATCTATGTGTGACGTAAATTTGTTAGCAACAGCAAGTCAGATTAGTGCATGGGCTAGGGACATGGCAATGCGAGCCACACGGCCGTATCCTAATATCACACGGGAGTGTGCCCCTGTTTTTCATAAAAATTTTCAAAGTTTTCTAAAGTTCTTGGTTTGGTCTCGAACCATTTCCAAAGCATTATTTGGGCTTCGTAGGCCCATATTAGGGACTTTAAGATGAAATGTGAAAAGTTTTAAATTTAAACGCAAATTCATGACCTGATTTTATACGATTGCATGTGTTTATGTCCGATAATGCCTCGTACCCTATTCCAGTGTCGAACACGGGTAAGGGGTGTTACATAACATGTATAAATCATCTCTTTATATTACAAGTATAATTTCATAATAGTTCATCTCAAGTTCAGATCATTTCATATCAGAACGTTACCTATATTACTCGGAATATCAAGGTCACGATTAGTACACTCAAGGTGTATAAGTCTATAATGAAGGATGTACATACTCATCAAATAAATTCCATGTACAATATCGTCATTTCATATTTCCATATATCAATTATCACGTATCGTCATTTTCATGTATTTCAGGCCGATATGTGTAATAACTCATTTCTTATTCATATCTTCTCATGTCAAGAACTTTTACCCGTTGAATTTATCTGAAATATCGATGGATACACAGGTAGTACACTCATGGTGTACAAATCAAGATTCGTCAATTCATATTCAATAGTACCCATAAGGTACTATTTCAGGGAGTACACTTTCGAGCCACATATGTATACAACAGGATTACCAGTCCAGGCTAAATCCTTTTTATAACATATACTCTAAGGAGCTTGATCTGAATTACCCGTCTGGGCTAAATCCAATCCATAACATATGCTCGAGAGGACTTATATCAGGATTACCCGTCCGGGCTAAATCCTTTCTATAATGAGGTCAATAGGATTACTCGTCCGAGCTAAATCCCGTCAGCAACAAATAGAGGTCCTCATTCATTTCGGTAAATCACAAATCTATCGAATTTCCATTTTATTCAACCGGGATTTAAACATTTTTCTAAAGCATTATCGGGCATGTGATTATTTCATACATCCACAACATTCATATAATTCAATTCAAGCATATTAACATACATATTTAAGTTAATCTACTAATCCAACATTTTCCTCTTTCCTCATTCTAGCTCCTAATTCGATCTATCCAAATCTATATGAGTAAAATTTACATCAATTTCTCATATATCATACTCATTTAGACTCAATTTACATCCTAGGCAAAATTACCATTTCGTCCCTAACTTTTTCATAAATTCTCATTTCATCCCCAGGCTCAGAAAATAAAATTTGTGCAGTTTACTCCCTATTCCAAGCCTAACCAAAATCCGTTACAAAATTTACAGCACATGTATTCATAAAAATTCAGCATTTTTATTCAATTTCACAACTTTACATTTTAGTCCTAAATCATGTTTTCATTAAAAATCACTTTGTAAAAGTTGTTTATTTATCAAAAACCTTTTATTTTCTACCATAAATTTCTAATTTTCAGCATATACATCAATGACCCATTTTCCATACTTTGATAACTTCTCAACTTGATCCCTCAGATAGATAGATTAAGCTATCCCGGTTTCAAAAATATCAAAATTACAAAAAACGGGACAAGAAAACTTACCCAATTTGGCCAGGAAAGTTTCTTCTCTCTCTCCTAGGGTTTCCATGTATTCTTTTGGGGAAGAAGATGATAAAAATGATTTTTATTTCTTTTTAATAATTTATCGTCTTTTAATAATTTTAATTTCCAATTTAGTCCATAGCCTTTTTCTAATTTTCTATGGATGAATCATCCAAAAATATCTACTAACTTTTTATTAATGGTCTAATTACCATATAAGGACATCAAGTTTTGAATTCCATAGCTATTTAATTCTTATAGCTTTTAGAATTTAACTTTTGCATTTTATGCGATTTAGTCCTTTCCCTAATTAAACACATAATCGATAGAATTTTCTTATCAAAATTTTAACATGACAATTCTAACGTATTACAGACCATGTAATAAAATAAAAATAAATTTTATTTTTGGATCAGATTTGAGGTCTTGTAACCACTGTTCTGATTTCACCGAAATTTGGGCTGTTACAACTCTCCCCCTTGAAGGAATTTTTGTCCTCGAAAATTTTACCAGTAAAGAGATTCAGACATTAATTTCTCATAGTTTCCTCCTGTTCCTAGGTAGCTCTCTCTATATCATGTCATTGTCAGAAAACTTTTACTAAATCTACCTTTTTAATTCTTAGTTTTTCTCTTCAAGTGCTAGAATTTCAATCAATCTCTTGCTGTAAGTTGTGTCAGGCTGAATTTAACATTTATCAAAGTAATAACAGATTATGGGTCTGACCGATACTGTCATAACACGTATACTCATAAAACATTTTGAACTATGTATAACTCGAATAATAATACCAATCAATACGCAACATGCGCAATTATTTTTAATAATCTCATATGATCATGGCGAAACTTTCAAAATATTTTATCGCCAATCTGAAATTCTATTTCTTCTCATTTTTAGATTCACATCAGATTTCAAACGATCAAATACTGCTTTTAAATTGTCTTAGGTCCCTTTCATCTTTCTTCGGTTTCAACGACTCAAACCAACTACATATATCTTTTCTCACTGAACTCAATCCAAAACCCCGGAGTTTTATATTTGTGACCATATAAAGCCTCGTACAGTAAAAATTTTGTACTTGACTGTTAACTATTATAATAAGCAAATTCAGCCAGAGGCAAATACTTTTCCCAGTTACCTTCAAATTCAAGTACACAACATCAAATCTTATCTTCCAAATTCTAAATCATATGTTCAGATTGATCATCCGTCTGAAAATGAAATACAGTACTAAAATGTAACCGTATACCCAGAGTTTCTTGTAACTTGTTTCAGAATCGAAATATGAACTGTAGATCTCTATTATAAATAACAGATGTTAGCACATCATATAATCTGACAATCTCAAAAATAGATCATTCAAGCAATCTATCAAGTGAGAAATCCACTCATACTAGGATGAAATGTGCAAGCTTCATCAAACAATCAACAATTTCTCAAATAGTATTTTTCTTTTTCATAGACAAGGATAATCCTGATATAAAGTTTATAGTAACTTTGTCTCATTTTCATTTCGGTATCTTCGCTGGCTATAATCATCCTGAAAGTTTCATCCTCATATTGCTGATACATCCAACATTGAAACACAGATTCAGAAATACCACATTTCATTTCGGGCTACAAGTACATCTTTTTCAAATTGTTGTGCATTTTATCATTTCCCCGATAAACAGACATAGTATTACTGTGATCATTCATGTAAAATTTTCTATAAAAGTTCCAAATTCTTCAATACATAGGCTCTATCTCGGGATAATAGACAATCATAAAATTCAAATCTGCTATTTTGATTCAATAATTATTTCATTCTATACCCGTTTAACTTACAACTCATTATCATGTTTCTGAGTTTCACTGTTCTATCGTAGAAACATCAGTTTAGCTCTATACTCAGTTAAAATTAAACTATTATCAGACAATCATAATTGGTATCCATGGCTTACAAAGTATACAGAGATTTCCTACTCAGAATGTCTGTAACCAAATTCATTCTTTCCAAGTGATATACAATTGTCAAATCATAATCTTTCAACAATTCAAGTCATATACGCTATCTCAAAGTCAAATCTTTTTGCATCATCAGATATTTCAACTTTTTATAATCAGTGAATATATGACATTTTTCACCAAACAAGTAATGTTATCAGTTTTCAACACATAACAATAGCTGTAAATTCTAGATCATGTATCGGGTAATTCTTTTCCTATAGCTTTATCTAGCTGGAAATATAGACCATTACTTTACCTTTCTTCGTTTAAGTACAATCTAATCCATTCAATGATGTATTACTGTGATAATAAATTCCCTACCCGATTCAGACTGGACCAGAACTGATGCTTCGGTCATTAGGGCTTCCAACTAATCAAAACTTTACTAACGTTTGTTAGTCCATTCAAATCTTACATCTTTCTGTAATATCCATATCATTGACGTAGCTATCATATAAAGCACTTTTACAAAAATTAAAAAAATATCGAAGCTTTAAATTATTTCTAGGTCACAATCATCAGATATGTTAAAACCATAATACTATAATAGATCTGATGTTTCCACAATATAAATGGAACAATACCTCATCCTCACTAATAGTTTTCAAATAAAAGAGGGAAAACCAAGGGTAGCTCAAATATCAACTAGAGTAATAATACAGTTTCTATAATTTGTGTTCGATATTACCAAATTCTCATGCTCAAGTCAGAATTCATAACAGTAGTAAGTATAGTTACCATTGACCAATGAATATCTTTCAAAAATAAACCATGTTTGAATAATAAAGAGATTGATGATATCTCAGAGAAAATTCAAAAGAGTAATATCATGCATACTTAGTAGAAATAACTGTGATAGAGACAATATAACTTGCATATTTGCAATTCAGGGCTTCAATCAGTAGAAGTAGAAAATGATATCACATGAACCTTATCATCAAATCTTATATCAATCATGATAAATTAGAAAATGCAAGAAAATAGAGCAATACCGCTCATGAATCAACCAGACTTTTAGTAATTCTATTTATTCTAATTAGCCAGCCTTTCAATACGATAAATATTGCATTTAAACATGCACAATTTCATATACCTCTAAGAATAACAGAACGTATAGAGTACCCAGGAGATGTTACTGTAATATACTCAATTATAGCAGCTGCCTTCAACTACCTTTGCATTTTCATCACTATTCTACTGACTAATTAAGTCATCAATAATCTTACATTATTCATTTCACTGAAAGAGTCAATTCGGAAGAATTTTTGGATAGTAAGTTCTGTAAATATCATATTTGGATAAGTCATTTACTCATGAATAATTTCTTCTTTAACAATAACATCACATTTTCAGAATAATCTTCAGAAAAATCTGATATCTTTTTTAATACCGTCTTTACTTACTAACCCATTCTCATTCTAACTACATCATTAATCATTCAGCCTTTAAACTTTTTAGTTCAACATTCATAAGCTTAATCCATCTAAATCTTGTGAGTTTCATTGTATAACACTATACTGGTAAGGGGGTGGAGATCATAAGCCTCAAAATTTAACTTTCATAAATATACATATATCACTTATTGTGTATCATTAACATGTTCATTATAAAACATTTATTTCCTAACCTTATGAATCTCGTTTCATCATAAGTAACATTTTTACTCAAGCACATGAGTATCACTTTCAGCAGTATCGGAATTAGCTCGGCTGGAAAGCATCTCTGTCTATTTGTAAAACAATTTAATCAGAGTCGGGAGATATCACACTATCACAGGTTATATATGGCATGTATTTCTAGACTTGACATATGCTACGTTTAGTCCGAGAACCAACTAAAGCGTAGCTTTGATACCACTAAATGTAACACCTCTAACCCGTATCCATTGTCAAAATAGGGTTATGGAGCATTTCCAAATTTTTTTAGAACATTTGCAAATATTTCAAGTCAATTACTATTTATTTTTTGAAATCATTCATAACGTCCCTTAAATGGACCCTTGAGGCCCAGTATGAACATTAAATTCAAATCGGGGCTTAATCGAGAACCCTAAGAATTTTCGTGAAATTTTTAAAATTTTCCAAGTTACAGGGCTTACATGCCCGTGTGGTCCAAGGGACATGCCTGTGTGACTCTGGGGCACAGCCATGCTGCAGGCCGTATTCGACCCCGTGTAACTCTTTGACTTGTGCATACAGCCATACCACACGTCCGTGTGCTAGGCCGTGTGGTCAATTAATTCATTTCAAAATTAGATGCAGGTTTCACACGACTAAGACACAAGCTCATGTTCTAGGTCGTGTATCACACACGGCTGACACACACGCTCGTGTCTCTGCCCGTGTGCTCAATTATGAGCATTCTATTTTCTCGAATTTAAGGTGCAGGGGATACACAGCCTAACTACACGCCTATGTACCCAGCCGTGTGTCACACACGGTCTAGACACACGCTTGTGTGGACAAAATAAATCCATTTCTAGCTTTATTTCTCACCCAAAATCACACCCATGTCCTGCACTAAAACTTACATCCATAAACCAACCAATCCAAGCATTGAATTCAAGTAATTTATAACATCTAGCATGATATATTGTTACGTGAATTCATGCTTTTAATCTTACCTTTTATAAGCATACTCATTTAACCTTTCTCAATGAATCAATAATGAACACTTATGTGATCCATAAAATGAACTTAATACATACATACATATACCAAAACATAATCATCACTAGCCATTCCAATGGCTAGATTACAATAATCATTTACATTTACATGCCAATATGACCAATATAACCTATACATGCCATTATAACCATAATTACTTTACCATATTCACCGAAATAGGTCGATGGACAGTGTGAGCGATCTCCGCCAAGCTTTCAATCCGATGAGCTTCTGATTTACTTTAAAATAGGGAAATAAAACTAAGTAAGCATAAAATGCTTAGTAAGTTCGTATAACATCGTACTTAACTTACCATTCATTCTATTTTGAAGTAACTATGTAAGGCATATTCAATCAGTTTGCCCTCAAGTCCTACACATATCCTCATTGCCCTTGTTAGTCATATGATCCATAAAAAGATCACAAACATGTATGGGCTCAACAACAATCAAGTTTTCATGCACATATGCTTTCCACAACATATATTTATTTAACATGTATATATCACCTCTTTATATTACAAGTATAATTTCATAATAGTTCATCTTGAGTTCAGATCATTTCATATCAGAACTTTACCCATATTACTCAGAATATCAAGCTCATGATTAGTACACTCAAGGTGTATAAGTCTATAATCAAGGATACATACTCATCAAATAAATTCCATGTACTATATCGTCATTTCATATTTCCATATATCAATTATCACGTATCGTCATTTTCATGTATTTCAGGCCGATATGTGTAATAACTCATTTATTATTCATATCTTCTCATGTCAAGAAATTTTTTCGTTGAATTTGTCTGAAATATTGATGGATACACAGGTATTATACTCGTGGTGTACAAATCAGGATTCATATTCCATGGTAACCATAAGGTACTATTTCAGGGAGTACACTCTCGAGCCACACATGTGTACAATAGGATTGCCAGTCCAGGCTAAATCCTTTTTATGACATGCTCTAAGGAGCTTGATCTGAATTACTCGTCCGAGCTAAATCCTTTCTTTAATGAGGTCAACAGGATTACTCATCCAAGCTAAATCTCGTCAACAACAAATGTAGGTCCTCATTCATTTCAAGAAATCACATATCCATCGAATTTCCATTTTATTCAACCAGGATTTAAACATTTTTCTCAAGCCTTATCGGGCATGTGATTATTTCATACATCCATAACATTCATATAATTAAATTCAAGCATATTAACATACATATTTTAGTTACATGAACTTACCTCGACAATTTTCGTATACGTAAAATCTACTAATCCGACATTTTCTTCTTTCCTCGTTCTAGCTCCGAATTTGGTCTATCCAGATTTATACAAGTAAATTTTACATCAATTTCTCATATTTCATACTCATTTAGACTCGATTTACATTATAGGAAAAATTACCATTTTGCCCCTAACTTTTCCATAAATTCTCATTTCGTCCCTAGGCTCGGAAAATAAAATTTGTGCAATTTACTCCCTATTCCAAGCTAAATAAAATCCCATTACAAAATTTACAGCAAATGTATTCATAAAAATTCTACTTTTTTCTTCAATTTCACAACTTTACATTTTAGTCCCTAAATTATGTTTTCATCAAAAATCACTTTGTAAAAGTTGTTTATTTATCAACAACCTTTCATTTCCTACCATAAATTTCTAATTTTCAGCATATACATCCATGACCCATTTTCCATACTTTGATAACTTCTCAACTTGATCCCCACAAATAGATAGATTAAGCTATCCCGGTTTCAAAAATATAAAAATTACTAAAAACAGGACAAGCAAACTTACCCAATTTGGCCAAAAAAGTTTCTTATCTCTCTCCTAGGGTTTCCATGTATTATTTTAGGGAAGAAGATGATAAAAATTATTTTTATTTCTTTTTAATAATTTATCATCTTTTAATAATTTTATTTTCCAATTTAGTCCTTAGCCTTTTTCTAATTTTCCATGGATGAATCATCCAAAAATATCTACTAACTTTTTATTAATGGTCTAATTACCATATAAGGACATCAAGTTTT
The DNA here is from genome assembly GCF_025698485.1 of Gossypium arboreum. Lineage (NCBI taxonomy): Eukaryota > Viridiplantae > Streptophyta > Magnoliopsida > Malvales > Malvaceae > Gossypium > Gossypium arboreum. Next base: position 98,093,845 of record NC_069071.1, on the reverse strand, counting down.
GAATTCCATAGCTATTTAATTCTTATAGCTATTAGAATTCAACTTTTCCATTTTATGCGATTTAGTACTTTCCCTAATTAAACACATAATCGATAGAATTTTCTTATAAAAAATTTCACATGACATTTCTAACATATTACTGACCATGTAATAAAATAAAAATAAATTTTATTTTTGGATCGGATTTGTGGTGTAACACCCTAAACCCGGTCTGGAAGTTTGGCTCAAATTTGGCGTGTCACATTGAAGTGTTTTTCGGAAACTATGTTTCCATTAAAAACCCTTCTTAATAATTAAAAACCTGTACCCTTTTTAAACATTGTTAGAAAACCTCAGCTGAATAACATTCTTAACAACTTTGTAAAAATCACGGCGATTATGGAAGCTTAATTTAAAAACAATTGCGGTTACGTGATGTTTTGAACAACAGTAGTTGCTTTGGAAAATTGTGTTCTAATACTAGAAATTATAAGAACAATAAATAAAATTCCAAATTTGAAATCCAGAAAATTACAACGGCTTTACTACAACCCACATAAAAATATTTAAGCAATAATCAAAACTATAACATAAACACTGTGTGTGGCTTCCTCCGAGCCCCTCGCAGCCCCGATCCGTCTAAGGCTGGAAATTACCTGAAAGGTTAATAAACAAGGTGAGTTTACGAAAACTCAGCGTGAAATCCCTTACTATATAAAAGGAACAGTCAGTTATATAAAATAATTAAAAGTTGGCCCCAGCCCTACTTACAGTTTCAGTATCAATTGGGCTTTAGCCCATTTTAACAAACAGTACCAGATGGGCTTTAACCCATTACATAATAAGAAACATTATCAGAACTAGAATCAGAAACAGAATCAAAATTAGGTGACGAATCGAATCGAGAATCGATGTCGTAATGTAATCAAAATCGAACCAGATCGTGTAATGAGAATAAAAATGAGAATGTGAATGCAATCCCAACCCAATCCAGCCTATAACCAACCGCTACACTCCTCCGCACCAGCCCTACACTCCATGTGGGAATAGCTCAACCCACCCAAACCTTACACTCCACAATTGCAAGATTGTCGCTCGGTTATCGATATTGTGACAGAGTCACCAGATCTGAATATTGTGGCGAGCCACCGAACAGATATTTGTGGCATAGCCACGAAATGAATAATGTGGCAAAGCCACTTAGCGTAATCGTGGCACAAAGCCATCGATAACTGCATTATGTTAAGCACATAGCCATCAACTAGAGTAACATAACTGGCACACAAACCTAGGTAAATGTGATCGACACAGAGTCGTCAATAACCATATATTGGCAAATAGCCTTAGGCAAATACGTTTGTAACACCCCGTACCCGAGTCCATTACCGGAGTCGAATACAAGGTGCACACAGACTTAACTTAATTGTTTTCACAGTCCATAAAAAAAATTTCCAGACAAGCTAGTTACTGCATCACTGTCACCTTAAAAATCATATCTGGAGTTTCAAAACTCGAAAATCAGTTTCGTAATTTTTACCTGAAACTAGACTCATATTTCCATCTACAGATTTTTTTCTAGAATTTTTGGTCAAGCCAATTAGTACAGTTTATTAGTTAAAGTCTCCCATGTTGCAGGGGTCGACTACACTGACCTTCGTGCGTTACAACTTGAATATCTCCCTGTGCAGGGCTTCAATACTGATTCTGTTTATTTCTATAGAAACTAGACTCAAATAGGAATCTATACATATATGGTATGACTCCTAATTATCTCTGGTTAATTTATAATGAATTTTCAAAGTCTGAACAGGGAATCCAGAAACCGTTCTGGCCCTGTTTCACGAATACTTAAATATCTCTCAATATACAACTCATATGACCGTTTCGTTTCTTCCATATGAAAGCAGATTCATCAAGGCTCATTTAAATAATTTATTCACTATTTAATTCCACTCCTGCTATTTTTAGTGATTTTTCACATTCACACCACTGCTGCTGTCAGCATCTATTACTAAAACAAACCATGCCTATTTCATGACTTTCCCTTAATTTAACTAATAATTCATCATGCATGTCCCAAATTATAACCATGATTTGTGTCCAAACATCACAAAACCAATTCCAACCGAACATTTACGCCATTTTCGCATGGCTAAAAGTTTACATACCAAATTTCTACAAAGCATAACAGCCTATACATGCCGAAATGCACTCCTAGACCAACTACGAAGAAAATACCAAAAGTTGTTAGCCGGTGTGATGACTTCGATGACGGTCCCGAATACGCAAAAAGTCGAGTCCAAGAAACCTAAAATAGGTGACAAGCAAACACCGAATGAGTATATAACTCAGTAAGTCATAAGCAATGCACTACCAACCATTAATAACATTATCGCAAGAGGAAACAAAATGGAACGAGGCTAATTACTCCATTCAAACCGAACTATACCATAGTTCCTTAGACCTTTCGATTCAATCTCATACCAAGTTACACATTCACATTCCATATACTAATCAATAGGATATTTGAAGCATTTTATACACCATTTTGTTTTCGTTACATTCATACATCTTCATGGCTTTTCACTTATTCCACGATAATTCTTATGTACGTGACTTCAATTTAAATTGTCACATAGGTTCGAAACTTACCAAGCTCAACTCCAAATATAAACATAGCGCCTATTAGCCATGAACTCAAGGTACTTACCCAATCCGCTGTCCGTGATCGAGTCAATAACGTCGCACACTCAGTGTCAATAGCGATTCAAAAGCATATAGTGAGTCCACACACTTAGTGCTATATAATCAACTCGCACACTTAGTGCTATGTGATCAAACTCGCACACTTAGTGCTGTACAAATTTTAAACCCGCACACTTAGTGCCATTCTCATGATCACAAATGTTTATACCCGCACACTTAGTGCCAAAATCAACAACTCAATACATCTCACCTCTTTTCTTTTCATTCAATACTTTCCTCACCACATACATACATGTATATAAATTTATCATTCCTTTCGGCATAATTACATAGACATTATGTCTATTTAAATCAATACAAAATATATGCTTAGTGACCTACCTTGTGTGGTGTAAAATAATTCCAAGTCGGCTACTCGATGACCTTCGATTTCCCTTGTTGGACGCTCTCCTTTAGGATCTTGAGCTTAAACAAATAAATTAACTCATTCAACCGCTTTGCTACACATATTGATATTCACAATTTAATGATTTTATGACATACGAACGGCATGGTAAAAATTTTATCTTACTACCTCATGCTCTTAGCTATTCGGCTCATAACCATATGCTATAGCCCTACTATCAATAATCCAATCACACATGCATATATATATATATATGGTCGAATGTACAAAGCATAGACTCATCATCACCTATGCTCTTAATTTGATGGCGAATATGCATACATGTATATACACTATTAATCAATCACTAACATTGCACTTCACCTTAATAGCTAGCTTAGCAAACCTCGATTTAACACATAGTTGTTCATAACACAACTTAAGCATACTCTCCATTCCATCAATTCCAAAACTTAATGTCTTACTCAAAAATGCTAAAAAGAAAATCCAAGAGTCATCAATCCACTATCACATGTATCATTAACAAGCTTCATATTTAGCATGCAATGACATTAACACAAAATCTACCTTGGCCGAATATCATCCCCATGATATAGCAAAGTTTTGAACCATGGACTAATTAGAACTCAAGCTAGCAACTAAGAACATGCATGAATATGGCACAACCTCAAACATACCTTAATCTAGACACAAGTATGGCCAAACCTCCTCCTAATCCTCTTCCACACCAAGCATGAAGCAAGAACCCCTTCCTTCTTCCTTAGAATTTCAGCTCAAAGAAATGAAAAAAAAGATGAACAACAAATTTTTTCTTCTCTTTCTTCAACTCACGAAAGGGGGGACACTCACCATTCTCTTTTTTTTGTTCCTTTCATTATTAAATTCCCATGCTCATTATTTTATTTTTTCTTACATACACCATTGTCCCAACATGTTTTATGACATGTTTTTACCCATAATCCCTTGTCATGGCCGGCCACTAGCTATTAGGGGGGAAATTTGACATGCAAGTCCCCCTTTTGTTTACATGCACTATTAGGTCCTTATAGATTAGCCTATCTCATTTCAAAAGTGTCACACAAGTCCTAATAACTGAATTCACATGCAATCGACTAAATCAAAGCTTGAAATTTTCACACATTCATAAATACATATTCTAGACAGTAAATATTACGTTTAAACATTTCGGTGACTCGGTTTAGTGGTCCCGAAACCACTTCCCGACTAGGGTCAATTTTGGGCTGTCACAACGTTTGGCACACAGCCATAATCAGGTTGGCACAGAGCTATATGTAGGTTGACACAAAGCCATAATCAGAAGGCTTTAAGCCATCAGTAGCTGTATCATGTTAGGCACATAGCCATCAGCGACGGTAATATAGTCGGTACACAGCATCGGGTAAATATGATCGGCACTCAGCCATTGATCGGTCCACAGTTGTCTTGGGCGACCCGTGCGACCTTATCAAATCAGTAAGAATATACGGCTCTTAAGCCTTCGGTGGATCTACAGTCGTCAAGTAACCATGCGATCCTACCAGATCAGATCTTCCTCCGTACAAAATCCCAACCCATGCAACATGTCATGTATGCAGAATGTCATGCCCATATTTGAATCAAACAATCACAGTCAAGTCATTCATATACCAACATATATTCACAATCAAATTCGTCAACTACACAGTCCAAGTTAGTCACTTGGCCACAAGGGCAAAACAGTCATTTAACACCTTAGGGGCAAAATGGTAATTTTACCCACAAGGTATCTCGGTAATTCCACCCTACAGCGGTATTTTAGTAATTCTACCCTACAGGGGTATTTCGGTAATTCTACCCTACAGGGGTATTGCGATAATTCTACCCTATAGAGGTATTTCGGTAATTCTACCCTATAGGGGTATTTCGGTAATTCTACCCTACAGGGGGTATTTCGATAATTCTACCTTACAGGGGTATTTCAGTAATTCTACCCTACAGGGGTATTTCGGTAATTTTACCCTATAGGGGTATTTCAATAATTCTACCCTACAGGGGTATTTCGGTAATTCTACCCTACAGGGGTATTTAGGTAATTCTACCCTATAGGGGTATTGCGATAATTCTACCTTATAGGGGTATTGCGGTAATTTTACCCTACAGGGGTATTTCGGTAATTCTACCCTATAGGGGTATTTTGGTATTTCTACCCTACAAGGGTATTTCGGTAATTTTGTAAATCGAGGGTAAAACTGTAATTTTGTAAATCAAGGGTACTTTGGTAATTTTACAAGTTGAGGGTATTTCAATAATTTTACTGTGTCGAGGTATTTCAAATAATTTCACAAATCGGGGTATTTTGGTAATTTTACAAACTAGGGTATTTTGATAATTTTACAAACCAAGGGTATTTTGGTAATTTTACAAACCAGGGGTATTTTGGTAATTTTATAAACAAAAGGTATTTTAGTAATTTTACAAATTAAGGGTATTTTGGTAATTTTGTAAACCAAGGGTATTTTGGTAATTTTATAAACCAAGGGTATTTTAGTAATTTTACAAACCAGGGGTATTTTGGTAATTTGGTAAACTAAAGTATTCTAAACAGGGATAACAATACGAATGGGCCTAAAGCCCTTTCTCAGCCCAAATGGGCCCACACGCTCGTGTGGCCCTTTTAGCCTAAATCTAGTTACAGATATGAGATTCACCTAGCCTAGTCCAATATTTACTACACAATCAAACAACTTATCCAATTGGGCCCGTAGGCCCATTGGGCCCATATGGCCCCTTTCGCCCATTCTTTGCCAAGTAGCCATCCTACACTAGAGTAGTGAGAAATACACACCTGATTGGAGACTGGAGTTAATCCACGCTCCGAGCACTCTTAGCCGACGCCCAACCCAAACGAGCACGCCATAAAGCGAAAGGGATTAGCCAAGAAAGGTACCTTTACTCTCCTCATGGTTCTCTCTATTTAAAGCCAACTTCGCATCCACTCTTATGTTAGCTTCCCGATGTGGGATCCCTCCATCATCAGAGTTTAAATTCAACACCAACTCTTGCCGCCCCCTGTTAGCAAAATAAATGCTCTTTGCTTGCCATGGGATTCGAACCCTGGACCTCTTTGCCACCTCTATGGCGCAACATTCCTACCTCTTATGTGGCGCTACTTTGCCACTAGACCACAAGGCTTTTTGTGGCACAATTTCCCCAACAATATTCTAAAGGCCCACCTACTACACCCAGGGTTTAATTCACCTTAAACCAAAATTTTTGCTAGAGTCCAGATTTGAACCCAGGACTTCTCCAACACTTCTCAGCACACTTAACCACTAAAACAAGCCTTCATTAACAAAATTTACACGTACAACAAAATATTATAAGCTACCTTCAACCGCTCCCATGCTCAAGGCCCAAAACTTCTAGGCCCAAATTCAGGGTGTCATATGTGGTCCCGAAATCACTGTTTCGATTTCATCGAAATTTGGGCTGTGACAGTCTCCACAGGGATCAAATAGGTATAAAATGGTTATGTTATTATAGTAAAGTGAGATTAATGGTAAGGCAAAAATAGTAATAATAATGAAGTGACAATTAAGAGAATAATGTTGTATAAAATGTGCAAAACAAACAGGTAAACAAGTAGGGATGTGAAAACAAAGATGCTACATCAAAGGATAAAGGATATACAATGTTGATTTGTAAGGTTGGGATTACTAATAACCTACTCTTATTAACCAATAATGCGTCAACAAGTTCAAGCTTATTCTACTACTCAGAATAGTTCTATTATGGTCTACTTTGTTCGAGAGATGGACCTTAAGTTACCTCACATAGAGCACTATATGTCTATAGGCCTTGAGTATGATTCCTACGACTGTTTCTACTTCCTTCCGTATGAGAGACTGCTCTATGTCTAGAGTCCGTTATGAGTATTTGTTTAAACACTCACTCATATCATTCAAATTCAATATACCTAACCTAACCTATTTCGAATTAGATTGATTTTGTAAACATGTTGTGCATACATCTATGTCTAGAGGCTACACGCATGCAATTCAATAATACCATTGAGTGAAACAATAAATTAAAACTAATCTAGGCTTTAGCCATTAATGGAAATAAAGGTTTCATCAAGTAATCCCAACCCCATGAGATTAACTCATGGCTGGTAAATACCATCCCGATTCAAAATAACATTCAACATAATTTTCATCAATTCATTTTACGAAACAGAAATAACAAAGTAAAGAAAGAACTTCAGAAAGATAGCTTTTGCTTATCCAGGCCACAACTCCGGCGTCACAGTGTCTACTGCTGGCTAAGAGGGATTGCCTTCTTCTTGTTCCTTTCGTATTTGCCTTGTTCTCAACAATTATCCTTTACTCTTGTCTAAGGATCTTTTTTTCCCAATTGTCCCCTAATTGTTTCCCAATTCTCCATGTTTTCAGTTTTTCTTTTTAGGTTTTATATCTCTTCCTTTAGAGTAGGCCCATTATCCCATGATCTTTTTCCCTCTTTCTCAGGCTGATTTTTCTTGTACACGTACAATAGGGCTGATAATGTTTAAGTGCTGACTGGGTATCTTCCTAACATTGCCATAGCATCCATGTTGACAACCTCTCCAACCTTTTGCCATGACAAATTTTCAATCCTTTACTCCTTTTTCCTCATTCTACACCAACAACACAATCAACAAACAAATCATTCTCGCAAAAAATTAAAAGTAACATGTAAGAAAATTTAAGCACAGTCCAAGCACCTTAGTGTAATTCCTTAAAAAATAATAATATAATATCCTAAAATGCAACTAAATTCACCTAAATACAGATAATTAACCAAGTCTAAAGGCATGACATATAACTCTTTTTAAGAGTTATCAAATGTAATAGTCCAGTTTAGACCCTAGTCAAAAAAGTGGTTTCAGGTACACAAATCTGAGTCAGAAAATAATTTTATATTATTTTCTGTCCTTATAATATGTGAATTGACATGTGTGAAAATTTCATATGAAAATTTAATCGTTTGTGTGCTTAATTTGATAAAAGGACCTAATCGCATAAAATGTAAAATTTGCATTCTATTTGTTAAAGTGCCTAATTGTTATGTCTCTTTAATTATGAGGTCTTTATATAGTTATTTGACCATTGAAAGTTTGAGTGGACAATTTTGGCATTGATATTAATGTTTTAAATGTTTATAATGCAAGGGTAAAATGTTTTAAATGAATTAATATATGATTTATTATACAAAACATAAAAATTAGGCCTTTTTTATGTTCATCTAGTCGAATTCATCAGAGAAAAAGAAAGAAAATAACTCTCAGGGTTTCGGCACTTTGATTGTTGATTGAGGTATGTGTTTTGATCTGTTTTCAATAATTTCTACGTTTTTGCGATAGTTGCTTTGTATACTATCAAGCATATGTCTTAACTTCTGATTTTTTTGATGATTTTGAGTTGAGCCCTTGATGAAATTATGAGTTTTGTGAAGTCAGTTGATAGAAAATAAAAGATATGTGTTGGGTTGCTATATTTTATCTTTGAATTTTTGATGAATTTGAGTAAAATAGGCTAAATTGTGAAAATTGTAAATTGAGGGACTAAAATGAGAAATAAAATAAATATATGGACTTGTATGAGCTATAGGAATATTCACCCAAGCATATGTCTAGCGAAATTTTGTGTATTCTGTGATTTTCTAAATTAGGGACTAAATTGTTAAAATGTGAAAATGAGAGGGCTAATTTGTAAATTACCCTAAATGTGTGTTGTGGATTGATTTGAATGATTTGGTGAATACAAGAGTTAAATTTGAATTTATATAGATTAAGAACAAAAGAAAACAAAATTAGATCGGAGGAAATCGAAAGTTGTCGAGTAGTTGACTCCATTTGTCTGAATCAGTACAAGGTAAGTTTATATACAAAATGAGCTCAGAAAATCACTGTTTGCTCTATGTGCCATGAATACTCATTTAGTTTTGTTTGATGATGGCTCAGTTTTACCCGAATTAAAAGCGAGACAGTTATTCATTTAGCAGATTTGTGAAGCTCAGAAAGTTGATAATGAGATATTAGCAAAATGAGCTCAATGTGTTTTTAAATTCTGATTTAGAATTTCAAGTTGATAATGACAATTGTTTGAGATTTAGAGATCAAATTTGTGTTCCGAGAAATCTAGAGTTGATTCAGATGATTTTGAACGAAGCTCACAATAGTCGGTTATCTGTACTCCCGGGTAGTGAAAAAATGTATAATGATTTGAAATAGCATTACTGGTGGACCAGAATGAAAAGAGACATCTTCGAATTTGTTTCGAAACAGCAAGTTAAAGCTGAACATCAAGTGCCATCCGGTTTGTTATAACCGATTATGATTCCAGAATGGAACTGGGATACAGTAATGATGGGTTTTGTTTCGGGTTTATCCTTATCTCCGAGAAAGAAAGATGCAATCTGGATTGTGGTTGACCTATTAATGAAATCAGCCCATTTTATTCCGGTACGTTCCGATTTCTTGCTTGTTAAGCTAGCTGAGTTATACATTTCCAATATTGTGAGATTGCATGGTGTGCCATTACCTATTGTGTCAGACAGAGATCCGAGATTCACATAGTGATTTTGGAAGAAATTGCAAGATGCTTTGTGTACGAAATTGCACTTCAGTACTGCTTTTCACCCGTAAACGGATGGTCAATCCAAGCGGATTATTCAGATACTAGAGGATATGTTGAGACGTCGCATTCTTGAGTTTGAATGTACTTGGGAACAGTATTTGCCTTTGATTGAATTCACGTACAATAATAGTTTTCAATCGAGCATTAAAATGGCATTGTACGAAGCCTTATATGGTTGCAAATGCCGTACACCTTTGTATTGGGCTGAGCTCAACGAGAATAAGATACACGGGGTTAACTTGATAAAAGAGACTGAACAAAAAGTAAAAAGAATTCGAGATAGTCCTAAAGCAGCATCTGACCGTTAGAAATCATATGCAGATCTAAAACAAAAAGATATTGAATTTGAGATCGGTGACAAAGTGTTTCTAAAAGTATCCCCATGGAAAAAAGTACTCCGATTTGGTAGAAAAGGCAAATTGAGTCTGAGGTTCACGGGCTGTATGAGATTATCGAGCGTATTGGGCCGGTTGCAGATAGATTGTTGTTGCCACCAGAGCTAGAAAAGATTCATAATGTATTTCACGTATCGATGCTTCGACAATATAGATCGGATCCATCAAATGTGATTTCTCCATCTAAGATTGAGATTCAGTCTGATATGACCTATAAAGAAGAATCAATCCGTATCTTAGCTCGTGAGGTTAAAGAACTTAGAAACAAGAAAATTCCGTTAGTAAAAGTAATGTGGCATTGGCACGGTGTTGAAGAGGCCATTGGGAGCCTGAAGATGCTATGGGACAGCAATATCTGAATTTGTTCAACGGTAAAATTTTCGGGGACGAAAATCCCTAAGGGGGAAGAGTTGTAACAGTCCGGTTTAGACCCTAGTCGGAATAGTGGTTTTGGGACCACAAATCTGAGTAAGAAAAATATTTTTATATTATTTTCTATGCTTATAATATGTGAATTGACATGTGTGAAAATTTCGTATGAAAATTTAATCATTTGTGTGCCTAATTTGATAAAAGGACCTAATCGCGTAAAATGTAAAATTTGCATTCTATTTTTTAAAGTGCCTAATTACTATATCTCTTTAATTTTGAAGTCCTTATATGGTTATTTTACAATTGAAAGTTTGAGTGGACAATTATCGCCTTGATATTAATGTTTTAAATGTTTATATGTAAGGGTAAAATGGTAATTGGTGAATTAATATATGATATGTTAAACAAAACATAAAAATTATGCCATTTTTATGTTCATCTTGCCGAATTCATCAAAGAAGAAGAAAGAAAAGAACTCTTAGGGTTTCAGCACTTTGATTGTTAATAGAGGTATGTGTTTTGATCTATTTTCGATAATTTCTACGTTTTTGCGATCGTTGCTTTGTATACTATCAAGCCCATGTCTTAATTTCTGATTTTTTTGATGATTTTGAGTTGAGCCCTTGATGAAATTATTAGTTTTGTGAAGTTAGTTGATAGAAAATAAAAGATATGTGGTGGGTTGATATTTTGTCTTTGAATTTTTGATGAATTTGAGTAGAATGGGCTAAATTGTGAATACTATAAATTGAGGGACTAAAATGAGAAATAAAAGATATATGTGGACTTGTATGAGCTATAGGAACATTCGACCAAGCATATGTCTAAAGAAATTTTGTGTATTTTGTGATTTTATGAATTAGGGACTAAATTGTTAAAATGTGAAAAATAAGAGGGCGAATTTGTAAATTACCCTAAATGTTTGTTATGGATTGATTTGAATGATTTTGTGAATAAAAGAGTTAAATTTGAATTTACATAGACCAAGAACAAAAGAAAACATAATTAGATCGGGAGAAATCGAAAGTCGTCGAGTAGTTGACTCCATTCATCCGAATTCGTATGAGGTAAGTCTATATACAAATAAATGTGTTTGAAATTATTTAATTGTGCTTATATGCTATTTCATAATGATGAATAGCTTAATGCATTGAATATGAGATATCCGAGAGAGAGTTTCGACAAAGTTCCGATGTCTGAAAAGCCTCGTACGAACCATAGGAATAGTTTGGATACATATGTCATGACATAGGATCCGATATGTGTTTTCATGTAAGACCACGTCTGGGACGTTGGAATCGACTTATGATTTACGTGTAAGATCACGTCTGGGACGTTGGCTTTATATTTGATTTCGTGTAAGACCCTGTCTGGGACAATGGCATCGATATTTGATTACATGTAAGACCACGTCTGGGACATTAGCATTGTATGAGCTTTCCGAGTTATGATTCTAAACGGTTCAATGAGCATTCCTACAAATGAATGGTTATAGGATATGTGTATTCGATTCAGGTATGTTCGTAATGTATACTATGTTTGTGAGTAAAAGGTAAGTATATGTACAAGTGATGATATATGTTATAAGTATGAATGCTATATGTGTAAATGAATTCGGAATATGTTAAATGTATATGAACTACGGGTTTGAGATAGTATTTGGCCATGGAGTATATGTAATTTGATGATGCTATCATGTTTTGAATGTTAAGTTTATCTATATATGGCTTACTAAGCTTTTGAAAGCTTACTCTGTATGTTTTTCAACTGTTTTATAGATATCGAAGCTACTGGGAGATCAAGGATCATCACCACACTATCGAACTAAATTTTGGTACCTTTTGGAAATGTATTTACTGAAGTATGGCATGTATAGGCTAGAAGTGTGTGAATATTTTTGGTAATGTATATATTTAGCTATGTGATTTGGCTTGGTTTTGGTTGTGTATATGAATGCGTTTTTTGTATGAATTATGTGATGCAACTGTGTCATAATTATGTGCATCTGGTTGGCCAAAAGAAATCGTCAATTTGGTAAGTTTTGGTATGTGCATATTTTAGAATTTGGTAAGAATTTTGGTATGAGAATGAATGGAATGTATCAAGGTTATAAACCATATGTTTTGGTATATTTTTGGCTTTTGGAAGGACATGAATTAGTATATGTTATGAACATGAGATTGGTTGATAACTATATGCTATGAATGTTGAATGTTTTGATTAGGAAATGGTTGAAAGTTGATGTGCAATTGGTGTTTATTTGATGATTGTAGGGAGGACCCTTAATGGGTGGCAAATTGGCCTATTTTTTTGCCCACACGGGCAGGGACACGGGCGTGTGTCTCAGCCGTGTTACTCAATGGCCATTTCAAAATGAGCTTGAGCAGACGACACGGTCGCACACACGGACGTGTGCTAGGCTGTGTGGGAAGTCAGTTTCGATGACGAGCTAGACACACGAGTGTGTGGTCAGCAGTTTGGCCAAGTCAGTTTCGACCAGGGGCTAGACACACGAGCGTGTGGTCAGCCGTGTGGACAAGTCAGTATGTATGCCCTGTTTTGACACAGTCTAGACACATAGGTGTGTCTAAAGCCATGTGAGGTACACGGCCTGTTCACATGGGCATGTGACCTGTACAACTTTGAAAAATTTTTAAGTTTTTAAAAAATTTTGTACGAACTCAGTTTAGTCCTGACCTCTTTCTAACATATGTTTAAGGTCTCGGTGACCTGTATAAGGGGCTCTATGGTAATGTTTGACTATGATTGTGGGTGGTGTATATGGATTGTTTGTAAAATGTTTTGATTTGTCTAGTAATGCCTTTAACTCTAGTCTGGCGACGGATACGGGTTAGGGGTGTTACATTTGGCTGGTATCAAAGCTATGGTTTAGTCGATTCTAGAACTAACGCAACGTTTGTGAGTCTAGCTATACATGCCATATTTATGAACTGCTATAGTGTGATGAATCCTGACATTGAAAATATGTTTTTATATAGAAATTGGATCCCGAACGAGCTGTAGCTGACGATGTCGAGAGTAATGTGCCTGCTCCCGCGTAAGGGATAGCGCCATCCGATTCTAGACCGGCTATAAGTAGCCATGATGGAGAGGCTAGACAAGCCTTTTATAAAATGATGAATGATTGGTTCAATTAGTACATTAGAACTAATCCGACTGTTCAACAACCCTTAATTTCGCCTAATCCTCCACAAGTCCCTGTCATGCTGCAAGCTAATCCGACTCAATTAAATAAGCCTTCGGTTGATAAAATTAGAAAATATGGGCCAGATGAATTCCGTGCTATAACTAGTGATGATCGGGTTTGGGTTAGAAAATGCAACACGAGTATTTGATGAATTGTCTTTGAATCCAAATGAATGCATAAAATGTGTTGTTTCACTTCTGAGAGATACGGCATATCACTGGTGGAAGACGTTAATATCCGTGGTTCTGAGGGAATGAGTTACTTGGGATTTCTTCCAAGCTGAATTCTGGAAGAAATACATCAGTCAGAGATCCATAGATCAGAAACGTAAAGAGTTTCTTGAACTAAAGCAAGGTCGTATGTCAGTTACAGAATACGAATGAGAATTCGTAAGAATGAGCTAGTATGCATGAGAATGTGTTTCAACTGAAGCAATAATGAGTAAAAGATTCAGAGATGGTTTGAATGAAGATATCCATTTGTTTGTCGGGATTCTGGAGATAAAAGAATTTGTTGTGCTTGTTGAATGAGCCTATAAAGCTGAAGAACTCGAGAAAGAGAAAAGAAAAGCTGATTCAGAAGCTAGAGATATGAGAAAAAGATCTATGAGGAAATTATTTTAGTCTGCGTTAAAGAAATTCCAAGATGATTTTAGCCGTTCAAAGGCTAATGTGGGACATTCGGGTAGAGATCGTTCTGGATCACATTCGAGCTTTAGAGCTCCAGCTACTTCTATTGCTAGTGTTGGAAATGTCTGATCTGATCGACTTGAGTGTAAACACTATGGTAAAAGACATCCAGGCAATTGTAGAATGTATGGTTGGGCTTGTTTCAAATGTGGATCCTTAGATCACTTTATTCATGATTGTCCCGAGTCAGTCGAGTAAGAAATTGTACAAAATTTGAGACCTAGTAACACTTTGCTCGAGGTAGACCTCCCAGAAATATAGGAAATGTGAGTGGTAGTCAAAAAGGGACTAAAGACACTGCTGTACGATCCGAGGTTAGAGCACCTACCAGAGCTTATGCCATTCGAGCACGTGAGGAAGCTTCGTCTCTTGATGTGATAACGAGTTCATTTACTCTTTACGATACTTCATTGATTGCTTTGATAGATCCTAGATCAATACATTCGTATATATGCATGAATTTAGTATCCAGTAAGACTTTTCCTGTAGAGTCTACTGAATTTGTGATTAGAGTATCGAACCCCCTAGGTAAAAGTGTCTTAGTTGACAAAGTGTGCAAGAATTGTCCGTTAATGTTTCGAGACAATTGTTTTTTGGCTGATCTGATGTTATTACCCATTGATGAGTTTGATATAATCCTGGGTTTGGATTGGCTAACTATGCACGATGTTATTGTGAATTACAAACAAAAAACTACTGATTTGAGATGCAAGAATGATGAAATAGTTCAAATTGAATCTAGTGATTTGAATGGGCTACTGGCTGTGATTTCGTCAATGAAAGCTCTGAGTATTGTGACAAAGGGTTGTAAAGCCTACTTTCCCTATGTGATTGATTCAAAAGTAATAGAAAAGAAAGTTAAATCAGTGCCTATTGTCTGTGAATTCCCGGATGTGTTTCCTGAAGAACTTTTGGGATTACCTCCGATTCGAGAAGTAGAATTTGACATTTAGTTAGTACTGGGAACTACTCTAATTTCGATAGCTCCATATTGAATGCCTCCAACTGAACTAAAAGAATTAAAGTCTCAGTTGCAAGCGTTAATCGATAGAGGATTCGCAAGACCGAGTTTCTCACCTTGGGGTGCACTAGTTCTGTTTGTAAAAAAGAAAGACGGTACGATGAGAATGTGCATTGATTATCGTCAATTGAACAAAGTGACTATCAAGAATAAATACCCTCTGCCTCGAATTGATGATTTGTTTGATCAATTGAAAGGTGCTAACGTGTTTTCGAAGATAGATTTGAGATCAGGCTATTATCAGTTGCGAGTAAGAGACTCAGACATTCTGAAAACTGCATTCAGAATGAGGTGCAACCACTATGAGTTCTTAGTTATGCCTTTCAGATTAACTAATGCACCTGCTATCTTTATGGATTTGATGAACAGAATTTTTAGACCGTATTTAGATCGATTTGTTGTCGCATTCATTGATGACATATTGATTTATTTGCGTGATGAATCCGAGCATGCTGAGCATCTGAAAATAGTGCTACAGACTTTGTTAGATAAGCAACTATATGCGAAATTTAGCAAATGTGAATTCTGGTTACGAGAAGTCAGTTTTCTGGGCCATATTATATCAGCATCAGGTATTCGAGTTGATCTGAGTAAGATTTTAGCTATTCTGGATTGAAAGCCTCCGAGAAATGTTTCTGAAGTTTGCAGTTTTCTGGGACTTGCCGGTTATTATAGGAGATTTGTAAAAGGCTTTTCGATTATCGTGGCTCTATTGATGAAACTGCTTCAAAAAGACGTGAAATTTGATTGGTCTGAAAAATGTCAGAAAACCTTTGATCAATTGAAAGCCCTATGGACTAAAGTTCCGATGTTAGTACAACCAGAATCGGATAAAGAATTTGTAATCTACAGTGATGCTTCATCTAACGGTCTTGTAACAGCCCGATTTAGGGCCAAAACAGAATAGTGGTTTTGAAACCACGAATTTGAGAATTTATTATTTTGATTAAGTTTTAGTGTTTATATTATGATTGTATAATTGTGTGAAAATTTCGTTGCGAAATTTTATTGATTGGGTGTTTAATTTGACGTTTAGGACTGAATTGAAATAGGTGAAAAATGTCTGTGTTCTAGTTCATAAAGTACTTGATTGAAATGGGGGTTTTAATTAGAGGTCCTTAAATGGAAATTAGACCATTATACTTTATATGGACAAAAATTTGGACATGGATGGAATTTTTAGAAAGTTTAGTAGTAAGGGTATTTTGGTCATTTGCATAATAAATGAAATAAAATGGGAAAAATAACACAAAAATGTGTTCATCCTCATTTAACTTGGCCAAAACTTGCATGTTCTCCATAGCTAGGGTTAGTTTCAAGCTTTCAAGCTCAATAGTTAGTGCATTCAAGCCCCGTTTTTAATGTTCTTTACATTTTTGAAATCCTCGTAGCTCGGTTTACCTATTTCTACCATTATTTCGAGTTAGGGTTTATGTTTAAAACTTTACCCATTAATGATATGCATGTATTTTGATGTTTGATGGTAGAATATGAATCTTTGAGGTTAGGAGAACGATCTTTTCTAAGCGATTTTTAGAGAAAACGAGCAAAACGGTATAATTGGTAAAAATACCTAATGCTCATAAGTACATGTTAGAGTGAGAATTTGATGTTGTTATAGACGAGAAAAATGTTCAGCATGTCATAAAACATAAGAATAAGGGCTGAAATTAAATTTCTGAGCCTAGGGGTAAAATCATAATTTTGTAAAAGTTAGGGGGCAAAAATGTAATTTTTACATAATGTGATTTTTGGATTGAAATAAATAGTATGAGTGTTAAATAAGCTAAATGAGTTGTTATAGATCAAGAAAGGCGTAGAATCGACCTCGAACGGGGGAAGGAAAAGGTTTTGGACTAAATTGTAAAATTTTCATATTTTGCACCGAGGTAAGTTTGTATGTAAATAATACATTAACTTCATTTACATTTTTGTATTTCAGCCTATTTTATATATTTTAGTTGATTTTGATTCATAAATCGACTATTGGAAGAATGGAAATAAGTAATAGTGAGAGAAATCCCGGTTGAACTTTCGGAAAGATTGAATAATATAGATGAAATGTAGCTAGGTCACATGTATGGTGCTAAGTGCACATCATGTGTACAAGAGAGCTACAAGATACTATGTAGTAGCTAGGTCACATGTGTGATACGGGATGTATCCCATGTAGACAAGAGAGTTACGGGAGAGGATAAATGTAGCTAGGCCGCATGTGTGATTCCAAGTGAAGGGCACCATGTAGACAAGAGAGCTACGAGATAAATTGGCTAGGTCACATGGGTGGTACTAAGTGTTCACCATGTGTACAAGAGAGCCGAATTATATGAAATATGGTGGTGGAGCTGTGTGCTGAAACCACTAAGTATCGAGGATCGATCCGAATTGTTCAACGGGATGATTTTATAGTGACATTGTAATCATGAACCTACACTTGTGATGTATGAAATGTGGTGAAAGTGAATTGTGATATGTAGGCTAAATGAGGTAAATACAAAGAAAGTGTGAAAGAGTGAATTAGCAATAATACTGTTTTGGACAGTTGCAGTGACGTGAATTTGAAAAATCACCAAAAATAGTAGGAATTTAATTAGAGGCTGAATGAGATATGCATTTAAAGCTTAATGCGTCTATTTTCATGTAAAAGAAACAGAGAAAGTAAAGGAACTCTATAATTTGAGATATTTATAATTGTGTGTGACTTGATCAGAATGACTATGTGATCCCCTGTTCTAACTTTGAAAAATAATTAAAAGTTGTACAAAACTAATTAAGAAATTTAGTTTATATGTATAGATACCTTATTGAGTCTAGTTTTAAATGAAATAGATTTCATGGTTATTTCAATTCTGTATTGGGAGAAATTCAATTCGTAGTGAACAGAGGTCAGATCAGTCCAGCAGTATAACAGGGGAAACTTTAACTAATAAACTGTGCTAATTGGCTGGACCAAAAATTCTAGAAAAATTTAGTAAAAATTAATATGAGTCTAGTTTCATAAAAATTTTACGGATTTGAATTTCAAGTTTTGTAACTCGAGTTATGATTTATTTAGTGAGTATGATGCAGTAGAGACAGCTTGACCAAAGTGGAGTAAATGGTGAAATTAAAAATAGATACACTTGAGTTATTGTGTAAACATATTAGATTCTTTATTCATTATTTACATACTTGCTTACTAAGCTATAAGCTTACCCTCTATTCTCTCTTTTGTCTTATAGTGTCGTCCAGCTTGCACAGGAGTCAAGGATTGTTGAAGATCTGCCTGCACTATCAATATTTTTGGGTATTTGAATTAAACATTTTGAATTATGGCATGTATAGTAGACTTATTTATTTTGTTACGTGTCATAATTGTCTAGGTTTTAAAATATTAAGTATAGTATTTGACCTATTATTTTGTACGAAGCCTTTGAAATTGGCTAATATTATTAAAGGCATATGTTATAATGATTCATGATCTAATTGTATGCCATATTTTTGTTTTGGTTTTATTTAATGGTATATACTATGATTCGGTAATACCTCGTACCCTGTTCCGGTGATGGATACGGGTAAGGGGTGTTACATTTAGTGGTATCAGAGCTATAGTTTAGTCGGTTCTTGGACTAATAAAGTGTGTATAAAAGTCTAGCTATACATGCCATAAATATACAGTGATAGTGTGGTGACTCCTGATTATTCTAAACTATGTTTTATTTTAATATAGTAATGGATCCTGACGGAACTGCGGCTGATGATGTTGCTAATAATGCGTCGGCTCCCGCACAAGGGACCGTGCCTGTAGAAAGTAGACCTGAGACATTGGGACAGGGAGATGAGGCTCGGGAAGCCTTTTTCCAAATGATGAACAATTGGTATACTGAGTTTATTCGAGCAAACACAAATGCTCAACCTCCTCCACCCCCTCCCATACCTCAGACGGTTCCTGTAGCTGCTCAAGGCATAGATTTGGTAAGAATGAACAAGCCTCTGGTTGACAAGATTCGAAAACTAGGGGCCGAAGAGTTTAGAGCAAAGATCGATGATGATCCCGAGAAGGCGGAGTTCTGGCTTGAAAATTCTATCCGTGTATTTGATGAGCTATCATGTACACCCGAGGAGTGCTTAAAGTGTGCTGTATCACTTTTGAGAGATTCGGCCTACCATTGGTGGAAGACTTTGGTAGCATTGGTGCCAAAAGAAAATGTTACTTGGGATTTCTTCCAGGAAGAATTCAGAAAGAAATACATAAGTCAACGATTTATTGATAAAAAACGGAAGGAGTTCCTTGAATTGAAGTAGGGCAAGATGTCTGTGGCAGAGTATGAACGTGAATTTGTAAGACTCAGCAAGTATGCCCAGGAATGTGTGTCCACCGAAGCTATTATGTGCAAGAGATTTGAGGATGGGCTAAATGGGGACATTAAAGTGCTTGTGGGAATTTTGGAGCTGAAAGAATTTGTAGTATTGGTTGACCGAGCTCTTAAAGCTGAAGAATTGAGCAAAGAAAGAAGAAAAGCTGCTATTGAGGCTCGAGATGCCAGAAAGAGGCCGATAAGCAAGTCATTTCAATCTCAATCAAAGAGGTCCAAAGAGACAAACCCTCGAATAACAGTTTCAGCTGGGGATTCACACAGAGATCGTGGAAGGGCATATTCGGGGTCTAAAGCTCAAGCTACTTCAGTGGCAAGTGTGGGTAATGTGCGGCCTAGAAAGCCCGAATGTCAACAATGTGGCAGGCAACATTATGGTAAGTGTTGGGGAAACAAGCGAGCTTGTTTCAGGTACGGTTCTCGCGAGCATTTTATCAGAGACTGTCCGGAGAAAGGTAAAGAAGAAAAATTTCAGAGTGCTAGGCAGTACTCTCGCTAGCGAGGTAGACCACCGAGAAATTCGAAGTAGAGCTAGCGAAAAGCGTAATGAAAGATTCAGAGCGAGATCAGAAGCTAGAGCGCCTGCTAGAGCTTATGCCATACGTGCCCGAGAGGATGCATCATCTCCCGATGTCATTACTGGTACATTTCTCTCTATGATACTATTGTTATTACTTTGATTGATCCCGGGTCTACTCATTCCTATATTTGTGTGAATTTAATATCTAATAAGAAGTTTCCTGTTGAATACATTGAGTTTACGATTAAAGTGTCGAACCCCTTAGGCCAATATGTGCTAGTTGATAAGGTTTGCAAGAATTGCCCATTAATGATTCAAGGTCACTGTTTTCCGGCTAATCTAATACTGTTACCATTTGATGAGTTTGACGTTATCTTGGGAATGGACTGGTTGACATTGTATGATGCCAAGGTAAATTGTAAATAGAAAACACTAGAGTTGAAATGTGAAAATGGTGAAATTCTGTGGGTTGAAACAGATGAATCAAATAACTTGCCTATGGTGATTTCGTGCATGTCTGCTCAGAAATACATGAGGAAAGGGTGTGAAGGTTATCTTGCCTATGTAATGAATACTGAGATGTCTGAATTGGGGCTTGAATCAATGCCAATAGTCTGTGAATTTCTAGATGTATTCCCAGAGGAATTGCCAGGGTTGCCTCCAGACAGAGAGATAGAGTTTGCCATTGATTTGTTGCCGGGGATTGTACCGATCTCGATTACTTCATATAGAATGGCTCCGACTGAATTAAAAGAATTGAAGGCTCAGTTGCAAGAGTTAACAGACAAGGGATTCGTGAGACCGAGTTTCTCTCCTTGGGGTGCTCCTGTATTGTTTGTAAAGAAGAAGGATGGCTCAATGAGACTTTGCATTGATTACCGTCAGCTCAATAAGGTGACTATAAAGAACAAGTACCTGTTACCGATGATTGATGATTTATTCGATTAGTTAAAGGGGGCAACAGTGTTTTCAAAGATCAATTTGAGGTCCGATTACTACCAGTTGAGAGTTAAGGAGTCGGATGTGCTGAAAACTGCCTTTAGGACAAGGTATGGACATTATGAGTTTCTTGTGATGCCTTTTGGCTTAACAAATGCTCCAGCTATATTTATGGACTTGATGAATTGAATCTTTCGGCCATATTTGGATAAGTTTGTAGTAGTGTTCATAGATGACATTCTAATTTATTCTCGGGACGAGTCTGAGCATGCCGAACACTTGAGAACCATATTGCAGATCTTGAGAGAAAAGAAACTATTTACTAAGTTTAGTAAAAGTGAGTTCTGGCTTCGTGAAGTCGGATTTTTAAGGCATATAGTCTCAGGTGATGGTATTCGGGTGGATCCGAGCAAAATTTCCGTGATCATTGACTGGAAACCGCCAAAGAATGTATCTGAGGTTAGAAGCTTTTTAGGCTTAGTTGGGTATTATAGATGTTTTGTCGAGGGATTTTCGATGATTGCCTCTTCTATGACTAAATTCCTGCAAAAGAATGTTAAGTTTGAATGGAGTGATAAATGTTAGCGAGTTTCAAAAGTGAAAGCACGATTGGTGAAGCACCAATTTTAGTACTGTTAGAGCCAGGGAAGGAGTTAAGTAATCTATAGTGATGCATCATTGATGGGCCTTGGATGTGTCTTGATGCAAGAGGGTAAAGTGATAGCTTATGCCTCGAGACAGTTAAAGCCGCATGAGAAGAACTATCCTACACATGATTTGGAATTGGCCGCTATTGTCTTTGCCTTGAAGATCTGGCGACATTATTTGTATGGTGAAAAATGCCGAATTTTTACTGATCACAAAAGTTTGAAGTATTTGATGAATCAAAAGGATTTGAATCTACGACAACGAAAATGGCTTGAATTATTGAAGGATTATGAGCTAGTGATTGATTATCATCCGGGAAAAGCAAATGTAGTTGCTGACGCCTTGAGCAGGAAATCTCTTTTTACTTTGAGAGCCATGAATACGGGGTTAGCATTGTCTGATGATGGGTCAATCTTAGCAGAGATGAGGGCTAAACCATTATTTCTCCAGCTGATTTGTGATGCTCAAAAAAACGATAGTGAGTTGCAAACTAAGAGAACTCGGTCTGAATCGAGTTACGACTCGATTTTCGAGTTGGACGGATGATCGCTTGATGTTTCCGACGGGATATCTGCATCAAAAATGATGAATTGATTCAGAAAGTATTACATGAGGCGCATAGTGGCTGTTTGTTAGTTCACCCTGGTAGCACAAAAATGTATAATGATTTAAAGAAGTTATATTGGCGGCCAGGCATGAAAAGGGACATTTCTGAATTTGTAACTAAGTGTTTGATCTATCAACAAGTAAAAGCTGAGCATCAAGTGCCTTCAGGATTACTCCAACTGGTAATGGTGCCTGAGTGGAAATGGGATAGGATTACCATGGATTTTGTAACCGGTTTGCCACTGACTCCTAGAAAGAAGGATGCTGTCTGGGTAGTAGTTGATAGGTTAACAAAGTCGACTCACTTTATTCCGGTACGTACCGATTACTCACTTGATAAATTAGCTGAATTATATATTGCTGAAATTGTGAGGTTGCACGAGGTACCTATGTCTATAATATTAGATAGAGATCCGAGGTTTACCTCGAGATTCTAGAAAAAGTTACAAGAAACTTTGGGCACAAAATTGAACTTTAGTACCGCGTTTCATCCACAAACAAATGGTCAGTCGGAAAGAGTAATCCAAGTACTCGAAGATATGCTTAGATGCTGTGTTTTAGAATTTGAAGGCAGTTGGGAGAAATATCTACCTTTGGTTGAATTTGCCTACAATAACAGTTTTCAGTCGAGTATATAGATGGCACCATACGAAGCCTTGTATGGTCACAAGTGTCAGACTCCTTTATATTGGACCGACCTTAGTGAGAAACAGATTCACGGAGTTGATCTAGTTAAAGAAACCGAAGAGAAAGTAAAAGTAATTCGGGAATGCTTGAAAGCTGCTTCAGATCGACAAAAGTCATATACAGATTTAAAAATAAAAAAGATTGAATTTTAGGTGGGTGATAAAGTGTTCTTGAAGGTGTCACCATGGAAAAAGATTCTGAGATTTGGCCGAAAAGGCAAGTTGAGTCCGCGTTTTATTGGACCGTACGAGATTATTGAGAGGATTGGACCAGTGGCATATCGGTTGGCATTACTGGCAGAATTAGAAAGAATTCATAACGTGTTTCATGTATCAATGTTGCGACGTTATCGTTCAGATCCTTCACATGTGATTTCTCCAACAGTAATTGAGATTCGTTCGGACTTGACCTATGATGAGGAACCGATTAAGATTTTGGCTCGAGAAGTGAAACAGTTGAGAAAGAAAAGTATAGCTTTAGTGAAAGTGTTATGGAAAAGACATGGAGTAGAAGAAGCTATGTGGGAACTAGAGGAAGCCATGAGAAAACAATACCCAAACCTTTTTACCGGTAAGATTTTCAGGGACAAAAATCCCTGAAGGGGGGAGAGTTGTAACAGCCCGATTTAGGGCCAAAATAGAATAGTGGTTTTGAAACCACAAATTCGAGAATTTATTATTTTGATTAAGTTTTAGTGTTTATATTATGATTGCATAATCGTGTGAAAATTTCGTTGTGAAATTTTATCGATGGGGTGTTTAATTTAACGTTTAGGACTAAATTGAAATAGGTGAAAAATGTGTGTGTTCTAGTTCATAAAGTACTTGATTGAAATGGGAGTTTTAATTAGAGGTCCTTAAATGGAAATTAGACCATTATACTTTATATGGACAAAAATTTGGACATGGATGGAATTTTTAGAATGTTTAGTAGTAAGGGCATTTTGGTCATTTGCATAATAAATGAAATAAAATGGGAAAAATAACAAAAATATGTGTTCATCCTCATTTAACTTGGCCGAAACTTGTATGTTCTCCATAGCTAGGGTTTGTTTCAAGCTTTCAAGCTCAATAGTAAGTGCATTCAAGCCTCGTTTTTAATGTTCTTTACATTTTTGAAATCCTCGTAGCTCGGTTTACCTATTTCTACCATTATTTCGAGTTAGGGTTTATGTTTAAAAATTTACCCATGAATGATATGCATGTATTTTGATGTTTGATGGTAGAATATGAATCTTTGAGGTTAGGAGAACGATCTTTTCTAAGCGATTTTTAGCGAAAACGAGCAAAACGGTATAATCGGTAAAAATACCTAATGCTCATAAGTACATGTTAGAGTGAGAATTTGATGTTGTTATAGAAGAGAAAAATGTTTAGCATGTCATAAAACATAAGAATAAGGGCTGAAATTAAATTTCCGAGCCTAGGGGAAAAATCGTAATTTTGTAAAAGTTAGGAGGCAAAAATGTAATTTTTACATAATGTGATTTTTGGATTGAAATAAATAGTATGAGTGTTAAATGAGCTAAATGTGCTGTTATAGATCAAGAAAGGCATGGAATCGACCTCGAACGGGGGAAGGAAAAGGTTTTGGACTAAATTGCAAAATTTTCATATTTTGCACCGGGGTAAGTTTGTATGTAAATAATACATTAACTTCATTTACATTTTTTTATTTCAGCCTATTTTATATATTTTAATTGATTTTGAATCATAAATCGACTATTGGAAGAATAGAAATAAGTAATAGTGAGAGAAATCCCGGTTGAACTTTCGGAAAGATTGAATAATATAGATGAAATGTAGCTAGGTCACATGTATGGTGCTAAGTGCACATCATGTGTACAAGAGAGCTATGAGATACTATGTAGTAGCTAGGTCACATGTGTGATACGGGATGTATCCCATGTAGACAAGAGAGCTACGGGAGAGGATAAATGTAGCTAGGTCGCATGTGTGATTCCAAGTAAAGGACACCATGTAGACAAGAGAGCTACGAGATAAATTGGCTAGGTCACATGGGTGGTACTAAGTGTTCACCATGTGTACAAGAGAAAAGAATTATATGAAATATGATGGTGGAACTGTGTGCTGAAACCACTAAGTATCAAGGATCGATCCGGATTGTTCAACGGGATGATTTTATAGTGACATTGTAATCATGAACCTACACTTGTGATGTATGAAATGTGGTGAAAGTGAATTGTGATATGCAGGCTAAATGAGGTAAATACAAAGAAAGTGTGAAAGAGTGAATTAGCAATAATACTGTTTTGGACAGTTGCAGTGATGTGAATTTGAAAAATCACCAAAAATAGTATGAATTTAATTATAGGCTGAATGAGATATGAATTTAAATCTTAATGAGTCTATTTTCATGTAAAAGAAACAGAGCAAGTAAAGGAACTCTATAATTTGAGATATTTATAATTGTGTGTGACTTGATCAGAATGACTATGTGATCCCCTATTCTAAATTTGAAAAATCATTAAAAATTGTACAAAACTAATTAAGAAATATAGTTTATATGTATAGATTCCTTATTGAGTCTAGTTTTAAATGAAATAGATTTCATGGTTATTTGAATTCTGTATTGGGAGAAATTCAATTCGTAGTTAACAGAATTTTAGATCAGTCGAGCTGTATAACAGGGGAAACTTTAACTAATAAACTGTACTAATTGGCCAGACCAAAAATTCTAGAAAAAATTTAGTAAAAATTAATATGAGTCTAGTTTCATAAAAATTTTACGGATTTGAATTTCAAGTTTTGTAACTCGAGTTATGATTTATTTAGTGAGTATGATGCAGTAGAGACAACTTGACCAAAGTGGAGTAAATGGTGAAATTAAAAGTAGATACACTTGAGTTATTGTGTAAACATATTAGATTCTTTATTCATTATTTACATACTTGCTTACTAAGCTATAAGCTTACCCTCTTTTCTCTCTTTTGTCTTATAGTGTCGTCCAGCTTGCACTGGAGTCAAGGATCGTTGAAGATTTGCCTGCACTATCAATATTTTTGGGTATTTGAATTAAACATTTTGAATTATGGCATGTATAGTAGACTTATTTATTTTGTTACGTGTCATAATTGTCTAGGTTTTAAAATATTAAGTATAGTATTTGACCGATTATTTTGTACGAAGCCTTTGAAATTGGCTAATATTATTAAAGGCATATGTTATAATGATTCATGATCTAATTGTATGCCATATTTTTGTTTTGGTTTTATTTAATGGTATATACTATGATTCGGTAATACCTCGTACCCTGTTCTAGCGACGGATATGGGTAAGGGGTGTTACAGGTCTGGACTGCTTTTTAATGCAGGAAGGCAAATTCATTGCTTATGCTTCGAGATAGTTAAAGCCGCACGAAAAGAACTATTTGATGCACGATCTGGAATTAGCTGCGATTGCATTTGCTTTGAAAATTTGGCTCCACTATTTGTTCCGTGAGAAATGTCACGTATATTCTGATCATAAAAGTTTGAAATATCTGATGACTCAGAAAGATTTGAATCTACGACAGAGAAGATTGTTAGAATTGTTAAAAAATTATGAGCTTGTTATTGACTATCATCCAAGAAAAGCAAATGTTGTTGCTGATGCTTTGAGCCGAAAATCACTGTTTGCTATGCGTGCCATGAATACTCATTTAGTTTTGTTCGATGGTGGTTCAATTCTACCTGTATTAAAAGTGAGACCGTTATTCATTCAGTGTTAATTGAAGTGTTAAGTTGCTTGAGGTATTGTGTTCGAAACCCTGTGTAGAAAAAAATAGGGATAATTTTTGCTACCTATTTGGCAAGAGTTGGTTTTGACCAGGGTTCTGAGTAGTAGGGGTGTGGTGAGGGAGTGTTGGAGCGGTTTTAAGAGGAAAATAAGAGATTTGAGATATCCCAATTGTTGGGGTAGGAAATTTCGGCCCCTCTCTTTCTACTCTCTGATTTTCTGACACCTATTCCATTTCTTTTCCTCTTTGGTAGCCACCATTTTCCCCCTTTCCATTATCCCTTTTCGCTGCCATTTTGGTACTAAAATTTTAGCCATTCCCTACTCACCTTTTTCCTTAATTCATCTTTTCCTCTAATTCTTTTCTGTTGTCGTAAATCACGGGTTCGGTAAGTATGTAAGTAGCGTTTTGGTTTTGGGACTATAGAACCATTGTTTAAGAGTTTAGTTCATGTTTGGAAGGAGGCGGTGAGGCAGGAAGTCTCACTTCTTCAACCTGAATTGGGATTGAGTTTAGTTGTTATCGGTTAGCTGTTTATGCGTTTTTGGGACTCTCCATTTCAATTCAGTTTTAATGCGTATCAAGTGTTTAATAGGTATTTGTCGGTCATTAATAGGTTCTGGAGTGTTCGGGGTTTTCTTAGCTTCGAATCGATACCAGGTGTGTACCAGAAAACACAGAAAATGAGAATTGACGAAAGTAAAAAAAGAGAACTGTAGACCCCACACGGGTATGCGGTTGCCCATGTGGTAGGTTGTGTAGTAGTACACGGCCGTGTGGTCGACGAACTAAGCTGTACGCACGTGGCACTGGTGCATGACATGGTCGTGTGATGGGCGGGAAGGCCATGTGCGAGACCACGGGCTCGATCAATCAGGCCATTTGGGCCACACAGGCTTGTGGGCCGACAAGGATGAACCACACGGGCTTGTGAGCTTATTTTTCTAAAATACTCTGTACGGTTGCTCGGGTCGCCCAAGTCTACTAGGACCTACTGTAAGGTCGGTAAGAGTTATTTTAACGCTTGATTACGTGATCTCACTATGTGATATGTATGTGTTTTAGCATGTTACTCTTATAATGTATACTGATTTGAATGTACGATTTGTTAAATTGTATATTAGCATGTCATGCTTGTATGTTGCATTGCATCGGGGTTGGGTTGGTATTATTTGAAAGAAGTATTTTGAAAGGCTCTTAAGCCTGATATCTGGCAGCTCCACTGCAATTATCTAATTATGTGTCACACTTTGGTACAGCATGGTGTGTAGGGATGGGTGGGTTGATTTTATCGCCACATGGTGTGTAGGGTTGGATGGAGTTGGCCTGTAGAGGCTGGTGGGTAGGACTCTGTTATTCTGTTCTATTCTACACGGTATATCTAAGATGGGCTAAGGCCCTATTTTGTATCTGATTCTGTATCTGAGTGGGCTAAGGTCCACACCAATTCTGTAAAAGGCTCAAGCCCAAACTATATGTAAATATATGATTGATTTCGAATATTGTGCTCTGTGTATATTTTTCTGTGGGGATTACACACTGAATTTGAAAAAACTCACCCTTTTCTGTTTAATTTGTTCAGGTAATCCCTAGCATTAGACGGATCGGTACAGATGAGGACTCGATAGTGACCACTACTTCTGCCTCACAATAAATTTAAGGTTTTATGCTTATCATGGTTTTAATTTTATTTAGGGAATTTTGATGTAATTATGGCCATTACAGGTTTTTGTTTAAATTTGGGTTTTGCGACATTTTATGGTTTTACTGCTAGTAATAGGAAGACTCGGGTTTTCAGAATAAAAAAATGTTTTATCAAAATATTCATGACCACTCAACAATGTCGAAAGCTTCCGCGTACGTTAACATTTTGATGATGATAATCTAAATAGGTGACTCAGTTTGAAAACCAGTGTTAAGATAATAAAATGTTTTAAAACGGGAAATGAGGTGATAGCAACGATACAATTTCAAAAGCGCTATTATGTAACATCACCAGATTCAGCCAAAATGTCTAGATCAAGTTTACAGTGTTATATTTAGTGGTATCAGAGCCAGGTTGCAAACTCGGTTGTGAATTTGGGTTTTAAAGAATGGTTTTAAAAAAATAATTTGTAAATAATTTGAAATATTTTTGGAATAAGTATGTGGTACTCCGAGTGTTCAACGCTGATCCTATAAGTTTTTGAAACTGTTTAGAATTGTCTGAAAGTATAATTAAAATATACTAAAACTACTTTAGGTAGTTTATTACACTGAAAACACTCTAGGTAATGTAAACTGAAAATCGTAGTGGGACTACTACTCATGATAACCGACCCTGAACATTCTAATACTATACTACATAAAATATTTGTTAATAAAATATCAAAACTGTTAACTAATGCATAAAACTATTAATACAGATAAATTATAAAATTTACGATGAGCGTGCGTGGTACGCGTGGACAAAGTACTAGAGGACATGGTAGAGGCCGTAGAGGGGCTCGAGCTGAGTCCTCGTCGTTAAGCAGCATGCCGAATCTGGATACGAGCAAGACACCGGTCTCACCTGCTACGGAGACTGGGTCTCAAGACTGTATAGCTGGGGATGACGCACTGCCCCAGGCTATGCTCAGGATATTAGAGAGGGTTGCTAGGACTAACACCAGAACTGGGGTTCGAGGGTTGGTTACGGAATGACTCCGGTCCAATGGGGCTGATTTATTCAGAGGTGTTATTAGAGTCTCCCCTAATGTGGCCGAGTATTGGATGGAGGCCACAGAGAGAATTATGGACGACTTGGATTTTACTGCTGAGCAGAAGCTTAAGAGGGATATATCTCTGCTTCGTGATGAGGCGTACTACTGGTGGTTGATGGTTAAGGAGGGCACCCAGCCCGACCGACTGACATGGGATTTCTTTATGACGGTCTTCTAGGGTAAATATATGGGGGCCAATTATATTGATGCTAGGAGACGGGAGTTCCTTAATCTCATGCAGGGGGATCGTTCGATGGTCGAGTATGAGGCTGAGTTCCTGAGGTTTATTCATTATGAGCGAGACATGGTGGTAACCGAGTATGAGCACTGTGTCTGATTTAAGGATGGTCTTAGGGACAGTTTGCGAGTTCTGATAGCTCCGTAGAGGGAGCATGATTTTTCTACTCTGGTGGAGAAGGCGAAGATAGCCAAAGAGGTAAAGCGCACTAAGCACCAAAATTGAGACAGAGGGAAGAGTAAGAGGGATTTGAAGCCCTCGAGTTCTGGGATGAAGCCTAAGAAAAAGGCTAGGACTGATGGACCAGTAAGAGTTGGGCCTCCTGCTACTCCTATTGGGGTAGCGCTTTGTGGGCATTGTGGTAGACGCCATCCGGGCGAGTGTTAGAGGACTATGGGGCATGTCTGAGATGTGGGTCCATTGAGCATCATGTTAGAGATTTTCCATTGAGAACTGATCAGATGCAAGCCCCGATTACTAGGACTGCACAGCCACCGAGGGTAGTTCAGCAGCCACCTAGGA
Source organism: Gossypium arboreum (assembly GCF_025698485.1). NCBI lineage: Eukaryota > Viridiplantae > Streptophyta > Magnoliopsida > Malvales > Malvaceae > Gossypium > Gossypium arboreum. The sequence goes on along the minus strand of NC_069071.1, from coordinate 98,063,419 downwards.
GCCGAGGTTAGGCCAGGGGTGGTAACGGCTTAGGCTGAGGTGTTGGACTGACTGAAGCGAGACAGCCTACTTTGGTTTATGCTGCTCATCACTGTAAGGACCGAGATGCTCTGAACGTCATTACGGGTATGTTTTTAATATTTGATGTACATTATCTTGCACTGATAGACATAGGCTCTACACACTCATATATAGCTAGTACTGTGTCTGAATCTTTGAGGATTCCACTTGAAAGTACTGATAGGGAGGTAACTGTGTTAAGTCCTTTGGGGCAATCTGTCCGGGTTAGTAAGTTGTAAAGAGACGTTCTGCTAGGGGTCCAAAGGGCAGTGTTTCCAACTGATCTAATGGAGCTTCCGTTTGGTGAGTTTGAATTTTGATTTTGGGAATGGACTAGTTAGTTAAACACCGAGTGAGTTTGAATTGTGCGATGAAAAGGGTTGTCTTGAGGACCGAGGAGGACAATGAGGTAGTTATGATTGGGGAACGACGTGACTATCTGACTAATGTGATTTCTGCGTTGGCGACAGAAAAGTTAGTGAGGAAAGGGTGTGAGGCATTCTTGGCCTACATCAGTATTTTTGATTCTGGAGGCTCTTCGGTTAAGGACATCAAAACCGTGAGGGACTTTCCAGATGCTTTTCCTGAGGAACTACAAGGTTTGCCTCCAAGCCAAGAGGTGGAATTTGGGATCGAGCTTATTCCGAGTACAACTCCAGTGTCTATTACGCCATACCAAATGGCACTGAAGGAGCTTATGGAGCTTAAGGCTCAAATTCAAGAATTGTTGGATCGAGGGTTTATTCATTCCAATGTGTCTCCGTGAGGAGCACCTGTGCTATTTGTGAAAAAGAAAGATGGGACAATGAGGATGTGTATCAACTACTGTCAGTTGAACAAGCTAATGATCAAGAATAAATACCCATTGACGAGAATAGACAACTTATTCGACCAATTTAGAGAGGCTTTTGTGTTTTCTAAGATTGATATACGATCGGGATATCATCAATTGAGAGTAAAGGAGGCTGACATGCATAAGAAGGCATTTCGATATAGACATTACGAGTTCCTAGTTATGCCTTTTGGTTTGACTAATGCACTAGCGGCATTTATAGACTTGATGAGCCAAGTGTTCCAGCCCTTTTTGGACCAATTTGTGGTGGTATTCATCAACGACATCTTGGTATATTCTAAGTCTGAGGATGAGCACGATGAGCAATTTAGAGTAGTTTTACAGACTCTTCGTGAGAAACAACTGTATGTGAAGTTTAGCAAGTGTGAGTTCTGGCTCCGAAAAGTAACCTTTCTGGAACATGTGGTTTCAGCTGAGGGTATTCGTGCTAATCCTCGTAAGAGGCCGTGTTGAGTTAGAAACAGCTGAGGAATGTGTTTAAAATTCATTGCTTTTGGGCCTGGTAGGATATTATCGATGCTTCATAGAAGGGTTCTCCTTGATCGCAGCTCTGATGACTAAACTTTTGTGTAAGGGAGCTCATTTCATTTGGATTGATGCATAGCAGGAGAGTTTTGATAAGCTTAAGACTATTTTAACTCAAGCTCCTATTCTGATACAGCCTGCGCCTGGTAAATACTTTGTGGTATATAGTGATGCGTTGTGATGTCCCAAATTTTGGGCCTGAAAGTATTAGGTCTTGAGCATAGGGACAGTTAGGAGGCTGCACATAAATGTTTAGTGGTATAAGAAAATGGCACAAATGCATGTCTACTTCAGTGGTTAAGTGTCCTGGGAAGATTCTGAGAAGTCTTGGGTTCAAGCCTAGGCATGTACAAAGGTTTTGTTTTTAAAAGGTTTAACCCTTATCCCTAGTCAATAGGCTTATAAATAAATATGGGTAAAACATGACAGTATAAGCCTGCTGGTCTGGTGGTTAAGAGGAGTGTTAATTAGCAGGAGGTTTAGAGTTCAAGTTCTAGCACAAGCAAGGAATTTATTTTTACTGTTGACCATTGGAGAGTTCTAGTTTGACCAAAACTTGGAGTGTTTGAGGGGATTATGAGTTGTGGCTGAATTTTAGGAGATTATTGAGGAATTTTGGTTGTTAGGGGGATTTGGGGAGGAAAATTTGGATCGAAGAGGTTGTGTGGAGTTCAAATTATTTGGTGGCGTGATGTAAGGAAATTTTCAAGGAATAGATCAAGGCAAGGGGAGTAGTGTGCCGAAATTGAACTCTTTCTCAAAAGAATTCGGCTTGGCTTTTGTCCACTCAACATTCGGTCAACTATCCTCTTCTGGTTGAAATTGCTTCTACTGCTTCCTCTCTCTTTTCCTGTCTTTTTCAAATTGAGTTTTGTTTTTGATGATCTCTGCTCTCAAGTCTATCAATTCCCCCTCTTTTCTTCTTCTTTCTGTTACATTTTTGGGAGGTGTGTTTCGGCTAGAGTCTTACTCTGGTCAATTTTTTCTGCTTTTGCTCAAGAATAATTTCTTTCTTCTTCATTGCAGGCTACCTTTTCTTTTTCGCTATCGAAAGTCTTTTTTCCCTTCTCCTTTGTTCGAAAATCCATCCCTATTCCTCTGCCGAATTGATACTGCTTTTTTTTCCTCTTATACGTTTCAAGCATCCACTGTGTGCAGGGGTTAATCGCATTTCTTTCGATAAGTAGTATAATACTTGAAGTTTCAGTTTTTAAGTTGTGTAATTGGGGGTTTTTGTTTAATGATTTTTGACAATTATAAATCGAGGGTGAGGGGCTGTGCTAGTGCCGATTTTGATTTCTCACTAATCTCACTATTTTTATTTCACTCTTTGGCCATCATGTTTGTGCTTCCATCAGTTGGGTCTATTGATCTTTTCGGTAAGTACTACGGATGAGATCTTGATTTCCTTCCTTCTTCTGCTCTTAAGTGGTGACTAATAGAGATTGTTATGGCTGTTTAGGAAAGTCCAGGAACTCTTAATAAATCGCCAAGAATTAAATTCGCGGGAATCATAGTGGTTTTATTGGAAGTAACTCTAAAATGTTCAATGGTTGGTTTATTGGTTTCGAGTTTCTTTTAAAATGTAAATTAGGATTGATCATGGGGCTTGAATGGTCTAATTTAGGTTTTTAAGGGCTCGAGCGACTATGCATGACAAGTCGAACCAGGTGTGTGGATGTGTACAAACGTAATCTCAACGATAGAAATCGACAAAAGGCAAAGTTGTGTGATTAGCTGACACCACACGGTCGTGCGGCTACCCGTGTGGTGGCCTGTGTGACTAAACATGGGTAGATGGTCGACGAGGCCGTCATGAGTAATTTCATGGGCCGAGGCCGTTTTGGGCCTTATTAGGCTAAACTAGGCTGTGTGGGCCCCACATGGGTGAACCACACAGACTTGTGGTAATAATCGGGCCAGGTTATGTAATCTACACGGCCAGGGCCATTTCTGGGCTGTGTGGGCCACACGAGCGTGTGGGCCTACATGGGCGCCCGTGTAGCCCACATGGGCCCATAGTGTGGGCCTTGGGCCCATTCTCACTGTTTGACTGTTAAGGTTGCACGAGTTGCCCGAGACACTGTGGACCTACTGTTGGGTCGGTAAGTTTACCTAGACCCTCTATATATGATAAAATGACTCTTTTACCCTTATATGGTAAGGTGACTGTTTTGCCCCTATGTGATTTATATATATGTGCATGTATGACCATATTTTAGCATGTTATATAAACTGTAATGGATACATGTATGATTCTATGATATGACATGATTGTATGATGCATTGCATGGGGATGGGTTTATATTGATCAGAAGAAGTGTACTGAAAATTGTTTAGTGCCGCAACCCGTGCTAATTCTGGAGTGTAGGGATAGGTGGGTCAATTATATCCCCACATGGAGTGTAGGGTTGGACGGAGTTGGAGTGTAGAGGTTGGATGGATAGGACGTATTTACTGTTTAAACTGTTACTGGACTGATCATTGTTACTATAATGGGCCAAGGCCCAAGCACATGACTGTTTCTGTATTGAGATGGGCTAAAGCCCAAACTGATATTGTCACTGTTATTAAAAATGGCTTAGGCCCAGACTGTGTTTGTTTTCTGACTGTTTACCTATATGGGATTACACAATGAGTTTTCGTAAACTCACCCATCTTTTTATCTGTACAGGTAATTTCCAGGCTTAGGTGGATCGGTGCTGCGAGGGACTCAAAGGCGGCCACATAACCGCATTACTATCATATTTGCTTTATTTTTATAAGTAATTTTATTTTGGGTATTTTTACTGTAATAAGGCCTCTTTAAATTTTTAATCTTTAAATTGGGGGATTTTTTTTTATTTGCTTTGGTTTATAATTGTTAGAGATAGGAAAACTCGAGTTTTCAAAAGAAATAATGCTTTTACAAAGTAAACCCAAGTACGCGACTGTTTAAAAAAGCTTTCGCTATAAAATGATATTTTTGGAAATGAATAAGGATTTTAAAGTAAATACTTTTTGGATAGTGACACAAGTTTTGAAATGAATTACATAACTCAGAACCATTCAAAGAGGTTAAATATATAGTAAGAGTTTTCTTCGATATAACACTTTACGAAAAACACTTCAATGTGACATCGCTAGATTCGGTCGTAACGTCCAGGCTGGGTTTGGGGTGTTACATGCATCACATGTGGGTCTGGGTTGTGTTCTGATGCAAGACAAAAAAGTAGTTGCTTATGCGTCTCGACAGCTCAAGACTCATGAGGCTAACCATTTGATGCACGATTTGGAGTTGGCAGCGGTTGTCTTCGCTTTGAAAATCTTGAGGCATTACCTATACGGTGAGAAGTGTACTATCTACACTGATCACAAAAGCCTTAAGTATCTCCTCACCCAGAAGGAGTTGCATCTTTGGTAACGTAGATGGGTTAAACTGCTTAAGGATTTTGACTGCACCATCGAGTATCATCCTTGTAAGGCCAATGTGGTGGCCGATCGATTGAGCTGTAGAGCCATAACTGATCTAAGAGCGATGTTTTCTCCACTTAGTGTTTTCAACGAGAGGAGTCTGCTAGCTGAGCTTCAAGTGAAACGGACATGGATTGATCAGATTAGAGATAAATATTTTGGGGATAAATCTTGTGAGTTGCATTTCCGTCAAGTTGAAAGTGGTGTTACTATGGATTTTAGGATTAATAAGGATAGGGTATTGTGTTTCTGCGGTCGAATTTGTGTACCAAATGATGAGGATTTGAGACTGTCGATTCTGAGGGAGGTGCATAGTAGCCCTTATGCTATGCATCCTAGTGGGAATAAGATGAGCCGAGATCTGCAAGAATTGTACTGGTGGCCAGGGTTAAAGCTTGAAGTTGCTGACTTTGTTGCTTGCTGTTTGACTTGTCAGCAGGTTAAGGCTGAGCATCAGTTGCCTTCGGGTTTGCTACAGCCGATTAAGATACCGACGTGGAAATCGTAGCCAGTAACGATGGACTTTGTTAGTGGGTTGCCTCTAACACCCACTAAGAAGGGTTCTGTGTAGGTTATCGTTGATCAATTGACCAAGTCTGCTCACTTCATTCGGGTCAGGACAAACTTTTCTCTACAAAAGCTGGCTAAGCTCTATATTTCTGAAATAGTGAGGTTGCATAGGGTACTTGTCTCGATCATCTTTGATAGGGATCCTTGTTTCACATCTCGATTCTAAAATAAGCTTCATGAGGCTCTGGGTTCGAGATTATACTTTAGTACGGCTTTCCATCCTCAGACAGATGGTCAGTTGGAGAGGGTGATTCAGATATTGGAGGACATGTTGAGGGGCTGTATTATTAATTTCTGCGGCAGCTGGGAGGAGTACTTGCCATTAGCAGAGTTTGCTTACAATAATAGCTACCAGTCTAGCATATAGATGGCACCTTACGAGGCACTGTATGGTCGTAAGTGTCGCACTCCCTTTTGCTGGACTGAGTTGGTTGAGTGGCGTATTCTGGGTTCAGAGTTGGTTTCTGAGACTGAGGACAAGGTCTGTTTGATTCGAGATCGATTGAAAGAGTTTTCTGATAGGCAGAAGTCATATACGGATCTGAAACATTGAGAGATAGAGTATTCTATAGGAGACTCTATTTTTCTCAAGGTCTCGCCATGGAAGAAGATACTGAGGTTCGGTCGCAAGGGCAAGCTAAACCGTAGGTTTATTGGGCCGAATCGAATTTTGAGACGAGTGGGACCAATCGTATATCAGTTGGAGCTACCTCTAGAGTTAGATCGCATTCATGATGTTTTCTTTGTCTCGATGTTGAGACGCTACCGCTCTTATCCTACGCACATTGTCCCTATTGAGGAGATTGAGGTTTGGCCAGATCTGACCTTCGAGGAGGAGCCGGTTTAGATTCTGGATCGCAATGTAATGGTTCTGAGGAGAAAATCTATTCTACTGGTTAAGGTTCTATGGAGTAATCATAGCACTAAGGAGGCTACGTGGGAGCCTGAAGATGCGATGCGTTAGTAATATCCTCATCTATTCTGATCAGGTAAAATTTCGAGGCCGAAATTTTCTTTTAGGGGGTAGAGTTGTAACGCTCCAAAATACCTGTATATGTATCTGTATTAATTTGACATAAATATGTATCTGCTTCAGTGGTTAAGTGTTCTGGGTATATGTGAGAGGTCCCAAGTTCAAGCCACAACTTGGGTAAATTTTGGTATTTTAATGAATAAAGTCTGAACTTGGTCCATTAGGCTTATATTTTATTGATTGTAAGAATGTGTCAGAATGGGTCTGCTGTTCTGGTGGTTAAATAGAGTGTTAAGTTGCTTGAGGTCCTATGTTCGAAAAATGTGTGGGAAAAAGGGGGATAATTTTTGCTACCTGCTCAGCAAGAGTTGGTTTTGACTAGGGTTCTGAGTAGTAGTCGTGTGGTGGGGAGTGTTGGAATGATTCTTAGAGGAAAATAAGGGATTTGAGATATCCCAATTGTTGGGGTAGGAAATTTGGGCCCCTCCCTTTCCATTCTCTGATTTTCTAACACCTTTTCCTTTTCTTTTCCTCTCTAGTAGCTGCCATTTTCCCCTTTCTGTTCTCCCTTTTCGTTGCCATTTTGGTACTGAAATTTTGGCCGTTCTCTACTCACATTTTTCCTTAATCCATTTTTTCCTCTAATTATTTTCCGTTGTCGCAAATCGCGCGTTCTAAAAGTGTAATGTTTTGGTTTTGGGACTTTAGAATCGTTGTTTAATAAGTTAAGTTCATGTTTAGGAGGAGGCAGTGAGGCTGGAAGTCACGCTTCTTCAACCTGAATCGGGATTGAGTTCAATTGTTATCGGTAAGCCGTTTATGCATTCTTGGGACTCTCTATTTCAATTTGGTTTTAATGTGTATCAAGTGTTTAATCTGGTATTTGTTGGTCGCTAATAGGTTCTGGAGTGTTCGGGGTTGCCTTAGCTTCAAATCATTACTAGGTGTGGAGCCGAAAACATAGAAAACGAGAATTGGCGAAAGTTGAAAAACAAAACTGTTGATGCAACACGGGTGTGTGGTTGCCCGTCCGGTAGGCCGTGCTCGTGTGACACAGGCGCATGACATGGCCGCGTGATGGGCGAAGAGGCCGTGTGCGAGACACGGGCTCAATCAATCTGGTCTTGTGGGCCACATGGGCGTATGGGCCCACATAGGTGAAACACACGGGCATGTGAGTTTCTGGGCAGGTCATGTGATCCATACGGCCAAGGCCAATTTGGGCCTGTGGGCCACACGGGCGTGTGGGCCCACACGGGCAGGCCACATGGGCATGTGAGCCCATTTTTTTGAAATACTCTGTAAGGTTGCTCGGGTCGCCCAAGTCGACTGGGGCCTACTATAGGGTTGGTAAGAGTTACTTTGACCCCTGATTACGCGATCTAACTATGTGATATATATGTGTTTTAGCATATTACTCTTATCATGTATACCGATTTGAATGTACGATCTGTTAAATTGTATATTAGCATGTCTTACTTGTATGTTGCATTGCATTGGGGTTAGGTTGGTATTAATTAGAGGAAGTATTCTGAAAGGCTCTTAAGCCTGATATCTGGCAGCCTCGCTGCAATTATCTGATTATGTGCCACACTTTGGTACAACATGGTGTGTAGGGATGGGTGGGTTGATTTTATCCCTACATGGTGTGTAGGGTTGGATGGAGTTGGTGTGTAGAGGCTAGTGGGTAGGACTCTGTTATTTTTTTCTATTCTGCACGGTATATCTGAGATGGGCTAAGGCCCTATTTTGTATCTGATTTTTTATCTGAGTGGGCTATGGTCCATATCGATTTTGTAAAGGGCTCGGGCCCAAACTATATGTAAATATATGCCTGATTTCGGATATTGTACTGTGTGTATATTTTTCTGTGGGGATTACACATTGAGTTTGCAAAAACTGACCCTTTTATGTTTAATCTGTTCAGGTAATCCCCAACATTAGATGGATCAGTGCAGCGGAGGACTCGATAGTGACCACTGCTTTTGCCTCACAATAAATTTACGGTTTTATGCTTATCATGGTTTTAATTTTATTTGGGGAGTTTTGATGTAATTATGGCCATTACGGATTTTTGTTTAAATTTGGGTTTTGCAACATTTTATGGTTTTACTGCTAGTAGAAGGAAGACTCGGGTTTTCAGAATAAACAAACGTTTTATCAAAATATTCACGACCACTCAACAGTGTCGAAAGCTTCCTCGTACGTTAACGTTTTGATGATGATAAACTAAATAGGTGACTCAGTTTGAAAACCAGTGTTAAGATAATGAAGTGTTTTAAAATGAGAAATGAGGTGATAGCAACGATATGATTTCAAAAGCACTATTATGTGACATTGCCAGATTCGGCCATAACGTCTAGGCCAGGTTTGAGGTGTTATAACACCAATCACAAATTCTCATAATTTCAATTCAACTATTCACATATGCTCATAAATTTAACTCCATTCAATTCAATATCATAATAACAATTACTTACCTCAATCTACTTACCATACACATTAAGTAATAAATTTAATAATTAATTATTAAATTTGGATTATAGAAATACAAACCGTAATTCTCGAACTCTCTTCGTTAATCTTGTCTTTTCATTTTTTAGCCGAGGTCTTCGGCTCGATGTTAGCTACGGAAATTAAAACAATTTAAAATAATCAATACTCACAATTTAACATTGAATATTTCAATTTATACACAGCTTTTGCCTAAATTCCAATTTAATCCTTAAATAAACTAACTTTATTTTTACAAAACTAATTTCATATCTCATTGAAATTTCCACTTTAAACTAACTTCAACTCTCTAATTTCTCCATAAAACCCTAATTTTGAAATTTTTTCAATTTAGTCCCTATTACTTAAAACTGATGATTTATTTTACAATTCAATCATTTATTCAATTCTAACTTGAAATTCTATCAATTTAACCCCTAATTCTTCAATTAATTCAACATAAACTACATCTAAAATATAACAACCCATTTTTCAGTGAAATCGGAACAATGGTTTCATGACCACCAATCCAACCCGAAAATAAAGTTTATTTTTATTTTATTATATGGTTCATATTATGATGGACGTGTCGTGTGAAAATTTTGATACAAAAATTCTATCGATTAAGTGTTTAATTACTAGAAGGACGAAATCGCATAAAATTGAAAATTTAAATTCTAGTAACTATAAGGATTAAATAGCTATGGAATTCAAATCTAGAGGTCCTTATATGGTAATTAGACCATTAAAGAAAAGTATGCAGATTTTTGGTGACTCATCCATGGAAAAACTAGAAAAGAGTAGGGACTAAATTGGAAATTAAAATAAATAAATAATTAAAAGATGATGAAAAGAAAAATATCATCTTATTTTGTCATCTTCAACCCCAAAATTATATGGAAACCCTAGGAGAGAGAGAAGAATCTTTCAAGGCTTAATTGGGTAAGTTTCCTTGTCCCTTTTTTAGTAATTTTTATATTTTTGAAACTGCGATAACTTAATCTATCTATTTGGGGGATTAATTTGAAAAGTTATCAAGGTATGAAATTTGGGTCATGGATGAATATGCTAAAAATTAGAAATTTATGGTAGAAAATGAAAGATTGTTGATAGATAAACAACTTTTACAAAGTTATTTTTGATGAAAACATGATTCAGGGACTAAAATGTAAAGTTGAGAAATTTGATGAAAACTTATGAATTTTTATGAATACATGTGCTGTAAAATTTGTAATGGGAATTTGGTTAGGCTTGGAATAGGGAGTAAACTTCACAAGTTTACTGAGCCTAGGGACGAAATTGGAATTTAAGAAAAAGTTAACGGTAAAATGGTAATTTTGCCTAGGATGTAAATTGAGTTTGAATAAATATGAAATATGTGAAATTGATGACTAAAACTATTTATATAGATTTGGACAATACAAATTTGAGGTTAGACCGAGGAAAACAAGGGTTCGGATTAGTAGATTTTATACACGAACAAGTGTTGGGGTAAGTTCCTGTAACTTAATCGAGCTGGTAAATAAGTTTAATTGAATGTTGTGTTTGTATGGAATGTGAATTATATTGATGTAGATTATTTGTATGCTATAATGAAAAATTTAATTGATAAACCGTAATTTATACATATTTTAATCCCATGCTAAGCACATTTATGGATGATTTCTCCTTAGATTTGGTGAATTCGATGCTCCTAATCATTTAATTTCATGTTTTATACTTAGGTGAGCATAAGAGAGTAAAAAAGAGTAAGAAACGGGCCAAAAACAAAGAAAATGGGTCAACGTAGGAAATCAATACGGCCTGGACTTCTTCACACGGGTAGTTCACACGCCCGTGTCTATTTAACAGATTGCAACACGGCCTAAGCCACCTCACACGGGCGTGTCCCTGTCAAGCCCAAGTCTAGTCCTATTCAGAAAAGGCCACTCTTGAGGGTTTTGAAGAATTCTAAAGCCTATATAAACACCCTAGGAGGTGCCCGAAAGGGACACAGAGAGTAGGAAGCAAGGAATTACTAAAAGGAAGCCAATTGATCCATCTCAGAAGCCGCATTCACCTTCAAGACTGAAGATCTTCCTTCAATTCCCTTCAAGAGTTCTCGGGTTTTCTTTATGTTTTGTTATCATTATTCTTTTGAGATGTTTCTTTCATAAATATGAACTAAACCCTCTAAATACCTAAGGGGAATGAAACCTAAGACGGATCTTGTTATTATTTTCTGAATTATATGATAAATATTTGATTTGTTCTTAATTATGTGTTCTTAATTCTTTCTTTGATATTCCAGGATATTAATTCAAGTTTTAATGTGCTTATTCAGAGGAGCAAAAGTATCTATCTAAGAGTAGATCTAACATAATTAAGCAGAGTTGATTGCACGCCTAGAGATAAGGTGACACAATTTTGCCGGATTAGGGTGAAACCTAATAAGGGAATCCTTAAATCGAGTTAATGCAACACTAAGGGTTTTAATTAGAAAGAGATTTCAATTAATCAACCTAGGGTTAGACATTGTTAGTCTCGAGAGAGATAATAATATAAATTAGGGATTTCTACGGAGCAAGTGAAATGAATAAATCATCTAATTCAGAGTCAATAATAAGTGAAGTCTAGGTGGATATTTCCTTAGGTATTGTCCAAATCATTCAGTTTTCCCAAAAGTTATTTCCCCAATTCACTTTCTGTGCATTCTTAGTATAGTAATTAGTTTAGATAGAACAAATCTCTTTATTTTTAGGCTAGATAATAAAAAGAAAGTTAATACTAGTACTTTTAGTTCCTTTGGGTTCGACATTCCAGTCTTGCCATAAGCTATACTACTGTTCGATAGGTGCGCTTGCCTTTGTCGTGATAATAGTTAGTTTTCAAGAATGATCATTCATAAATTATAAAACTTATCACGATTTATATCAATCAAGTTTTTGGCACCGTTGCTGGGGAACTAAGATATTAGGAACACTTAATTTTTATTACTTTAGCCATTTATTTTATTGCAATTTGAGTTTTATTTTGATTTTTGTTACTAAATTTTATTTTTCCTTCTAGAAGGTTTTTATAGTTTACGACTAGAAGAAACTCGTCGGGACCATTGCTTTTTGACAGTGAGATCGATCGCACAGCTCATAGAAACTGAAGAGAAATAAGGCAAAGCCTAAGATACACAGAGAAAAAGCAAAAGGACAATATCTCCACCCCTATCGAGGAGATAGCTGAAAATCTAGAAAATCCGCTACCTCCTGCGATTGCTGCTGATCTAGTAAATCAGAATCCTGCTCCATGCACTATGTATGATTATGCTAAACCTACTTTAATAGGAACTGAGTCAAGTGTAGTTAGGCCTCCTATTGCTGCAAATAATTTTGAACTAAAACCTGACACGATTCAAATGATACAACAGTTTGTTCAGTTTGATGGTTTGCAAGATGAGGATTCAAATACTCATGTGGCAAATTTTCTGGAGTTTTGCGACACATTTAAGATCAATGGTGTTTCTAACGATGCCATTCACCTTTGGTGTTTCCCTTTTCGTTGAAAAACAAAGCTAAACAGTGGTTGAACTCATTACTACGAGGGCCAATCACTACTTGGGAACAAATGACTGAAAAATTCTTACTTAAATATTTTCCGCCAGCTAAAACGACTAAATTGAGGAATGATATCTCTTCTTTTGTGCAGATGGATCTAGAAACACTCTATGATGCATGGGAGTGTAACACCCCTAACTCGTGACCGACGCCGGTGTCGGACACGAGGGGTTAACGAGACAAATCCTCTTAAAGTACCGACCAATTTGACATTTCTGGACAGGCTGGAAAACTGCGTCACCGTCACCTTAAAAATCATATCTCGAGTTCCAAAACTCGGAAACTGGTTTTGTAAATTTTCCCTGAATTTAGACTCATATACCCATCCATGGATTTATTTTTAGAATTTTTGGTTGGGCCAATTGGTACAGTTTATTAGTTAAAGTCACCCATGTTACAGGGATCAACTGCTCTGACCTCCGCGCGTTACAACTTGAATATCTTTCTGTACAGGGCTTTAATACTGGTTCTGTTTGTTTCTAATGAAACTAGACTCAAAATGGAATCTGTACATATAAGGCATGACTCCTAATTATTTCTGGATAATTTATGGTAAATTTTCAAAGTCACGACAGGGGACCCAGAAATCGTTCTGGCCCTGTCTCACGAGAACTTTAATATTTCCCAGTATACTGCTCATATGGTCGTTTCGTTTCGTCCATATAAAAATAGATTCATAAAGGTTCAGTTCCATAATTTACTCACTATTTAATTCTACTTCTAATATTTTTAGTGATTTTTCAATCTCATCTCACTGCTGCTGTCCGCAACAGTTACTGCAGTAGACTATGCCAATTTCATGAATTTTTCCTTGGCCTTAATCATCCATCATACATGACACAAATTATGGCCACCTTAACAAAATTTGAGTTTCTAAGACTCGTGGCTATAGGTTCTAGCATCCCACTCGACGACCACATAGGCCATTTTCACATGGCTTAAAGTTTACAACCCACAATTCGACAAAATATAATAGCCTATACATGCCAAATGTTCTTCAACAACAAAAAACAATACCACAAGATTTCAGCCGGTGTGATGACTTCAACGACGGTTCCGAGCACGCAACAATACGAGTCCAAGAGACCTAAAATGGGTGACAAGAAAACACCGAGTGAGTTTACAACTCAGTAAGTCATAAGCATTCGTCAATCCATCGATAAAGTTACTACTACATGTACAACAAATGAGGCTAGGTACTCGTCCATATCGAATCTATACCATAATACCTCGGACCTTTCGGTCCAATCTCGTACCAATTCATACATCCACATTTCATATTCTACACAACAAGATAATCAAGCATTTTTACACATTAACTCAATTTCCAGCACAACCATACAATTTCAATCATCACATAGATTTAAGGCTTACCAAATTCAACCCCGAGCATGAACATATTTTCTATTCGTCAAGAGCTCGAGGTACTTACCCGATCCGCTGTCCGGGATTAGCTGGATAATGTCGCACACTCAGTGCCAATTGTAATGCAAGAACATATAGTGAATCCGCACACTTAGTGCTATATGTATTCAACTCGCACACATAGTGCTATATAATCAAACTCGCACACTTAGTGCTGTACAATTTTAAACCCACACACTTAGTGCCAATCTTGTCACCGTGTCCATTTATACCCGCACACTTAGTGCCGAGACCAATACCTTATGTATTTTGCTGCCTTTATACATTCAACAATGGCATCATTCCATACACATACATTTCCATTTACACACCAACTCATTTAAACACATTTGCATATATATATATTGATCATTTAAATCAACGCCAAATATACGCTTAATGACTTACCTTGTGTTGGGTAAAACAGTCCAAGTCGGCTACTCGATGACCTTCGTCTTTCCCTTACTTGATTCTCCTTCTTTAACTCCTTGAGCTTAATCAATAAATCAACTAGTTTAACCCTCTTGCTAAACATTCATAATTCAATTACACATGCATATGTATGTTTGTATATTCGCAACCATCCTCACTTATTACCCATTTGGTCAACAATCTAAGCCAAGATAAGGCTTCAATATGGTTGCCTCTAACCGAATACATGCACACCAATCTACTTCCTTTGGCGAATATGCATGTCTATGTGGAGGCTAATCTTACACTTAATACTACACAAAAAAACAGCATACATTTTCCTAATTAACACATTACATATTGTAGTTCTATACACATCTCTCATTTATTTCATAACCAAACAACATCACAAGCAAATAGACACCTTAAAATAGTATACATGTCATACCAATTCATCATGTGCAAACATATATTCATGTAGGTGCAATGGCGAATTCTCAAGTGGCTTATATCCAAATATACACACATATCCAAAGCTTAAATCTTACTTACCATGCAACATGCATGAATCATACTTATGGATACAACATGGCGAATACCACAACACCATACCGTTTCAATTTGGTCATGGTTAAACAAAGAACTTAGTATCTCATTCAAAAATGCTAAAAGAAAATCTAAGAATCCTCAATCTACCATCACATGAATCATTATCAAGCTTGATATTTAGCATGCAATGGCATTAACACCATATTCACTTTGGCCGAATTTCATTCCCATGACATAACAAAGATTTGAACCATGGGCTAACAAGAACATCAAGCTAGCAACTAAAATATACATGAATCTCATGGCAAAACATCAAACTTACCTTAATCTAGGTACAAGTATGGCCAAACCTCCTCCTAAACCTCTTCCAAACCAACATGAAACAAGAATTCCTTCCTTCCTCCTTAGAATTTTCAGCCCAAAGGAAATGAAAAATGATGAACAAAAATTCTTCTTTCTTTCTCCACACTCACGGCAACAAGGGCATCCAAGCTCATCTTTTCTTTTTTTTTCATTTTTTATGCTTATTTTTATTATAATACTTCCTACATAACTCACTAGCCAAACATGTTGGAAACATGTTTTCCTTGCCCATCATGCCCACCTTGGCCGCCACTATAGTCAAATTTGGGGAATTTGACATGCAAGGACAACATTTCTAGTGTGCATCAATAGACCACTTCCACATTTGCCTATCTCAATTCTAAATTTTCTCACACAAGTCCTTTCTAGTGAAATTCACCTTTATAACACTAAATCAATCATCATAAAATGTCATACATGAGCACACACATATTATAGGCATCAAAATAAATTTTAATTATTTTTATGCCTCGGTTTTGTGGTCCCGAAACCACATTCGACTAGGGTCAATTTTGGGTGTTACAACTCTCCCCACTTAAGAAATTTTCGTCCCTCAAAATCTTACCGTAAATAGGTTTGGATATCGTTCTTTCATAGAGTTCTCGGTCTCCCAAGTAGCTTCTTCTATCCCGTGCTTGAGCCATAACACTTTCACTAGCGGAACCCGCTTGTTTCGCAACTCTTTCACTTCTCGTGATAGGATACGAATCGGTTCTTCCTCATAACTCATATTAGCTTGAATTTCAATTTCGATGGACTAATCACGTGCGATGGATCGGATCTATAGCGTCAAGCATCGAAACATGGAAGACGCGTTGTGAATCCTTTCAAGTTCGGGGCAAAATCAAACGATACGTGGATGGACCGACTCGTTCAGATATTTCATATGGCCCGATGAACCTCGGGCTCAATTTTCCTTACGGCCAAATCTAAGCACCTTCTTCCAAGGTGAAACTTTGAGAAAGACCTTGTCTCCAACCCGATATTCAATATCTTTTCTTTTCAAATCCGCATACGACTTTTGGCGATCCAAGCGACTTTCAAACTTTCACGAATTACTCGAACTCTTTGCTCGGCATCCTTAACCAAATCAACCCGAACAATTTACCTTCACTAAGTTCAGTCCGAATAATGGGGTACGGCATTTACGACCGTATAAAGCCTCGTAAGGCGCCATGTTAATACTTGATTGAAAGCTATTGTTGTGCGAATTCAATCAAAGGCGATACTGTTCCCATGAACCACTAAACTCAAGGATACAACATCTCAACATATCCTCGAGTACTTGAATTATCCGTTCGGATTGACCATCGGTTTGGGGGTGAAAGGCGGTCTTTGAAATGCAACTTGGTACCCAAAGCTTCTTGCAACTTTTTCCAAAATCGCGAGGTAAATCTCGGATCTCTATCCGACACGATAGAAATAGGCACCCGTGTAATCTCACAATCGAGAAACGTACAATTCCGCTAATTTGTCCATTGAAAATCAGACGACGGGGACAAAGTGGGCCGACTTAGTCAATCGATCTACCACGACCCAAACCGCATCCTTCTTACTTGCGACAATGGCGGTCCGGATACAAAGTCCATTGTGACTCGATCCCATTTCCACTCGGGTATCGTGATTGGTCAAGTAATCCTCAAGGCACGATGTTCCGCTTTCACTTGTTGACATATTAGACATCTCAAAACAAAGTCGGAGATGTCTCGCTTCATACCATGCCACCAAAACCGACGTTTCAATTCATTGTACATCTTCGTACTCCCGGGTGGATTGCCATTCGGCTACAATGGGCTTCATTGAATTATCGAAATGAGTTCAATTCTTTGGGACACATGACGACTTTTGAACCTCAAATAATCGTCATCGTCGATTGAAACTCCGAGTCCTTGTTCGAACACATGCAGCCCGTTTTGCAACCAACTCGTCGTCGACTTTTCGAGCTTCTCGAATTTGGTGTGTCAATAATGGTTTGGCTTTCAATTCAGCCACTAACACACCGTCGGATTGGACGATGACAAGTGCACATTCATCGTCGTAAAGTGAATAACGATTTACGACTCAAGGCATCCGCAACCACATTCGCCTTTCCCGGGTGATAGTCAATGATCACTCATAATCCTTTAACACTCGAGCCAACGTCTTTGTCGCAGATTTAAGTCTCTTTGGGTCATCAAATATTTGAGACTTTTGTGATCCGAGTATACATGGCACCTTTCACCAAATAAGTAATGTCGCCAAATCCTTAAGGCGAATACGATGGCGGCCAATTCGAGATCATGAGTCGGATAATTTTTCTCATGTGGCTTTAATTACCTCGACGATAGGCCACAACTCGACCTTCTTGCATTAATACGCAACCTAACCCAAGTAGAGATGCGTCACTATAAATGACAAACTCTTTGCCCGATTCGGGTTGCACTAGAATTGGGGCTTCATCAAATAAGCTTTCAGTTGATCGAAACTTTTCGACATTTCTCCGTCCATTCGAACTTAACATCCTTTTGGAGTAGCCGTCATTGGCGTGGCTATCGTCGAGAAACCTTTACAAATCGTCGGTAATAACCGCAAGCCCCAAAAAGCTCCTAACTTCGGTAACATTCCTTGGTGGTTTCCAATCGACTATGGCTGAATTTTGTTGGGTCCACCCGACACCGATGCGGACACCACGTGCCCCAAAAAGCTAACCTCTTTCAACCAAAATTCACATTTCTTGAACTTTGCGTATAGCGCTTATCTCGTAAGATTTGCAACACTAGCCTCGGTGTTCAAAGATGCTCGGTTTCATCTCTCGAATAGACCAAAATTTCATCGATAAATACAACTACGAACCGATCCAAGTATGGCCTGAAAATTCTATTCATTAAATCCATAAACACCGAGGGCATTAGTGAGCCCAAACGGCATCACCAAGAATTCGTAGTGACCGTACCTCGTTCTAAAAGCGGTTTTGGGTATGTCCGATTCTCGGACCCTCAACCGATAGTACCCGACCTCAAATCTATCTTTGAAAACACCGAGGCTCCCTTTAATTGATCAAACAAATCGTCAATTCGTGGCAATGGATATTTATTCTTTATCGTCACTTTATTGAGTTGACGATAGTCGATGCACAACCTCATGGTTCCGTCCTTCTTCTTCACAAACAATACAAAGCGCCCATGGAGAAAAACTTCGGTCGGCGAAACCTCTATCCGTCAATTCTTGCAATTGAACCTTCAATTCCTTTAATTCCGTTAATGCCATACGACACGGGGCTATTGAAATCGGCGTAGTACCCGGTACAACCGATGTCAATTCCACTTCTCGAACCGGTGGCAATCCGGTAACTCCTCGGAAAAACATCCGAATACTCACAAACCACGGTACCGATTCGAGTTTCCTTTCCGTCTCTTTACTTCCAAACACATACGCAAGGTATGTTTCACACCCTTTTCACATACCTCCGGCGGTCATAGAAGATATTATCATTGGCGCTCCTTTTAAATCGATGAGACTCGACTCGGACTACCTCATTATTTGCACTCATCAAATCAATGGTTTTCCTTTTGCGATCCACCTTTGCATCATGTACGGTCACCAATCCATACCAAGAATAACATCGAATTCATTAAATGGTAGAAGCATCGGATCGGTAGGAAAGCAGATTCTCGAATTGTTAGGGGCATCTCTTGCACACTTTATCAACGAGCACGTATTGACCCAAAGGGTTTGACACTCGAATTACGAACTCGATGAGACTCAGCGGTAGAGTCTTCTTTGGATGCTAAGGTTTCACATACATATGAGTGAGTAGAGCGGGGTCAATCAATGCAATCACAATAGTATCAAAGAGAGTAAAAGTACCGGTGATAACGTCGGGGAGGATGCCTCCTCTCGTCATGCGGATGGCATATGCTCTAGCAGAGTACGGTCTCGGATCGGACAGCCGTATTAGAGGCTCCTCTCGATTACCACCCCTACCTCCAGAGATTCTCGGGGCCTACCTCCACTGTCGTTCCACTAGGTCTTGCACCTTGCGTCTTATTCCTCTCATCTAGCTCGTGCAATCTCTAATGAAGTGGTCCTTGAACCGCATCCATAACAGCCCTATTAATGACTTACCCCAACATTCACCTAGGTGTCGTCTTCCACATTGGGGGCATTCAGGTCTCTCTTGACGATTATTGCCACACTAGCTATGAAGTAGCTCGGAGTCCGTCAATGGTCGGGCTCTAATGGAAATTCCATGATCGTCCTCGACTTACTGGTGTCCTCCCTGAACCTCTTTACAGCCGAGAACGGAGCTTTACTCGTCGATCTTTTACGGTAATCTCTTGCTTCAAATTCAACCTTCTTCTTCTCCTTCCCAAGTTCTTCCGCCTTGCAGGCTCGTTCGACTAGTGTCACGAACTCCTTTATCTCCAAAATTCCCACTAGTAACTTTAACTCTTCATTCAATCCTTCTTCAAATCTTTTGCACATCGCAACCTCATCAGCCACACACTCCGAGCATACCGACTAAGTCTTACGAACTCATGTTCGATTCGAGATCTGATCATCCGCCTTGCTTGAGTTCCAAGAATTCCTTACGCTTCGATCGATGAACTGTTGACTAATGTATTTCTTTGAAATTGGATTGGAAGAAATCCCAAGTAACTCGTTCATTTGGGACTATGGAAATTAAAGTCCTCCACCAATAGTAAGTCGAGTCTACTTAACAAGGATATAGCACACTTAAGACATTCGTCGGGTGTGCATGACAGTTCATCTAACACTCTAATGGTGTTATCGAGCCAGAACTTAGCCTTTTCGGCATCATCAGTAACTATGGCCTTGAACTCCTCGGCCCCACGCTTCCTAATCAAGTCCACAGGTGGTTTACTCAGCCTCACAGGATCAGTAATTGGAGGCATTGCGGGCTCTTGGGGTGGAGTATTTAAATTCGGGAATGGTTGGACAGCCGGGTTGGTTCGTGCATATTGCGCGACCCACTCATTCATCATGGTGAAGAAGGCTTGTTTCGCCCCTTCATTTTGATTATTCGCGGATGACTGAGGCTCAACGGGCAGTGTCCCTTGCACAGGAGCAGCCGCTACACTTTCAACGTCATCCGCCAAGGGTCTCTCTACCCCGGGTTCCATTGCTAATCAAAACAAAAATTCCAACCGTCAGAAGTCATCACATTATTAAGCGCTAACAATTTGGCATGTATAGCTAGACTCACACGCGTTATGGTAGTCCTAGAACCGACTAAACCATAGCTCTGATACCAATAAAATTGTAACACCCCTAACTCGTGACCGGACGCCGATTGTCGGACACGAGGGTTAACGAGACAAATCCTCTTAAAGTACCGACCAATTTGACATTTCTGGACAGGCTGGAAAACTGCGTCACCGTCGTCTTAAAATCATATCTCGAGTTCCAAAACTCGGAAACTGGTTTCGTAAATTTTCCTGAATTTAGACTCATATACCCATCCATGGATTTATTTTTAGAATTTTGGTTAGGCCAATTGGTACAGTTTATTAGTTAAAGTCACCCATGTTACAGGGATCGACTGCTCTGCCCTCCGCGCATTACAACTTGAATATCTTTCTGTAAAGGGCTTTAATACTGGTGCCGTTTGTTTCTAATAAAACTAGACTCAAAATGGAATCTGTACATATAAGGCATGACTCCTAATTCTTTCTGGATAATTTATGGTAAATTTTCAAAGTTGCGACAGGGGACCCAGAAATCGTTCTGGCCCTGTCTCACGAGAACTTTAATATTTCCCAGTATACTGCTCATATGGTCGTTTCGTTTCGTCCATATAAAATAGATTCATCAAGGTTCAGTTCCATAATTTACTCACTATTTAATTCTACTTCTACTATTTTTAGTGATTTTTCAATCTCATCTCACTGCTGCTGTCCGCAACAGTTACTGCATGAGACTATGCCAATTTCATGAATTTTTCCTTGGCCTTAATCATCCATCATACATGACACAAATTATGGCCACCTTAACAAAATTTGAGTTTCTAAGACTCGTGGCTATAGGTTCTAGCATCCCACTCGACGACCACATAGGCCATTTTCACATGGCTTAAAGTTTACAACCCACAATTCGACAAAATATAATAGCCTATACATGCCAAATGTTCTTCAACAACAAAAAACAATACCACAAGATTTCAGCGGTGTGATGACTTCAACGACGGTTCGAGCACGCAACAATACGAGTCCAAGAGACCTAAAATGGGTGACAAGAAAACACCGAGTGAGTTTACAACTCAGTAAGTCATAAGCATTCGTCAATCCATCGATAAAGTTACTACTACATGTACAACAAATGAGGCTAGGTACTCGTCCATATCGAATCTATACCATAATACCTCGGACCTTTCGGTCCAATCTCGTACCAATTCATACATCCACATTTCATATTCTACACAACAAGATAATCGAAGCATTTTTACACATTAACTCAATTTCCAGCACAACCATACAATTTCAATCATCACATAGATTTAAGGCTTACCAAATTCAACCCCGAGCATGAACATATTTTCTATTCGTCAAGAGCTTGAGGTACTTACCCGATCCGCTGTCCGGGATTAGCTCGATAATGTCGCACACTCAGTGCCAATTGTAATGCAAGAACATATAGTGAATCCGCACACTTAGTGCTATATGTATTCAACTCGCACACTTAGTGCTATATAATCAAACTCGCACACTTAGTGCTGTACAATTTTAAACCCGCACACTTAGTGCCAATCTTGTCACCGTGTCCATTTATACCCGCACACTTAGTGCCGAGACCAATACCTTATGTATTTTGCTGCCTTTATACATTCAACAATGGCATCATTCCATACACATACATTTCCATTTACACACCAACTCATTTAAACACATTTGCATATATATATATTGATCATTTAAATCAACGCCAAATATGCGCTTAATGACTTACCTTGTGTTGGGTAAAACAGTCCAAGTCGGCTACCCGATGACCTTCGTCTTTCCCTTGCTTGATTCTCCTTCTTTAACTCCTTGAGCTTAATCAATAAATCAACTAGTTTAACCCTCTTGCTAAACATTCATAATTCAATTACACATGCATATGTATGTTTGTATATTCGGCAACCATCCTCACTTATTACCCATTTGGTCAACAATCTAAGCCAAGATAAGGCTTCAATATGGTTGCCTCTAACCGAATACATGCACACCAATCTACTTCCTTTGGCGAATATGCATGTCTATGTGGAGGCTAATCTTACACTTAATACTACACAAAAAAACAGCATACATTTTCCTAATTAACGCATTACATATTGTAGTTCTATACACATCTCTCATTTATTTCATAACCAAAACAACATCACAAGCAAATAGACACCTTAAAATAGTATACATGTCATACCAATTCATCATGTGCAAACATATATTCATGTAGGTGCAATGGCGAATTCTCAAGTGGCTTATATCCAAATATACACACATATCCAAAGCTTAAATCTTACTTACCATGCAACATGCATGAATCATACTTATGGATACAACATGGCGAATACCACAACACCATACCGTTTCAATTTGGTCATGGTTAAACAAAGAACTTAGTATCTCATTCAAAATGCTAAAAGAAAATCTAAGAATCCTCAATCTACCATCACATGAATCATTATCAAGCTTGATATTTAGCATGCAATGGCATTAACACCATATTCACTTTGGCGAATTTCATTCCCATGACATAACAAAGATTTGAACCATGGGCTAACAAGAACATCAAGCTAGCAACTAAAATATACATGAATCTCATGGCAAAACATCAAACTTACCTTAATCTAGGTACAAGTATGGCCAAACCTCCTCCTAAACCTCTTCCAAACCAACATGAAACAAGAATTCCTTCCTTCCTCCTTAGAATTTTCAGCCCAAAGGAAATGAAAATGATGAACAAAATTCTTCTTTCTTTCTCCACACTCACGGCAACAAGGGCATCCAAGCTCATCTTTCTCTTTTTTTTTTCATTTTTTATGCTTATTTTATTATAATACTTCCTACATAACTCACTAGCCAAACATGTTGGAAACATGTTTTCCCTTGCCCATCATGCCCACCTTGGCCGCCACTATAGTCAAATTTGGGGAATTTGACATGCAAGGACAACATTTCCTAGTGTGCATCAATAGACCACTTCCACATTTGCCTATCTCAATTCTAAATTTTCTCACACAAGTCCTTTCTAGTGAAATTCACCTTTATAACACTAAATCAATCATCATAAAATGTCATACATGAGCACACACATATTATAGGCATCAAAATAAATTTTTAATTATTTTTATGCCTCGGTTTTGTGGTCCCGAAACCACATTCCGACTAGGGTCAATTTTGGTGTTACAACTCTCCCCACTTAAGAAATTTTCGTCCCGAAAATCTTACCGGTAAATAGGTTTGGATATCGTTCTTTCATAGAGTTCTCGGTCTCCCAAGTAGCTTCTTCTATCCGTGCTTGAGCCATAACACTTTCACTAGCGGAACCGCTTGTTTATAACTCTTTCACTTCTCGTGATAGGATCTGAATCGGTTCTTCCTCATAACTCATATTAGCTTGAATTTCAATTTCGATGGACTAATCACGTGCGATGGATCGGATCTATAGCGTCGAAGCATCGAAACATGGAAGGCGTTGTGAATCCTTTCAAGTTAGGGGCAAAATCAAGCGATACGTGGTGGACCGACTCGTTCAGATATTTCATATGGCCCGATGAACCTCGGGCTCAATTTTCCTTACGGCCAAATCTAAGCACCTTCTTCCAAGGTGAAACTTTGAGAAAGACCTTGTCTCCAACACGATATTCAATATCTTTTCTTTTCAAATCCGCATACGACTTTTGGCGATCCGAAGCGACTTTCAAACTTTCACGAATTACTCGAACTCTTTGCTCGGCATCCTTAACCAAATCAACCCGAAGAATTTACCTTCACTAAGTTCGGTCCGAATAATGGGTGCGGCATTTACGATCGTATAAAGCCTCGTAAGGCGCCATGTTAATACTTGATTGAAAGCTATTGTTGTAAGCGAATTCAATCAAAGGCGATACCGTTCCATGAACCACTAAACTCAAGGATACAACATCTCAACATATCCTCGAGTACTTGAATTATCCGTTCGGATTGACCATCGGTTTGGGGGTGAAAAGCGGTCTTTGAAATGCAACTTGGTACCCAAAGCTTCTTGCAACTTTTTCCAAAATCGCGAGGTAAATCTCGGATCTCTATCCGACACGATAGAAATAGGCACCCCGTGTAATCTCACAATCTGAGAAACGTACAATTCCGCTAATTTGTCCATTGAAAAATCTGTACGTACGGGGACAAAGTGGGCCGACTTAGTCAATCGATCTACCACGACCCAAACCGCATCCTTCTTACTTGTCGACAATGGCGGTCCGGATACAAAGTCCATTGTGACTCGATCCCATTTCCACTCGGGTATCGTGATTGGCTGAAGTAATCCTGAAGGCACCTGATGTTCCGCTTTCACTTGTTGACATATTAGACATCTCAAAACAAAGTCGGAGATGTCTCGCTTCATACCATGCCACCAAAACCGACGTTTCAATTCATTGTACATCTTCGTACTCCCCGGGTGGATTGCCATTCGGCTACAATGGGCTTCATTCAGAATTATCGAAATGAGTTCCGAATTCTTTGGGACACACAGACGACTTTTGAACCTCAAATAATCGTCATCGTCGATTCGAAACTCCGAGTCCTTGTTCGGAACACATGCAGCCCGTTTTGCAACCAACTCGTCGTCGACTTTCTGAGCTTCTCGAATTTGGTGTGTCAATAATGGTTTGGCTTTCAATTCAGCCACTAACACACTGTCGGATTGGACAGACAAGTGCACATTCATCGCTCGTAAAGTGAATAACGATTTACGACTCAAGGCATCCGCAACCACATTCGCCTTTCCCGGGTGATAGTCAATGATCAGCTCATAATCCTTTAACACTCGAGCCAACGTCTTTGTCGCATGATTTAAGTCTCTTTGGGTCATCAAATATTTGAGACTTTTGTGATCCGAGTATACATGGCACCTTTCACCAAATAAGTAATGTCGCCAAATCCTTAAGGCGAATACGATGGCGGCCAATTCGAGATCATGAGTCGGATAATTTTTCTCATGTGGCTTTAATTACCTCGACGCATAGGCCACAACTCGACCTTCTTGCATTAATACATAACCTAACCCAAGTAGAGATCGTCACTATAAATGACAAACTCTTTGCCCGATTCGGGTTGCACTAGAATTGGGGCTTCATCAAATAAGCTTTCAGTTGATCGAAACTTTTCGACATTTCTCGTCCATTCGAACTTAACATCCTTTTGGAGTAAGCCGTCATTGGCGTGGCTATCGTCGAGAAACCTTTTACAAATCGTCGGTAATAACCGCAAGCCCCAAAAAGCTCCTAACTTCGGTAACATTCCTTGGTGGTTTCCAATCGACTATGGCGAATTTTGTTGGGTCCACCGACACCGTCACGGACACCACGTGCCCCAAAAAGCTAACCTCTTTCAACCAAAATTCACATTTCTTGAACTTTGCGTATAATCGCTTATCTCGTAAGATTTGCAACACTAGCCTCGGTGTTCAAGATGCTCGTTTCATCTCTCGAATAGACCAAAATTTCATCGATAAATACAACTACGAACCGATCCAAGTATGGCCTGAAAATTCTATTCATTAAATCCATAAACACCGAGGGCATTAGTGAGCCCAAACGGCATCACCAAGAATTAGTAGTGACCGTACCTCGTTCTAAAAGCGGTTTTGGGTATGTCCGATTCTCGGACCCTCAACCGATAGTACCCGACCTCAAATCTATCTTTGAAAACACCGAGGCTCCCTTTAATTGATCAAACAAATCGTCAATTCGTGGCAATGGATATTTATTCTTTATCGTCACTTTATTGAGTTGGCGATAGTCGATGCACAACCTCATGGTTCCGTCCTTCTTCTTCACAAACAATACAAAAGCGCCCATGGAGAAAAACTCGGTCGGCGAAACCTCTATCCGTCAATTCTTGCAATTGAACCTTCAATTCCTTTAATTAGTTAATGCCATACGACACGGGCTATTGAAATCGGCGTAGTACGGTACAACCGATGCGAATTCCACTTCTCGAACCGGTGGCAATCCGGTAACTCCTCGGAAAAACATCGAATACTCACAAACCACCGGTACCGATTCGAGTTTCCTTTCCGTCTCTTTACTTCCAAACACATACGCAAGGTATGTTTCACACCCTTTTCACATACCTCCGAAGCGGTCATAGAAGATATTATCATTGGCGCTCCTTTTAAATCGAGAGACTCGACTCGGACTACCTCATTATTTGCACTCATCAAATCAATGGTTTTCCTTTTGCGATCCACCTTTGCATCATGTACGGTCACCAATCCATACCAAGAATAACATCGAATTCATTAAATGGTAGAAGCATCGGATCGGTAGGAAAACAGATTCTCGAATTGTTAGGGGCATCTCTTGCACACTTTATCAACGAGCACGTATTGACCCAAAGGGTTTGACACTCGAATTCGAACTCGAGAGACTCAGCGGTAGAGTCTTCTTGGATGCTAAGGTTTCACATACATATGAGTGAGTAGAGCGGGGTCAATCAATGCAATCACAATAGTATCAAAGAGAGTAAAAGTACCGGTGATAACGTCGGGGAGGATGCCTCCTCTCGCTTGCGGATGGCATATGCTCTAGCAGAGTACGGGTCTCGGATCGGACAGCCGTATTAGAGGCTCCTCTCGATTACCACCCCTACCTCCAGAGATTCTCGGGGCCTACCTCCAACCGTCGTTCCACTAGGTCTTGCACCTTGCGTCTTATTCCTCTCATCTAGCTCCGTGCAATCTCTAATGAAGTGGTCCTTGAACCGCATCCATAACAGCCCTATTAACAGACTTACCCCAACATTCACCTAGGTGTCGTCTTCCACATTGGGGGCATTCAGGTCTCTCTTGACGATTATTGCCCACACTAGCTCTCTGAAGTAGCTCGAGTCCGTCAATGGTCGGGCTCTAATGGAAATTCGCATGATCGTCCTCGACTTCTTGGTGTCCTCCACGAACCTCTTTACACCGAGAAGCGGAGCTTTACTCGTCGATCTTTTACGGTAATCTCTTGCTTCAAATTCAACCTTCTTCTTCTCCTTCCCAAGTTCTTCCGCCTTGAGTGCTCGTTCGACTAGTGTCACGAACTCCTTTATCTCCAAAATTCCCACTAGTAACTTTAACTCTTCATTCAATCCTTCTTCAAATCTTTTGCACATCGCAACCTCATCAGCCACACACTCCGAGCATACCGACTAAGTCTTACGAACTCATGTTCAGATTCGAGATCTGATCATCCGCCTTGCTTGAGTTCCAAGAATTCCTTACGCTCGATCGATGAACCGTTGACTAATGTATTTCTTTCGAAATTGGATTGGAAGAAATCCCAAGTAACTCGTTCATTTGGGACTATGGAAATTAAAGTCCTCCACCAATAGTAAGTGAGTCTCGCAACAAGGATATAGCACACTTAAGACATTCGTCGGTGTGCATGATTCATCTAACACTCTAATGGTGTTATCGAGCGAACTTAGCCTTTTCGGCATCATCAAGAACTATGGCCTTGAACTCCTCCCCACGCTTCCTAATCAAGTCCACGGTGGTTTACTCAGCCTCACGGGATCGAATTGGAGGCATTGCGGGCTCTTGGGGTGGAGTATTTAAATTCGGAATGGTTGGACAGCGGGTTGGTTCGTGCATATTGCGCGACCCACTCATTCATCATGGTGAAGAAGGCTTGTTTCGCCCTTCATTTTGATTATTCGCGGATGATCGAGGCTCAACGGGCAGTGTCCCTTGCACAGGAGCAGCCGCTACACTTTCAACGTCATCCGCCAAGGGTCTCTCTACCCCGGGTTCCATTGCTAATCAAAACAAAAATTCCAACCGTCAGAAGTCATCACATTATTAAGCGCTAACAATTTGGCATGTATAGCTAGACTCACACGCGTTATGGTAGTCCTAGAACCGACTAAACCATAGCTCTGATACCAATAAAATTGTAACACCCCTAACTCGTGACCGACGCCGGTGTCGGACACGAGGGGTTAACGAGACAAATCCTCTTAAAGTACCGACCAATTTGACATTTCTGGACAGGCTGGAAAACTGCGTCACCGTCGTCTTAAAAATCATATCTCGAGTTCCAAAACTCGGAAACTGGTTTCGTAAATTTTCCCTGAATTTAGACTCATATACCCATCCATGGATTTATTTTTAGAATTTTTGGTTGGGCCAATTGGTACAGTTTATTAGTTAAAGTCACCCATGTTACAGGGATCGACTGCTCTGCCCTCCGCGCATTACAACTTGAATATCTTTCTGTACAGGGCTTTAATACTGGTGCCGTTTGTTTCTAATGAAACTAGACTCAAAATGGAATCTGTACATATAAGGCATGACTCCTAATTCTTTCTGGATAATTTATGGTAAATTTTCAAAGTTGCGACAGGGGACCCAGAAATCGTTCTGGCCCTGTCTCACGAGAACTTTAATATTTCCCAGTATACTGCTCATATGGTCGTTTCGTTTCGTCCATATAAAAATAGATTCATCAAGGTTCAGTTCCATAATTTACTCACTATTTAATTCTACTTCTACTATTTTTAGTGATTTTTCAATCTCATCTCACTGCTGCTGTCCGCAACAGTTACTGCAGTAGACTATGCCAATTTCATGAATTTTCCTTGGCCTTAATCATCCATCATACATGACACAAATTATGGCCACCTTAACAAAATTTGAGTTTCTAAGACTCGTGGCTATAGGTTCTAGCATCCCACTCGACGACCACATAGGCCATTTTCACATGGCTTAAAGTTTACAACCCACAATTCGACAAAATATAATAGCCTATACATGCCAAATGTTCTTCAACAACAAAAAACAATACCACAAGATTTCAGCGGTGTGATGACTTCAACGACGGTTCCGAAAGCACGCAACAATACGAGTCCAAGAGACCTAAAATGGGTGACAAGAAAACACCGAGTGAGTTTACAACTCAGTAAGTCATAAGCATTCGTCAATCCACCGATAAAGTTACTACTACATGTACAACAAATGAGGCTAGGTACTCGTCCATATCGAATCTATACCATAATACCTCGGACCTTTCGGTCCAATCTCGCACCAATTCATACATCCACATTTCATATTCTACACAACAAGATAATCGAAGCATTTTACACATTAACTCAATTTCCAGCACAACCATACAATTTCAATCATCACATAGATTTAAGGCTTACCAAATTCAACCCGACCATGAACATATTTTCTATTCGTCAAGAGCTTGAGGTACTTACCCGATCCGCTGTCCGGATTAGCTCGATAATGTCGCACACTCAGTGCCAATTGTAATGCAAGAACATATAGTGAATCCGCACACTTAGTGCTATATGTATTCAACTCGCACACTTAGTGCTATATAATCAAACTCGCACACTTAGTGCTGTACAATTTTAAACCCGCACACTTAGTGCCAATCTTGTCACCGTGTCCATTTATACCCGCACACTTAGTGCCGAGACCAATACCTTATGTATTTTGCTGCCTTTATACATTCAACAATGGCATCATTCCATACACATACATTTCCATTTACACACCAACTCATTTAAACACATTTGCATATATATATATTGATCATTTAAATCAACGCCAAATATGCGCTTAATGACTTACCTTGTGTTGGGTAAAAGCAGTCCAAGTCGGCTACCCGATGACCTTCGTCTTTCCTTGCTTGATTCTCCTTCTTTAACTCCTTGAGCTTAATCAATAAATCAACTAGTTTAACCCTCTTGCTAAACATTCATAATTCAATTACACATGCATATGTATGTTTGTATATTCGCAACCATCCTCACTTATTACCCATTTGGTCAACAATCTAAGCCAAGATAAGGCTTCAATATGGTTGCCTCTAACCGAATACATGCACACCAATCTACTTCCTTTGGCCGAATATGCATGTCTATGTGGAGGCTAATCTTACACTTAATACTACACAAAAAAAACAGCATACATTTTCCTAATTAACGCATTACATATTGTAGTTCTATACACATCTCTCATTTATTTCATAACCGAAACAACATCACAAGCAAATAGACACCTTAAAATAGTATACATGTCATACCAATTCATCATGTGCAAACATATATTCATGTAGGTGCAATGGCCGAATTCTCAAGTGGCTTATATCCAAATATACACACATATCCAAAGCTTAAATCTTACTTACCATGCAACATGCATGAATCATACTTATGGATACAACATGGCGAATACCACAACACCATACCGTTTCAATTTGGTCATGGTTAAACAAAGAACTTAGTATCTCATTCAAAAATGCTAAAAGAAAATCTAAGAATCCTCAATCTACCATCACATGAATCATTATCAAGCTTGATATTTAGCATGCAATGGCATTAACACCATATTCACTTTGGCGAATTTCATTCCCATGACATAACAAAGATTTGAACCATGGGCTAACAAGAACATCAAGCTAGCAACTAAAATATACATGAATCTCATGGCAAAACATCAAACTTACCTTAATCTAGGTACAAGTATGGCCAAACCTCCTCCTAAACCTCTTCCAAACCAACATGAAACAAGAATTCCTTCCTTCCTCCTTAGAATTTTCAGCCCAAAGGAAATGAAAATGATGAACAAAAATTCTTCTTTCTTTCTCCACACTCACGGCAACAAGGGCATCCAAGCTCATCTTTCTCTTTTTTTTTTTCATTTTTTATGCTTATTTTTATTATAATACTTCCTACATAACTCACTAGCCAAACATGTTGGAAACATGTTTTCCCTTGCCCATCATGCCCACCTTGGCCGGCCACTATAGTCAAATTTGGGGGAATTTGACATGCAAGGACAACATTTCCTAGTGTGCATCAATAGACCACTTCCACATTTGCCTATCTCAATTCTAAATTTTCTCACACAAGTCCTTTCTAGTGAAATTCACCTTTATAACACTAAATCAATCATCATAAAATGTCATACATGAGCACACACATATTATAGGCATCAAAATAAATTTTTAATTATTTTTATGCCTCGGTTTTGTGGTCCCGAAACCACATTCCGACTAGGGTCAATTTTGGGCTGTTACAGGGAGAGATACAAGGATCTATTGAGAAGGTGCCCTCACCATGGGTTACCTTTGTGGTTGTAGGTTCAAATGTTTTACAACGGTGTGAACCCCTCAACAAGGCAACTTATCGACGCAGCTGCTGGTGGGACTATCAATAACAAAACACCTGAAGTGGCTTACAAATTTATTGAAGAGATATCACTGAATAACTATCAGTGGCAAGTCATGAGAACAAAGCCAACAAAATCAGCCAGTGTTTTCAACCTTGACGCGGTCACTATGCTATCAAATCAGGTAGAACTTTATAATAAAAAGATTGACGGTTTGTGTGGTTCTACTTAGGTACATCCAGTGATGAGGTGCGATTCAAATGGAGGAGTACACACAGAATATCAATCCTTCAACCCTAGCACCGAGGAGGAACAAGTTCAATATATGGGTAACAATAATTCTAGACCTCAAAATAACCCATACAGTAATACTTATAATTTAGGTTGGAGGAGCCATCCCAACTTCTCCTGGGGTGGTCGAGGAAATCAAAGGCCACAACATCCCCTAGGTTTTCAACAACCACCTTACCAGCAGGAAAAGATCTAAACCTTAAAGAGATGCTAATGAAATTTGTCTCGGTGTCAGAGACTTATTTTTAGAATATCAAAACAACACTTAAGAATCAACAAGCGTCGATCCAAGGGCTTGAAACTCAGATAGGCCAACTTGCCAAATTAATTTCTGAACGACCACAAGGTAGCTTGCCAGGTAACACTGAATCTAACCCAAGGGAACAACTCAATACGATTACCGCTCGAGAAAAAGAAGAATTAGTTGAACCTGAACCAGAATCGAGACAAAAAATTGTGGTAAGTAAAGGTAAGGATGAGGTGGACCACAGTGAGCAGAAACCAGTAAGTAAAGAGTACAAACCTCGTGTGCCATACCCCAATATGACAAGGAAAGACCATATGGACGAACAATTTTTTAAATTCCTTAAACTATTAATGAAATTACACATTAACTTATCGTTTATTGAAGCTCTTTCGCAGATGCCAAACGCAGTTAAATTTTTAAAGGAGCTTTTAGCAAATAAACGGAAGTTGGTTGAGGCGTCGCATGTAGAGTTGAATGCAGTTTGCTCAACCGTTCTACAGAATAAGCTACCCAACAAGTTGAAAGATCCAGGGAGTTACGATTCCTTGTTTGATTGGTAGTTTGAACGTGAATAATGCATTGGCTGATTTAGGGGCGAGCATTAATGTTATGCCTTATAAAATGTTTAAACAGCTAGGTTTTGGGAAACCCAAACAAACTAGGATGAGCATTCAATTGGCTGATAAAACCATTAAATTTCCTAGGGGTATCATTGAAGATGTTCTTGTTAAAATCGATAAATTTATATACCCAGTAGACTTTGTCTGGACATAGAAGAGGATAGTGACGAGCCTTTAATTTTAGGAAGGCCATTCTTAGCAACTGCTAGAACTATTACCGATGTTGGTATAAGTGAGCTCACACTTCGTGTGGGTGATGAAATAATCACTCTTCAAGCTCGTAATTCGAGTAACAAATCAAATATTGAGAGTGGTTGTATAAATTGTGTTACTAATACTGATCATGTGGTGCAACCTTCTTTGCAGGAAACATGCTCGACGAGCATAAATGAGCCTTGTTCCAGTAACAACAAGAGAGCCATCTATGAAGAACGAAGGCTACAGATCAAAGAACTAGATGAATGGCGAACACTTATTAAGGAAAAACCAAAAGTGCACGAAAAATCGAAGTGACACCACAATGAACATAGGGATGAAACAAGGCAAATTAAAGTTGGGGACAAAGTATTGCTAGATGGAAATGACCCCCGAATTGCCACTCTAGAGCACAATACGGACAGAGCGACTCCTTTCACAGTAATGAACATCTTCCCACATGGTATAGTCGAGGTGACACATACTGTATTCAGAACTTTTAAGGTAAATAATACTCGACTTAGACCTTATTTTGATAAAATTGATAGCAGAGGTGAGGATTTTCAACTCCTTAATCCACCGTAATCACACGAAATTGAGGTAAGTCGAGCTTAGACTATAAATAAGCGCTTCTTGGGAGGCAACCTAAGCACTAACCTCACTAAATAGGGTTTAGTTTTTCTTTAACTTTTCATAGTTTAGTAGTAGGAAATTTTGACATTTGACAGCGGCAAACACGGCCTAGCCCAAATGTGTGCTTTAGGCCATGCTCATACCATGGGCGGCGACATGGCCGTGCGATATGGCCATGTGAAAACAAAGCAAAAATTTTCCCAAAACACAGGATTCGATACATTGCCACAGCCATGTGACATGGCCGTGGGCAATCTTGTCAAAATAACACGAGCGTGCGCCACACCCGTAGAAGAAACTGAGAAATTAACACAGGCGTGCGACACGCCCGTGTCACCACCCGTGGTCGAGACTATCAAAAGAACACGAGCGTGCGCATATATACACGGGCGTTGGAGAAGTGAACCACATTGCGCATGGTCGTGCGATACGACCATGTGACCACACGGCCTAGACATACGGGCGTGTGTTCAGGCCGTGTGGTGATTCCTCATTTTGCGGTAAACACGGGTTGGACGTGAGCCACACAGGCGTGTGACACGACCGTGTTAGACCAGTGTTGGGCAACACGGCCGTGCCTCTTTTTAAACTCTTTTTATTTTTATTTTTTTACTTTTATTTCTATTTATTTTTGAAGACTCATGTTTTATATTTTTTAAACTCTACCTATCTTTATGGTAATCATCGAATTATTCCCTTAATTCTCCTTCACAATAGTGTCTTCTCATTTATCGCTCAGAATCATGCCTTTCCTTCAGCTTTATCTTCAGTTCTCACTCTAGCTAATCTAAGGATTTCATCTACAATCTCAGGGCAGTTTCCCTTCTCTTCCTCTCTTTCGATATTATATTTATATCGCTATTATATATCTTTGTACATTAAGGACAATGTACATCTTAAGTGTGGGGGGTTATTTATATCATTATCAGAAAAATCCCTGAATTTTATCTTGTTATCAAATAATCTGCTCATATCACTATTAAAATGAATTTTGATTAACTTATGATTTTTATTGATATGTCTTGGATTAAAACCTAAGTATTCATGCATTGATTGTTTAAACTTTAAGGAATTAGAGAATCAAGCATGATAAGTTGATTCTTGAGAATTAAAAATTTTTAGGTTGTTTCCCTAAGTTTAGGTATTATCTTGAGTTGGAATTCACAAGTTTAACATCAAAAAGCCATAATTTTTGTGAGATCTTGAGCCTTTAAAGCATATATTATTTCTTTCATGCTCACTCTTATTATTGTTATGAGTGCGTCAATATTGATTTGTTATTCTAGAACTTGCTTGATTATGCATGTCAATACCACACCTTTGATTTGATATGTTGAGATGATAAAGGCACTTAGGCTTAACTCACTCACTCTATAAAAGCCTACCTTCACAATTAACCCTTAGTGAACCCCTTGAGCCTAACAAACCATTCATTGATTCACCCCCAATATTAACCCATAACCCATTATTGTTGAAATCCCCTAAATTAATTTGATCCCTATTTTTGTCGAGATTCGATTTGAATAAATTGCTTAGCTATGTTTTATTTTTAGCAAAGTTCTAAATTATTTGATTTGTTCTTAAAAAAAGTTATTATGAAATTATGTAATGCTTAGATTAAAACGATGTTATCCATTAAGAAAAGCTCAATTAGGAATGTAAATTGCCAATTGTAGTATTTTTCTAGTTAGGTAATTTTTCAATTCAATCTTGATTCTAACCTTTTCTTTCAGCTTGTGACCACACCCCCTAACTACAGCCAAGTTACAACCCTCTAAAGATCTTTTGATTGATGTATCATCTCAATACATAATGATGGAGATTAATTTTCACGCAAGCTTATGGTAATAACTTTTCATATTGACTGATGAGTGCTTAATTTGTTTTCCTTAAACACCTTGAGTGATTTGAGTGAATCTTTAGTGAGGATGTTGAATTGTGTGATATTTTGAATCAAAGGTGATTACTTAGATGAGGGGAGACACCTAATGTTTTCGTGATAAAATGCTCAACTTGGAATATTTGAAACTTTGATGTTCTTTTAGTCAAATTCTCAATGTATGATTACTTATGGTTTATTCTGAGATATTATTGACAGGAATTATAAGTTGAGAAAAATGAATTCTTAATTGTGAGTTGAGGATTTTTCTTAAGGACAAACAAACGCTTAAGTGTGGGGGTATTTGATAAACCGTAATTTATACATATTTCTATCCCATGATAAACACATTTATGGATGATTTCTCCTTAGATTTGGTGAATTTGATGCTTCTAATCCTTTAATTTCATGTTTTATACTTGGTGAGCTTAGGAGAGTAAAAAGAGTGAGAAACGGGCCAAAAACAAAAAAAATGGGTCAACGTAGGAAATCAACATGGCCTAGACTTCTTCACATGGGTAGTTCACACGCCCGTGTCTATTTAACAAATTGCAACACGGCCTAAGCCACCTCACACGGCATGTCACACGGGCGTGTCCTTGTCGAGCCCAAGTCTAGTCTTATTTGGAAAAGGCCACTCTTGAGGGTTTTGAACCATTCTAAAGCCTATATAGACACCCCAGGAGGTACCTGAAATGGACAAAGAGAGTAGGAAGCAAGGAATTACTCGAAGGAAGACGATTGATCCATCTCAAAAGCCAGATTCACCTTTATGACTGAAGATCTCCCTTCAATTCCCTTCAAGAGTTCTTAGGTTTTCTTTATATTTTGTTATCATTATTCTTTTAAGATGTTTTCTTTCATAAATATGAACTAAACCCTCTAAATACCCAAGAGGAATGAAACCTAAGACGGATATTGTTATTATTATCTGAATTATATGATAAATATTTGATTTGTTCTTAATTATGTGTTCTTAATTCTTGCTTTGATATTCCAGGATATTAATTCAAGTTTTGATGTGCTTATTTAGAGGAGACAAAGTCCTTGTCTAAGAGTAGATCTAACATAATGAAGTGGAATCAATTGCACGCCTAGAGATAGGGTGACATAATTTTGCCAGATTAGGGTGAAACCTAATAAGGGAATCTATAAATTGAGTTAATGCAAAACTAGGGGTTTTAATTAGAAAGAGATTTCAATTAATCAACCTAGGGTTAGACATTGTTAGTTTCGAGAGAGATAATAATTTAAATTAGAGATTTCTACGGATCAAGTCAAATGAATAAATCGTCTAATTCAGAGTCAATAACAAGTGAAGTCTAGGTGGATTTTTCCTTAGGTATTGTCCAAATCATTCAGTTTTCCCAAAAGTTATTTCCCCAATTCACTTTCTGTGCATTCTTAGTTTAGCAATTAGTTTAGATAAAACAAATCCCTTTAATTTTAGGCTAGATAATAAAAAGAAAGTTAATACGAGTACTTTTAGTTCCTTTGGGTTTGACATTCCAATCTTGCCATAAGCTAT
Source organism: Gossypium arboreum (assembly GCF_025698485.1). Classification (NCBI taxonomy): domain Eukaryota; kingdom Viridiplantae; phylum Streptophyta; class Magnoliopsida; order Malvales; family Malvaceae; genus Gossypium; species Gossypium arboreum. The sequence goes on along the minus strand of NC_069071.1, from coordinate 98,026,438 downwards.
CCTACTATTCGATAGGTGCGCTTACCTTTGTCGTGATAATAGTTAGTTTTCAAGAATGGTCATTCATGAATTATAAAACTTATCACAATTTACATCAATCATTAATACATGCTTAAAATGGTGAAAAAGGGTTAAGTCTCGATTGAATATTGGATTTCAATGATTATATGTGCTTTCCTGAGACGAATAAGTTCTGCATTTGTTGCGGACGAGATTTAGCTCGGCTGAGTAATCCTATTGACCTTATTATAGAAAGGATTTAGCCTAAATGGGTAATCCTGATATAATACCTCTTGAATATACATTATGATTAGGGTTTAACCTGGACTGGTAATCCTAATTGAGCTTTTCTAAGCATATGTTATATAAAGGATTTAGCCTGAACTGGTAACCCTGTTACACGATATATGGCACGAGAGTGTGTTCCTTGATTAAGTACCCTAGTAGGTACCCTTGAATAAGAAATTGACGGATTGTTGAATCGTAAACCTCGAGTGTACTACTTGAGCATCTATTGGAATTTCAATGATTCAACTGACATTAAACTCTTGACATGGTATGAGAATTATAAGATGAAATGATAATGACTTGAAAGAATATTGCATGATGAGCTCATCTATGTTTACTTGATTGTTATAAAGATTTTGGTGACTAACATGTTTGATTGAATGCATCTGTTTAGGCAAAATTGCTAATGGATGGTAAACATGATATTGTATGCTTAAATTTAATAACGGGATTAGTAAGTTTAGTTTCCGTTATACAAACTTACTAAGCATGTAATGCTTACTTTGTTTTATTTTTCCTGTTTTATAGTGCTTGGAAGTTCGCTAAGGTTGGAAGATCATTGGAGCATCGTCACACTATCAACTAGTTATTTTGGGTATACATAGTAAAATCTTTTTGGTATAATGGCATGTAGAGGACGACTTGACCAATAGTGGCTTGAAGATGATGTTTTGTAGCCTACCCACTAGAATGGCTAGTAATGGCTTATTTTGGTATGTTTAAGTAGATTATTATGATATATTCATATGTGATATGTTGAGTACATGTGATCAAATGATGTTAATGCCTAAGTTATTCCAAGGTGAGTTTATAAACACATATGCATGTAATGGTATGGCATGATGAATGATGGAATTGTTTAATTTGAATGCTTGGAATGGTTGGTATTGGATGTTTGTTTCAAGTGTAGGTCTTGGGTGAAATTTTGGGTGAGAAATGAAGCTAGAAATGACTTTAATTTGTCTACACGGGCAGACACATGGGCGTGTGTCTAGACCGTGTATGACATATAGCCAAGGACATGGGCATGTAAATAGGCCGTGTATCTCTCGCGCCTTAATTTTGAGAAACAGAATGCTCAGAATTGAACACACGGGCAGAGACAAGGGCGTGTGTCTCAACCATGTGTGCTACACGGCCTAGAACACAAGCGTGTGTCTTGGCCGTGTGAAACCTGCACCTAATTTCAAATTAAATTAATTAACCAAACGGCCTAGCACACTGGCGTGTGGTATGGTCGTGTGCACAAGTCAGAGAGTTACATGGGGTCAAACACGGCCTACAGCATGGGCGTGTCACAGGACATACGGGCGTGTCCCTTGGGCCACACAGGCATGTGAGCCCTGCACTTTGGAAAATTTTTTAAATGTCGTGAAAAATTCTTCTTAGTAACTTGATTTAATATGTTTATGAACGTGAAATCCCAATAACGCCTCGAACCCTATCTCGATGTTGATTACAGGTGAGGGGTGTTACATTTAGTGGTAACAGAGCTACGGTTTAGTCAATTCTAGAACTACCATAGAGAGTATTGAGGTTTACTATACATGTCATTATTCAAATATTGATAGTGTGATGTCTACTAACTGTTTAAATTGTTTTGAATATAGTAAATGTCTTCCAATCAAGCACAAGATGAGTCCGGGGGATCCGAGAGCCATGCTCCAGCTTTCGTACAACGAGCTGTATCTAGTAGTAGAAGGCTTATGATTGAAGGCCGGGAAGAGGCCTGAGCTACCTTCTTTAATATGATGGACGAATGGTTTGGGGATTATTTGAGAAATCACCCAAATATACCAAGACCTCCCCCGCCCCCTAACCAATCTAATGAGGGTGCGCCACGAGGTATGGCACCGGTAAGAATTTGTAAAGACCCTGTTGATAAGCTTAGAAAGTATGGGGCTGAGGAATTTAGAGCTAAAATTGATGATGATGCTGAAAGAGCCAAGTTTTGACTCGATAACACTACATGGGTGTTAGATGATTTGTCGTGCACACCTAAGGAGTGTTTGAAGTGCGTCGTGTCCCTCCTGAAAGATACTGTGTATCATTGGTGGAAGATTGTATCCTCGATAATGCCAAAGGAAAATATCACTTGGGATTTCTTCCAAGCAGAGTTTAGGAAGAAATACATTAGCCAACAGTTTCTAGACTCGAAGCGAAAGGAGTTCCTGGAACTCAAACAAGGGAACAAGACTGTAGCAAAATACGAACGAGAGTTCGTGACGCTAAGTCAGTACACAACTGAATGGGTCCAAACTGAGTCGAAAATGTGTAAACACTTCGAGGAAGGTCTGAATGAGGAAATTAAGTTGTTGATTGGGATACTGGAAATACAGGAATTTGCCACATTGGCTGATCGGGCCAAGAAGGCCGAGGAGCTTAACAATGAAAGAAAGCAAGCAAAGAGAGAGGCTCGAGTTGCAAGCAAGTAAAACACTCTCATTTCCCACAAAGAAATCAAGGAGCCAGCATGAACGCTCCATTTCATCAGTAAGATATTCGGGTAGAGCGAGAAGCTCTAAATGACGAAGCCAAAAGTCTTCCTCCCCAATGGTAACTAGTGTAGGGAGTGTAGATGACCAAAAGCCGAAATGTAAGAGTTGCAACAAATTTCACTATGGAGAATGCCAAGTGAAGAGCGGTGCATGTTTTAGATGTGGATCTCTAGACCATTTTCTCAAGGACTGCCCAAAGCGAGTCGAAAAAGAAGTGGAAATAGCCCTGAAGTTGAGTACTCCCATTTCAGGAGGTAGACCTTTGAGATATCTTGGAAGTGCCAGTGGTAGTCGAGTTGCGACTAAAGACACTGCAAAACTAGAGGCTCGAGCCCCGACAAGAACGTATGCGTTATGCGCTCGAGAGGAAGCCTTTGCTCCTGATGTTATCACTGGTACTTTTTCTCTTTTCGATACATGTGTTATTGCCTTAATTGACCCAGGTTCGACGCATTCATACATTTTCATGAGCTTGGTATCTGAAATGAACATACTCATTGAGCCTACAGAATTTATTATTAAAGTGTCGAACCCACTAGGCAGATCAGTCATGGTTGATAAAGTCTGTAAGAATTGTCCTTTGACGATTCAGGGTCATTGTTTTTCGGCTAATCTTATGTTGTTACCATTTGATAAATTTTATGTAATACTTGGTATGGATTGGTTAGCACTCCATGATGTAATTGTAAATTTTGGTAGTAAGTGTATTAAATTGAAATGATCGGATCGTGAGATTCTACGGGTTGATTCAAGAGAGCTGGGTACGCCTCCAGTTGTGATCACGACAATGGTTGCTTAGAGATATATGAGAAAAGGGTATGAAGCTTACCTTGCAATTGTATTGAACACTAAGGAAATAGAGTTGAAGATTGAGCCTATGCCTATAGTATGTGAGTACCCAGATGTATTTCCAAAAGACTTACCTGGATTACCCCCTGAAAGGGAAATAGAATTTGGTGTTGAACTGGTGCCAGGGACAGTTCCTATTTCAATTGCTCCGTATAGGATGGCACCAATTGAACTGAGAGAGTTGAAAGCACAATTGCAAGAGCTGACGGATAAAGGTTTTGTAAGGCCAAGCTTTTCACCTTGGGGTGCTCTCATTCTATTTGTAAGGAAGAAAGATTGTTTGATGAGGTTATGTATAGATTACCGCCAACTGAACAAGGTAACTATCAAGAATAAGTATCCTTTACCAAGGATCAACTATTTATTCGACTAGTTGAGAGGAGCCACCGTGTTCTCTAAGATAGACTTGAGGTCTGGCTATTATCAGCTGCGAGTTAAAGAATCGGATGTACCTAAGACAGCTTTCAGAACGAGGTATGGTCATTATGAATTTCTTGTCATGCCATTTGGGTTAACGAATGCACCGGCCGTCTTCATGGATCTAATAAATAGGATCTTCCAACCATATTTGGATAAGTTTGTCGTTGTGTTCATTGACGACATCTTGATTTATTCCAAAGATGAGTCAGAACATGCAAAGCACTTGAGAATTGTGTTGCAAACTTTGTGGGAAAAGCAGTTGTATGCTAAGTTTAGCAAGAGTGAGTTTTGGCTTCAGGAAGTTGGATTTTTGGGTCATATTGTTTCGGGTGAAGGCATCCGAGTCGATCCAAGTAAGATTTCTGCTATCGTCGAATGGAAACCACCTAAAAATGCAACTGAGGTTAGAAGCTTTTTGGGCTTAGCCGGTTACTATCGAAGATTTGTGAAAGGATTCTCCATGATAGCAACTCCGATGACAAGATTGTTACAAAAAAAAGTTAATTTTGAATGGACAGAAAAGTGCCAACAAAGTTTTGAGAAGTTAAAGACACTGTTAACTGAAGTTCCTGTTTTAGTATTGCCTGAGTCGGGAAAAGAATTTGTAGTCTACAGTGAGGCATCCTCAAATGGACTGGGTTGTGTACTTATGCAAGATGGCAAGGTAATAGCCTATGCTTCACAACAATTGAAGCGGCATGAGAAGAACTATCCTACACACGACCTAGAACTTGCCGCCATCATTTTTGCTTTGAAAATTTGGAGGCATTATTTATATGGTGAGACTTGCTGCATATTCACTTACCACAAGAGTTTGAAGTATTTGATGACTCAAAAACAATTAAATTTGTGGCAGCAGGGGTGGCTAGAGTTAATCAAAGATTACGAACTGATTATTGACTATCATTCAGGAAAGGCGAATGTAGTCGTTGAAGTGTTGAATAGAAAATCCTTGTTTCCATTAAGAGCCATGGATGCTCGTTTGACATTGCTTGATGATGGTTTAGTCTTGGCTAAGCTAGAGGCTAGGCTGACATTCCTTCAGGAAATCTATGATGCTCAAACTAATGATGATGACTTGCAAGCTAAAAGAACTCAATGTGAGTCAGGTATTGAATCAGATTTTCGGATTGGTTCTAATAGATGTTTGATGTTTAGAGATAGGGTTTGTGTACCCAAAAACAATGAACTTATTCAGAAAATTTTACAAGAAGCACATAACAGCCATTTGTCAATTCACCTGGGAAGTACCAAGATGTATAATGATTTGAAGAAAATGTACTGGTGGAATGGCATGAAAAGAGATACTTCTGAATTTGTGTCAAAATGCCTAGTGTGTCAACAAGTTAAAGCGAAACATCAAGTGCCTTCAAGTTTGCTACAGCCTGTGATGGTCCCCAAATGGAAGTGGGATAGAGTTATGATGGATTTCGTGACAGGATTGCCATTGACTCCGAAGAAGAAAGATGCCGTATGGGTCGTAGTAGATAAGTTGACGAAGTCGGCTCATTTTATTCCGGTGAGGACAGATTACTCCCTCAATAGATTGGCCGACTTATACATTTCTGAGATTGTAAGATTGCATAGGGTACCACAGTCAATTATTTCTGACAGAGACTCGAGGTTCACTTTGAGATTCTGGAAGAAATTACAAGAAACCTTGGGAACGAAGTTAAGCTTTACTATAGCTTTTCACCCTCAGACAGATGGCCAGTTTGAGAGGATGATTCAGATTCTTGAGGATATGTTGCGATGTTGCATCCTTGAATTTCAGGGTAGCTGGGAAAAATATTTGCCGCTAGTAGAATTCGCCTACAACAACAGTTTTCAGACGAGTTCGAAGATGGCACCTTATGAAGCCTTGTATGTTAGGAAGTGTCGAACTCCATTGTACTAGATAGAACTTAAGGAAAATCAGATTCACGGAGTTGACTTGATTAAAGAAACTGAAGAGAAAGTTAAAGTGATACGAGACTGTTTGACAGCGACATCAGATAGGAAAAAGTCATATGCTGATTTGAAAAGAAAGGAAATTGAGTTTCAAGTTGGAGATAGAGTATTCTTGTAAGTGTCTCCATGGAAAAAAGTGTTGAGGTTTGGCCGGAAAGACAAATTGAGTCCACGATTTATCAGACCATACGAGATCATTAAAAGAGTTAGACCGTTAACCTATCGCTTGGCATTACCACCTGAACTGGAAAAGATTCACGATGTGTTCCACGTATCTATGTTAAGGCGAAACCAATCAGACCCCTCTAACTTGATTTCGTCGACTGAGATTAAAATTCGATTGGACATGACCTATGGAGAGGAACCAGTCAAGATATTGGCTCGTGAGGTTAAACAGCTGAGGAATAAATATGTGGCATTATTAAAAGTTTTATGGCATTGTCATGGTGTAGAAGAGTCTACATGGAACCAGAAGAAACCATGAGAAGCCAATATCCGAATCTGTTCACTGGTAAAACTTTCGAGGACGAAAGTCCCTAAGGGGGAGAAATGTAACATCCCAAAATAGGGCTTAGTCAGAATAGTGGTTTCGAGACCACAAATTTGACATCAAAATAATTATTTTATGATTATTACGAGGCTTAGAATATGAGAATATGCATGTGTTAAAGTTTCATGAAGGAATTCTTTGAGTAAGTGCCCAATTGGAAAATTAGGAACTAAATTGAATAAATTGCAAAACTTGGGTTCTAGAAGCAATTTGCATGAAATTACTTTAGATTATAAAACAGAAGGTCTTGGGGAGAAATTTTCCCAATTTTTAAGTTTTTGGACAAAAATGGGCTTGCATGGATGAAATTTCAAAGAAAGGGCTTAAGGGTATTTTGGTCATTTGGTATATTAATAAAATAAAATGAGAAAGAGAAGGAAAAAATCAACCATTCTTCTCACTTGTCCAGTCGAAATTCCTAAGCCACCATAGCTAGGTTTCCCAAGCTTTTCGAGCTCATTAGTAAGTGGTTCCAAGCCCCGTTTTTAATGTTCTTTGTAATTTTGAGATCCCGATAGCTTACTCTCTCCATTTCTACCCATATTTCATGCTAGGGTTCATGTTTAAAAATTTACCCATGCATGAGTTACTTGTATTTTGAGGTTTTATGGAGGAATATGAAAGTTTGAAGTGTGTTAAACAACTTTTCCTAGGTGATTTTCATGAAAAACCCTAAAGGGACTTTTTTGCAAAATTTGTAAAATGTGTGGTAGAAATGTGAAAATAATGGAAAATTTGGGCTACCATAAGAGGGAAAAGTGTTCGGCTAGGCTTGAGCAAGGTAGAAATTGCATGTGTTTCATTATACGAGCCTAGGGACTAAATCGTAAAAATGTGAAAGATTAGGGGCAAAACGGTCATTTGGACCGAGAGTGGAATTTAGACTTGAAATATATAATGTGGAGTGTTAATGATCTATTTTTACTGTTATAGACCCGAGGAACAAATTCCGGAGGTAGATCGAGGAAAACGAAAGGTTTCGGAATAACCGAAACACGACATCAAAACGAATAACAGGTAAGTTCGGATAACTTAAAGTAAACACTCAATGTGCCTAATTATACGATTTATGAATGCATGATGATTGCATTTATTAATAACATGAAATTCTATGAAATGCATGTTTAAGTATGAATTGTGATCAATGTCTCGGTTGAGGTTAAAAAGGGTATTTGATGGATAAACCATGATTGACATGTGTAATGAGGTCCTGCATGTGTTGCAGTAAGAATTTAGCCCGGACGGGTAATCTGTTGATCTCATTTATAAAAGGATCTAGCCCGGACAGGTGTTCCTTTGAATGGTCGAGCCTCTCAAAGAATATGTGTGCATTATGGATTTAGCCCGGACGGGTAATCCGATTAGGATCTGAATTTAGCCTGGACTGGTAATTCAGATCCGAGCTCAATTTAGCCTGGACTGGTAATCCCGACATCACCTTATGAGTTCATAAAATGGGGGATTTAGCCTGGACTGGTAATCCCGCCATAAGATGTGAGGTTCGCAGGAGTGCATATTTGAAACGATCATTGTATGAATTGATGGTAAATGGATATTCCATCAAGATTTCCTAGAAACTTAATGAGATTAATGTGATATATATATACAAATGAGATGTTGAATGATGAGCTCATCTAAGATAACTCTCATAGTGCATTGTTATGTGACTAACTCATTGATTGTGTGTAAGTGGTAGGGAAGCCATCCTATGCTCATTGAATTTATTGGCCAATTTGATTGCATGCTAATTACTTGGTAAGTTCACTTTCCGGTTATTTGAGCTTACTAAGCATGAAATGCTTACCTCTCTTTTTCCCTATCTCTCACAGAGCTCGAGGACTCGTGAAGATTGGAAGATGGTTGGAGAGTCAGCATACTATCAAATAGACTAGCTTTGGTATAAAGACATTTCTAAATTTTTCAATGGCATGTATAGGTCTTTTGAGTATTTTTTTATATGTGTCATTTGATTTTCCAAATAAAGGTTTGTAAAGATAAATCTATCTTTTTGTTTATGGCCATAGAGATCGGCTTGTTTTGAAGTAGGCTATGATCTAGAAAATTTTCATGCAAGTTTTTAATCTTGTGCGATGGTTAAAATCCAATTGGAAATGAGTCATAAGAACAAGCCAATCTTGAATGTATTAAAGTGGTATGACAACACATAAATACAAGATGGGAAATAACCTAGCATGCATGAAACCAATGATATGAGGTTTCCATGCAATGAGTTTTTGCAAAGATCATTTATGAGAGCATAATTATGGTTTACTTTGTTTTTAATATTCATTAAGTATAAGTGTCAAAAGGGTGTGACCATAGGCTTGGAAAATAGCCTAATAGGGTCTACACGGTTGGGTACACGGGCATGTGCCTAGGCTGTGTGTGACACATAGGCCACACCCGTGGGCGTGTGGCATGGTCGTGTGTCCCCTGCATCTAAAATGGTAAGTCTGTTAAATGAACATGGGCTAGACACACAGGCGTGTGTCTTGGCCGTGTGAATTTAACAAAATGCTGAAGTCCTGGAAACGGGGTGATTGCACGGGCGTGTCCCAAGTCACATTGGCATGTGACACTTCAAGTTGAAAGAAATTTTCCAAGGTGCCCAAAGTTTATCAAACGTTCTTGGTTTTGTCCTGCACCGTCTCAAGCATGTTTTAGGTCTCGAAGGCCTATTTAAGGGAAAGGATATACATATTTGAAAAGTTCTAAATTAAAGCGCAACTTTGTGATTTGATTTAATATGTTTATGAACTTGAACTCCCGATAACTCCTCGAACCCTATCCTGGTGTCGGATACGGGTGAGGGGTGTTACATCACTATTAGAATGAATTCTGATTAATTTATGATTTTTATTGATATGTCTTGAATTAAAACATAGGCATTTATGCATTGATTGTTTAAACTTTAAGGTATTAAAGAATCAAGCATGATAAGTTGATTTTTGAGAATTAAAAGAAAAATTAGTTTGTTTCCCCAAGTATAGGTATTATCTTGAGTTAAAATTCACAAGTTTAACATGAAAAAGCCATAATTTTTGTGAGATATTGAGCTTTTAGAGCATATATTATTTCTTTCATGCTCACTTTTATTGTTGCTATGAGTGCGTCAATATTGATTTGTTATTCTAGAACTTGCTTAGATTATGCATGTCAAGACCACACCATTGATTTGATATGTCGAGATGATAAAGGCACTTAGGCTTAACCCACTTACTCCATAAAAGTCTACCCTCATAATTAACCCTTAGTGAACCCCCTTGAGCCTAAGAAACCGTTCATTGATTTACCCTCAATATTAACCCATAACCCATTATTGTTGAAATCCCCTTATTTGATCCCTATTTTTGTCGAGATTTGATTTGAATAAATTGCTTAGCTATGTTTTATTTTTGATAGTTAGCAAAGTTCTATGTTATTTTGTTCCTAATATATATATATACATACATACATATTAGTAATAATTCTTTGTTTTTGAGCTTAAGTATTTAATTCCATATTCCTTGAAGAAAAGCTCAATTCTAGGATCTTTTAATTAGGAATGTAATTTGTCAGTTTTAGTATTTTTCTAGTTAGGTAATTTTTCAATTCAATCTCAATTCAAACCTTTTCTTTCAGCTTGTGACCACACCCCCTAACTAAAGCCACGTTACAACCCTCTAAAGACCTTTTGATTGATGTATCATCTCAATATATAGTGGTGGAGATTTGATTTTCACGAAAGCCTATGGTAATAACTTTTCATATTGACTGTTGAGTGCTAAATTTCTTGTCCTTAAACACCTCGAGTGATTTGAGTGAATCTTTAGTAAGGATGTGAAACTCTGTGATATTTTGAATCAAAGGTGATTACTTAGATGAGGGGAGACATCTATGTTTTCATGATAAAATGCTCAACTTGGAATGTTTGAAACTTTGATGTTCTTCGAGTTGAATTTTCAATGTATGATTACTTATGGATTATTTTGAGATAATATTGATGAGAATTATAAGTTGAGAAGAATTTATTTTGATTGTAAGTTAAGGATTTTGCTTGAGGACAAGCAAACGCTTAAGTATGGGGGTATTTGATAAGTCGTAATTTATACATATTTTATCCCATGGTTAAGCACATTTTTGGATGAATTATCATTAAATTTGTGGAATTTGATGCTCCTAATCCTTTAATTTCATGTATTATACTAAGGTGAGCATAAGAGAGTAAAAAGAACAAGAAACGGGCCAAAAAAATGGAGAAAATGGGTCAACGTGGGAAATCAACATGGCCTGGACTTCCTCACACGGGTAGACCACAAAGCCATGACATTTAACAGACTCTAAACACGGCCTAAGCCACCCCACACGGGCGTGTCCCTGTCGAGCCCAAGTCTAGTTCTATTCAGAAAAGGCCACTCTTGAGGGTTTTGAAGCATTCTAAAGCCTATATAAACACCCCAGGAGGTACCTAGAGAAAGAACACGGAGTAGGAGGCAAGGAATTGCTCGAAGAAAGCCGATTGATCCATCTCAAAAGCCAGATTATTCTTCAAGACTGAAGATCTCCTTTCAATTGCGCAATTTCCTCTTCATGTATGGTTACCTGATGCCATGGCTTCAGGGGTTTTTGGGTTTTCTTTATGTTTAGTTATCGTTATTCTTTTGAGATGTTTTCTTTTACATATATGAACTAAATCCCCTAAATACCTAAGGGGGATAAAACCTAAGATGGATATTGTTATTATTTTCTGAATTATATGATAAACACTTGATTTGTTCTTAATTATGTGTTCTTAATTCTTACTTCAATATTCTAGGATATTGATTCAAGTATTAATGTGCTTATTTAGAGGAGCAAAGGTCCCTGTCTAAGAGTAGATCTAGCATAATTAAGCGGAGTTGATTGCACCCCTAAATATAGGGCGACATAAATCTATCAGATTAGGGTCAAACCTAATAAGGGAATCCATAGATCGAGTTAATGCAACACTAGGGGTTTTAATTAGAAAGAGATTTCAATTAATCAACCTAGGATTAGATGTTGTTAGTCTCGAGAGAGATAATAATATAAAATAGGGATCTCTACGAATCAAGTTAAGTGAATAAATCATCTGATTCAGAGTCAAATAACAAGTGAAGTCTAGGTGGATTTTTCCTTGGGTATTGTCCAAATCAATCAGTTTTTCCCAAAAGTATTTCCCCAATTTTCTTCTTGTGCATTCTTAGTTTAGTTAATTAATTTAGATAAAACAAACCCCTTTATTTTTAGGCTAGATAATAAAAAGAGAGTTAATACTAGTACTTTTAGTTCCTGTGGGTTCGACATTCCGATCTTGCTATAAACTATACTATTGTTCGATAGGTGCGCTTGCCTTCATCGTGATAATAGTTAGTTTTCAAGTACGATCAATCATAAATATAAAACTTATCACGAGACATCAAATCAATACAAGTATCATAGAACATCAATTATTAATCACATGATAATGGAATTGTTAAATTACTTACACCTAACTTACTTCGGTGCAAAATATGACAATTTGCGATTTAGTCCACAACCTTGCCTTTTCCTCGGTCAAGGTCTATCCCTCATCCCTCTTGATCTATAATAGCACATTTAACTCATTTAATACATGCATTATTCAATTCAGTCCAAAAATCACAATATGGAAAAATTATAATTCTGCCCTTAAAATTTTACAAAATTACAAAATCGCCCCTTAGCTCGTAAAATGAAAAATACCCATTTTTCCCATTATTCAAGCCTAGCCGAATCATTTTCTCTCCTATACCAAGTCACATTTTTCATTTATTCATACATTTACACATAGTTTCTACAATTTTTACAATTAGGTCCTTTTTATCAATTTCACCAAAAACCACCTAATAAAAGTTGTTCATCACACCTCAAGATTTCATATTCTTCTATTAGACATCAAAGCACAAGCATATCATTCATATGTATATTTTGAACATGAACCCTGTGACAGCCCTAAATTGACCCTAGTCGGAAAGTGGTTTCGGGACCACTAAACCGAGTCATAAAAATAATTAATTGTTATATTCTATGCTTACTATGTGTGTGCATGCATATGTGGAAGTTTCATTCTCTAATTTTACCAATTTTATGAGAAATTATTAAATAGGGATCAATGTGAAACATGGTGAAATATGATAGGCTAATTTTAAATGGCTTATTAGTGCATGTTAACACAAAGGTGGAGTTGCATGTCAAATAACCCATTTCCTAAGGTTAGTGGCTGGCCATGACATGATGATGGGCAAAGAAAACATGTCCTAGACATGTTGGCCTAGTGCATTATGGAAGGAAAATAAAGAAATGAAAAAAAAGGAAAATGATGAAAAAAAGAGTGTGGATGCCCCCTTGTTGCCGTGAGTTGAGGAAAAGAAAGGAGAAAAATTTTGTTGTTCATCCTTTCTCATTTTGTTACAATTGCCATGACTTGAGAAGAAGAAAAAAAGTGTCCATTCTCTCATTTTTCTTTGCATGGCCGAATGTACTAAGAAGAAAGGGGGAAGCTTGAGAAAATCAGCCATGGGAGCTTACTAGACTAAGGTGTTTTGATACAAGAAGGTATGTTTTATGCCACTCTTGAAATGCATGCATAGTTTGGAGGATTGGTTCAAATTTTTCCTTGAATCTTGGATCGAAACTAAGTTGTTAGGTGAGTTAAATTTCGGCCAAGAATGTTGTATTTCCTAATTAGTGTTTTGATGTTGTTGTGATGAAAGCATGGAGATGAGTGAGTTCGAATGTTTAACAAAAAGGAGATTTTTGTGCCATTGAGTTCTTGTTGTTATGTGTGTATGTGCATGAGTATTCGCCATGCTATAAAATTTATGTTGCAAAATGATTTAATGCTTAATGTGATATATAATAGTACTTGTGAATGAGCTTGAGAGCACTTAAATTATTAGTTGGAAGTGCCGAATGTAGTCTTGGATGAATTTTAAAGAACAAAGAAATTTTGGGTGACTAGAGGTCAAGGACATTCGGCCAAAGGCTTGTGTGCTAGTAAAATTTGGCCTAGATGGGGTAAATGTTAAGTGTTAAATGCAATGGAAATGCTAGATTAATGTTGCACATTCGGCTATAGTTAGGCATGTTTATGATCTCATTTAGACGATTAGACATAAAAAGGGTGGTAATGAGGCTGAAAATTGTTGAATGGCTAGTTGGGTAATGAATGTAGCATTCGGCCATATGGGGTAAAAATGGGTCAAATGTTCGTGAAATAAAACTTTGTGAATTGATGAATTAATGATGATAGTATTGTTGATGTCATGTATATATGTATAAATATTTGGCAAGACGGTTAAACTAGTTAATTTATTGATTAGCTCAAGAAGCTAGAGGGGGAGAATCAAGCAAAAGCAAAGGAAAGAACATCGAATAGCCGAGTTGGAACCATTTTACCCAACACAAGGTAAGTCATTAAGCATATATTTGGCATTGATTCAAATGATCATAATATTTATGCAATTGTGTTTAAATGAGTTGATGTGTAAATTCAAATGTATGTGTATGGAATGATGCCATTGTTGAATGTATAAAGGCAGCAAAATGCATAAGGTATTGGTCTCGGCACTAAGTGTGCGGGTATAAATGGACACGGTGACAAGATTGGCACTTGAGTGTGCGGGTTTAAAATTGTACAAACACTAAGTGTGCGAGTTTGATTATATAGCACTAAGTGTGCGGATTCACTATATGCTCTTGCATTACAATTGGCATTGAGTGTGCGACATTATCGAGTTAATCCGGACAGCGAATCGGGTAAGTACCTTGAGCTCATGACGAATAGGCAATATGTTCATGCTCGGGGTTGAGCTTGGTAAGCTTTAAATCTATGTGATGATTGCAATTGTATGATTGTGGTGAAAATGAGTTGGTGTGTAAAATGCCTCAAATATCGTATTGTATAGAATATGAAATGTGGATGTATGACTTGGTATGAGATTGAACCGAAAGGTCCGAGGAATTATGGTATAGTTTCGATATGGATGGAGTACCTAGCCTCGTTTATTGTTTCATGTTGTGATAATTTTATTAATGGATGGTTGTCGAATGCTTATGACTTATCGAGTTATAAACTCACTCGGTGTTTTCTTGTTACCCATTTTAGGTCTCTTGGACTCGTATCGTTTACGTGCTTTCGGAACCGTCGTTGAAGTCATCACACCGGCTGGAAATCTTTTGGTATTGTCTTCGTAGTTGAACTAGGAGAACATTTGGCATGTATAGGCTATTTTGTTTTGTTGAATCTCGGGTTGTAAACTTTAAGCCATGCGAAGATGGCCTATGTGGTCGGTTGAGTGTGAATCTAAAACCTATAGGCACGAGCCTTAGAAACCTTAATTTTGATAAGGTGGCCATAGTTTGTATTATGTATGATGAAATAGTTGGCCATGGAAGAATTATGAAATAGTCATTGTTTGCTTTAGTACCGAGATCTTGCCAGAAGAAGTGAGGTGAGATGGAAAAATCACTAAAAGTAGTAGAAGTAGAATTAAATAGTGAATAAATTATGAAATTGAACCTTGATGAATCTATTTTCATATGGACGAAACGAAACGACCGTATGAGCTGTATTTTAAGAGATATTCAGGTTTTAGCGAACAGCAGGGCGAACGGTTTCGGATCCTCGCTCCGACTTGGAAAATTTACCATAAATTATCCAAAACAATTACAAGTCATGGCTTATATGCATAGATTCCCTTTGAGTCTAGTTTCATTAGAAGGCATGAGCATTAGAGCTCAGACGAGATGATATCCAGTGTCGTGTAATACGCAAAGGTCGGTGTAGTCGAACCACAAACAGGGGTGACTTTAACTAATAAACTGTACCAATTGGCCTGACCAAAATTCTAGAAATAAATCCATGGATGGATATATGAGTCTAGTTTCAGGAAAATTGACGGAACTCATTTTCGAGTTCTGGAACTCGAGATATGATTTTAAGGTGACAATGACGCAGTTAACTAGCCCGCTCGAAGCAGAAAAAGGAAAACAAAAAAAATTTCCAAGAGAGGAATAAGTAAAGTAAGCCCGGTAACACCTCGTGGTCAAATCCGGTGACGGTCACGGGTTTGGGGTGTTACAAACCCTAGCTCAAATGAAGCTACGAGGACTTCAAAAATATAAAAAAAAAACATTAAAAACAGGACTAGGATGCACTTACTTTGAGCTTGAAAGATGAAATAAACCCTAGCTATGGCTTCTTGTGAAATTCGGCCAAGGAGGATGAAGATGGACATAATTTTTCACTATTTTTCCCTTTTAATTCTTTTAATAACCAATGGAACAAAATACCCTTCCATTAAAAGTTTGATATTTTATCCCTCCTATGTCTATTTTTATCCATAATGACATATAATGGTCTAATTGCCAAATAAAGACTTCAAATTTCAAATCTCATCACAATTAAGCCCTTAAATCAACTAGAACACATGTTTTTCACTTATTGCGATTTAGTCTTAATAACTCAATTGGACACCTTATCGGTAAAATTTCTCATCGATATTTTCACACAGGCATGCATATATATCATGAACCTCATAACATTCATAAAATAATTATTTTATCTCAGATTTGTGGTTTCAAAACCACTATTCTGAGTAGGCCCTAAATCGGGATGTTACAATTCTCTCCCCCTTAGGGAATTTCGTCCCCGAAAATCTTACCGGTAAATAAGTGCAGGTATTGATTTCTCATGGCCTCTTCGGCCTCCCATGTAGCCTCCTCTATCCCATGCCGATGCCATAACAGTTTTACTAAGGCGATATTCTTATTTCTCAACTGCTTGATTTCTTGATCCAAAATCTTGATTGGCTCTTCACCATAAGTCATGTCCGGATGAATCTCAACTTTTGTCGATGATATCACATGTGAGGGGTCCAATCTATAACGGCGCAACATAGACACGTGGAATACATCATGGATCTTTTCAAATTTCAATGATAAAGCCAACTGATAAGCTACCGATCCTATCCTTTCGGTAATCTTGTAGGGTCCTATGAAACGAGGACTTAACTTTCCCTTCCTGCCGAATCGCAGAACCTTTTTCCATGGGGATACTTTCAAAAATACCTTACCACCCACTTGAAACTCAATTTCTTTTCTTTTTAAATCTATGTAAGACTTTTGTCTATCCAATGCCGCTCTTAAACAATCTTTAATCACTTTTACTTTGTCTTCGATTTCTTTAACCAAGTCAACTCCGTGCAATTTATTTTCCTTGAGCTCTGTCCAATACAAGGGAGTTCAACACTTCCGGCCATATAGTGCTTCATAAGGTGCCATTTTCAGGCTTGTCTGAAAACTATTTTTATAGGCGAACTCAACCAAAGGTAAGTACTTTTCCCAACTACCTTGGAATTCTAGGACACAACATCTCAACATGTCTTCCAAGGTTAGAATCACTCTCTCAGATTGGCCGTCAGTTTGTGGGTGGAAAGCAGTACTAAAATTCAATTTCGTGCCCAAGGCTTCTTGCAACTTCTTCCAAAACTACAACATAAACCTTGGATCTCTATCCGATATGATTGATAAGGGTATTCCATGAAGTCTCACAATTTCAGAAATATATAACTCAGCCAATTTATCAAGCAAGTAGCCGGTACGTACCGGGATAAAATGAGCCGACTTCGTCAATCGATCAACTACGACCCACACTGCATCTTTCTTACTCGGTGTCAAAGGTAAGCCTGATACAAAATCCATGGTAATTCGGTCTCATTTCCACTCGGGAACCATGATAGGCTGTAGTAATCCTGAAAGTACTTGGTGCTCAGCTTTTACTTGTTGAAAAATTTAAAATCTCGAAACAAACTCGGATATATCCCCCTTCATACCGTTCCACCAATATATTTTCTTCAAGTCGTTGTACATTTTTGTACTACCAGGGTGTACTGACAGACGACCATTGTGTGCCTCATTCAAAATCTTATGAATCAACTCGATATCTTTAGGAACACAAATCCTATCTCGGAATATCAAGCAACCATCGAAATCAACCCAAAATTAGATTCAGAACCCGACTCACACTGAGTTCTCTTAGCTTGCAATTCATTGTTGTTACTCTAAGCTTCACAAATTTCTTGAAGAAACATCGGCCTAGCTCTTAACTCTGCTACAACCGCACCATCACTTGATAAAGCAATCCGAGCATCCATGGCTTTCAAAGCAAACAAGGATTTTCTACTTAGAGCATCGGCGACCACATTTTCCTTTCCCGAATGGTAGTCAATTATTAACTTATAATCTTTTATCAACTCTAACCATCTCTACTGCCTGAGATTTAAATCCTTTTGAGTCATCAGATATTTCAAACTCTTGTGATCGATGAATATTTAGCAAGTCTCACCATACAAATGGTGTCTTCAAATCTTTAATGCAAACACAACAGCAGCTAGTTCTAAATCATGTGTCGGGTAATTTTTCTCATGCGGTTTTAGTTGTCTATATGCATAGGCTATCACTTTGTCTTCTTGCATAAGCACACACCCTAACCCATTCAAGGATGCATCACTAAAGATCATGAACTCCTTTCCTGGCTCAAGTTGAACTAATACTGGAGCTTCAGTCAACAACGCTTTCAGTTTCTCAAAACTCTATTGACACTTCTCAGTCCATTCAAACTTAACATCCTTTTGTATTAACTTTGTCATTGGAGAGGCAATCATCGAAAATCCTTTAACAAAATGTTTGTAATAACTGACCAAGCCTAAAAAGCTTCTGACCTTTGTCATATTCTTCGGCGGTTTCTAGTCAACAATGGCTGAAATCTTACTCGGGTCAACTCTAATACCGTCTCCCGAAATAATGTGTCATAAAAACCCAACTTCCCAAAGCTAAAATTCACTTTTACTGAACTTAGCGTACAACTGTTTGTCCCTCAAAGTCTGCAAAATAGTTCTCAAGTGCTCGGCATGCTTTGCCTCATCTCTTGAATAAATTAAAATATCATTGATGAACACCATGACAAATTTATCCAAATAAGGTTGAAATATTCTATCCATTAAATCTATAAACACTGCAAGAGCATTTGTTAATTCAAATGGCATAACAAGGAATTCGTAGTGACCATACCTTGTTCTGAAGGCAGTCTTAGGCACATCTGATTCTTTAACTTGCAACTGATAATAACCGGACCTCAGGTCTATCTTTGAAATTACCGTGGCTCCCTTCAATTGATCAAATAGATCATCAATCCTTGGCAAAGGATACTTGTTCTTTATTGTCACCTTATTGAGCTTTCGATAATCTATACATAGTCTCATCGAACCATCTTTCTTTTTCACAAATAATACGGGAGCACCCCAAGGTGAAAAGCTAGGTCTCGTGAAACCCTTATCAGTCAACTTCTGTAACTGAACCTTCAACTCTTTTAATTCTATTGAGGTCATCTTATACGGAGCAATCGAAATAGGCGCAGTACCAAGAGTCAAATCAATGCCAAACTCTACTTCTGTAATAGGAGGTAACCCCAACAATTCTTTCGGAAACACATCTAAATATTCACATACTACCGGTACCGACTCAATCTTTAACTCAGACCCTTTAGTGTTCAGCACAAAGGCAAGGTAAGCTTCGTACCCCTTTCTTACACATTTTTGAGCAGACATGGAAGAAATCACTACAGGCATGCCATTTAATTCATCTGGTTAACCCGAAGAACATTACCATTCTCACATTTCAGTTCAATAAACTTTCTTCCACAATTCACTACCACATCATGAGTGGTCAACCAATCTATACCAAGAATTACATCAAATTCATCGAACGATAATAGCATGAGATTAGCCGGAAAACAATGACCTCTAATCATTAAAAGGCAATTTTTACACACTTTATCAACTAACACATACTTGCCTAATGGGTTTGACACCTTTACTACGAACTCAGTAGATTCAACAAATAAGTTCATACCAAACACCAACTTCATGCAATTATACGAATGGGTAGACCCCAGATCAATCAAAGCAACAACTGAAGTTTCATAGATAGAAAATGTACCCGTAATTACATCAGAAGACGAGGCATCTTCGCGAGCACAAATGGCATAGGTCCTTGTAGGGGCCCTGCCCTCGAGTCTCACAGTAGACTATCTAGGTGCACTCTTACTACTCATTCCACTACTCAGATTCCTCTAAGATTTTCCCTTATTAGCAGTGTTATCTGACCTTGTTCCTTGGAAATTTCCTTTTTTCGTCCTCTCGGGGAAATCCCTAACAAAGTGATCAGGAGAATCGCACTTAAAATAAGTCCTATCACTCCTTCGACACTCACCGAAGTGGCGTCTATCACATTGGGGACATCTTGATCTATCGAGTGAGTATTCCCAACACTAGCAATTGAGGTAGTCTGAGCTTTCAGAACTAAGTACTATTTACTCCTATTCTTGCTCGAATACCCAGTAGAGGCATTAGATCGAGTAGTAAACTCTCTCGACGATTGAAAAGATTTGCTCAGTTTTCTCTTCCTCGAATCTCGAGATTTCAGATCAGCTTTCCGCTTTTCTTTAGCCAATTCTTCAGCCCTGCATGCTCTCTTGACCAACACAACAAACTCTTTCAACTCATGGATACCGACCAACAATCAAATGTCTTCGTTCAACACGTCCTCAAATCTTTTGCACACAATGGCTTCAGTAGATACACATTCTCGAGTGTATTTGCTAAGCCTCACAAACTCACGCTCATACTCGGTAACTGTCATTTTATCCTGTCTCAACTCGAGGAACTCCTTCCTCTTTTGATCGATAAACCTTTGACTGATATACTTCTTGTGAAATTCCTCTAGGAAAAACTCCCAAGTCACTTTCTCCCTCGGCACAACCGACACAAGGATATTCCACCACTGGTAAGCTGAATCTCTTAGAAGTGATACCACGCACTTCATGCACTCCTCCGGTGTGCATGACAACTCATCAAAGACTCGGATGGTGTTCTCGAGCCAAAACTCTTCTCTTTCTGGATCTTTATCAATGTTAGCTTAGAACTCTTCAGCTCTTTGCTTTCTAATCTGGCCAACTGGAGGCATTTCCCTTTTCACCATCTCAACAACTTGGGGAGCTACAAGGGTAGGCTAAGAAATAAGAGGGGGTGGGGGAGGTTGAACACCCAGGTTTGCCCAAACAAACTCGGTGTACCAATTATTCATCATGTGGAGAAAGGCTTCTCTGCCTCCTTCTCCTCTACTAACCGTCTCCGATCTACTATCAGTTGGCACTGCTCCTTCAGCGAGAGCAGGAGCGTTACTTTCTACATCGTTAGCAACTGCTTGTTCGGGGTCCATTTACTATATAAAACACAATTTCAATTACCAGGAGTCGTCACACTGTCATAATATACGTATAGCATGTATAGCTAGACTTTTGCACTCACTATGTAGTTCTAGAACCGACTAAACCGCAGCTCTGATACCAACAAATATAACACCCCTTACTCGTATCCATCACCGGGACAGGTACAGGGCATTACTGGGCTAAAACGTATAACATACATACAGAACCGGGCCATAAAATTTCTTTTGAACATAAAACTATATATACACATGCATATTGTCCCTAATACGGGCCTACAAGTCCCAAAGCATACATCGATCGTGATTTGGGATTAAATCGTGAAATTTAGGAAACTTTTCATAAAACAGGGTCACATGCCCGTGTCGACACAAGGACATGCCCATGTCCTCAGGCCGTCTAACTCTTTGTTTATGACATCGGCATAAATTTAAGATCACACAGCCAAGTCACATGCCCGTGTGCTAGGCCATATGGTGAATTTAATTTTCGCATTTAAGGTGCAGACTTCACACAGCCTGGACACACACCCATATCCTAAGGCTGTGTCCTCTACACGACTGATACACACGACCGTGTCTCTGCCCGTGTGTTTACTACCATGCATACTAACCTGTAACACTAGGGTGCAGGGGACACACGTCCTAGACACATGCTCGTGTGTCTACCCATATGGACAACTTTGAGGCTATTTTCTAAGCCCTCTTGTCACCCTTAACAACCCTAACACACACTCACATACCAATGGTGGTTGCCATGGCATAAAAGGGTTACTTAGATATCCATAGCTTTAACTCATGCATGATAAATTCATATCAAGTATACCTAATTGGGACTTCTTGACTTGTTAAGTTCATTCAATACATTTCTTTACCTTTATTTATTAATATAGTGACCATGCCAATTGACATCATTTATCCGTCAAGCATAAATTCCACATTTTATCAACCATTTGGCACACACCACAAAAGTAATAACACATCTCATGCATGTAACAATATTTAGGAATTTCAACCCATTAATCATTATGAGCTATATTTCATGGCCATATACAAA
The DNA here is from genome assembly GCF_025698485.1 of Gossypium arboreum. Taxonomy (NCBI): domain Eukaryota; kingdom Viridiplantae; phylum Streptophyta; class Magnoliopsida; order Malvales; family Malvaceae; genus Gossypium; species Gossypium arboreum. The sequence continues at coordinate 98,004,522 of NC_069071.1, read as the reverse complement.
ATGGAATAATATACCAAAAGGAGCCATCACTTTGGCTAACAAATATGACACGTATAATAAAATACTAAGTCCCCTATACATGCCATACTTAAATGTAGTAAAATAATTATACCCCAAAAGATTTTTTTATAGTGTGACTCGAGCTCCAACATCCACAATCCCCGAGCTAGCTTGACGATGTTATAAGAAAGAGGAAAAGAGAAGGGTAAGCATATAGCTTAGTAAGTCGGGTGCAAATAATAAACAACATAAGTCATGAAATTCATAAATTAGACATGCTATCAATTTCCAACACATCATCATATTACACATATTGAACACATTGAGAATTGATAATAAATGCCTTTGAACATCATGCTTATCTTACTTTTCATAACCATACCACATTTCCCAACATGAATTGAGTCCAATACTCATGAAGTTTACGTACATACCTATACCATACATTCTTACTCATTCTATCCCACTTCTTAACCATAATCTTGAACGGCCAATTGAATCACCCGGAATACTAAAGGACGTTCGGAATCATCATGCACCACATAGAATTCCAAAGCCATGTCCCAGACATGGTCTTACATGAGTCTACAAATGGATGCCAAATCCTAGATATGGTTTTGTAAGAAATCTCACGTCAGTGCCGATGCCATGTCCCAGACATGGTCTTACACGGGACCTCAAATCAATGCCATGTCCCAGACCTGGTCTTACACGAAATCTCATATCAATGCCATATCCCAGATATGGCCTTACATGAAATCACATACCGGGGCCGACGCCATATTCCAGATATGGTCTTACACTAGCACACATATCAATGTCGATGCCATGTCCCAGACATGGTCTTACACTGGCTCTCATTAATCGTGGTATCATGATCTCCGAATCCTAAGCACTCCTTAGGGTCACTCGAGACTTCCGAGATATAAGGCTATCACCAAACTTTCAGTAAATCATCACAAGCCAATCTCATCAGATCATTCATACATGTATCATAGAACATCAATTATTAAACTCATGATAGTGGAATTTTTAAATTACTTACACCCAACTTACCTCAGTGCAAAATATGACAATTTACGATTTAGTCCACAACCTTGCCTTTTCCTCGATTAAGGTCTATCCCTCGTCCCTCTTAATCTATAATAGCATATTTAGATCATTTAATACAGGCACTATTCAATTCAGTCCAAAAATCACAATATAGAAAAATTAGAATTTTACCCCTAAAATTTCACAAAATTACAAAATTGCCCCTTAGCTTGTAAAATGAAAAATACTCATTTTTCCCATTATTCAAGCCTAGCAGAATTGTTTTCTCTTCTATACCAACTCACATTTTTCATTTATTCATACATTTGCATAGCTTCTACAACTTTTACAATTAGGTCCTTTTTATCAATTTCACCAAAAACCACCTAGTAAAAGTTGTTCATCACACCTTAAGCTTTCATATTCTTCCATTAGACATAAAAGCACAAGCATATCATTCATAGGTATATTTTTGAACATGAAACCAAGCTCAAATTAAGGATAGAAATAACTAAATTGAGCTATGAGGACATCAAAAATATAAAAAACATTAAAAACGGGGCTAGGATGCACTTACTTTGAGCTTGAAAGATGAAAGAAACCCTAGCTATGGCTTCTTGTGAAATTCGGCCAAGGAGGATGAAGATGGATATTATTTTTTACTATTTTTCCCTTTTAATTCTTTTAATAACTAATGGACCAAAATGTCCTTCCATTAAAACTTTGATATTTTATCCCTCCCAAGTTCATTTTTGTCCATAATGACATATAATGGTCTAATTGCCAAATAAGGACTTCAAATTTAAAATTTCATCACACTTAATCCCTTAAATCAACTAGAACACATGTTTTTCACTTATTGCAATTTAGTCCTAATAACTCAATTGGACACCTTATTGGTAAAATTTCTCATTGATATTTTCACACAAGCATGCATATATATCATGGACCTCATAAAATTCATAAAATTATTATTTCTATCTCAAATTTTTAGTTTCAAAACCACTATTTTGAATAGGCCCTAATTCGAGATGTTACAGGTTTCCAATCAACAATTGCCGAAATTTTACTTGGATCAACTCGAATACCATCACCTAGAACGATATGTCCCAAAAATCCAACTTCTCTAAGCAGAAAACTCACTCTTATTGAACTTAGCATACAACTGTTTGTCTCTCAAAGTTTGTAAAACAGTTCTCAAATGCTCGACATGCTTGCTCTCATCATGAGAATAAATCAGTATGTCATCAATAAAACCAACTACAAACTTATCCAAATATGGTTTGAAAATTCGGTTCATCAAGTCCATGAAAATAGCAGGGGCATTAGTTAATCCAAATGGCATAACAAGGAATTTATAGTGCCTGTACCTTGTTCTGAAAGCAGTTTTTGGCACATCTGACTTTTTAACTCTCAACTGGTAATACCCGGATCTCAAATCAATCTTGGAAAACACTGTCGCTCCTTTCAACTAATCAAATAAGTCATCTATCCTTGGAAACAGATACTTGTTCTTTATGGTTACCTTATTAAGCTGTCGATAATCTATGCAAAGTCTCATAGATCCGTCTTTCTTCTTTACAAACAATACCGGAGCACCCTAGGGAGAATAACTCGGTCTGGCGAATCCCTTATCTATCAATTCTTACAATTGAGCTTTTATTTCTTTCTATTCAATCGGAGCAATAGATATCAGTGAAGTACTAGGAACTAACTCAATGCCAAACTCAACTTCTCTAACTGGAGGAAACCCATGCAACTCTTCTGGGAACACATCCGGATATTCACAAACTATCGGTATTGATTCAATTTTCAATTCAGACTCTTTCGTGTTTAACACATAAGTTAGGTAAGGTTCACATCCTTTTCTTATACATTTCTAAGCTAACATCAAAGAAATCACCACAGGCAATCTATCTGATTCATCTGATTCAACCCGAAGAATTTCACCATTTTCACATTTTAATTCAATAACTTTCTGTCTAAAATTTACTATAGCATCATGCGACGTCAGCCAATCCATACCCAAAATAACATCAAACTCATCAAATGGCAACAACATCAAGTCAGCCAGAAAACAGTAACCTCTAATCATCAAAGGACATTTCTTACATACTTTTGTCAACTAAAACATGCTTGCCTAAAGGTTTTCACACCTTAATCATAAATTTGGTAAACTCGACAGGTAATTTCTTATTATTTACCAAATTCATACAAACATACAAATGAGTAAATCCAGGGTCAATCAATGCAATAACGTCAGTATCATAAAGAGAAAAAGTACCAGTAATAACATCGGGAGATGTTGCTTCTTCACGAGCTCGGATGGCATAGGCTATCGCCGATGCTTAAGCTTCGGATCTCACAGCGGTTTCTTTCGTCACACCTTTACTACTGGCTCCATTTCCAGTATTCCACGGGGGCCTTCCTCTAGAAGTAGTATTACTAGGCCTTGCACTTTGAAATTTCTCTTTCTCTACCATTTTTGGGCAATCTCTGATAAAATACTCTTGTGAGCCATACTTGAAACAAGACTGGTCATTCATTCTACATTCATCGGGATGTCTTCTTCCACATTGTTGGCATTAGGGCCTATTAGACTTTACATTGCCCACACTCGCCATTGAGGTGGCTTGAGATTTAAAACTTGAATATTGCTTCTCACGATCTCTGCGTGAATATCCCGCTGAAAAATTCGAATGGGAATACATTTCTTTAGACTTCTTGGACTAAGATGGAACCGACTTACTCATCGGTCTCTTCCTAAAATCTTTAGCTTCAAGATCAACTTTCCTATTCTCTTTATTAAATTCTTCGGCCTTACAAGCCCGTTCAACCAATACCACAAACTCTTTCAATTCTAAGATCCCGACTAACACACGAATATATTTATTCAATCCATCCTCAAATCTTTTGTACATAACGTGGAAACACACTCTCGAGCGTATTTGCTTAGTTTGACAAATTTTCACTTGTACCCTGTTATGGTCATACGACCCTGTTTTAGCTCTAGAAATTTCTTACTTTTCTGATCGATAAACCGTTGGCTAATATACTTCTTTCGAAACTCCTCCTGAAAGAAGTCCCATGTGACCCTTTCTCTCGGAACTACAGATACAAGTATATTCCACCAATGGTATGCAGAATCTTTCAGAAGCAAGATAACACACTTTAAACACTCATCTGGTGTGCAGGACAACTCATTGAATACCCTAATGGAGTTCTCGAGCCAAAACTCAGCTCTTTCGAGATCATCATCCACATTAGCTCTGAAATCTTCAGCCTTGTGCTTTTGGATCTTATCAACCGGGGGCTTATTTATTCTTACAAAGTCCATACCTTGTGGGGCTACAGGAACCGATCGAGGAATATGTAAGGGTGGAGGAGGTTAGGCATTCAGATTTGTTCGAAAAAAATTCGTATACCACTCATTCATCATATGGAGAAGGGCTTCATTACTTTCGAATTCATCAGCCTCAGCTCAATTGGGATTCATTACTATATGAAAACACAATTTACAATTGTCAAGAGTCATCATACTAACATAGTTCATTTAATGCATGTAACACCCCTTACCTGTATTCGACGCTGGAACATGGTACGAGGCATTACCAGACTTAAACTCAAATAAACATTCAAAATCGAGACATGAATTTACACTCAAATTTAAAAATTTTTGAAAACATTTATATCGTAAACGAGCCTACGAGGCCCAAAACATGCATTAGGAGTGGTTCGGGACTAAACCGAAAGCTTTAGAAAACTTCCCAACACTTGGAAATTTTTTCATCAAACAGGGGTCACACGCCCATGTGGCTTTAGGACACACTCGTGTGGGTAGGTCGTGTGGAAAAACACGCCCGTGGCCCTAACCCGTGTAACTCTCTATTTATGACATCATAACAAATTGAAGTCATATGGCCAAGTCACACGCCTGTGTGCTTAGGCCGTGTGGGTGATTAAATTTTCAAATTTTTTCATAAAATAGGTGCAGACTTCACACGCCCTGGGCACACGCCCATGTCCTTTGGCCGTGTCCTTCACACGGCTGAGACACACGGCCGTGTCTCTGCCCGTGTGGCCAATTTGAAGCTAAAAGTTCAAGATGCAGGGGACATACGGCTGGATCACACACCCATAGGGAAAGCCATGTGTTACACATAGCCTAGACACATGCCCATATGTCTACCCGTGTGGACAAAAATAAGGCTATTTACCAAGCCATTTTGCCACCCTTACTTACAGCAACCTACACAACAACAACCAACACCAATTCGAGCATATACATACAACCATTTCAGCCACGACCAAGTCATTCACACATCAGTTACATGCTATGTTCTATCATATACAACATCTCATACTTATCATCTTAAACCATGCAAAATCCATATCCATGAAAACATCATCATATGCATAAATACTTAACCAATATTAGCCAATTTCACTGGCCATTTACAAAATGAACTATCAATCATTATAAGCCAACACATTTTGCCAAATCAAATATGACACATAACAAAATGACCAAGTTCCTATACATGCCATACTCAAACTAATGAAATCATAAGTACCCAAAATGATAATTTGATAGTGTGAATGGATCTCCGACCATCTTTGATCCCTGAGCTGGCTTGGTAACACTATAAGACAAGGGAAAAGAAAAGGAGTAAGCTTTAAAGCTTAGTAAGTTCCTTTGCAAATAATAGGCATCATAAACACATTTTAACATATTTTTAACATAAGTAAATTAACATAGGTATCATTGTAAATCTCATAATCAAACTTGGCATAGATGATATTAAAACCTCAACATCGTAACTTACTCATTCAAACCTTACCGTGGGTTCATCACATTTCGAGCACATTAAACATGAGTTTTGTGTACATGTCTGTACCAACTTGAAACATACCATTGTCTTCCACAACATACAATAATCTTTCATAACTTTAACATGGCCATTAAGTTACTCGTTGAACCACTTGGAATACTAAAGGATACTCGAGAAATCTCACACACATAGTACCATACCAATGCCATATCCTAACTATGGTCTTACATGGGATCTTAAACTGATGCCAATAGCCCAGCTATGGTCATACACGAAATCTCATATCGATGCCATATCTCAGATATGGTATTACACATAAACTCAAATAACCCTAATGTCATGACATTCGTATCCTATCATTCCTAAGGTTCAACCAGGATATTTCTCACTTCAAAACTTTGTCGAATTTATTCAAAGAGCAATTCAAAATTCATAAAATAATGACACAACCAAAGCATAAATAATAATGTATTATTTACATACGAACTTACCTCGGTACCAAAAATAGTAGATAAGGATTTAATCGTCAAATACCTTATTTTTTCCCCGATCAAAGTCCAAACTTCGTTTTTCTTGATCTATAATAAAAAATTTAGCTTATTTAATATTCACATTACTCAAATTATTCCAAACATCACATTATGACAAAATTACCTTTTTGCCCCTAAAGTTTCACATTTTTACAAATTAGTCCTTAGGCTCGTAAAATGAAATGCACTCAATTTCTCTGTTACCTAAGTCTAGCCGAACCATAAACATGCTCATATCAGCCCACATTTTTCATCAAATCAAATTTTTACTACCCATTTTACAACTTTTTATAAATAGGTCCTTTTTAGGTATTTTCATGAAAAATCACTTAGTAAAAGTTGTTTATCACAAATTAAACATACAATAGCTTCCATAAAACATCAAAATACATGCATTTCAAACATGGATAAATTTTTAAATATGAACCCTACTTCAAAATAATTTTAGAAATAGAAAGATCGGGTGATGACGACTTCAAAAACGTAAAGAGCATTAAAAACGGGGCTAGGATGGACTTACAATCAAGATTGAAAGTGGCCAAAACCCTAGCTATGGAGAGCTTGTAAAATTTGGCTTTGGTGAAGAAGATGGAAAAAATTTTGACTTGATTTTCCCTTTTAATTCATTTATTTACTAAATAACCAAAATGCCCTTAATGTCTTTCTTTCAAAATTTACCTATCCATGCCCATTTTTGTCCAAAAAAATATAAAATGGTCTAATTATCAAATAAGGACCTCTAATTTAAAATCTCATAGCAATTGGACACCTTTAACATGTAGAACTCAACTTTTGCACTTTTTTACAATTTAGTCCTTTTTACTAAATTGAGTGCCCAAATGTCAAAATTTTCAAGCAAAATTTTTACGAAATCATTCTGTGAAATTTTAGACCATAAAAAATGTAATAAAAATAAATTTTTCTATGTCAGATTTGTGGTCCTGAAACCACTGTTCCGACTAGCCCCAAAATCGGGCTGTTACATTATTAGCTAATTATAAATTTTCATCAAATCAACTCTAAAACCCTAATTAAATATTAAAAAGTTAACACTGTGATCTTAAGGTACCAAAATATATAACTTTTTTCAAATACAAATACCACATTGGATTAAAAAATAACACAAATACCATATTAGAAAAAAGTGTCAAACTCAAATGTCAAACTATACATTAAACCTATTATTTTAGCAGATTTTGACATAATTAAAGTTAGGAAATTGAGACATCTCGTGAAACACAAGGGAGATATTTTTAAGAACAAATGAACTAGTATATGAGATTGTAAATATCTTTTCATATATAAAAATATATGCAATTGAAAAATATGGATAATAAATATATTTATCTCTAATTTATCTAAGCAATAGTATTGGAATATTAAAGATTTAATCTAATATTAGTTGGATTCACACAAACTGAAATCTCTATGTATTGAAGTTTCCATTTTCATTGATGGATATGGCATTGAGAGTGTTCTAGTTTTTTTGTGTTAGGAACATTTGTTGTGCAAAGGCTTGTATAATCAAACTATTCTATCAGTTTATTTTATATATTTTTTTCAAATTATTCTAAGTTTTCTTAGAATTGTTCTGAGGTTTCATGGGAGAGTTATTTATTATAATAGTATGATAGTGAAATTGCAACATTTGTAAACCTAATTGAGTTTAAGTTATTTTTTGTATTGTGAAAATTGTAGTTAATTTCTGTATAAAACCCTCCAAATGTAGAATTAGATCTAAATTGCATTTAGTTATTGTTTATTATTTTAGTTTCAAGTTGTTTCTAAATCGCATATAAATGAAGAATTAGTTTAGCAACTTCAGTGCTTACACAACTCATTTCACTTATCATATAAAAGGATGAAAAATGGTAAAAATATCATAGAGGCTCTTGTATTGAGAGCTTGATAGCATTTAGCCCCGTCTACTAAAAAAAATGAACAAATTAAACCCTATACATTAGATCAAAGAGCAAATAATCCTTTTGTTAAAAATTTTATCCGTTCTATTGTTAAAAATTGGTCATTGTACATCATAATGAGATACACGTGGCATGTAATATGCAATTGTTTGGTTATTTTGTCATTTACATAAGTTTTCTTTTTTATGCAGAGATTGTAATTTTTAACAAAAAGGATCAATTTTCTTTTTGATCTAATGTATGGAGATTAATTTGTCCAATTTTTGAATAAAAGATGTAAAATAAAATCTAACTCCTAATAAAAGAATCTTCATAATATTTTTATTGTAAAAAAAATCTGAAAAGAAAGAGAGAAAAGTTGCAATTGCTAACTAGACATGGTACTTAAAAATAATTAATTTGAGGGGGAGGGGGCACGAGTAGTTAAGTAGACAAAAAAGAAAGTAAAGGATGACTAATTTATTATATGTTGGGAAGATATAATTAATACATATATTTAACTTTATAGCTAATTAATACATATATTTGTTGGCTTTTAAGTTTTAGTTAGATTGAGTACTGCTTAAGCCATAAGTAAAATCTTTGATATCTTTTCTTCTAATTTTCTATTTTATTATTGTTTCCTAATGTTTTATTATTGTTTCCTAATGTTTTGGATACACTAAAGTTGTAGCAGCAATCATTTCTATTTTGATTAATGTTACTGGTAACAACTAACAAGCTTTCATTTGATATTTTGCTCACTAATTTATTTCACCTCCGATTTAAAAATATATATTTTAGTTTTTCATTTATTTATTTTTTTAATTTTTGAACTTACAATGTTTGTCAAATCATCCTAAAATGAATGAAAAAAATTAAACTTTGTTAACTTTGCTAACAAACGTGGATTGTCATGTCAGCAAGTAATTAATTTTAAAATAGTATAAAATCATAAAATAATTTAAATAGTTTCAATTTAAAAATTAATTAATTAATCACTAACAAGCATATATCATGGGCCGTAGACCAAATCCCATGACAAATGCAGACAAAATATCCCATAGGGGTCAATTGATTAAATGGGGCTTATTTGACCCACTTGAACTTGCTCAATTTGTGAAACATTTGCAGAAGCCTGTCTACTTGAAGCCTTAGTAGTCCAATGAAACACTCCAGTAAAGCTAAAGTTACCATGGTGAATATTGTAAATTCTAAGGGATAAGATTGCATAGAGTTTAAATCTTTTAAGACTTTCATCTTGTAGATAAGTTTTAATCTTAACCGTCGATGTAATTTAAACTCTACCGTTGGATATGGGGGAGCTCAACTACAAATAGAGGTTTTCCCCTTCATTTCTAATCATCCCATTTAATTTATTAAATATACTTTGAGATCATTTATTTAAACACTTGATGTGCTTAGTTTTCTTATTACTTTTTTGTTCATTTTTTGCTTCTTAATTTGAGAGTTTGCTTTTGCTTTATTTTGGTACCTTAGAGAATTTCCTTTGTGAATTCTCATTTACGAGAGTTAAACTGACTTAGGTGGATTTGTAGCAAAGAAATCGCCTAAGGTCGCGCAGTTTACCAGACTAAAGTTTTAGCCCTGTGACAATTGGTATCCGAGCTAAGATTTGAATGCATCGATTGAGATGACAAAAGGATTAGATGATCAGATTGAGCCTAGGAAGACTCTTGGAAGGGGAAGGAAAGCTAGCAGATCGAATGATATGTTGTCAACTTTGAAAGGTTAAGTGACTAATCCAGATGAATCCATAGGTGATGTAAAGGAAACACTAGAGGTAGTTGAGGGATGCACCATAGAGTTGGACTCAATGGAAGAGTAGCTCATGGAATTTGTTGTGGAGTCTCTCAGTTCCAAGGTGAAAGCGATGCAAAGGTACTCAATTCTACTATAGGTAAGTAGATAGTAAAGGATGATGCTCTTGAGGCCATGGTGATGACTTTGAAGGAACAGATTAAGGATCTCAAAGGGGAGCTCATTATCTACAAAGTTTTTTTGGGTAATTGGGTGTTGGCTACGGCACCTAAGCCTAAGGTGGATGTCCCCAAGCTAAAAAATTTTATAGGAACGAGATCTACAAGGGATGTGGGAAACTTCTTGTAGGAAATGGAGCAATACTTCTGTGCCAGAGGCATCATGAATGATGCTACTAAGGTAAATATTGATGTTATGTATTTTACTAATGTCGCTCTTTTATGGTGGCATCATAGGTTAACAAATAAGAAACGATGTAGAGCTACAATTGATACTTGGAAGAAGTTCTAAAAGGAATTCAAAAGGAAATTTTACCTAGAGTATGTTGAGGATGAGGCTCGAGCTAATTTACATTGGCTTACATAACAATGCACAATTAGAAAGTATGTGAAGCAGTTCAGTGAATTGATGCTTCAGATTTCCAATTTATGTGAGAATGAGGCATTTTTTTCTCCTTTATAGATGGGCTAAAACTTCAATTGAAAGAAAAGTTGCAAAATCGAGGGGTTAAAAAACTTACCAAAGCTATAACCATAATAGAGTCCTTAATAGTTTGTTTTGAGGAGAGACAAGTTTGAGTCTTCCAAGCCCAAGAAGAAAGGCAATGGTAGGGGAGATGAAAAATGACAAGTTAAAAATGACATTGGTAGAAATGATAGTAGTGTGAAATTGCATAATAGGAAGTGAAAGCCTAAGAACAAACTGAAAGAGCCAATAGAGTACTTCTTATGTTGTGGTTTGCATAGGGTGCGAGATTGCCCATAGCAATCCAAGTTCGTCGTGATCAGTAAAGAAGAGAAAGTGGAGCCCGATGAGGAAAGGGTGTTGAAGCATAGGTCAATGATACTCAATTTTGCTAAAGTGAAGAGGGACTACAAGAAGAAAAGATTGGTGTTTGTGGACATCAATATTACAGGTCAGAGGAAGAGTTTTCTGGTTGATACGGGGACATTTGATTTGTTCATGTCGGAAAGAGTCACAAGTAAACTTCATCTCTCAATTAGCAAATCGACTAAGAAGATTAAGAATGTAAATTCCAAAGATGTCCCAAATATTGTAGGAGCAGCATAAGGAGTTGAGCTATAGATTGGTCAATGGAAAGGTAAGGAAGATTTTGAGGTAATTCATTTAGATGATTATGACTTTGTTTTTTGCTTGAATTTCCTTAACAAGATTAATGCTCTGTTAGTTCCTTTTGCCAATTGTATATGTATCTTGGATACTCGTCAACAATAATACGTTGTACCAGTAAGTTGTGACGTCACATCCCAAAATTGGGCTTAGGAGTTTCAGGGATATTCTAAGAATTTTGGTTTAGATGAGTTCGAAATTTCATAAGTTGGGTAATCGATAATGTTCTAGACAACGGTTTGCATAAAATTAAGTCAATTCCTGAAAACGAGCTTTAAATGTCTTCACTTTAGTAAATAGGACTGATTCATAAAGGTGTCAAAACTGGGAGTCTTTATGAAGCATATTGACCAAAATTTTAAAACCAACCCAATAAACCTTAATTCCAGTTTGCTTTCATTTTAAAATTTTCTCTTCTTTTTGCTTGTGCCATTTTTGCTCTTTTCTTGCTCTTCTAAGTGATTTTGAACTTTTATTTTCAAATCTGTTTGATTTCCATTACCCTTGAACCTTAAACCTCTATTAACACCAAATAAATCACCCAAAAACTACATCATCTTCTTCGAAACATGGATTTTTTGGGTTGTGTCAAAATCACTGTTTTTCTCCATTCAAGGTAATTAATCATTGTCCTATTAGTTTTAAATGTTATTTAGTTCTTTAAATTAAATTATTAGTTTGTAAAACTCATGGTTTAGGTTAAATCAGAAATTATGGTCATTAATGGTGGATTATGGGTTTGTGGATAAAAACTTGATTTTAAAGTATTTTTTAACTTATTTTAACATAATTAGAAGCTTTCTAAAAATACTTTGACGATTCGTTAAGAAATTCTTGAATTTTAATAAATTCTCATTCTAAAGGTTAAAACTTGTCTAAATATTTTGATACCTTAAAATGTGTGGTTTTGAGTAGTTTGTAGGTTGGGAATTAGTCGTAGTGAAAAATTAGGTGAATGGAATTTGTTTCCTGCAAAAAGATTAAGTGTAGGTCGAGATATTCGAATATAAAGTTTCTATGTTAAAAATTTCGGTTAAAAGCTAAGATAGTTTAGGCTTATGTTTGTGATTGTTTTAATGAGTTGATGGTTGTTTGGTTAATGGTGTATTTGTATGGGTTGCCTTGTTGAGTCTTTGAAGTTAGTAGGACTTTCAACGAGTAAAGATAAAGGCAAGGAAAAACTTACCTAAGCTTTCAGCTTTCGGAAAAAAGCGTGCAATTTGGTGAGTGTTTTGGAATAATCACTCGCAAGCAAATCACTGTGTATTTGGGAATTTAGAAGTAGCCTAAACCCCTACTCTAAATTCTAAGTGTAAATGTTCTCGCATTTATGACAAAATGGGTTGTATTTATGTTGTAGGAATTGATAGAACATATGCCATGAACATGAGATGACTGTTGTGTATGTGATTATGAGGGTATGTTAAACATGCCATGTGACAAAGATTATAAAGTGATATGAATGTGTATGTGCAATGAAAACATGCAAAAAAATTAATACATAATTATGTGTTTTTATTATAGATATTTTGGCCTTATGATTTAATGAGACCATTGGATATAGTTGGCATGCCATAGGATTATGAGTACTCATTTACATGTGTTGTGATATTGGGGCACTAAGGTTCAAGGATAGAACTTAGAGAGATAAGGGAATGTGAGCCAAGCTCCATTCATTAGGACATGTATGTGTGGTGTGTTGGAGAGTGTTAGCTATACGCTTCACTTATGGGATATGATTGACTCAATGAGTCTATATGTGGTATGGTGGAGATTCGTGTATCTGACGTGTGGTAATAAAGTCCACTTTATGTTTCATCCTCTCAAGAGCTAATCTATCTTAATTTGTACTTGTATGTGCTTCTTGTGATTAAATGCCTGATTATGGGTGTATATATGAAATTTTATGCAAGTCACATATGTTAAACAATATGCTATATGTTGCATTGATGTTGCTAGATGACTTATTTGCACAAGTGGTTACTCTAAGCATTCACTGAGCTTGTAAAGCTCACCCATTGTAGAGTGGTGTGGCCGTCAAAGGGTTGATCCAAGCTATTCTTTAGTCTTTATAGTAGGTGTTATTAATTATTCTTGAGTATATAAGTTAAGGCAATGGGATAGATGTTTATGATGGTTTTGTTGAGTATATTTTGGATTAATTGTTTGAATGTTAAATATGTTTAGAAGCATTTGGATTTGGACATATATTTTGGATTATTGTTTTAGTTGTTTTGATGCTTATTTGGTTAAATGAATGAAATATGACGTTTAAGAACTAAGTTTGAATGATTTAAGTGCTCATATATGCTGAATTTTTATAATTAGAAGCAGGGGTATTGGTATATAGGTTTAAAAAATGATACATTTGTATTCACGAAAGTGCAAGGGGTTCGAATACAAAATTGGTATCGATACCAAGGCCTGAGTATCGATACTCAAGGTGTAATTATCGATACCCTAAAAGAGGTACCAATATTTTTCGATAAGTTTGGTTTCAGGTGGAAAATAGTGGGCTATTTTGGTATCAATTTTTCATGTGGTATTGATACCACTAAGAATAAATATCGATACCTTATATTTAATATCGATACCTACATAACATTTTTGGGAAATTTTGCTATGAGGTCCCAATGCTTGATAAATGCTCAAATTAAGCTCAAATGTTGTATGGTTGCTCGATTAAGTTTCAAATTGAGTATGCATGACTCGTAATTGGCTTCTGAGTACTATCTTTTAAAATCTATATAAAAAAATGCATGTTCACTGAAGAAAATTAGTCTTGATGAATAAGAATTGAGACGATGATGTAACGTCCTAGATTCGGGCTTCGAGAATGGGCCGAATATAGGGTGTTACACTTGATGAGAAAGGTGAAACCAGGGTATTCTTGGCAATCCAACTAGTTGAGGATGTTCATTGTTGTAAGAACATTGACTTGGCAGATCAGAGTGCTAAGGAGACCCTCTTAGAAATGCTAGAGGTGTAACAAACCGATGTAAAGCTTGTTGAGTTATCAGCAGGCTACCACCTATGAGATATGTGGGTTGTGTATCGAACTTTGTAGGAAAAATGGTGACGCAAATTAGGCAATCAAATCAAGTAAATGCTACGAGTGAGATACATCTCAAACATTTTTCTAGTGTTTTACATTATGACTTACCATTGGATTGGCAAAAACATATGGGTTCTTTCAGAATTCTTAAGCAGGTAAGTCGCGGGGCTTACAAACTAGGATAGCGGCAGTACTCAAGGTTGACCCAATGTTCAATGTGGGTGTGCCAAAGCCTATTGTAAGGATTAAGGAGATTTCGATCGAGGCAAGTCACAATGGGGGCAAGTAAAAGCGATGGACTTTTACGAACTAGATGTACAAAGGAGAGAAACAGTTCGAGTTAGACAACAACAAAGGCATAAGCGAAGGCAAATGTTTCGAGGGGCAAAACTACCCAACAAAGAGCATGGTTTGGAATCAACCGAGGTGTCGTGGCAATTCCGAGATGAGTTAGACTAGTGTCATTCCAAGGACGTGACGAGAGTGTCGTGAGAATAGATAGGGGAGAATGTCACGGCTCACGGATCAAAACCCATGACAAATGCACATAGAATGTCCCATGAGGCCAATTGATTAAATTGGGCTCATTTAACCCACTTGAACTAACCTAATTCTTGGAACATATGTAGAAACCCATCTACTTGAAACCTTGGTGGCCTAGGGGGAAACTCTAGTAAAAGTAGAGTTACCATAGCGAATATTATAAATCATAAGGGATAAGATTGTATAGGGTTTGAATAGCTTAAGACTCTCATATTGTATATAGGCTTTAATCTTGACCATTGATGTAATTTAAATTGGACCGTTGGATCTAGGGGAGCCCAATTATAAATAAAGGTCTTCTGCCTCATTTATAATCATCCCATTCGTCCCATTCAAAGTTATTAAATATACTTTGAGAGCATTTACTCAAACACTTGGTGTGCTTAGTTTTCTTATGGATTTTCTGTTTGCTTTTTGGTTATTCATTTGAGAGTTTGCTTTTGCTTTATTTTGGTGTCTTAGAGAATTTCCCTTATGAATTCTCAGTTTTGAGAGTGTTGACTTAAACAAATTTAAAAAAAAGAAATCGTCTAAGACTATGTGGCTTGTGAGAATAAAATTCTAGTCCCATGACACATACACATGGATGCCATGTCAACAAAGTTAACTGACATTAACTTTTCTATACATTTTTGGGTGATTTGACCAACAATACAAGTTCAATAACTAAAATAGGTAAAAAATAAAATGAAATGCTAAAATAACTTTTTTTTTTGGTAAAACTAAAGACTAAGTAAATGATTATGCCTTGATACTTTAGCGCATATATAATCCATGTCGATGAATCATCATGTAAATATCAAAGTTTTGTAAATTTCAAAAACTACCTACTTAAACAAATTTGAAGGCGAGACAAAATTATATAATTATATCAAAATTTATGTATATTAATAAATTGTCTCCGGAAAATAACACAAACACATACGATTGTCTGGGTTTGTCGGAAATCGTCTTCAAAACATGCTGGTCTACATCCTAAACATCAAAGGCTCCAACAATCCCAGTTTTTAGCAGTTCTTGCAAAACACTCATCCACTGCAATAATTGGTGAAGTAATGGCAATTAGATTTCGAAATTTCTAAAATTTTTATCTGTAATAATGCTACAAAACATAAGCGGATGAAAAACACCATGATAAATTTTGGGGTCAAGCAAAGGAAGGGGAATCCGACACAATAATCCCACTTTTTCAAGGCAAAGTTGGTATGGTCATTATAACAACCAAATGTCCCCATAATTTAGTACTTTCAGAACAAGAACTCAACGAGTGAGTGTTTTGTTCTTTCTCCCACACATGTTAATGATGCCTAAAGGAGTAAGAATTGAAGTGTTTTGCTTGTTGACTCCGCAAGTAAGGATGAATCCTTTCAATTTAAAGGCGACATAAAATAACATGTACGCGATATGCATGCACAGATCGTCGGATCGAATACAAATCTCATTAAGATATAATTAAAGAGTGGTAATTAATTAGGCAGCACTTGCCTGCATGAAATAAAGAAGAGAAAGAAGGAATCCAAAGCTTTAAGTAAAAAGAAGGCATGGAAACCATGTTTCCTATGTAAAGGATTTTCCCATTCCAATCAAACATGCTTTGATGTTGTTGGTGGACCGTAAATAATCACCAATTAATTACATTTAGGTTTTATTTAAATGCTTCAACAACCACCCCATTTGCTTCCTTAAAAAAGGATCTAAACTTTCACAATAATGTTGGGGTCAGCCATGCCCTGTGAAAAGAAATGTTGATCATAAGAGGAGATGAGGGGAAAGGTATGGCAGATAATATATAAGGTGGTAAGTCTACCAAACTTCCATATCCTGGTCGGTGCTTTTATCGTTGTGGGGTGCAATTTCTAGTACAGAATTTGAGAACTGGGACCCTTTCATTTGCTTGGAAACATAATTATTAGTTTCATTTGTGTAAAATTTGACAAATTCCGGATTTCTCAACTCTTGTAATGCAATTACATTTTCCTGGGAATTGCGTTGGAAATAAGGAAGGGATATTGTATCATTAGCAATCCAAATTACGCCTTCTACTTTCTTTCTTTTTTTACATTTATTTTGGACGTAACATTTTTAGTATTTAAATATATTTCAAAATAATAATATAAAAACCTGATAGTTTTATAAAATTTTAAGGCATTTTAAAAGAATTTAGAATTTTTGTACTTTTTAAAATATTTTTCTTCTTTAAAAGGGCTTCCTTCATCTTCAATAAAACTACCGATTTTGCTCATTTTGCTCTGATCTCTTATTATTATTATTATTATTATTATTATTATTATTATTATTATTATTATTATTATTATTATTATTATCTCTCACTCATTTTTATACGCTACATAGATGATTCATTTGCATTCACCTCGTTAAAATGTTTTTTTTAATGTTTACTTCAATAATTACGTGGTTTGCTTGGAATTTTTTTGGCTTGATAATTTTTTATTTGAAATTTATTGGTAAAAACTCTATTCAGTCTCCCAATTTTAAAATTGAATAAATTCGTCCATAGAAAAAATCAAAGCAATTTAATTTCAATTAATTTCAAAGTGAGCAATTAAAATAATTAATCATAACGTTAATATTTTTCAACAATTATGCACGATTTTGATTGGTATAATAATAAATTTAACCCACAAAGTTTACACATTCTATCAATTTGGTCTTAATTAACAAATTTATCCTCTCATATTTGTGTAAATGTGTAAATATTGATGCTAAGTTTTTAAATTTTTAGAATTAAGGCTAAAATGACAAAATATATAAACATTGATACTAAATTTGTCATTATACTAATCAAAATTATATACAATTGATGGAAAACATTAATTCTGTAATTAATTGTCCTTAGTTGCACTAAATTTTTTTGAGGAGAACTAATTTACTTAATTTCAAAATTGACAGAAATTCAAAATGTAATTTAAAAAAAAAAAAACTCTTGGTTTTAATCGGTTATCACGAGCTTCAAAGGAAAGAGAGAGATTTATCCGGGTTTCAATTCCATGACTTATTTTAGGGAATTGTTTAAGTAAAAACCATTTTAATTGCTATTGTTCGTTATTATGTCGTTTTTTTTTATTTAAGTTCTTGAGGTTTTGTGAAGAATTGATATGTTTGTACTTGATTTTCTATGCTTCGATATTTATGTATTACTAAAAAGAGCACGCTTTTAGTCAACCTATCAAAATAATGTCCAGGTTAATTTGAACATGGACATTTATTTATCTAGATCTATTTTGAATATGGAATAATTTTTATATTTTTTATAAATTTATACATTTTAAAGATTTTTAGTTATTTATTTATTTGCTGCATATTATAATTTTAAGCTGTCACGCGTTATTCTGTTATTAGCTGTTAATGTCACTTCATCACATTTTAATATCGTTATAATAAAAGTGTGACGGATTCTAATAATTAAAATTTAAAAAGAAAAATAATAAGTGAGTAGGTTAACGCAAATTAGAATCCCAATTTTGTTAATTAGGCCCATAATTTAGAAGAGCAATTGGGTTGGTTTATGCTTGAAAGTCTAGCCCAGTAATACTATATTTTTTAGCCATTTTAGGAAGAGTATGGCCTCATTAGGTTCAAGAAACTGGACCATAGTAGCCCATAGCTCATATGCAGGCCTACAAGTCCTGATGGTATGCAAATAATAAATGAATTTTCATGTAATTAGATTAAAGTTAATTGTAAATATGCATCCAATAACCGTAACAGTAAAACTTATCCATGAGCCATTCTTTCAACCAAACTAATGAATCATTCATCGTTCATCACTGAATAAGGGGAAATGGCTCATTCAATGGAATGGTCTACTCCTTTTCTTTTTATAATTGATATAAAAAATAACTATTTCCTACAACATTGAATAGCAAATATATATATTTTTAAATTCACCTTTAAAAATATTTATATAATTAAATAAATAATACCTCATATCATATTAAATAAAAATTTAAATTATATTATATTAAAATATAATTTTATAAATAATAAAATATAATTTTATAATTTTAATAAAAATTATTTTATCATTTAAATATAGAGGTCAGGTTGAACTACAACTCAATTTAAAAAAAAATTCAAATCTAGGCTCATTTTTAGGTCGACCCAACCCAACATGTTTGCACGTCTCACTATTCAAATACTAATAAAAATACTTTTATATTTTTATAATTAAACTTAAACTTTAAATTATTTTTATTATTTAGACCGAACTTAAATTAAATTGAATAATCTTAAAAACAAAAATCTTTTTTTAAATCTGACCCAAGTCAAGTTAAGCCTACTACACTATTTGAGCCATTCAATCCATGAATAAACCTACTTATATATATTTAAATATTTTACAATAAAATATATCATTTAGCATGAGCTGAGTTGCAATACCTTTGGATGCCTGCAAACTAAACCATCATGACCTATCTTCGCTGAGACCTGCGTACAGAAGAAACACATTTCCACGCTAGGCATTAAATGTTTATCGGTGCTAGAACAATTTGAATTGAAAATAATAAAACATTTAAACAATCAAACGTGCTAATAAATCACTTTGCTAAATTAACAAGTTAACATCACTTCTCAACACGTCATTTATAAATAATTACATCATGTTAAATCCCATGTTTCAAAATATCATGTAGAATGAAAATTTCATATGATATTCCTCGTTCCATTTCATAACATTTCTTTTGTGAATAATTACATATACCTATACATATGTACAGAACTCTTATACAAGAATCACAATGCTATCAAAATTTCCTATTCTCTTTTATATTTCAGATTGAACTTATAATTCTTTATCTCATTAAATCTGTTACATGTTCATATCAAGTTTTCGCCGAATGCAATCTAGTAAAAAAGAACTCGAACACATGTGTAACGCCTCTCACTCATCTCCGTCACTAAATTAGGTTTACTGGTTGTTACAGCATTTAACAAGACAAGGATATGCAATTTCAATTCAAGATTTACTTCAAAAAAAAACATTAATAGATATTCATTCAATAATAATATCATTCATACAAAAACAAGACTTAAATTGAGCATACGAAGCTCTAGGATCAATTCAGGAATAAGCAGGGACTAATTTGAAACATAATATAGAAGTAGGGTAAAAATAAAAAATACGGGTCACACGACCTTGTGGCTAAGCCATGTGACAGGTTGAGGTCGTGTAGTGCAATATCACACAATCGTATCCCCAAATTGTGCAACAGGCTGATGCCATGTAGAAAAGAGTTACATGACCGTGTCGTCAGGTCGTGTAACAAATTATGGTCGTGTGTACCTAAAACCACCAAAATCAAACAGGCACACAGCCGTGTCACTGGCCAGCATGACACGTTACCATGTGATAGCTTGTGTGTCTGCCCATGTGTGCTAAATTGTACCTTGAAATGAAAGACATACCATCAATGGTTACTTAAGTCCCAAACATGCCAATAACCATTCATTAAATCAAATCAAAACACATCAAAAGCATACCAAAACATGTCATTTGTCTAGTTCTAACCAATATGCCATAAGGCACCATTACAAACAACAATTAAAATTAAAATTTAACTTTATATCCTATTAAGATCTGTAACACCCCTTAGCCCATCAAGAAGACATGGCATATATCATTCAGCCAGCCAAACGACCTGGCGGACTAGGCATTACTAGTGGATTCAAATCCTTCGGTTTAACTTAAAAATTTTACAAAAATAATTATGAAGATTTTCCTTAGTGTAAGAGTAAATAATAGAAGTTATAAAAGAAAAATTTATTATTCAAATACTGCCTAGTTATGACGTATATATCAAAATCATAAAAAATTATGATCAGCAAATCAATAGGGTTTGGTGTACACTTTCAAAAAAAGGGGTCAATTCTCTTTTAAGATAAAACAATGCAAACGACGTAGTTAGTTGCAAAAGTTAATTACAAAACATATGTATATTCAATCTGCCACATAACCATGCATGATACAAAAAAAAAAGTGGCTCACTCACAACTTCAATTCTAGCGTAGTCCTCTTCGACAATTTTGTTTTCTACTATCAAATGCTTGAGGATGAAAAAGTAACAGAGTATTTTCATTTGAACTTAGTGAGTTCCAAAAATAGACATAATTCATTTTACACGAAATCCAATAATCAACAAGCATCAGTACTCGTAAGAAAAGAATAATAGGCTTTTTCGTGAGACTCTATTATATAGACATAATACACTAATTGTGATCCACAATTCCTTGATGGCAACACTACACCAATTTAACATGACACATACAACACTCAAGTGGACACATTCCTTCAACTTATACACATCTTGTAATAGCATGCCCGACGTTGACCTTATAGATACTGGTTGGCACATAGTCTAAGCCAAAGGTAGTAAAAGGATTAGAATAGTGACTGGTCCGTTAAATGTCTAGGTGGCGTGTTGTGAGGATTCTTTTGTAAGGAATGTCTTGCTAGAATTTTCCATTTGGTGGACTCTAAGGGTTCGTTGGAATCTTTTGTGAGACAATTCGCAAACCCCAGATACTTTGGGCTAACTCGTTAGTTTACAGAATGATAGAATTTTTTTCTGTGCTTAAACGAGAAAATGATGGCTCAGTGAGCATCATTAGAATCTAGTTAAGACCTAGTTGGAATTGAACTAGAGTACTGTAGATGACTATTTGATGTGTTTAGGTAGCTGAATGAATGATTCACTTGGCTTGTTTTAGTGTACAAGCAACATTTACTACTCACTAAGCTAATTAGTGGTAATGGTTATGTTTGGTAAATGAGTAGGCAAGCCAATTCTTGGGTTACAGGTGTAACACCCCTAAACCGTATCTGTCACCGAAATAGGGTTACGGAGTATTATAGGACAATGAAATAGTAAATCATTCAAATCATACATTAATACAAACATAATAAAATTGCTTGGACTTTAAGAAACTCAAATACTAATCAAAATACAAAATCAAAATGACATTAATCGGGTCAAAAATACATCAAAACCAACCTAATATGTGCCTAACCAATGTACCCTCATTGGTACCACAATTATATATAATTTAATCTCAAAATACACATTAATTCAATTCATCAACTCATTCAAGCAATACCAAATCAAAATACCTAACAAAGTTACCACAACCACAACAAATCAAATATATGTATGATAAACCGTAATTTATACATATTTTTATCCTATGCTTAGCCTATTTATGAATGGTTTCTCCTTAGATTTGGTGAATTCGATGCTCCTAATCCTTTAATTTCATGTTTTATACTTAGGAGAGCATAGGAGAGTAAAAAGAGCGAGAAATAGGCCGAAACCGGAGAAAATGGACCCACGTGGGAAATCAACACGGCCTGGACTTTCTCACATGGGTGTGTCACACGGCCGTGTCCCTTTGGCAGGATTGAAGTACGACTTACACGGGTATACTACATGCCCGTGCCTATTCAACAGGCTTGACCATGAGCTGGAGTAATCACACATGGGCGTGTCCCTGCCGAGCCCAAGTATAACTCTATTCGGAAAAGGCCAATTTTGGGGGCTTTTAGGCATTCTAAAGCTTATTTAAACACCTGATGAGGCACTTAGAAGGGGGACGCAGAGTAGGAAGTAAGGAATTACTCAAGGAAAGCCGATTGATCCTTTTCAGAAGCCGGATTCATCATCAAGACTGAAGATCTCCCTTCAAGTTCCTTCAGGAGTTTTGGGTTTTCTTATGTTTTGTTATCTTTAGGCTTTTGAGATGTTTTCTTTCATAAGTATGAACTAAACCCCCTAAATACCTAAGGGGAATGAAACATAAGACGGATCTTGTTATTATTATCTGAATTGTATGATAAATATTTGACTTGTTCTTAATTATGTGTTCTTAATTCTTGTTTTGATATTCCAGGATATTGATTCAAGTTAAGCTCTTATTCAAAGAAGGAATAGACCCTGTCTAAGAGTAAATTTGTCATAATTAAGCGGAGTTGATTGCACGCCTAGAGATAGGGTGATAAGATTTTTTCGGATTAGGGTGAAACCTAATAAGGGAATCTATAGATTGAGTTAATGCAATTCTAGGGTGTTAATTAGAAAAAGATTTCAATTATTCAACCTAGGGTTAGACGTTATTAGTCTCGAGAGAGATAATAATATAACTTATGGATTTCTACGGATCAAGTCAAATGAATAAATCGTCTGATTCAGAGTCAAATAACAAGTGAAGTCTAGGTGGATTTTTCTTTAGGTATTGTCTTAATCAATTGAATTTTCCCAAAAGTATTTTCCCAAATTTTCTTTCTGTGCATTCTTAGTTAATAATTAGTTTAGATAACCAAACCTCTTAATTTTTAGGCTAGATAATAAAAAAGAAGTAAATACTAGTACTCGTAGTTCCTTCGGGTTCTATAATCCGGTCTTGTTGAACTAAACTACTGTTCGATAGGTACACTTGTCTTAATCGTGATAATAAGTTAGTCTCAAGAATGATTCATTCATAAATCTTTAAAACCTGTCTCGAATATCACGTACCAATGTAAGCCACACGTACTAGCATAACAACTATACCTCATTCTCATACCCTTTGCAAATTGGTTATTTGCACAAAATATCATTTATAACATTTACATAAGCCAAACATTAGCCAAAATTACACAAGAGCCTATACATGCCATATAATCTGAATTTAACATTTTAAAAACTATCAAGATAAACTGGATAGCATGACTTAAGTGCTGGTCCAATCATCCAACCTTCCGAAAATCTATAATGACATTAAACAACACAAGTAAGCCTAATAAAGCTTAGTAAGTTCGACGAGATAAACATAAATCTTACCGAATTAACTATAATAAATAAAATAAAATAAAATCCATGACAACTCCCTGTCATTCACAATTTCAATAGATAAATACATCCGTATTCAGATCAATACGAACATAAATAACATGTCTTTCAAATTTAATAAATAAGTCACCTTACCGAGATTTTTCTTTTGAAGAATGACCTATGGATAAGTGTACATCGTCAACAGAAGTTCATAAGAGTTGGTCCTTCCGAATACGCCAACAAAAGCTTGAAAGCTTAACAGAAGCTCATAAGAGGTGAACAGAAGTTCATAAGAACTGATCCACCCAATCACGCCAAATAGAAAGTAAAACACGAGAGTTTGAAACAAATGTTGAACCCCGATTTACTTGGGTAAAGTGTCGATATCTCCCTCCAATACCATCTCTACTTCAAACTCCCGTCATACACCAAATCACAAATGTACTCAAATCCTGCGATCAATTCAAACCAAATATCCAATTCAATATTATAATTCAAACAATAATTCATTTCCAACCATAGAATATATACATAATACCAATAATCAATTTATCCAAATGTTAAATTTTAACTATACAAACTTACCTGGACTTAATTGTAGTAATTGCAGAAGTTTGGGGACTATTCTGCTATTTTTCCTTTTCCACGAGTATTTACGGGATCTTGATCTAAAATATAAAATTACTCATTTATTAGAATATGTTTCATTTCCAATCCATTTTACAATTAATACCCTTTTTTTAATTTACTTAATTACCCCAAACTTTTACAATTTTTGTAACTTAATCTCTTAATTAGTTAATTTATCAGATTAACTAATTTTCTCAAATCAATAATCTATCCAAATATTTTTGGCCCTCATACAGCCCCTAATAAACCTAAAATTCACTATCAAACCCTAATATTTTGACATTTTCACAATTTAAGCCTAAAATCAATATTTAACAAAAATCACTTTACAAAATCATCACACAACTTAATCAAAGCTCCAAATCCATGTTATTAATCAAAAACATCTAATATTTATCAATGACAACTTCTAATATTTTTAATAGAATCAGAAATGAAGGTATAGGTTAGCTAGACCTAGTTGTAATAATATCAAAAACATAAAAATTACAAGAAACAGGTAAGAATTGAACTCACATGGAAGCTCCTATGCTCAACTGATTCTCCAAGCTATTTCTATGGTGTTTCAGCAGTAACAAAAGAAGAAAATGAAGAAGAAAACCTATTTCTTCTTACTTAATTTTGTTTTAATTTTAACTAAATTACAAGTTTGCCATTATAATTTACTTATTTTGTCCTTATCCATCAATTTGTCGTCCCACTATATTATTTAGGGCTTAATGATCACTTAAGTCCTCCCTCAATTAATAATTACACCATTTCATCACCTAATTCCTATAATTAGCAACTTTTGCACCTTTTTCAATTTAGTCTTTTTAATTATCGAAACGTTAAAATTTTTCAACAAAACTTTAATACCATCTTAATAACATTTCATAAATAATTATAAAAATATTTACGGCTCGGTTTATTTAAACGAGGTACCAATGCCTCACTTTCTGAAACCACTTAAACCTAATAAATCGTTATAAAACCTAAATTACCAAATCAAAAACCTTTTTAAAACTATATTTGACTCGTAAATATTAAAAAATAATATTTATGAACTTACTCACCAGATTTGGTGGCCTCGAAACCACTGTTTCCAACACCACTAAAAAATTGGGCTGTTACAACTCTCCCCCCCTTAGGAAATTTTGTTTTCAAAATTGTTACTTGAAAATAGATTGGGATATTGTAATCTCATTGATTCTTCAATTTCCTAGGTAGCTTCTTCTGAACCATGTCAATGCCACAAGACTTTTACTAATGGTACTCGTTTATTCTATAGTTCTTTTATTTCCCGAGCTAATATTCTTACTAGTTCTTCATAATACGTCAAGTCTGGCTGAAGCTCAACCTCACTATGAGGAATCACATGCGAAGGATCAGATCTGTACTGTCTCAACATTGAAACATAAAACACATTATGGATTTTCTCAAGTTCAGACGGCAAGGCTAATCTATAAGCTACAGGGTCGATTCTTTCAACAATTTCATACGGTCCGATAAATCTCGGACTCAATTTTTCTTTTCTACCGATCCGTAACATTTTCTTCCACGGAGAGACTTTTAAGAGAACCCGATCACCAACAGAAAATTCTATATCTTTTCTTTTTAGATTTGTGTACAATGTATGATGATCAGATGCAGCTTTCAAATAATCTTGAATAATTCTAACTTTGTCTTCAATTTCTCGGATCAAATCAATTCCCACCATTTTGGATTCACTTAATTCAAAACAATACAACGTTGTTTTACACTTCCTCCCGTAAAGAGCTTCAAATGGTGCCATTTTTGTGACAGCCATAATGTGACCCTAGTCGGGAAGTGGTTTCGGGACCACAAAACCGAGTTATAAAAATAATTATTTGTTATATCCTATGCTTATTATGTGTGTACATGCATATGTGAAAGTTTCATTCTCTAATTTTACCAATTGTGTGAGAAATTATTAAATAGGGATCAATATGAGACATGGTGAAATATGATAGGCTAATGTTAAAGTGGCCTATTAATGCATGTAAGAAAAGGGGGACTTGCATGTCAATTTCCCCCAATTAGTAGTGGGGCCATGCTATGGGTGGAAAACATGTCTCCAACATGTTATGTTAATAGTGTATGTAGGAAACTATTAAAAAAAAGCTAGCATTAAAGAAATGGAAAAAGGGAAATGATGAACAAAGAGAAATGGTCTCATGCATGCCCCCCTTTGTTGCCGTGAGTTGAAAAAAAAAGGAAAGTGTTCATCCTTGGTTCATGCTTGGCGAATTGAAGGAGAAAGGAAGAGAAGGTTTGGTCACCCTTGAGCTTGAATTAAGGTAAGTGAGTTCATGTTGGTTCTTGAAAGGTTAGCATACTTTAAGCTAGCTACTAAGTTTCCTACTTAGCCATGTCAAAACCTTGATGATGAATGTCTTGAGGAAAGAAATTGGTCTTTCTAAAAAAAAAAAAGAAAAGAGATTGATGTTTAATCACTTAAGGATTCGGCATTGTTTAGGATGACTTAGTTAATATGTGATTTTGGGTATTTTGAGTTTGAAATGTAAGTATATGTGTGTGCTTGGTCATAAGAGTTTGCTAGAAAATTTTGTTGGTTGAGAGATGAATGGCCGAATGAACTATGAATGTTATGAAAAGAATGTAGGAAGCCCAAGGTGTGAATTTTAGTCTCGGTGATAGGAAGGATTCGGTTGGTGTTTTGATGTTGTGGATGAGACATGAAGTCTTGACCATGGTGTTAAAAATGTGGTACTTGTGTTAGACTTAGAATCAATTTGCTATATGGTTAGTATAGCTATGGATGACCGAATATAAGAGCATGATTAGATGAAGAGTTTGGTTAATTGATATGTGGTAAATGTTAAGTGTTAAATGAAGTGGAAATGATAGATTGATGTTGCACATTCGGCTATAGTTAGGCAAATCGATGATTTTATCTTGACTTAGATAATTGGCTATAAGTCGAATAGCTTAAGATCATAAGGTAGAAAGATATAAATTTGCCATGTGTCTCCTATGCTATGAAATCATTAGTATTTTGATATTAATATTTGGCAAGATGGTTAAACTAGTTAATTTATTGATTTAGCTCAAGGAGTTAGAGGAGGCGAATCAAGCAAAAGCAAAGGGAAGAACGTCGAGTAGCCGAGTTGGAACCGTTTTACCTAACACAAGGTAAGTCATTAAGCACGTATTTGATATTGCTTAAATGATTGTAAAATTTATGCAATTGTGTTTAATGGGATGATATATATATATAAATGAAAATGTATGTGTATGGAGTGATGACATTTGTTGAATGTAAAAGAAATAGTGAAATGTGTAGAAAGTTTGCTTTCGGCACTAAGTGTCTTGGGCAATACGTGTGTACGGTGACGAGATTGGCACTAAGTGTGCATGCTGGAAATATATGGCACTAAGTGTGCATGCTGGAAATATCTGACCTTTGGGTGTGCGAGCTCGAAGGTATGGCACTATGTGTGCGGGCTTAAATTGCATGGCACTAAGTATGCGAAATCGAGTAATAAGCACGTGTGTGTGCGTACTCTATATATATGTGTATATATATATATATATCTCCGATCGAACAATTATATGGAGGTGTGTCTCCATCGAGTTGAGTATGGACAGCGGATCGGGTAAGTACCTCGAGCTCATGACGAATAGAAAATACGTTCATGCTCGGGGTTGAATTTAGTAAGCCTTAAATCTATGTGATGATTGAAATTGTATGATTGTGGTGGAAATGAGTTAGTGTGTGAAAATGCTTCAAATATCTTGTTGTGTAGAATATAAATGTGGATGTATGACTTGGTATGAGATTGGACCAAAAGGTCCGAGGAATTATGGTATAGATTCGATATGGATGAGTACCTAACCTCGTTTATTGTTCATGTTGTAGTAACTTTATCGATTGGATTGATGAATGCTTATGACTTCTTGAGTTATAAACTCACTCGGTGTTTTCTTGTCACCCATTTTAGGTCTCTCGGACTCGTATTGTTTGCGTGATCGGAACCGTCGTTGAAGTCATCACACCGCTGAAATATTTTGGTATTGTCTTCGTTGTTGAAGAAAATTTGGCATGTATAGGCTATTATATTTTGTTGAACTGTGGGTTGTAAACTTTAAGCCATGTGAAAATGGCCTATGTGGTCGTCAGTGGATGCTAGAACCTATAGCCACGAGTCTTAGAAACTTTAATTTTGATAAGGTGGCCATAATTTGTGTCGTGTATGATGGATGATTAAGGCCAAGGAAAGATTCATGAAATTGGCATAGTCTACTGCAGTAACTGTTGCGGACAGTAGCAGTGAGGTGAGATTGAAAAATCACTAAAAATAGTAGAAGTAGAATTAAATAGTGAATAAATTATGCAATTGAACCTTGATGAATCTAGTTTAATATGGATGGAACGAAACGACCATATGAGCAGTATACTGAGAGATATTAAAGTTCTCGTGAGACAGGGCCAGAACAGTTTCTGGGTCCCCTATCATGACTTTGAAAATTTACTATAAATTATCCAGAAAGAATTAGAAGTCATGCCTTATATTTTCAGATTCCATTTTGAGTCTAGTTTCATTAGAAACAAACAGCACCAGTATTAAAGCCCTGTACAAAGATATATTCAAGTTTTAACGCGCGAAGGCAGTGTAGTCGACTCCTGTAACATTGGTTACTTTAACTAATAAACTGTACCAATTGGCCCGACCAAAAATTCTAGAAATAAATCCATGGATAGATATATGAGTCTAAATTCAGGGAAAATTTACAGAATCAGTTTCTGAGTTTTGAAACTCGAGATATGATTTTAAGGCGACAGTGATGCAGTTAGCTAGCCCGCCTAGAACAAAGAATCGATTTTACAAAGAGAGAAATAAGGAAGTAAGCCCGGTAACACCACGTGTTCAAATCCGGTGACGGTCACGGGTTTGGGGTGTTACAATTTTATTGGTATCAGAGCTATGGGTTAGTCGGTTCTAGGACTACCATAGAGCGTGTGAGTCTAGCTATACATGCCAAATTGTTAGTGCTTAATAATGTGATGACTTCTGACGGTTGAAATTTTTGTTTTGATTAGCGATGGAACCCGGGATAGAGAGACCCTTAGAGGATGACGTTGAAAGTGTAGCGGCTGCTCCTGCGCAAGGGACACCGCCTATTGAGCCTCAGTCATCCGCGAATAATCAAAATGAAGGGGCGAAACAAGCCTTCTTCACCATGATGAACGAGTGGGTCGCGCAGTATGCCCGAACTAATCCGGCTATCCAACCATTCCCGAATTTAAATAATCCACCCCAAGAGCCCGTGATGCCATCAGTTACTGATCCTGTGAGGCTGAGTAAACCACCTGTGGACTTGATTAGGAAGCGTGGGGCCGAGGAGTTTAAGGCCATAGTTACCGATGATGCCGAAAGGGCCGAATTCTGGCTTGATAACACCATTAGAGTGTTTGATGAACTGTCATGCACACCCGATGAATGTCTTAAGTGTGCTATATCTTTGTTACGAGACTCAGCCTACTATTGGTGGAGGACCTTGATTTCCATAGTCCCAAAGGAACAAGTTACTTGGGATTTCTTTCAAACAGAATTTCGGAAGAAATATATTAGTCAACGGTTCATCGATCGAAACGTAAGGAATTTTTGGAGCTCAAGCAAGGCAGTATGACAAGATCGAATCGAACATGAGTTCGTAAGACTTAGTCGATATGCTCGGGAGTGTGTGGTGATGAGGTTGCTATGTGCAAAAGATTTGAAGAAGGATTGAATGAAGATTTAAAGCTACTAGTTGGTATTTTGGAGATAAAGGAGTTCGTAACACTAGTCGAACGAGCACGCAAGGCGGAAGAACTTGGAAAGGAGAAGAAGAAGGCTGAATTTGAAGCAAGAGATTATCGTAAAAGATCGGCGAGTAAAGCTCCGTTCTAATCAGTAAAGAAATTCGGGGAGGACACTAGTAAGTCGAGGGCGATCGGGAATTTCCGTCGAGCTCGACCATTGACGGACTCGAGCTACATCGGTAGCTAGTGTGGGCAATAATCGTCAAGAGCGACTGAATGCCCCCAATGTGGAAGATGACACCTCGGTGAATGTTGGGGTAAGTCCGTTAACCTGACTCATTACGGATGTGGTTCAAGGACCACTTCATTAGAGATTGCACGGAACTAGATGAGAAGAATAAGATGCAAGGTGCAAGATCTAGTGGGGCGACACTAGAGGTGAACCCCGAGGATTTCGGGAGGTAGGGTGGTAATCGAGAGGAGCCACCGACACGGCTGTTCGATCCGAGACCAAGGCTCTGCTAGAGCATATGCCATCCACAAGACGAGAGGAGGCATCCTCCTGACGTTATCACTAGTACTTTTACTCTCTTTGATACTAGTGTGATTGCATTGATTGACCCGGCTCTACTCATTCATATGTATGTGAAACTTTAGCATCCAATAAGACTCTACTGTTGAGTCTCATGAGTTCGTAATTCGAGTGTCAAACCCTTTGGGTCAATACGTACTCGTTGATAAAGTGTGCAAGAGATGCCCCTAATAATTCGAGAATCTGTTTTCCACCGATCGATGCTTCTACCATTTGATGAATTTGATGTTATTCTTGGTATGGATTGGTGACCGTACATGATGCGATGGTGGATCGCAAAAGGAAAACCATTGATTTGAGGAGTGCAAATAATGAGGTAGTCCGAGTCGAGTCTCATCGACTTAAAAGGAGTGCCAGCGATAATATCTTCTATGACCGCCGGAGGTATGTGAAAAGGGTGTGAAACATACCTTGCGTATGTGTTTGAAAGTAAAGAGACGGAAAAGAAACTCGAATCGGTACCAGTGGTTTGTGAGTATTCGGATGTTTTTCCGGAGGAGTTACCGGATTGCCACCGGTTCGAGAAGTGGAATTGTATCGAAGTTGTACGGGTACTACGCCGATCTCAATAGCTCCGTGATCGTATGGCATTAACGGAGTTAAAGGAATTGAAGGTTCAATTGCAAGAATTGACGGATAGAGGTTTCGCTCGACCGAGTTTTTCTCCATGGGCGCACCAGTATTGTTTGTGAAAAGAAGGACGGAAGCATGAGGTTGTGCATCGACTATCGTCAACTCAATAAAGTGACGATAAAGAATAAATACCGTTGCCACGAATTGACGATTTATTTGATCAATTAAAGGGAGCCTCGGTGTTTTCAAAGATAGATTTGAGGTCGGGTACTATCGGTTGAGGGTCCGAGAATCGGACATACCAAAACCGCTTTTAGAATGAGGTACGGTCACTACGAATTCTTGGTGATGCCGTTTGGGCTCACTAATGCCCCTACAGTGTTTATGGATTTAATGAATAGAATTTTCAGGCCATACTTGGATCGGTTCGTAGTTGTATTTATCGATGACATTTTGGTCTATTCGAGAGATGAAACTGAACATGCTGAACACCTGAGGCTAGTGTTGCAAATCTTACGAGATAAGCAGTTATACGCAAAGTTCGGTAAATGTGAATTTTGGTTGAAAGAGGTTAGCTTCTTGGGGCACGTGGTGTCCGTGATCGGTGTCGTGGTGGACCCGAACAAAATTTCAGCCATAGTCGATTGGAAACCACCAAGGAATGTTACCGAAGTTAGGAGCTTTTGGGGCTTGCGGTTATTACCGACGATTTGTAAAGGTTTCTCGATGATAGCCACGCCAATGACGGCTTACTCCAAAAGGATGTTAAGTTCGAATGGACGGAGAAATGTCAAAAAGTTTCGATCAATGAAAGCTTATTTGATGAAGCCCCAATTCTAGTGCAACCCGAATCGGGCAAAGAGTTTGTCATTTATAGTGACGCATCCCTACTTGGGTTGGGTTGCGTATTGATGCAAGAAAGGCGAGTTGTGGCCTATCGTCAAGACAATTAAAGCCACATGAGAAAAATTATCCGACCCATGATCTCGAATTGGTCGCCATCGTATTCGCTTTAAAGATATGGCGACATTACTTATTTGGTGAGAAGTGCCATGTGTATTCGGATCACAAAAGTCTCAAATATTTGATGACCTAAAGAGACTTAAATCTGCGACAAAGGCGATGGCTCGAGTTGTTAAAAGATTATGAGCTCGTCATTGATTATCACCCGGAAAGGCTAATGTGGTTGCGGATGCCTTAAGCGGAAATCACTTTGCTTGCTTCTGACGATGAATGTACACTTGTCTATCCTACCCGACAATGTGTTAGTAGTCGAATTAAAGGCCAAACCATTGGTGGCTCATCAAATTCGGGAAGCTCGAGAAAGTTGATGAGGAGTTGCTTGCAAAACGGGTGAGTGTGTTCGAACAAGGAATCGGAGTTTCAAATTGATGATGACGATTGTTTGAGGTTCGAAGTCGTCTGTGTTCCAAAGAATTGAACTTATTTCGATAATTCGAACGAAGCCCATTGTAGCCGAATGGCAATCCACCCGGGAGTACGAAGATGTACAACGATTTGAAACGTCGGTTTTGGTGGCATGGTATGAAACGAGACATCTCTGATTTTGTTTCGAGATGTTTAATATGTCAACAAGTGAAAGCGGAACATCAAGTGCCTTCAAGATTACTTCAGCCGATCACAATACCCGAGTGGAAATGGGATCGAGTCACAATGGACTTTGTATCCAGACTGCCATTGTCAGCTAGTAAGAAGGATGCGATTTGGGTCGTTGTAGATAGATTGACTAAGTCGGCTCACTTTGTCCCCGTACGTACAAATTTTTCAATGGACAAACTAGCCGAATTGTACGTTTCTCAGATTGTGAGGCTACACGGGGTGCCTATTTCCATCGTGTCGGATAGAGATCCGAGATTTACCTCGCGATTTTGGAAGAAGTTGCAAGAAGCTTTGGGTACCAAGTTGCATTTCAGCACCGCCTTTCACCCCCAAACCGATGGTCAATCCGAACGGATAATTCAAATACTCGAGGATATGTTGAGATGTTGCATCCTTGAGTTTAATGGTTCATGGAAGCGGTATCGCCTTTGATTGAATTCGCACAACAATAGCTTTCAATCAAGTATTAAGATGGCGCCTTACGAGGCTTTATACGGTCGTAAATGCCGTACCCCATTATTCGGGTGAACTTAGTGAAGGTAAATTCTTCGGGTTGATTTGGTTAAGGATGCCGAGCAAAAGTTCGAGTAATTCGTGAAAGTTTGAAGGTCGCCGGATCGCCAAAAGTCGTATGCGGATTTGAAAAGGAAAGACATTGAATATCGGGTTGGAGACAAGGTATTTCTCAAAGACTCACCCTGGAAGAAGGTGCTTAGATTTGGCCGTAAGGGAAAATTGAGTCCGAGGTTCATCGGTCCGTATGAAGTAGCCGAACGAGTTGGACCAGTAGCGTATCGATTAATTTTACCCCCTGAGCTTGAAAGGATCCACAACGTTTTCCATGTCTCGATGCTTGACGATATAGATCGACCGTCGCGACGTAACCACTCCATCCGAGATTGAGATTCAGCCTAATTTGAGTTATGAAGAAGAACCGATTCCCATATTGATGCGTGAAGTAAAGGAGTTGCGAAATAAGAAAATCCCATTAGTGAAGGTGTTGTGGCATAAACACGGAATCGAAGAAGCCACTTGGGAACTTGAGGACTCTATGAAAGAACGATACCCGGACCTATTCACCGGTAAGATTTTCGGGGACGAAAATTTCTTAAGTGGGGGAGAGTTGTGACAGCCATAATGTGACCCTAGTCGGGAAGTGGTTTCGGGACCACAAAACCGAGTTATAAAAATAATTATTTGTTATATCCTATGCTTATTATGTGTGTACATGCATATGTGAAAGTTTCATTCTCTAATTTTACCAATTGTGTGAGAAATTATTAAATAGGGATCAATATGAGACATGGTGAAATATGATAGGCTAATGTTAAAGTGGCCTATTAATGCATGTAAGAAAAAGGGGGGACTTGCATGTCAATTCCCCCCCCCCCCCAAATTAGTAGTGGTAGGCCATGCTATGGGTGGAAAACATGTCTCCAACATGTTATGTTAATAGTGTATGTAGGAAACTATTAAAAAAAAGCTAGCATTAAAGAAATGGAAAAAGGGAAATGATGAACAAAGAGAAATGGTCTCATGCATGCCCCCCTTTGTTGCCGTGAGTTGAAAAAAAAGGAAAGTGTTCATCCTTGGTTCATGCTTGGCCGAATTGAAGGAGAAAGGAAGAGAAGGTTTGGTCACCCTTGAGCTTGAATTAAGGTAAGTGAGTTCATGTTGGTTCTTGAAAGGTTAGCATACTTTAAGCTAGCTACTAAGTTTCCTACTTAGCCATGTCAAAACCTTGATGATGAATGTCTTGAGGAAAGAAATTGGTCTTTCTAAAAAAAAAAAAAGAAAAGAGATTGATGTTTAATCACTTAAGGATTCGGCATTGTTTAGGATGACTTAGTTAATATGTGATTTTGGGTATTTTGAGTTTGAAATGTAAGTATATGTGTGTGCTTGGTCATAAGAGTTTGCTAGAAAATTTTGTTGGTTGAGAGATGAATGGCCGAATGAACTATGAATGTTATGAAAAGAATGTAGGAAGCCCAAGGTGTGAATTTTAGTCTCGGTGATAGGAAGGATTCGGTTGGTGTTTTGATGTTGTGGATGAGACATGAAGTCTTGACCATGGTGTTAAAAATGTGGTACTTGTGTTAGACTTAGAATCAATTTGCTATATGGTTAGTATAGCTATGGATGACCGAATATGAGAGCATGATTAGATGAAGAGTTTGGTTAATTGATATGTGGTAAATGTTAAGTGTTAAATGAAGTGGAAATGATAGATTGATGTTGCACATTCGGCTATAGTTAGGCAAATCGATGATTTTTATCTTGACTTAGATAATTGGCTATAAGTCGAATAGCTTAAGATCATAAGGTAGAAAGATATAAATTTGCCATGTGTCTCCTATGCTATGAAATCATTAGTATTTTGATATTAATATTTGGCAAGATGGTTAAACTAGTTAATTTATTGATTTAGCTCAAGGAGTTAGAGGAGGCGAATCAAGCAAAAGCAAAGGGAAGAACGTCGAGTAGCCGAGTTGGAACCGTTTTACCTAACACAAGGTAAGTCATTAAGCACGTATTTGATATTGCTTAAATGATTGTAAAATTTATGCAATTGTGTTTAATGGGATGATATATATATATAAATGAAAATGTATGTGTATGGAGTGATGACATTTGTTGAATGTAAAAGAAATAGTGAAATGTGTAGAAAGTTTGCTTTCGGCACTAAGTGTCTTGGGCAATACGTGTGTACGGTGACGAGATTGGCACTAAGTGTGCATGCTGGAAATATATGGCACTAAGTGTGCATGCTGGAAATATACTGACCTTGGGTGTGCGAGCTCGAAGGGTATGGCACTATGTGTGCGGGCTTAAATTGCATGGCACTAAGTGTGCGAAATCGAGTAATAAGCACTGTGTGTGCGTACTCTATATATATATATATATATATATATATATATCTCCGATCGAACAATTATATGGAGGGTGTGTCTCCATCGAGTTGAGTATGGACAGCGGATCGGGTAAGTACCTCGAGCTCATGACGAATAGAAAATACGTTCATGCTCGGGGTTGAATTTGGTAAGCCTTAAATCTATGTGATGATTGAAATTGTATGATTGTGGTGGAAATGAGTTAGTGTGTGAAAATGCTTCAAATATCTTGTTGTGTAGAATATAAATGTGGATGTATGACTTGGTATGAGATTGGACCAAAAGGTCCGAGGAATTATGGTATAGATTCGATATGGATGAGTACCTAACCTCGTTTATTGTTCATGTTGTAGTAACTTTATCAGTGGATTGATGAATGCTTATGACTTACTGAGTTATAAACTCACTCGGTGTTTTCTTGTCACCCATTTTAGGTCTCTCGGACTCGTATTGTTTGCGTGATCGGAACCGTCGTTGAAGTCATCACACCGGCTGAAATATTTTGGTATTGTCTTCGTTGTTGAAGAACATTTGGCATGTATAGGCTATTATATTTTGTTGAACTGTGGGTTGTAAACTTTAAGCCATGTGAAAATGGCCTATGTGGTCGTCGAGTGGATGCTAGAACCTATAGCCACGAGTCTTAGAAACTTTAATTTTGATAAGGTGGCCATAATTTGTGTCGTGTATGATGGATGATTAAGGCCAAGGAAAGATTCATGAAATTGGCATAGTCTACTGCAGTAACTGTTGCGGACAGTAGCAGTGAGGTGAGATTGAAAAATCACTAAAAATATTAGAAGTAGAATTAAATAGTGAATAAATTATGCAATTGAACCTTGATGAATCTAGTTTAATATGGATGGAACGAAACGACCATATGAGCAGTATACTGAGAGATATTAAAGTTCTCGTGAGACAGGGCCAGAACGGTTTCTGGGTCCCCTGTCGTGACTTTGAAAATTTACTATAAATTATCCAGAAAGAATTAGAAGTCATGCCTTATATGTGAAGATTCCATTTTGAGTCTAGTTTCATTAGAAACAAACGGCAGCAGTATTAAATCCCTGTACAGAGAGATATTCAAGTTTTAACGCGCAAAGGTCAGTGTAGTCGACTCCTGTAATATTGGTGACTTTAACTAATAAACTGTACCAATTGGCCCGACCAAAAATTCTAGAAATAAATCCATGGATAGATATATGAGTCTAAATTCAGGGAAAATTTATGGAATCAGTTTCCGAGTTTTGAAACTCGAGATATGATTTTTAAGGCGACAGTGACGCAGTTAGCTAGCCTGCCTAGAACAGCAATCAGATTTTACAAAGAGAGAAATAAGGGAAGTAAGCCCGGTAACACCACGTGTTCAAATCCGGTGACGGTCACGGGTTTGGGGTGTTACAATTTTTATATTGGATTGATAACTGTTATTATTTTCGAATTCAGCTAACGGTAGATACTTTTCCTAGTTACTTCAAATTCAAGTATGCAACATCTCAACATACCTTCCAGAATTTGAATCACTTGTTTTGATTACCCGTCAGTCTAAGGATGAAATGCTGTTATGAAATTAAGCTTAGTGCCTAGAGCCTCATGAAGTTTTCTCCAAAATCTCAATCTAAAATAATGGATGTCGAAACTCCATGTAATCTCACAATCTCAGATACATATAGTTTCGCTAATCTCTCAAGTGTAAAGTCTGTTCTGGTTGGAATAAAATGTGCCGATTTAGTCAATCTATCAACAATCACCTAGATCGAATCTTTCTTTCTTAGAGTTACAGGTAAGCCAGATACAGAATCCATCGTGACTCGCTCCCACTTTCATTCAGGAATCATAACAGGTTGTAGTAAACCTGATGGTACCTGATGTTCTGCTTTAACTTGCTGACAAATCAAACATTTAGCTACAAATTCACAAATTTCTCATTTCATACCCGGCCACCAATACATTTGTTTCAAATCACAATACATTTTTGTGCTACCCGGATGAATAGAGTACGTACTACTATAAACTTTAGAAAGAATATCATTTTTCAAATCTAAATTACTCGGAGCGCAAATCTATTGCAATAATGCAATGTACCACTATCATCAACACTGTACTCTAAACTCAAATTATTCTGAACCATCTGTCATTTCAACACCCACTTCGGGTCGTCATCTTGCAATTCTTGAATTTGTCATAGAAATAGGGGTTTTGTTCTCAACTCTGCTAATACAAAACCATCTTCGTTAAGAGCTAGATTAGCGTTCAATGCTTGAAGTGCAAACAATGACTACTTTCGACTAAGTGCATCCACAACTGCATTAGCCTTTCCCGGATGATAATCAATAACTAGATTGTAATCTTTCAGTAATTTTAACCACCATCTCTAT
This sequence comes from Gossypium arboreum, assembly GCF_025698485.1. Classification (NCBI taxonomy): domain Eukaryota; kingdom Viridiplantae; phylum Streptophyta; class Magnoliopsida; order Malvales; family Malvaceae; genus Gossypium; species Gossypium arboreum. The sequence goes on along the minus strand of NC_069071.1, from coordinate 97,966,218 downwards.
TTTAAATTCAATTCTTTCTGAGTCATCAAATACATTAAACTTTTGTGATCTGTAAACACGTGACATTTCTCGCCTTATAAATAATGTATCCAAATCTTCAAAGCGAATACAATTGTGGCCAACTTGAGATCATGGGTAGGATAATTCTTCTCATGTGACTTTAATTGTCGAGAAGCATAGGCTACTACCTTTCCTAACTGCATCAGTACACAAACCAAACCATTGAGAGATGCATCACTATAAATAACATATGTTACTCTAGATTCAGGCTGAGTCAAGACTGGGGCTTTCGTCAACATTTTCTTCAGCTGATCAAAACTCTGTTCGCACTTATCGGACCAAACAAACTCAATTTTTTTTGTAATAATCTGGTCATCGGTGAAGCAATAATCAATTTTTTTTTAACAAAACGTCGATAGCAACCTGCTAAACCTAGAAAACTTCGCATTTCTAAAACATTTTTCAGAATTTTCCAATTTATCACAGCAAAAACTTTACTCGGATCAACTCGAATTTCGTTAGCTGATAATATGTGACCCAAAAATCTAACCTCACGAAGTCGGAATTCATATTTACTAAATTTTGCATACAACTTCTTTTCTCTCGAAGTCTGAATACGATTCTCAGATGTTGAGCATGCTTGGATTCTATCTTGGAATAGATTAATATATCGTCAATAAACACAACAACGAATCCATCCAAATTAGGTTGAAAAACCTGATTCATTAAATTCATAAAAGCATCAGGGGCATTAGTCAAACCAAATGGCATTACCAGAAGCTCATAATGACTGTAACAAGTTCTAAAAGCAATCTTTGACACATTACAATCTTTAGCCTTCAATTGATAATACTCGGATCTGAGATCTATCTTCGAGAACACTGTGGCACCTTACAATTGATCAAACAAATTGTTGATACATGGTAAAGGGTGTTTATTTTTTATTGTGACTGTTCAACTGTTTGTAGTCTATACACAATCTCAAAGAGCCGTCTTTTTTTTCACAAACAAAACAGGTGCACCCCAAGGAGACATGCTCGGTCGGATAAACCCTCGGTCTAATAACTCTTTCAATTGTGCTTTCAATTCTTTTAGTTCAGCTAGTGCCATACGGTACAGTGATATTGATATCGGGGCAATTCTAGGAACCAAATCAATCACAAACTCAACTTCACAATCAAGAAGTAAACCCGACAACTCTTTAGGAAATACATCAACAAATTCACTAACAACTGGAAACTGATCTAGAATAAATTCTGAATCTCGGGTATCAAGGATATATGCTAGAAATGCTTCGCTACCTTTTCGTATCAATCTCTGAGTAGAAAAAGCTGAAATAATTCTAATGACATCTTTCGGATTCTTAGACTCAACTGAAATCATCTCTCTTGTCTGACATTTCAAATCCATCCATTTCTGTCTACAGTTTACCACGGCATCATGCAAAGATTGGTACCTAATTGCTATAATTAGCAAGTTTTGCAACTTTTTCAATTTATTCCTTTTTAATTAATTAACTATCGAAACGTTAAATTTTTTTTTCAACTAAACTTTAATACCACCTTAATAACACTTATAAATATTTACGGATCGTTTATAGAAATGAGGTCCTAGATACCTTACTTTCTAAAACCACTTGACCTTAGGGTCTTACCACTTAACCTAATAAATTGTTATAAAATATAAATTACCATATCAAAAACATTTTTAAAACAATATTTGACTTGTAAATATTAAATAATAATATTTACGAGCTTACTCGCCAGGTTTGGTGGCCTAAAATCCACTATTTTCGACACAACTAAAAAATCGGGCTGTTATAACAGGGCTATAGTGGGATTTTTTGGCCCTTCCACTAAGCTTTGTCCCCGCTATTTGTACTATAAAAGGATGCCTAATACCGGAAAGTTTCACTTTTGCTTTTCTCTGAGTTCTTCCCTAAATCTCTAGAAATTTTTAAGTTATCTTCGTTAGAGAAGACAAGGAAGGTATCCGCAACTAGTAAACGCCATTGATACGTACCAACTTATGGTAATTTCTAGAGAGCCATTAGGTAATTATCGAAGGGATTTACATTATTGCATGAGTGATTGCATCATTGAATTTTAATAGGAAATGGTCTGATGATTATAATTGTTTCTTATTTAGCTTAATAAGCCAGTGAAGGTCCGAGCAATCGAGGCAAATGACCAGTAAAGTAGATTTTGTTTTGAAGTTTTCTGGTGAGTTCTTTCTTACTTCCTTTGAATTATTAAAATTCTATTATATGTAGGTTGTGTAAGGTAAGTTGTCTTTACTAAATATGAGTCGATGTGTTGTGAATTGGCGTGCATGTAATAAATCAGTGTAGTATGTGTGAGTATGGCCATGGTCGAGGTGAAAATACCCACCTTGTGTGCGAGCCCAGTCCAGACTTTTGTGACATGTAAAATATGAAAAAAAAACTTTATTTATGATGCCTCCAATAGAGCAGCTTTATTCCAAATTAGACTGCGAGAGCACGGCCTGACCTTATGGGAGAGCACGTGTTCAATTTAATAAGGAATATGAATATAAATATGATTATGGTTGATATTTGATTCTAATTTCTAAAATATGGGCCCGAGGCTGGTACAGGGTTGGGTCATAGGTAAACCTACATGATTGAGAGAGTATGTACTAGATGGTGGTATCTATCCACTAGGGATACTGTGTTATATTGGTGAAATGTTGTCGTCAAAGAATTGTACTGACGACTTGGTGTAATGTGTCTGTAAGACTGAGTCTTGAAAATGTCTCTATTTTTTTATTGATTATTGGTAACCTGGTAATAATTTTGTGTCTATTTGGAACTCACTAAATTTAATTGAACTTACATCGTTACTTTTCTTTCTCAAGCGTTTGATTAGTAACAGAAGATCAGTAGAAGGGAACTACGCCAAAGTTGCATCTACGAGTAAGCTACTTGTCTATTTATGTATCAGGCATGGCTATTTAGTGGATGGCGTATACAAATATTTTTTAATTAACTTTTTCTTTTACCTCCTAGATGTATTGTTTGGCCTTGAAAAGAGAATTTATTCGTTATTATAAAAGTGTACACCAAGCTTACTTGATTCGTAGTTTGTTAACTCCTTTATATGTATTCGCCATTGATGACAACGAATGATTAATAGACTGTATTTTATAACCCCTACTATTTTCTCCTTTGAAGATGTGTTACCAATTTAGAGAAAAGAATAATGGTTTGTAACAAAAAGGAGAATCTTCATAACTATTTCCTCAAATATTTAAGTAAAACCAATGAATTTTGAATCCATCAGCAATGCCTCAGTTTGTTGAGTGGTATGTCTAGCTGAATGATGTACGCTAAGTCTTTCCAATGAGCTAAAGGGTGTTCCACATCTCCCACAATCTTGCATGGTTATCAACAACCCATCCTTATGCCAACCTCGAATCCATATATCAAATATCAGAATCACATATCAGCCATATTTATTTTTAAGTTCATATCCTTGTTAAGTTGAACACGTATTCTCTCGTAAGGTCGGGCCATGATCTGCCAGTCCGATTTGCAATATAGTTGCCCTACTAAAGGCATCACATATAGATCTCCCTTCCACAATGTTCACATATCATAAATTATCTTGTATTGGGCTTGTACAGCAAGGAAGGTGTTTTTACATTGACAATGGCCATACTTATGCACATGTCCAGACAAAACACATCGACTCATTTACAGTAAGAGAACTAATCACACACAACTCACATATCATGGAAGTTTCATAACTCAAAGGAAGTAAGAAGGAACTCACCAACAACTTCAAAACAAAATATACTTTACTAGTCCTTTGCCTCGATTGCTTGGACCTTCACTAGATTCTTGAGCTAAATAAGAAATAGTTATAACTATCAGACCCCTTTTATCTAATTTAATCATGCATGAGTAATGCAAAAATGTAAATACCTTTAACAACAACCTAAGGGTTTTCCAGAAATTACTAGTAAGTTGATACTTAACAAGGGTGTTTTGGCTAGCTACTAGAAACCTTCCTCGTCTTCTCTAACGAAGATACCTTAAAACTTTCTAGAGAACTAAAAAGGAACATAGAGAAAAACAAAGGTGAAACATGTCGGCTATCAACATTCTTATATAACACAAACAACGAGGACAAAGCTCAGTGGGAGGGTTAGAAAATCCCACTATAGCCCCTGAAACCTGAGAATAAACTGGCCTACACATATACCAAACTTAACTACTACCACTAAGTAGTTTAGTGAGTAGTAAAACGTTGCTTGCATACTAATTCAAGCCAACTAAACAAGTCATTCAGGTACCTAAACGCATCAAGTTGTCATCTATAGTACTCTAGTTCACTTCCAACTAGGTCTCAACTAAATTCTAACGATACTCATTGCTATTGTTTTTAGGTAAAACACGAAAAACAAGTCTATCAATCAGTGTACTAACGAGCTCGGCCCAAGTATTTAGGGTTCGCGAATTGCCATACAAAAGAGTCCGCCAAACCCTAGAGTTCGCCAAATGGAAAATTCTAGCAAGGTGTTCCACAAATAGGCGTATTGTCGAATCCACGCAATACGCCACCCAAACTTATAAAGGATATTTCACTAATCTTACCCTTTTTCTACCCTGGTTTATTCAACTATACGCCAAATAGCATATTGATACAGTTTACGCCGAGCAGGCTGTTACAACTCTCCCTCACTTAGAAAATTTCGTGCTCAAAATTCTTACCTGCGAATAACTGAGGATATTCCTCTTTCATCAAACTCTCCCTCTTTCAGGTGGCTTCCTTCTTGTTGTGGTTCCTCCATAATAATTTTACCAGTGAGATTATTTTATTTCTCAACTCTTTCACTTCTCTTGCCAAAATAAAACATGCTCCTCTTCATAAGATTAGTTGGGTCCACCTCTAGTGTCTCTACTTGTACCACATGGTCTGGATTCGATCGATATCTACTCAACATCGACACGTGAAACATGTTATGAATCTTTGATAGTTTCAGAGGTAGTGTCAATCTATACCCCATTGGACCAACCCATTTTAGAACTTCATATGGTCATATCAATCGTGGGCTCAACTTCCCTTTTATTCCAAATCTTATAACCTTCTTACAAGGAGAAACTTTCAAAAGTACCTTGTTTCCTATTTCAAATGAAATATCATTCTTTTTTCGATCAGTGTAAGCCTTCTGTCGATCTTGAACATCCTTTAAATGGGTTCGCATAATTGATACTTTCTCTTCCGTTTCCCACACCAAATTAGGACCAACTATCTTCATTTCACTGAGCTCCAACCAATAGATGGGTGATTTGCACCTTCTTTCATACAACGTTTTGAAAGTTGACATTCCCAGGCTAACATGATGACTGTTGTTGTATACAAACTCTACCAAAGGAAGATATTTTTTTCCTAATTCAATCTGAAATCTATTACACAAATTTTGAGCATGTCTTCAAGAACTTAAATTGCTCTTTTTGATTGCCCATCTATTTGAGGATGGAAGACAATACTGAACCATAGCCTGGTTCTTAAGGACTTTGTAGCTATTTCCAAAATCTCGACGTGAACCTTAAATCTCAATATGAAACAATGGATGTCGATATACCGTGGAGGCATACAATTTCAAATTTGTAAAACTCCGCCGATTTCTCCAATGAATAGATTATGTATATTGGTAGGAAATAGGGTAACTTAGCCAACTGATCCATAATAACCCAAACTACATTCCTTTTAGTAGGACTAAGGAAGACCTAAAACAAAATTCCATGGTGATGTTGTCCCGCTTCCACTCAAAAATTTCTAGAGGATGCAACTTCCCTGAGGGAACAAGGGATTACTAACATTAAGGTATGGTCATTTAAGAACTTGCTATTCAAACAATGCCTTAGGTCATCCTTAAGCATCCCACTATACACAATTTCTTTCATTCTTTGGATTAAACCAAATGAATAATAATCAATTCAAGCATTCATGTCTCTATGACTATCTATAAGACTTATATCTCATATGACATCATCAAACATTCTTATCTAAGTATTTGACCACCTCCGGACGTACTAACGTCCAAAGTGTGAATACTGTACTAAAATATAGAATTATGTGGTGGTATCCATAATTATACAGACATAGTTGTAATATAGTTTTATGACGAAGTGGGTAGGTACTCTGAGGATTGTACTCGAGTGGTAGATCAATTCTAACCTAAACATTAAAAGATCTAATTAGTACTTTCTGTTCAGTTATAGTACGAAGAATATAAAATAAGGATCTTTGGGTTTTTTATAATAATAAAAAATAAAACAACATAAAAAAAATAAGATTCAAGAGATTAAAATGGAAGAATAAATTAAATTTGATTATGGGTGATTAGCTTGCTTCGGTAATCTCTATCAACTATCATTTTGAGTTCCTCGTCAATCAACTAGTCACTACCCTAGTAGGATCATTTGATCTTCCACTAACATAACAAGTCAGAAAGAAGTACTTATCTTCTAACCTTACAATCTAGACTAGTTTGGGGTTAAGGTGTTCACGGATCGGCAATACCATTTTTGGATTAATTCCCACCTTGATGACTTCCCAGGGTTGTCTGTCCTAGGGTTTGTTTCATGGTCTCCCTTTACCATTGTGGGTTTCTAACCATATGTGAATCATTCAATTGGCCACTAGTAGGAGTTTATTTCCATATTCTCGATGATTTCATACACATCCTCATACTTTCTGTTAATAAGGGCTCCTCTTACTGCTTTGTCTAATCCAGATCGTGCATTTGCATGCAACCCATTATAAAATACCTACAGTTGCATTCACTCAAGAAATCTATGGTACGGTCATTTTTTAATCAACATTTTGAATTGTTCCCATGTCTCATAGAAACTTTCTCCCTCCATCAGTCTAAAAACAACAATCTTTCTTCTTAGTTGCACTGCTTTGCTAATTGGGAAAATCTTTTATAAGAATTTTCCAGTGAGTTCATCCTATGTCGTGATAGACCCTGATACCTGCAAGTCTAACAAAAAAAAAGCATTATCAATCATGGAGAAGGTGTAACACCCCGAACCCGAGGCCATCGCCGGTGTCGGACACGAGGGGTTAACAAGCCAAGTTCACTTGTTTTGCCCATCCATTTGACATTTTCAGTCAGGCTGGAAACTGCGTCACTGTCGCCTTAAAAATCATATCTCGAGTTTCAAAACTCAGAAACTGGTTTCGTAAATTTTCCCTGAATTTAGACTCATATATCCATCCATGGATTTATTTATAGAATTTTTGGTTGGGCCAATTGGTACAGTTTATTAGTTAAAGTCACCCATGTTACAGGGATCGACTACTCTGACCTTCGCGCGGTATAACTTGAATATATCTCTGTAAAGGGCTTTAATGCTGGTGTCGTTTGTTTCTAATGAAACTAGACTCAAAATGGAATCTGTACATATAAGGTATGTCTCCTAATTATTTTTGGATAATTTATAGAAAAATTTTTAAAGTTGTGACAGGGAATTCAGAAACCGTTCTGGCCCTGTCTCACAATAGCTTTAATATCTCTTAACATGTAACTCCTATGACCATTTCGTTTCTTCCATATGAAAATAGACTCATCAAGGTTCATTTACATAGCTTATTCACTATTTAATTCCATTCCTACGAATTTTGGTGATTTTTCACATTCACGTCACTGCAGCTGGCAGCATCTGTTTTTAAGGTAGGTCTTACCTATTTGGTAGTCTCCATGAACCAACTAGTCTTGCCATACATAGGTTCATATATGATCATTTTAACCATGCCAATGGCTGATCATATGACCAACATTCCCATTTCAAGCCACAGCCACATCATGACACCAAATATATACATACAAACCACAATTAGTCTAAGTTCATGCTTCCTTTTTGAGCCATTTTGCATGGCCGTACATATATACATCACAACATATTTAATCAACAAGGGTAGTCCTATACATGCCATTTCAAGTTCAACCAAAAATTTATACCAAAATGGAGGCTTGATAGTGTGGATGACTTGACTTCAACGATCCCAAATCCGATTGCTTGACGAAATCTAGAAAAGCGAGAGCCAAAGCAACGGGTAAGCATTTTATGCTTAGTAAGTCTCAAGGAATATAATCAACTCTAATTACAGCAATACATTCACATAGCCAAATGCATCATTTCATTAATACACATTCTTACTTCACACTTCATCATTATATAATTTCACAAAGTATCAATCAATTCAATAACTGAAATTCATTAGTCGATTGAGCGAATGTTGCTCAAACATGTCGACTTTCCAATGCACATATAAGCGTACCTTATTCTTTGGGATTCTCGAGTGTACTAATTGAATTTATTACAGCAACCAACACTCACCTCCAGCCCAAGATTCTTCAGAATATAACCGGATATAACCACGTGCACAAATGCCTTGGTCTTAGCCCGGATAGAATGTCTCGCACGAATGCCTTGGTCTTAGCCGGATGTAGCCACTAGCACAATTGCCTTGGTCTTAACCGGATATAATTTCAACATAATTGTCTTGGGCTTAGCCGGATATTATTCAATTTCTCATGTACACATACATCAATAATCATTGGACATACATATTTCATTTTCGTTACTAAGGCTCAAACGCACATATATTCACAAGCATATTCGCCTTGGGACTTAGCGGGTATCATTCAATTTCTCATACACACATAAATCAACAATCATACACATCCATACTTCATCTCACATAATTCAAGTAAGGTCACTTCTTGAGAACTTACCTCGGATGTTGTCGAGCGGCTTTTTCGGCTATTCGATCACCTTTTCCTTCCCTTGTCCAATTGTGGCCCTCTTAGCTCTTGAGCTAATTCAAACAAATTCAATTTATTAAAACCTCATTGTGCTTGCTTATGGCGAATATGACAAGGAGTTTTAAATGGTCATATGGCCACTCTTTAGCTTGAATACACAATGGTCATGCACATTTTATACTACATCAAGCAATTCAATACAATTTATTTGAGCATCAAGGAAAAGCTAAGGCCTTCAATAGGCTACCCAAGGCGAATATTCATGTACATGTTGAGGTCAATTTTGCACTTAATACCTCACAAAAACAGCATGCATTTTACTAGTTAATGCTTTGCACATGTGTATTAAAACTTATAATATAGCATCAAGCACTTATATGTGTGCTAGGCGAATTGTGCTTGCAATTTCACAAGCATTCTTCCACATCTTCTTATTTAAACCAATATATTCATCACTTACTTCATAGCCAAAACATCATGTGCAAACATATATATACAATATGAGCATGGTCAATTTCAAGATGTCCATAGCCATCCAAAATACAAATTTTAACTAACATGCAAGAAGCATGAACCATGTTCATGAATGCATCATGGCGAATATGAAAATCATGCTCCATTCAACTTCAATCATGGTTAAACACAAAAGAAAACTCAAAATCTTACTCAAGAGTAGACAATCCATCATTGCATGCATCATCATCAAGCTTCACACTTAGCATGCAATGGCTTTATCACCATAACAACTTTGGCCAAATACCATTTCCATGGCATAACAAGGATTTGAGCCATGGCTAACATGCACATCAAATTAGTAACCAAACCATGCATGAAACTCCCAACACAACCTCATACATACCTTAATCTTGATGTAAACTTAGCCAAATCTCCTCTAGGTCTCTTCCAACCCAAGCATGAAGCAAAAATCCTCCCCTTTTCCCTTAGTATTTTCGGCCAAGAAGATGAGAAAGGATGAACAAATTTTCTTTTCTTTCCTTAGGACATTCGCCAAGCCTATGGAGAAGAATGAACATTTTTTTTCATACTTTTATTTTATCATTTCTAACATCATCCATTAGTAAAACATGTTGGGAACATGTTTCCCCTTGCCCATAATTTGTCATGGTAGGCCATCCACCTTAGGGAATGGGATAATTGACATGCAACTCCATTTATTTCACTTCATGCATTATTAGGCCACTTGAAATACACCTATCACATTTTCAAGTCCTAGCACATGGGTCCTTTCTTATAAATTTGCACCTAATTAATAAAAATCGAGACACGAAATATTTACGCATACCAATTCCACATACAATAAGCACGGAATATAACACTTAATTATTCTTGTGACTCAGTTTCGTGGTCTCGAAACCACTCTCCGACTAGGGTCACATTAGGGGTGTCACAACTCTCCCCCACTTAAGAGATTTTCGTCCCCGAAAAGCTTACCGGTAAATAGGTTCGGATATCGCTCTCTCATAGAGTTCTCGGTCTCCCAAGTAGCTTCTTCTATCCCGTGCTTGAGCCATAACACTTTCACTAGCGGAACTCGCTTGTTTCGCAACTCTTTCACTTCTCGTGATAGGATACGAATCGGTTCTTCCTCATAACTCATATTAGCTTGAATTTCAATTTCTGATGGACTAATCATGTGCGATGGATCGGATCTATAGCGTCGAAGCATCGAAACGTGGAAGACATCGTGAACCTTTTTGAGTTCAGGGGGCAAAATCAAACGATATGCCACTGGACCGACTCGCTCTGATATCTCATATGGCCCAATGAACCTCGGGCTCAACTTGCCCTTACGGCCGAACCTGAGTATCTTTTTCCAAGGCGATACCTTGAGAAACACTTTATCACCCACCTGATACTCGATATCCTTACGCTTCATATCCGCGTACGACTTCTGACGATCGAAGGCTATCTTCGGACTTTCACGGATTACTTTCACTTTTCATTCAAAGCATCCCTAATCAAATCCACCCCGAAAATCTTGCTTTCACCAAGCTCAGTCCAAAACAATGGTGTACGACATTTACGCCCGTACAAAGCCTCGTAGGGTGCCATCTTAATACTTGATTGAAAGCTATTGTTGTAAGCGAATTCAATCAACGGCAAATACCGTTCCCATGAACCACTAAACTCGAGGACGCAACATCTTAGCATATCCTCAAGTATCCGAATTATCCGCCGGATTGACCATCGGTTTGGGGTGAAAGGCGGTCTTTGAAATGCAACTTGGTACCCAAAGCTTCTTGCAACTTTTTCCAAAATCGCGAGGTAAATCTCGGATCTCTATCCGACACGATGGAAATAGGCACCCGTGTAATCTCACAACTGAGAAACGTACAATTCCGCTAATTTGTCCATTGAAAATCCGTGCGTCGCGGGGACAAAGTGGGCCGACTTAGTCAATCGATCTACCACGACCCAAACCGCATCCTTCTTACTTACTGACAATGGCAGTCCGGATACAAAGTCCATTGTGACTCGATCCCATTTCCACTCGGGTATCGTGATTGGCTAAAGTAATCCTGAAGGCACCTGATGTTCCGCTTTCACTTGTTGACATATTAAACATCTCGAAACAAAGTCGGAGATGTCTCGCTTCATACCATGCCACCAAAACCGACGTTTCAAATCATTGTACATCTTCGTACTCCCCGGGTGGATTGCCATTCGGCTACAATGGGCTTCATTCAGAATTATCGAAATGAGTTCCGAATTCTTTGGGACACACAAACGACTTTTGAACCTCAAATAATCGTCATCGTCGATTTGAAACTCCGAGTCCTTGTTCGGAACACATGCAGCCCGTTTTGCAACCAACTCGTCGTCGACTTTACGAGCTTCTCGAATTTGGTGTGTCAATAATGGTTTGGCTTTCAATTCAGCCACTAACACACTTTGTCGGATCGGACGGACAAGTGCACATTCATCGTCGTAAAGTGAATAACGATTTGCGACTCAAGGCATCCGCAACCACATTCGCCTTTCCGGGTGATAGTCAATGATCACTCATAATCCTTTAATGCTCAAGCCAACGTCTTTGTCGCAGATTTAAGTCTCTTTGGGTCATCAAATATTTGAGACTTTTGTGATCCGAGTATACATGGCACCTTTCACCAAATAAGTAATGTCGCCAAATCTTTAAAGCGAATACGATGGCGGCCAATTCGAGATCATGAGTCGGATAATTTTTCTCATGTGGCTTTAATTGCCTCGACGCATAGGCCACAACTCGACCTTCTTGCATTAATACGCAACCTAACCCAAGTAGAGAGGCGTCGCTATAGATGACAAACTCCTTGCGGACTCGGGTTGCACTAGAATTGGGGCTTCGGTCAAATAAGTTTTCATTGATCGAAACTTTTTGGCATTTCTCAATCCATTCGAACTTAACGTCCTTTTGGAGTAACCGCCATCGGCGTGGCTATCGTTGAGAAGCCTTTACAAATCGTCGGTAATAACGGCAAGCCCAAAAAGCTCGAACCTCGTAATATTTCTGAGGCTTCCAATTAAGTATGGCTGAAATTTTATTCGGTCGACTCGAATACCGATCTGAGATACCACATGACCCAAGAAGCTAACCTCTCTTAACCGAACTCACACTTGTGAACTTAGCATATAATTGCTTATCCGTAAAATTTGCAGCACTAACCGCGGTGTTTAGCATCTTCGGTCTCATTTCTTGAATAGATCAAGATGTCATCAATGAACACGACTACGAATCGATCCAAATATGGTCTAAAGATCCGATTCATTAAATCCATAAATACCGCAGGGGCATTAGTGAGCCCAAACGGCATCACTAGGAACTCATAGTGACCATATCTCGTTCTGAAGGCAGTCTTGGGCACGTCCGAATCTCGGATTCGCAATTGATAGTAGCCCGATCTCAAATCTATTTTCGAGAACACCGAGGCTCCCTTCAGTTGATCGAACAAGTCATCAATACGTGGCAACGGATATTTTTTCTTTATCATCGCTTTATTAAGCTGACGATAGTCGATGCACAGTCGCATGGTTCCATCCTTCTTCTTCACGAACAACACCGGCGCACCCCAAGGCGAAAAACTCGGGCGAGCAAAACCTCTATCCACCAATTCTTGCAACTGAGCTTTCAACTCCTTTAATTTCGTTGGTGCCATACGATACGGAGCTATCGAAATTGGAGTGGTACCAGGTACCAATTCGATGCCAAATTCTATTTCCCGGATAGGTGGTAAACCCGGCAATTCTTCGGGGAAAACATCCGGTATTCACAAACCACGGGCGCAGATTCGGGTTTCTTTTCGATTCCTTGTCATCGAGCACGTCGCAAAGTACGCCGCACCCTTTTCTTACATATTTACGGGCCAACATCGCGATATTACGGTTGGCAACCCCTTTAAGTCCAGTAGACTCAACCCGAATTATTTCATTATTCGCACCTCAAATCGATAGTCTTGCTCTTGCAATTTACAACCGCATCGTGCATGGTCAACCAATCCAAACCAAGAATAACATCGAACTCATCGAGCGGCAAAAGCATCAAGTCCGTGGGAAAACAAGAACCTCGGAACACTAGGGACTTTTCTTGCACACTTTGTTGACAAGCACGTAATGACCCAAGGGGTTTGACACCGAATTACAAACTCAGAGACTCAATGGGCAAAGTCTTCTTTGGATGCTAAGGTTTCACATATATATGAATGAGTAGAACCGGGGTCAATCAAAGCAATCACATTTGTATTGAAAAGAGTGAAAGTACCGGTAATAACATCCGGAGAGGCAAGCATCCTCGCGCTGGCGTATGGCATAAGTCCTAGCAGAGCACGAGCCTCGGATCGATGGTAGCATCTCTAGATCCTCTCGACCGCCCACCGACATTGCCCATATTTCTAGGTGGCCTACCTCGGCGATGGTAGCACCGGGTTTGCACTCGACTTACATTCATTCATGCATCCTCGGGCAATCCTTCATAAAGTGGTCGGCCGATCCACACTTATAGCAAGAGCGATCACGAAACCAACAGCTCCCGAATGCCATTTGCCACAATGTGGACACTCCGCCTCTCTCGGCGATCATTTCCACCACCGTGATCGAGGTGACTCGTGTGGTCACAGGGGTCGATCGCGTCCTTGTCTAGAAAAGCCCAAACGCTCTAGACCGGCTCGCATCATCTCGAAATCTCTTCGATGCTTGTTGAAGAGACTTTCCGAGGACCTCTTCGAATGCTCCAGTTCCCACATCGCTTTTTGTTTCTCCTTTCTAAGCTCTTGACTTTACAAGCTCGCTCAACAAGTACTACGAACTCTCGTATCTCGAGGATGCCAACAAACATCCTTATATCATCATTCAACCCATCCTCGAGCGTTTACATAATAGCTTCGGACGAAATGCATTCTCGGGCGTCTGGCTAAGCCTCACAAATTTTCGTTTGTAGTGATAATCGACATCGAACCTTGCTTAAGATCAAGGAATTCCCTCCGCTTTTGGTCGATGAATCTCGATGATATACTTTTTTGAACTCGGTTTGAAAGAATTCCCAAGTCACTTGCTCTCTAGGCACCACAAGTCGAGTACTCCACCAATAGTAGGCGGACTCGCGTAGCAAGGAGATGGTACACTTTAAGCACTCATCGGGTGTACAGGATAGCTCATCAAGCACCGGATAGTGTTATCTAACCAAAATTCAGCTCACTCGGCATCATCATCATCCGTAGCCTTAAATTCAGTGGCCCCATGTTTTGAATCCTATCGATTGGGGCTTACTTGACCTTATTTGGTCATCCACCGGAGGTATTGTAGGTGCGGGGTTGCATTTGTCGGGAATGTAGGTTGTGGAACAGTAGTGTTGGTTCGAATGTATTGATTAAACCATTCGTTCATCACACTATAAAAGGCTTGCCTAGCCTCGTCATTAGGATTGCTGGCCATAGGTTGAGAGTCCGCCGCCTTTGTCCCTTGCGCGGAGCAGCGCCACACTCTCCACATCATCAGCTATCGCTTCGGTTGGGATCGGGATCCATTGCTATAAACAAACATAAAGTCAAATTGTCGAAATCACCACACTATCGATTCATCATTTAATGGCATGTATAGCTAGACCCCAACACATCACGGTAGTCCTAGAATCGACTAAACCGTGGCTCGATACCAATAAAATTGTAACACCCGAACCCGAGGCCATCGCCGTTGTCGGACACGAGGGTTAACAAGCCAAGTTCACTTGTTTTGCCCATCCATTTGACATTTTCAGTCAGGCTGGAAACTGCGTCACTGTCGCCTTAAAATCATATCTCGAGTTTCAAAACTCGGAAACTGGTTTCGTAAATTTTCCCTGAATTTAGACTCATATATCCATCCATGGATTTATTTCTAGAATTTTTGGTTGGGCCAATTGGTACAGTTTATTAGTTAAAGTCACCCATGTTACAGGGATCGACTGCTCTGACCTTCGTGCGGTATAACTTGAATATCTCTCTGTACAGGGATTTAATGCTGGTGTCGTTTGTTTCTAATGAAACTAGACTCAAAATGGAATCTGTACATATAAGGTATGTCTCCTAATTATTTTTGGATAATTTATAGTAAATTTTTAAAGTTGCGACAGGGAACCCAGAAACCGTTCTGGCCCTGTCTCACAATAGCTTTAATATCTCTTAACATGTAACTCCTATGACCATTTCGTTTCTTCCATATGAAAATAGACTCATCAAGGTTCATTTACATAGCTTATTCACTATTTAATTCCATTCCTACGAATTTTGGTGATTTTTCACATTCACGTCACTACAGCTGGCAGCATCTGTTTTTAAGGTAGGTCTTACCTATTTGGTAGTCTCCATGAACCAACTAGTCTTGCCATACATAGGTTCATATATGATCATTTTAACCATGCCAATGGCTGATCATATGACCAACATTCCCATTTCAAGCCACAGCCACATCATGACACCAAATATATACATACAAACCACAATTAGTCTAAGTTCATGCTTCCTTTTTCGAGCCATTTTCGCATGGCCGTACATATATACATCACAACATATTTAATCAACAAGGGTAGTCCTATACATGCCATTTCAAGTTCAACCAAAATTTATACCAAAATGGAGGCTTGATAGTGTGGATGACTTCGACTTCAACGATCCCAAATCCGATTGCTTGAGCGAAATCTAGAAAGCGAGAGCCAAAGCAACGGGTAAGCATTTTATGCTTAGTAAGTCTCAAGGAATATAATCAACTCTAATTACAGCAATACATTCACATAGCCAAATGCATCATTTCATTAATACACATTCTTACTTCACACTTCATCATTATATAATTTCACAAAGTATCAATCAATTCAATAACTGAAATTCATTAGTCGATTGAGCGAATGTTGCTCAAACATGTCGACTTTCCAATGCACATATAAACGTACCTTATTCTTTGGGCTTCTCGAGTGTACTAATTGAATTTATTACAGCAACCAACACTCACCTCCAGCCCAAGATTCTTCGAATATAACCGGATATAACCACGTGCACAAATGCCTTGGTCTTAGCCCGGATAGAATGTCTCGCACGAATGCCTTGGTCTTAGCCCGGATGTAGCCACTAGCACAATTGCCTTGGTCTTAACCGGATATAATTTCAGCATAATTGTCTTTGGGGCTTAGCCGGATATTATTCAATTTCTCATGTACACATACATCAATAATCATTGGACATACATATTTCATTTTCGTTACTAAGGCTCAAACGCACATATATTCACAAGCATATTCGCCTTCGGGACTTAGCCCGGGTATCATTCAATTTCTCATACACACATAAATCAATAATCATACACATCCATACTTCATCTCACATAATTCAAGTAAGGTCACTTCTTGAGAACTTACCTCGGATGTTGTCGAACGGCTTTTTCGGCTATTCGATCACCTTTTCCTTCCCCTTGTCCAATTGTGGCCCTCTTAGCTCTTGAGCTAATTCAAACAAATTCAATTTATTAAAACCTCATTGTGCTTGCTTATGGCGAATATGACAAGGAGTTTTAAATGGTCATATGGCCACTCTTTAGCTTGAATACACAATGGTCATGCACATTTTATACTACATCAAGCAATTCAATACAAT
The DNA here is from genome assembly GCF_025698485.1 of Gossypium arboreum. Classification (NCBI taxonomy): domain Eukaryota; kingdom Viridiplantae; phylum Streptophyta; class Magnoliopsida; order Malvales; family Malvaceae; genus Gossypium; species Gossypium arboreum. The sequence continues at coordinate 97,949,299 of NC_069071.1, read as the reverse complement.
TTATTTGAGCATCAAGGAAAAGCTAAGGCCTTCAATAGGCTACCCAAGGCCGAATATTCATGTACATGTTGAGGTCAATTTTGCACTTAATACCTCACAAAAACAGCATGCATTTTACTAGTTAATGCTTTGCACATTGTGGCCCAAAACTTATAATATAGCATCAAGCACTTATATGTGTGCTAGGCCGAATTGTGCTTGCAATTTCACAAGCATTCTTCCACATCTTCTTATTTAAACCAATATATTCATCACTTACTTCATAGCCAAAACATCATGTGCAAACATATATATACAATATGAGCATGGTCAATTTCAAGATGTCCATAGCCATCCAAAATACAAATTTTAACTAACATGCAAGAAGCATGAACCATGTTCATGAATGCATCATGGCCAAATATGAAAATCATGCTCCATTCAACTTCAATCATGGTTAAACACAAAAATAAAACTCAAAATCTTACTCAAGAGTAGACAATCCATCATTGCATGCATCATCATCAAGCTTCACACTTAGCATGCAATGGCTTTATCACCATAACAACTTTGGCCAAATACCATTTCCATGGCATAACAAGGATTTGAGCCATGGCTAACATGCACATCAAATTAGTAACCAAACCATGCATGAAACTCCCAACACAACCTCATACATACCTTAATCTTGATGTAAACTTAGCCAAATCTCCCTCTAGGTCTCTTCCAACCCAAGCATGAAGCAAAAATCCTCCCCCTTTTCCCTTAGTATTTTCGGCCAAGAAGATGAGAAAGGATGAACAAATTTTTCTTTTCTTTCCTTAGGACATTCGGCCAAGCCTATGGAGAAGAATGAACATTTTTTTTCATACTTTTATTTTATCATTTCTAACATCATCCATTAGTAAAACATGTTGGGAACATGTTTCCCCTTGCCCATAATTTGTCATGGCCGGCCATCCACCTTAGGGAATGGGATAATTGACATGCAACTCCATTTATTTCACTTCATGCATTATTAGGCCACTTGAAATACACCTATCACATTTTCAAGTCCTAGCACATGGGTCCTTTCTTATAAATTTGCACCTAATTAATAAAAATCGAGACACGAAATATTTACGCATACCAATTCCACATACAATAAGCACGGAATATAACACTTAATTATTCTTGTGACTCGGTTTCGTGGTCCCGAAACCACTCTCCGACTAGGGTCACATTAGGGGTGTCACAGAAGGGGAATAATCGAAGACGAAAAGAATCATTAATGATCCTGTTATACTTAAAAGTATCACAAAGTTGAAAAAACCATTTTAATTGTTGATTAGAGTCATCTATCATAGTGCACCTAAACTGTAAATTGTTCTAGATCATCTGAATCATAGCCAGTTTTATCTCGAAATTATTACCTGTAATTTTCGACATTGCTATACTTTCTTTAACCATGTCTAAACTTGGTAAGATATAATCCTTTAAAGTTCTTTCGTCTTGAACCATCTAAATGTTTGCAGGAAGCTGTGGTGTTGGTGGGTTTTCCAGGGCGTTATTGTCAGTGTCATCAAACAGTGGATTTTCACGTGATACTTTACCTGCGGCAGGTGGGGGATCTTGCATCTATTGTTGCTATTGCTATCGGTGATTCCTTTGGATTATTCTCTTTTTTTATCTATGGCTGCTACAATAGGTGTGCCTCTAATGCTAGTTATACACTAAACGCAGAAAGAAAATATTAGTAACAATAAATAAATAAAAATAAAATCATCTCTATAAACGAGAAATTTCATAATTATTTGTTTACATGCAAAAATTAGAATAAACCTAGTGATGTTACCTCCCCAACAACAGTGACAACAACTTAACCGCCTCTGAAGTACTAACGTCCAGAGTGTGAATATTGCACTAAAATATATAACTACGAGGCGGTATCTCCAAGTATACAGGTCTAGTTGTAATATAATTTTACAACGGAGTAAATACTCTGAGGATTGTACCCAAGGAAGGCGAGTGCTAGATCAATTCTAACCTAAACACTAAAAGATCTAATTAGTACTATCCACTAAGTTATAGTACAAAGAATATAAAATAAAGGATTTTTTTGGGTTTTTATAATAAAAAAATAAAACAACATAAAAAAAAGATTCAAGAGATTAAAAAGGAAGAATAAATCAAATCTGATTATAGGTGATTAGCTCACTTCAGTAATCTTCATCAACTATCGTCTCGAGTTCTTTATCAATCAACTAGATGCTACCCTAGCAGGATCTTTTGATCTTCCACTAATGTAATGAGCCAGCAAGAACTACTTATCTTCCAACCTCACAATCCAGACTGGTTTGGGGTTAAGGTATTCACGGATGGACAATACCAATTTTGGGTTAATTCCCACCACCCTGATGACTTCCCGAGGTTGTTAGGCCTGGGGTTTGTTTCACGCTCTCCCTTTTTCAAATAGCTGATCCGTTGAGGAACCCTACAAAATAGTTAACATATCATACCTCCACTCACAAATCCCCCATAGAAGGATTAGTTCCTCATGGCATTTATAAAGAATATATAATCGATGCAAAGAGAAAGCATGCTAATTAAATCGACAAGATAGAGTAAATTAAAGGACATGATTGTATTGATATTAAGCGTAAATCCATAGAGTTGAATGATTCCACAATCTCGATCTCTTAAAAAAAAACAACAAACAAATAAACTAAACTCTAGAAACCTAATAAAGAAAACAAAACTAAATCTTAAAGAAAGAAACTAGGCTAATGAAAATGTGTCCTTAACATGTGCCAAATGAACCTATATATAGCCTTCAAGTGGTTGTCATCCTTAAACCTAGTCAGTTGACGTTCCCCAGCTTTAAGTTCTATTGTATAGACCAAAACGCCCGTACTTCGTGTTTAATTTCCGCCCCAGAGTTGATGTCGCGACATAGCAGTACCTGTGCTGTGACATAGCAACCAGTATGTTTCTCTGTAGCCATCTGCAGGGGTTTGTCACGACACCCTTAGTCTGTGTCGTGATATTATATCCAGACTTGATTTTTCTTCATTCTGTTCCCTATGTTGCTACATTAGACATCCCGTTTTGCGACATAGAGTCCAGTATCGACCTAAAATGCCTTTTAATAGTCTCTTACACTCTTACAAAGTACATTAGCTCACCCTTAGGCCTTATTTGGCCCTTAAGGTCAATAAAAGATTTAATTTGCACATTTTATTAAATGTAAGTAAAACTAAATAAACTTAACTAATGCTTGTATTTAGGCTCCTTAAGTGTGAAAACTGGTTTAATCTGCTACACTGAATTATGGCAGATCAGTACTTCTAATCTATTATGCAATTTACCTAAGTAACCTAATCAATTTCCCTTAAAAATAATCAAATTATCTCATACCAATAAAAAAATTCATGTTTGACAAAAATCATTAGATTTTTTATTATTTTCAACCATTATTCATAATATTAATATAATCCAAGCACCATGCAACAAACACAACAACACAATTTTTTTATCAATAAATAACAAAGTAAACATACAAATGAAAGCACACAGACTGATCCTATGTACTTCCCCCACACTTTAGAAGATACATTATCCTCAATGAAAAGAAACATAAGCTTAAAAAAAGAAACTTCCCTCAAGGGTTGATTCTTTATTTCCGTGATAGTCTTGGGATCCGTGTGTTACAAGCGAACGGAAGAGTACCTAAAAAAATTTCTACGAAAAGAATTTTGAAATATAAAGTAAAGAAAATACAAATACAAATACAAATACAAAGAAAAAGAGGAAGACGAAGAAGTGTTGATAATTGATAATGGATAACAAAGCGTCAAAATAAAATAATTTAGATGAACTTCGCCTTTCAATGTTGTGATGCGGCGTGCTGTCTTAGATGTCGCAACATTAGGGTGTGATGTTGTGGCATTGAGCCTAATTTTTGGCTTCTTCGATTTTTTTGGTTCTCTCACTCCATGGTATATACACCTGCTGTGGAAAAACAACTAAACTCAAATAAAATTAATACTAAAAAGTAGAAATAAAATAAATGAATAAAAAAAAAACAAAAACAAATTTAAAACAGGAAAAATAAGTTCTTTAAAAATCGGGAGAATCCATATCACCACCATAGAAGAACTTTGATTCTACGTTTGTTTCGCTGTAGATATATATGAACCAACCCCTTTAACCAATTAAATTCATTTACTCATTTTTCTATAAATAAGCTATTTGGCATTCATTATCAAACATAAATTCAACATTTATACATACTTATCATTGATATTAAATCATCAAAATTCCTTGATCAAACCATATCATTTTCCTTTTTTACTTACCATTCAATCTTTTTTTGGAGTCTATTGACTTATTAATACTCGTTCTAGCCCCTAGGGCTCGTTTTCAGTTTATTTGCACAATAAGATATATATATATATATATATATATATGAACCAACCCCTTTAACAAATTAAATTCATTTACTCATTTTTCTATAAATAAGCTATTTGGCATTCATTATCAAACATGAATTCAACATCTATACATACTTATCATTGATATTAAATCATCAAAATTCCTTGATCAAACCATATCATTTTCCTTTTTTACTTACCATTCAATCTTTTTTTGGAGTCTATTGACTTATTAATACTCGTTCTAGCCCTTAGGGCTCGTTTTCAGTTTATTTGCACAATAAGATATATGTTTCTTTATCATAGTTCATATATGCACATTTTTTGTTGCATATCATCATACCATTTGCCAACTTTTCCATTTATAACCCTTATTAACATAACTTGAACTCAGATGGTATACACGGATCATCCAACTAATACACCTAACTGTCATTGAAGTACAACATCGGATAAACCAAAGTAGGGAAATCTGGCACGTAAAGTGCATGCTAGTACACGAAGCACATCCTGGTGCACGAAACACATCTTGTCACACGAAATGCATCCTAACACACAAGGTGCATCCCGGCACACAAGGTGTATCTTGGCACATAAGCGCATAACCCCACACAAAATCCAATCCTATGGCATGCCAACTATTTCCGGCTTAGTTTGACTAGTTAATAGGGTGTCGATATTCAATTTCATTTTACAATTCAATACATATACCATTTGTCAATCATAATCGTAATCACAATCCAAAACTTTATCTATATACATTTATTTATCATTATAAAACATATTTCTATCCAATTTCCATTTCGTGTAACATAATTCATTTAGTCTATGCTATTTTTCATTTTATTCATTTTAGCCCTCTATATCGATGTTCCATATCAAAGTCAATCAAAACAATTCAGGCTATCACCAATACTTACCTCATTGATCAATTATTCAATAAACATGCATATAGAAACAAATATTTCTATCCTGAATGATAAATGTACAAACCGGGATTTCTGAGTCACTCATCAATAATTTTTTATTTTCCTTTCCTTCTCAAAGGCTTAGCGTCGACATTAGCTACGTTTAGTCACAAAACATATAACACTATCAAATTCCATTCAATTCACAATCAAATACAAAATCAATCATATTTTTTAATTTATTCAATTTACTCCATAAACTCGAGACAAGCATAAATTTTGGTATAAAGGTTCAGATTAAAATCCGAATTCCAAAATTTTTCATTAGCGACCTTATTGTAACACCCCTAACCTGTATCCATCGCCAGACTAGGGTTAAAGGCGTTTTCAGAAAAACCGAAACATTTTACAAATAATTCATATATATTATCCATAATCATAGTCAAATATTATCATAAAGTCCCTTATATATGTCATCGAGACTTTAAATATGCATTAGAAAGGGGTCGGGACTAAACCAAGTTCATACAAAAATTTTCGAAACTTAAACATTTTTTTTAAAGTTGTACAGGTCACACGCCTGTGTGAACAGGCCGTGTCCCTTACATGGCTTTAGACACGCTCGTGTGTCTAAGCCGTGTCAAAACAGGGCATACATACTAACTTGTCCACACGGCCACAAGACATGCCCGTGTGCCAGACTGTGTGAAAATTAGGGAGGCTACTGACTTGAGTCACACGGCCAGTCACACGCCCGTATGTCTAGCCCATGCTTGAAACTGACTTGGCCACACGGCCTAGCACACATCCGTGTGTGCTACCGTGTGGTTTGCCCAGGCTCATTTCGAAATGGCCATTGAGTAACACGGTTGAGACACACGCCTGTGTCCCTGCCCGTGTGGGTAAAAATAGGCCATTTACAAGACCAATTTGCCACCCATTAAAGGTCCTCCCTACAATTATCAAATAGGAAACAATTGCTTACCAAATGTTCAACCATTTCACAACCAATACATACACCAATCATGCCATAACATTTTTAACCAATTTCATGCTTAATAACCATGCCAAAATGTACCAAAGCATAAGACAAAATCATATCTAAACATTTGTTTCATAATCTCATTTCAAATCATTCATTCTCATACCAAAATCTTACCAATTCATCAAACAAACACACACCAAAACTTACCAAATTGACCAATTCACTCGGCCATTAAAGAACACAACACATAGGCATAATTTGCATCACATATCATATACCAAAATCAAACCATAAGTTCAACCATAATTAAGCGATATCACATGGCTAAATATACACTTTACAAAACATATTCAACTACCTCTAGCCTATACATGCCATAATCCAATATTTACACTTTCAAAATGTACCAAAATAGAGTTTGATAGTGTGGTAATGATCCTCGACAATCCTTGAGCTCTCGGTAGCTTCGATATCTATAAAACAGATGAAAAACACACAGAATAAGCTTTTAAAAGCTTAGTAAGCCATATACAAATAAACTTATCATTCAACACATGAAAGCATCATCAAATTACATATATTTCATGGCCAAATACTATTTCAAACCACATATTCATATACATTTAACATATTCCCAATTCATTTACACATATATAACATATTTTCTTATACTTATAACACATATCATCACTTGTACATACACTTACCTTTTATTCTCAAACATAGTATACATTTCGAACGTATCTAAATCGGATACACATATCATATAATCAATCATTTCTCGGAATGCCCGTTGAACCGTTCGGAATCATAAGGATACGCGGATAACTTGAAAAGCTCATACAATGCCAACGTCCCAGATGTAGTCTTACATGTAATCAAATATCGATGCCACTACCCTAGACAAGGTCTTACACGAAATCAAATATGATGCCAACGTCCCAGGCGTGGTCTTATATGTAAATCATAAGTCGATGCCAACATCCTAGATGTGGTCTTACACGAAAACACATATCGGATCCTATATCATGACATATGTATCCTAACTATTCCTATGGTTCGTACAGGGCTTTTCGGACGTCGAAACTTTATCGATACTTTCTCGGATATCTCATATTCAATTCAATAAGCCATTCATCATTATTCAATAGCATTTAAACATACGTAAACCATTACAAGCACATTTATTTGTATATAGACTTACCTCGTACGGATTCGGATAGACAAAATCGGCTACTCGACAACTTTCGACTTTCTCCGATCTAATTCCGTTTTCTTTGGTTCTTGATCTATATAAATCAAATTTAACCCTTTTATTCACCAAATCATTCAAATCAATCCACAAACACTCATTTAGGGCAATTTACAAATTAGCCCTCACATTTTCACATTTTTGCACTTTAGTCCCTAATCACAAAAATCACAAAATATACAAAATTTCCAAATATTCATGTTAGGCCAAATTCTCATAGTATTCATACAAGTCCACATATTTCTTTTATTTCTCATTTTAGTCCCGCAATTTACAATTTTCACAATTTAGCCCATTTTACTCAAATTCATCAAAAATTCAAAGACAAAATATATCAACCCAACACATATCTTTTGTTTTCCAACAACTAACATCACAAAGCTCACGATTTCATCAATGTCATATTTCAAAATCATCAAAAAAATCAGAAATCGAGACATGGGCTTGATAGTATATAAAACAACGATAACAAAAACATAGAAATTATCAAAAACCGATCAAAACACATACTTTAATCTTCAAATTTCCTAGCCGAACCCTAACTCAATCTTTTTCTTTCTTATTTCTTTGATTTTCGGCAAGAAGATGAACATAATGCCTAATTTCAAACATTTGTTTTATTTAATATAACATTAGTAAGCATTTTACCATTTTACCCTTAGAATAAAACATTATAAAATCACGTATATTAAGGTCATTAATATCCATTAACCATTTTAATGGTCCAATTGCAATATAAGGACTACAAAGACAGATCAAATAGGCACTTTAACAAATAGAATGCAAATTTTACATTTTACGCGATTTGGTCCTTTTATCAAATTAAGCACACAAATGATTAAATTTTCACACGAAACTTTCATACATGTCAATTCACATATTTTAAGCACAGAAAATAATATTTAAATAATTTTCTGACTCAAATTATTGGTCCCGAAACCACTATTCTGACTAGGGTCTAAACCGGACTGTTACATTTATACTTTCTATTCCTACCAAAATTTCATAATAAGTTTTCATTTTATTCAATTTGGTCCCTAATGTAACAAAGCTAACAATTAAGCTTGTTAAGCTTTACAATTTAGTCATTTTCATAATCTATGCTTAATTTCTATCAGTTTTACACCTAATTCATCCAATTCTCAACAATCAAAACTTATCACTCACCAATTAAACAAATTGATACACGGGTTAACTTAATCAAGCTCTCATAAAAAATATAAAAATAAAAGAAAAATGGATAGAGACTTACTTGTAAATGATGGTCAATTGAATGAGGGTTTTCAAAGCTTTTCTCTTAAGCTCAACAATGGTCAACAGTAGAAATTTGAGAAAATTTTTAAGGAAAAGTAAAAGAATTCATGGTACTTAACTTTCTTAATAGAAAAAGTTCCAAAGAAAACTTCATCATACATTCTCAACACTTAAATCTACTCTATCATTCACTCGAATTCATTATATTCACCCACCCAACTTGTCTCATTACAAGAACATGGACAACAATATTCGTATACATGCTCCAACAACCTTCCCATACAAATTACTTTAATTAATTAAGGTGGAAATGAAGAAGACACAGTTTCTTACCTTGATTGAATCTTTCTCTCTCTAATCATAGCTTTCTCTCACTAATCCACTTAAAACCCTAGACTTAAATGAAGAAGATTATGGAGGAAATCAAACCTCCAAACTTCTTAATTTGTGCTTATCATCCATAATCATTTATAATTTTTTGCATAAATTTGCATTTAGAACCTATCTCGATAAAAATGAAAATTTTACAAGTTAGTTGCTAAACTTTTGTTTTCATTCAATTCCCCCAAAGTGACTTCCATCATATTAATACATATCCTAAATAATCCTCATGTCCAAAAATCATTATTAAATTCTATTTCCTCAGTTTAGTTAATTTACATTTCTATTCTCTTCCTTTTCAAAATTTATGATTTGGCCTTTTTGTACCATCATCTCATATTCATAATCATTCTTGTGATTTCCATTTCTAAAAATCAAATAAATTTCTTATGACTTCATTTATTAAACTTGTTTTCGAATTTCCTCAGAATTCCAATGTTTCGGGTCCTAGAACAATGTCGCTTATTATACCAAAAACTTAGGGGTGTTACATCATTTGCTTTAACCAAATTGACATTTGATTTGGTAGGATTGTCATTTCTCCTCTTTTCGTTTCTGCATTAATGAGTATGATAGTTTGGTTCGCCCTTTTGGGTTTTGCACTGATGTCCATGATGGCCTAGTTTGACATGGACAAACTAGTTTTATTTATTCTCAAAGTTAAGATTATTAATTTGGGCATGTAATCATGTTTTCTCATACTTGTTTTTGTGATGTTTTCCACCAAGTTGACATATGAAGCATTAAAAAATTTTGGTATTGTAGCAACTTTGGTAGCATGTGAAGCACCGAATGTAGTTGTGGAAATACCGTTATTAGTGACAAAAGCAATATGAGTAGTATCCAGAATATCCTTAAGATTGTAGAAAAGAAATTGTGCACCATGTCTTTCGTAGACAAAATTAATTCTGTACAACTTTTAAGTACTAAGTTTTTCCTGGATGGAACCATTCCTAAATATGCACTTATTCTAAGGGAACTCTGTTTCACAATGTATCTCTAAAATTCAACAAACATTTATATTATAAGTACAAAAAGAAGAACAACGCCACCCAAAAAAAAAAAAAAATTAATCAGCAACGAGAGAAAAAAGAAAAAGTGAAAAATCACTTGGACTTTTTTTTTTAACAACACTCGCGAAATCTTTTAACCAAGGACTTCATATTGGTATATAGACTTAAAAATCTCTTATGCCTTGTCACCCAAAAAAAAAAAAAACCTCTTATTCCTTATTTTCTTAGAGATGTAGAATAATGTGAGATTTCATTTACAATGTCCTTTTCCCGATTAAAATCATCATTTTACATTTATTACATATAAAAATCATAAATTTAATCCATATAAAACAATTTTAAATACATATGATTGAATGAAAAATTATATATACATTTATGTCAAATCAAAATTTTAGAATATATCCATAGTAAAATTTAAGAATGCTTTACAAATTCGATATTAAAAAAATAAACAAAGATTAGACAGGGTGTACAGGGCACTTTGACCTGCTGCCAGGCAATGCCATTGATATTTTTGGTTTTGGATATGTGAGCCACACAACACATGCAAGGCGAACCACCAACTTGAGAATTTGATCCGAAGAAGCAGAAGAAGTGGACACGAATGGGCTTCATATGAGATTCTGCTTGACACATGGCAACTCATTAGCCGATTCCATATCTATTTTCCTATCTTTTAAGATAAGCCCCTTAATACATTAACTGATCAACCCCAATCTCATTCAAGGCACAAAATTTGACCCAAAATGGCCTCTGTTTGTGCTTCTTCGGCTATTGCAGCTGTTGCCATCTCATCCCCCAGGCAAGTTCTTATCTGCTTCAAATGTACTAGAAATGATGAATTTATAGTTAACCAGTTATAAATTAATGATCATAGTTTAGGATTCCATCGATTTTTTCCATGTTATTTGTTGTGAAATTTTTATATTTGGATTGATGTTGTAAACCTGTTACAGTTCCCAGAAGACTGGATCAGTAGTGGGGACAACAAAGGCTTCTTTCCTTTCAGGGAAGAAACTTAGATCTGTGAGAAAGTACACAAAACCAGCTGCCGGACCAACATTTCCAGTGTGCGCCGCCGCCGACCCCGACAGACCCCTTTGGTTCCCAGGCAGCACTCCTCCTCCATGGCTGGATGGCAGGTTCAGTCACTTAAAACCACCAGTTTCTGGCCTCTTCTTTCCTACTCTAACCTTATTCTAACATTTTATTGAAACCCTTTTGGTGCAGTCTCCCTGGTGACTTTGGTTTCGATCCTCTCGGTCTTGGTAAGTTTAATCCCTATCAGTTCCTCAACAGTCATTTGAACCAAAGGAAAATATAAGTATCTATAATGGGGGTGTTGTTACAGGTTCTGACCCTGAGACATTGAGATGGAACGTACAAGCAGAGCTGGTGCACTGCAGATGGGCAATGTTGGGAGCTGCTGGTATTTTCATCCCAGAGTTCTTAACCAAGATTGGGATTTTAAACACTCCATCGTGGTACTCAGCTGGAACAGAGGAATACTTCACTGACACCACAACTCTCTTCATCGTTGAGCTTATTTTTATCGGCTGGGCTGAAGGGAGAAGATGGGCTGACATTCTCAAGCCAGGGTGTGTAAACACCGACCCCATCTTCCCTAACAACAAGCTCACCGGGACTGATGTTGGATACCCAGGTGGCCTGTGGTTTGACCCTCTTGGGTGGGGAAGTGGTTCGCCTGAGAAGATCAAGGAGCTGAGGACCAAAGAGATCAAGAATGGCCGATTGGCTATGTTGGCAGTGATGGGTGCATGGTTCCAACATATCTACACCGGCACTGGGCCCATTGACAACCTCTTTGCCCACCTCGCCGATCCTGGTCATGCCACCATTTTTGCTGTAAGTTCAGCTCCTAGTTTTGATCATATATTTGCTTGTTTTTTAGAGTTTATACTAACTGTTGTTTGTGATTCTCCATTTCAGGCTTTCACCCCCAAGTGAGCATTAGGAGGGGGAACCCTAACAGCCATGAAAATGTTGGAGAAACATCGATGGTCATCATACATACACGTTTTTACCTAATCAGCAAGGAGATGGAAATATGTGTATGGGGATGCTTTCATTGTAATGCCTCTGTTGAGTGTTGTACAAATACCTTTATGAAATTAGACGCAATGAATATTTATTGAGGTTAACCAACATTTATTAGCTTTTAGTCCGAATATGATATAAAAATGAAATTGACATGAATATACAAACATGCCAAATTTTATATATTATGAAAAAAGTTTTGTAGAGTAGAAATGTAATCTGTAGAAGCCCCAAAATTGTTGCAAAATCCATATATAGATCAGGCTAATTGCCCAAAGGAAAAGATGAAACTAGTTTATTTGCAATCACCAATGTTCTGCTCTTGGAATAATCTTAGTGAAGCCACCTACTCAATTTAACTGCTTGAAATCTCAGTTACTTCGGTTCTTCTATGTTTTTTATAATTCATCGACTGTTGAACAATTTCCAAGTAAAACCATGCAAGTGGTTTGAAAAGTTCTAATATTTTTAGATTTATTAATTTCAGTGCATTTATTTTGTGTTTTCTATTAATAACATAAATATAAACTAAATTATGGTGAAAATATTTTATGTAACAAAAATACTTATAAATAATAATGTAAAAAAACTTAAGATATTAATGATTCTCATTATGTCTATTTTTATTTTACATAAAATATAAAAAGATAAAATAATTCTCATAGTAATGTATATTACATTATAGAAAAGATGAGTTTTTGGTAATTTTAAAATTGAATTAAAATTGATTGATGAGTGATAATAGCTCAATTAATTATTTAAGTAATAATATAGATAAAACACTATACATACAAAAGTAAACCTTTTAATTTACAAAGCAAGGTTATTAAGTCTTAAATATATATTTTAAAAATAAAAATAAGATAAATAAATAATTTTAAATTTTTAGAGTACTAAATGTTAATCATGTTCTTTAATGCGGCTTGTAGAGATAGAAAACTCTACTTGTAAAGTTAAAATGAAACTTTTAAATGGGATAAATTTTACAAATAGTCACTCAATTATTAGTGTATTTCCATTTTGATCACTTAGGTTCAAAAATTCTATTTTAATCACTAATGTTATTGACATTTAATATTTTGGTCACTATTATATTAATTCATTAACGGATTGACGGAACCTTATTTATTGACAGAATAACAAATGAAGCACTCTAATGTTTACAAATTCTCTCAATTTCGTCTTAATTAAAAAAAAAAATTGCCCTCAATTTTACCTATTCTGTCAATTTAGTCTTGATTCTTAAAAATCTAATATCTAAAATAAAATATTTAAAAATAAAAATAAATATAAAATTATAAATAAATATTATAAATAAATGAATACATATTCTTTTCTCTTTCTAACTTCTCTCTAAAATAATAATAGAAAATAGTTAAAATCTGAAAATCGTCGTGCTAGTAGCAGTGGCGGTCACCATCTTCAATGGTCGATGAACCCAAACTTTCACAGCTGGTAGTTTTTTACCTTATGAGCTCGAATCCATCTCTCATTTCATCCAAAAAAACACCCTAAACTCAATGAATCTAAGCTAGAAATTTTAACCTTACCCTTATCAATCTCCATCTCTGTTGAGTATTTTTCCATCGTAACAGCCTGATTTTGGGTTTAGTCGAAACAGTGGTTTCGGGATCACAAATCCGACGCAGAAAAAATTTTCTTCATTATATTTTTATGGTCTACAATTTTATGGAATGATTTCATAAAAATTTCGTTAAAAAATTTTGATGTTTGGGCACTCAATTTAGTCAAAAGGACTAAATTGTACAAAGTGCAAAAGTTGAGTTCTACATGCTAGAGGTGTCTAATTGCTATGAAATATTAAATTGGAGGGTAATTAGACCGTTGGTTAAGTTGTTGGACAAAAATGGATATGGTTATGTATGTTTCTAAAGTTTTTCATTAAGGGCATTTTAGTAATTTGGTAAATAAATGAATTAAAAAGCCAAATTAAAAGCCAATTTTTGCTTAAGAAACCATGGCTAGGGTTTTCAAGCTTTCAAGCTTGATTTTAAGTTCGTTTTAGCCCTGTTTTTAATGATTTTTATGTTTTTAAAATCCTCGTAACATGATCTATCTATTTCTACCACTAATTTAAGAAATAATCAAGGTCTAAAATTTTACCCATGATGGATATTTTTGTATTTTGATGTCTAATGGTAGGAAATGTATGTTTAGTGTATGATAAACGACTTTTGCTAAGTGATTTTCGATGAAAATGCTTAAAAGGACCTATTTGTAAAATTTTGTAAAATGGGTGTTAAAATGCAAATAAAAGAAAATTTTGGGCTGCTATAAGCATGTATAAGGTTCGGCTAGGCATGGGTATTGAAGAAATTGAGTACATTTCATTTTGCGAGCCTAAGGACTAAAATGTAAAAATGTGAAACTTTAGGGGCAGAAATTTAATTTTTCCATAATGGTATTTTCGGCTGATTTGAATAATATAATGATTAAATAAGTTAAATGTGATATTATAGATCAAGAAAAACAAGGTTCAGAACTAGAACAAGGGAAAAATAAGAATTTGACTGTTAGGCTCTTTTCGCCATTTTTATGTCGAAGTAAGTTCGTATGTTTAATAAGCATTAAATTATATATGTATAAATGCTTAATTGATATAATTGTGGCAAATGCTATATTATTGAAAATGAAATGTGAATGCTATTAAGTAAGATACTACAGAAATGACCGACAGAGATTCGATACAGAGAAAGTCCCGGTTGAACCTTAGGAATGGATAGGATACAAATGTCATGATATTAGTGTTACTGAGATTACGTGTAAGACCATATCTGGGATTGGAATTTATATGAGACTTTGTGTAAGACTATAGCTGGGCTATCAGCATCGATACGAGATTACATGTAAGACCATATCTAGGATATGGCATTGGTACGGTACTGTGAGTATGAAATTCCCGAGTATCCTTTAGTATTTCAAGTGGTTCAATGGGTAATTTAATGGGTATGTCAAAGAGGAGAAAGAGCATGTAAGTATTTCGAATTTGTACAGGTATGTACATAAAGTTTATAAGCATTGACTTCATGATATTGTGAGTTCATGGTTTCCATGAGAATGTTTTTGCGAAAGCCTTGTGATTATTGATCTATACTTGTGACGTATGAAATTCATGATAAATTTGGTTGAGGATCATATGATTGACTTCAGGGCCAAATTGAGTTATGATATAGCATGTTTAATTCACACAAATTGTGATTTATCGGATATGAGAAAAAGGAATGATTGGCATAATTGCCTATTAAAATGACTATGGAAGTTTGGGATGATATGAGCTTTAACAATTGAAAGATGTTAAAATATATGCTTGAAAAGTGAATACGCATAATTAATGTGTATGTTTATTATGAGGTTTGAAATGATTGGTTGATTGTGGTAATCAATTATAATGAAGAGATTATGGTTGTTAGGCTAAAGTCAAGACATGTTAAGTTATGCATGCAAATTAATATAGCAAATAATGTGACTGAATAATTTATAACTATGAGGTTCATAGTAATTTATATTATTTTATTTTGTGTTTATATTGTAGACTTGGTAAATGATTGGTAAGAGTTGCTCATTATGTTCATACGGACTTACTAAGCTATATAGCTTACCCCCTTCCTTTCCCATGTTTTATAGTGTCGTCAAGCTAGCTTAGGTTGGAGATCGCAGGAGATCCTATCACACTATCAAGCTATCATTTTAGGTATTGATGAATTCAAGTATTTTGAGTTATTCCATGTATAGGGACTTGGTCATTTTTTTATATGTGTCATATGATTTTAGCCAATGTAATGGCTTGTAACCGTCAAGGGCTTGTTTAACTATTTGGCCATGTAAGTTGGCTTATAGTGGCAACATGGTTGTAAGCCTAAGTATATTCATATATGTGTCAATATCTATGGTGATATGATCATGGTATGCTTGTTGAATGTGAAATATTTGGAAATATGATTTATGGCATGATTGTGTAATGTTTGGAATTGTGACCTATTGATGAGATAAGGAATTTGAGTTTAATTTGGTAACTAGAAAGTAATTGAATGAAGTCTAATAAATGTGAAATTTGTATGTTTGATTTAGGGCTTAATAAATATAGTGAATATGTTAGATAAAGACATTGAGTTGATATGTTTTAACCCTGAATGTGGATGTTTTGTTTGCCTAAGTATGTATTGTTTTGTGCCTTTGAATTTGGGTAAGTGTATGTGTGAATAAGGATGGCAAATGGCTTGGTAAATAGCCTTGTTTTTGTCCACACCAGCGTGTGTCTAGGCTGTGTGTGACACACGGTCAGCCCTATGGGCAGTGATTCGACCGTGTGTCCCTTGCACCTAAATTGTTAGAAAACAGAATGCTCAGTATTGAGCACACGGGCATGAGACACGATCGTGTAAAGGACACGGCCTCGGGACACGGGCGTGTGTCTTGGACATGTGACTTCAATTTGGTCTTAGGTGACAAATAGAGAGTTACACGAGTTACGGAAACGGCCATGTGTGACCACACGGCCTGCCCACACGGGCGTGTCCTAAACCACACGAGTGTGTGACCCTTATTTTAGCAAAAATTTCCAAGTGTCGTAAAATTTTCAAAAGTTTTTGGTTTAGTCTTGAACCGTTTCCAAGGCATGTTTTGGGCCTTGTAGGCTCGTTTTTTGGACGACGTGATTAATTGTTAAAAAGTTTTAATTTGGTGCCAAATTTACAACTCGGAATGTATGTTTGCTTGTGTTTACATCCAGTAATGCCTCGTACCCTGTTCCGGCGTCGCATACGGGTAAGGGGTGTTGCACATCGTGCCTCATTAAAGAGGACAATCAAATATTTATACACATGGTTATTGTTCATGGAGTAAACATTCTTGGTAGGCTATATGCATGATGGACACATGTTCTATTTTGGTCTGCCTGCTGGACTTCGTAGTCCCCACATGCTAACTCCTTGGTATATGCGAACTAGGACCGTGAACTTCCCTTGCAAGCCCTTCTAGCGAACCCCCACTACAAGGTCTGCATACAATCAATTGGTAGGGCCTGATCAGGTCACGAACTTCCCTAACGAGCCCTTTTGATAAACCCCCACTACAAGGCCTTAACACATCCAACTGGTAGGGCTCAACTAGGTCGCGGGTAGGCTATTTGGAATTTAAATGGGTTTCGGGTTGGTGATCATAAATACTTAACAATCTAGTCCTCCCTATTAGGTCTAAGGAGGGTTATAAAATGGTGCTCATTAGAGCCATCACTTCACATGGCCTAATGTGTTTTGATATTGTTTGGAGGTGAGGTGACAGTAGGGAAGTGGCTGAGGTAGTTGGTGCGCGACCTGAAAGACAGATATGGCCTAATGTGGCCAAGGATGCCTAGGTTTGACATTGACAGGATATAAAAAGGAACCCATGACCTTCTTTTACAACTTTTGCAGGATCAGACTTCGCTTATGGATCTCAGCAGTCTCATCGCACGAAGAAAGTGGTGCAAATATTAATTAGATAACTATTCTTGTTGACCCTAGAATTATTGGTGGTGTAGGCACCACTTGCGATTCTAAAAGAGACTTGGAGGAAACTACAAGTCTGTCCCGAGAAATTAACGAAGTTATGAACTTGCGAGCTTTTCTAAGGGACATGTGCAAGAAGTGCAGAACCGATGTGGGGCCTGTAAATGTGGTTATCAACAGTGAAGATGAGGTAGATAGTGTTGTGAAAGGAAGGCAGATCATGCTAGGCTTTTTGCTATGATAGTCGCTACTCCTACTTCTCCCTCGGTAAGCTCACCATTTATGGCTTATGTAAGTTCTTCGATTCCTGCTTACGGTAGTTCTCCTCTTTCTGCTAATTGTATTCATTCCTTTCTACCCCTATTGAGGAATCCTTAGCTGGAAAGGATGGTGACCTATTCTAGTGGTGCAAACATCTAAGCACGTGAAAGTACCCTTATAATCCCAGCGAAGTGGTTGAGAAGTGTAAGGCTTCTTTACCAGATACTATAAAGAGGCATATGTGTATCACTGAGTCCTTCAGTGGTACGAAGAAGAATTCATTATCAAAGCTTACCTCATCCTTGCAGGTTTTACTGGCTGAGGCTACCATGGTTAGCGTAGGCCTTAGCAAAAACGTTGGTAGAGTTGATGCTAGTCAAAGGGAGCTCGAGGAAACTAAGTTGGAGTTAGAGAAAACTCACGAGCTATACCTTAAGATGATAGAGGAGAATAAAGAGCTTTATAGGTAAAATACCGAGATCATTGGTCACCTGGGGTCCGCTAAGGTCAAAATTGATAAGTTATCTCATGAAACTACAGCTGAAAAGAAAGGAAAAAAGCCTTGGATGCTAATATAAAGAAAATGGCCGAAGAGCGCAAAGCTACTGTAAATTAAATCGTTAAGGAACACAAAGCTGCTATGGCAAGGTCAGAGCAGAAAAAAACAAAAGCCTTAAAGGAATTCAAAAGCGAAACTCTTGAGAACTTGAGCAACCTTGCTCAGGAGCTCAAGTCAAATATACTTTTACGTACCTAAGTTGTGGGTGGCCCTTTTAACACTTGCAAAGTTGACCTCGATGTGCTCTTAGATGTAGATATGAGCAAACTAGGTTTCAATATCTGTTTCCCCTCCGGAGCTGCTTGGAATTAGCTCACATCAAAATGGAGGAACTCAAAAGACTTTTACCTAGATGAAGACCTAGCTGAAACCAACACCGCTCTTGCTAGCCAACATTACTCCTATTGATGGGATTGATAACAACAAAGTTGTTGGAAGAAGAGAAAATGAGATCCCTAGTGACCATGAAGGGGCTGATAATGTGCTTTGATTGTAACTTTGTATTAGTTTTCTTATCTTGAAATGAAAATTTAAACTTTGAAAATTTTCAATTTTGCTTACTACTATTATGACATCATATCCTTTTGCGAACTCATTTTATCTTTTCGCATAACACTATTGCTTGTACCAAAAATTTGAACTTAAACAAAAATTTAAACATATTCTCAGAATCCTTTAATTGACTTAGCGCAATTCAATGGTTCTGTTTTAAGTAAGCAAACGAGAAGGAAATTAAGTTACGATATCAAATCAATTAAGCCTTAAGTACCACCTAGGAAGATAGCCTTTTTAGCTGTGTTGGATCTGCGAGCTTAACTTTGTGAGCTCTTATAATGTCAATTGGGAGCGTAGGTTCTCTAGTTGCTTTAGAGGTTGTGATCTTTTACCAACAAAACTTTATGACATCAGTTGGGAGCGTAGGTCCACTAACTATGTTGGAGCTGCAAGCTTAACTTTACGGGTTCTTATAATGTTAGTTGGGAGCGTAGGTCTGCTAGTTGCTTTGGAGATTGCGATCTTAAACCGATAAGCCTTTATGACATTAGTTGGGAGCTAGGTCCACTAGCTGGAGCTGTGAGCTTAACTCTGCGAGCTATTATAATGTCAATTGGGAGCGTAGGTCTGCTAGTTGCTTTGGAGGTTATAATCTTAAACCGACAAAATTTTATGACATCAGTTGGGAGCCTAGGTTCGTTAGCTATGTCGGACCTGGGAGCTTAACTCCATGAGCTCTTGTAATGTTAGCTGAGAGCTAGGTCTGCTAGCTTTATAGGTTACGATCTTAAACCAACAAACCTTTATGACATCAACTAGGAGCGTAGGCCTGCTAGCTGTGTCGGAGCTGCGAGCTTAACTCTGCGAGCTCTTGTAATGTCAATTGGAAGCATAGGTTTGCAATTGCTTTGGATGTTGCAATCTTAAACTGATAAACCTTTATGACATCAACTAAGAGCGTAGGTCCGCTAGCTATGTCGAAGCTATGAGCTCTTGTAATGCCAGTTGGGAACGTAAGTCCACTAGCTGCTTTGGAGGTTGCAATCTTAAACCGAAAAACCTTTACATTATACTAATTATAGTGTTCATAAAAAAGAATATTTCTTTCAAGGAGTAAGAAATTACACATAGTATTTCTTGAGGTGATGACATTCCATGTTTGCAGTAGAACCGTGCCTTCCATTTTTGCTAGCTTATACACTCCATAACCTATTTTCTCAATGACTTTGTATGGCTCTTCCTAGCTTGGAGACATTTTCTCTTACTGCGAAGTTGGGAAACTAGCCTCAGTGTTTCTAAGGAAAAGATCACCTACTTGGAATTGCTTGTTCTTAACCTTAGAGTTGTAATACCGAGCTACTTGTTGAGCGCGTGTTACATTCTTGATCTTCGCTGCCTCTTTAAATTCATCGATAAGATCAAGGTTAAGCATGATAGCCTCCTAGTTGGCATCTTTGTTAAAATGTGTTATCATGTGTGACCACATACTAATCTCAGTAGGAATTACTATATCCGCGCCATAGACAAGAGAAAATGCGGTTTCTCTTATTGCAATATAAGGAAAATTTTGCAGGGCCTATAAGATTCCTAGCAACTCCTCCAACCACGTACCCTTAGCCTCACTAACTTTTTTAAGGTAGTTAGAATCTTCTTATTCACTGCTTCTACCTGCCCATTCATTTGTGGCATTTTAACAAATCTCTGAGATAAAGCAATCTAAAAATTCATGCATAATTTTTTGAACTTTCCTTGAAACTGTGTGCCATTATCTATGATAATTAAGCGAGGTACACCAAACCTGCACACAATTGATTTCCAGAGAAAAGATTCCATTTGTTTCTCTATGATAGTCGGCACAGCTTCAACTTCAATCCACTTGGCGAAATAGTTGACATCTACCACTATGGATCTTTTCTGTGCTGCAGCTATCAGGAAAGGACAGAGGACAATAATTCCCCAAGGCCACAAATAGCCAAGGGCTCGACATGACTTGAAGAGGTTCTACTGGTTGTCGTTGCACCTGAGCATATCTTTGGCAAGAGTCGCATGTGTGAACCAAATGATGTGCATCCTTTTGAACTGTAGGCCAATAATACACTTCTTTAAAAGTTTTCTGGGCAAGCAGTCTTCCACCCAAATGGTCACCACAGATGCCTTCATGTATTTCTCGCATTACATACTCAGCCTCAGACAGTGATAGGCATCGCAATATGATAATGCTCTAGAATAACGTATTTTTATGTATTAATCATGCGTTTATTCTGGGCCTGATCCTACTAATTTGAGCTATTTATGTCTTTTTATCGATTAGGGATTGATATAGAGGCAAAAGCAAAATTAAGGGACAAAAGTGCGAATTTGGAGACACAATGGGCTGATATGCGAAACTGGAAAAAGATTGTGCCAAAGTGTAAGCATGGAAGACACAAGGACTAAAAACGCAAAAAGAAGAGATTTTATTTGATAATACTCCATTTTATTTATATTAGGATAATTAATATTAAGATAATTATTAGGATTATTTAAATTTAGGATTTTATTTTAATCATCTTTATTTATCTTTAATTAAATGTATTTACCTTTTTAGAATTTAAGTTCAATTAGACTATCTCCCTAGCACTATAAATAGGGGGTGAAGTGACTCTATTTGGTGTTCATCTTTTTCTGTAAACACTCTCCCCCTAAAAGTCTAGGCTTTTGTTTCTTCATATTTTCTTTTAATAAAATTCCCTTTTCCCTTTTTATATTTATTTTCTTTTCCACCATTATCATGAGCCACTAAAACCTATCTAGCCGAAAGTTGTCAATATTCCTCAAAAAGGGTTCTTGAAGCCTAGAATCCGTACTTAGCCTTCTCGGCAAGTATTCATCGTTTCTCCGCACTACGGGCTGACGCTTCCATCCATGGCCCTTAAGAAGTAAGCTTTTCAGCATATGTAAAGGCAACCGCTTTGTATGTTTTGGAAGGATTGCATAGTCGGTTCGTTAACTTATTGCGTCAGAGGTTGGCAAGCCAAAGAGACAAAATGGCATGGGATTCGCCATTGAGAAGCGTTGATCTAGCATAGATTACTGGCTAGAGTTAGGTTCCCTAAAAATCGTAAGTCTAATCTTTGGAGCTGGTGGTCGTAGGCATCTTCTTCCACTATAACTGGCTTACTTGAGTTGAGAAGGGTTATTTAAAAGCCGAGGATTGAACCCAAGGTGGAATGAGACAACTGGAGGCTGGAATCTACCAATAAGAATTTCTTTTCCTTTAACTCTCTTTATTATTTTTATTAATTTCGTAATCACAATTTCAGTCAACTTTAGATTCTATTTTTTCATTTTTTCCAAATCAAATCTTTAATTCTATTATTTTTATTTTCCCTCATCACTTGAGTTTTCTTGGGCACAATTCGCTTGAGATTTGAGAAACAAGCATTCGTATAATCTGGTCCCTGAGGATTCGACCCTACTTCCCATTTACTGTTCTTTTTCATTATTTCTATTATTTTATGGGGAATAGGATATTTTTGGTGCTCTCAACGACCGTATCACAATATTAGATGCAAAAACCCCTTTCTATATAGTACACCCTCTAAAAGGGTATACCTAACAATTGTAAGACAAAACGAATTATTTTAACTCACTATGTAATTGAGTAATTCAACAATTATCTACATAGAATTCAAATGTCTAACTTACCGATTTAAAATTTTCAAGTGTATGTAATTTGTGACAGCGACATACCTCGCAACTTTGCGTTGTAACTTTGTGATATCTCTCTTATCCAAATTATCATACACTCCTTGTAGTGTGTGACCTATGGGAGTCATCCATGTCTCCTTTTGATCTATACTCAAAACTTGTGGCATGTCATAGCTCGGGGTATCCCTATACTCCAACATAATTTTCCCTCTTTGCTCAATGACAATAGAGGATGCCAATTTAGATAAGGTATCTATACGTGTGTTGTCACTCCTAGCGAACTACTTTCTTTGAACTTTGTCAAATCCTATGAGCAGTTGAATTGTGACTGAATGACATCTCTTTAACACTACCTTTTTCACCTCATATCGTCATTCATTTTCTTCACCATGAACTATGAATCTGTATGGATGATCAGATCCTTCACTCCTAGGTGGTGTGCTAGTTGTAACCCTGATATCAAAGCTTCATATTATATTATGTTTTTGGATGTTTGAAATCCAAAAGATAATTTGTATTACCATTCATTCCCACTGAGATCAATCAGAAGTATCCTTGCTCCTGACCCTACCTTGGCTACGGAGCCATCAACATACATTAACCAGTTTTTTGAACTATCCATGCTCACCATACCAATTGTTGAATGTTTTTCCATCGCGTTTCATTGAAGGGGACAATAGAATATTTATATGCATGGTTACTATTCATGGAATTGACATTCTTGGTAGGCTCTAGCATGTTGGACACATGTACTATTTTGGTTTGTCTGCTAGACTTCGTAGCTCCCACATGCGAACTTTTTGGTATATGCGAATTGGGATCATGAATTTCCCTTGTGAGCCCTTTTGGCGAACCCCTACTACAAGCCTACACGCATCCAATGGTAGGGCCCAATTGGGTTGAAAAATAGGACCGCGTACTTCCCTTATGAGCCCTTTTAATGAGCCCCCACTATAAGGCCTGCATGCATCCAATTGGTAGGGCCTAACCAGGTCACAGTTAGGTGATCCAAATTTTATCTTGGTTTCAGGTTGGTGATCATAAATACGTAATAATCTTTAATCATTAAATTGGCTTGAAAATCAAATTAGGGCTTCTCTCTACTAAGGCCAACACTTCCATCATTGGGATCTTCAGAAAAGAAAATCTAAACTCTTTCAAACCTATTAAAATAAAATAAAAAAATAGTTGTATATGCTTCTCTTCTAGGGTTTTTCTATTTTGTAGATTTTCCTTTGGTTTCAATAGCCAACTTTGGAATTTTTTTTTGTTTTTCAAATTTTCTTTTAGCCTCCAAAATCGAGAAGCTTTTGGTAGTAGAGAAATGGGTGACTGTCTTTGGGTATTAGAGATGAGTTTTAGTGAGAGGTCTCATGTTTATGGAATGGTATGGAACTATTGGGGGTTTGTTGTGACATAATCATGCTTGGGTTTGGTTGGATTACTGGGTTTAGGTTAGTGAATATGGTGAAATGGTGAACTGGTGGTGAGGATGTTTGTAAAGATTGATAATAGTGAAAAGTTGAAAGGTTGGAGGTGCTAGAGGTTGAAGATGGAAAATGGTGGAGAGAGAAACTTTTATGCCAAGCTTGCATTGATCGAAAGAGGCTAATGATAGCGAAAAATAGTTGTGTTGGTGATTGCTAATGTTGAAAAAAGAATGGGGAGGTCTAAATCTAGTTTAAGACTTCTTCATTTTTGTTTTTTCTCTCCTTAAATTATTTTATTTATAAAATTACTATTTTAATTTAATAAATAAATTCCATGTTAGAAAAATAAAAAATGGTAAAAGTGTAAACACGTTTGTTGCTTGGTTTATAGCATACGTTTTCAATGGGAGAACTTAAAGTGAGTGATTTAGATCATTAAGTACAAAAGTGAGTTTTCTATACCAGAGTGTGATAGGACTTAAATCACCCATCGTATTGGGATCAAAGATAGTGGACTTACTAATTGAGCTAAACTTTACAAACTTAGGAAAACTAAACCACATAAACATGTTATGTTCTTACTTTAGTTTTCTTGTTGTAGTATCACCTTTAATGACCTTTGGAGTTAGCACTTTTGTTGTTAGTAGTTGTTTACTTTGAAATTATCAACTATAGGTCCAACATGAATTTTTAAGAATCAATTAATAGAATGTGTAAATTTGAGGGCTAAATTTTTTTATTTTTTTAGAATTAGGACCAAATTTTTAAAATTTATAAATATTAGAGGGCTAAATTTATTATAATGCCGATAAAAAAGGTCTCATCAACATCCTATTAATAATTTAATGGAAGAGTGACCAAAATATCATATGTTGGTAATGCTAGTGACTAAAATAGAATTTTTTGCACCTAAGTGACCAAAACAAAAACACACTAATAGTAGAATGACTACTTTTGTAGTTCACCCTTTCTAAATGTGTTTAAAATATGGGTAATTATTTTGTTACTCTATCTTTAAAATAAAATAAAAAACCCACAACCATGTTTAAGGTGTTTACATATTTCATTTAAAAAAAAAACACATGACAACATCCTAAACATGCTAAGAATGATGTATGTGTATTCAGGGAACTCATGAGCATGGGCCACATTCAGGTCTATTTTTAAGCATAAAGGTCGTTTGTTTATTACATAAAACAATCCCACTAGAAAGATGCCATGTATGTGGAAATTCATTCAAAGTATTTACATGTTCATTGTCATACCCCTCACGAGGCACCTCATCCACCTCTAGATCACTGAAGTCTTCATGTTGAACATAGGGGGACCTTCTCCTCATCAAACTCTTCCATGAAACCCTATCCAAACACTAAACCCATTTAGAAACTAGTCAGGAATGGATCAACCATTACACCATTAAGATTAAAGTCAAACTTACTTGCAGAAGACCTCCTACCAACTAATTGTCTCAGTGGGTCTATATATGAAGCTTGACCTTGGTAATATTGATTTAATGGGGTTAGAATGAACATCTTGCCTTGAAGATGATAACATATTATCCACAGGTACTCCCTTATCCTCCTCGACCAATTCGGCAAAAAGCTCGGTTACATGTAAAAGTCCAGTGTGGAAATGTGCCCATATCATTGTCTGCACATCATTGTAGTCCAAGAGTGGCAACGTATTATATGTAGGAGGTGTTGGACATCAGAAACTGTAGATAAGTCTCGATAAACACCAATTACATCTAGATACAATTTTCAAACCAATATTCCATGCTATTTCTGCAAGGGTAGCATTAACACTGAAAGTTAGTGCAAGCTTTTGTCTCGATTCAAAAATAGAATCATAGCCCATCGAACGGATTTCTCCATTGTAATATACATAAAGCATGAATCATTTACTCATCTTTAAAACCCTATAAATGTACAGTGAATTAAATCAATTTCAAATTGATGACATTTTTACACTTAAAACTTTGATCATTTTACTTTACTAAATGAATAGTTGAAATGTAATATGACATCAATAAAATTTCATGTTCAATTTTAAATAACCTCAACATGAATCTCAATTTGGCGTGAATATTGTACGAATATTTGATAAACCTTATAAAGGTAAAATAAACAATAAGTTGAATCAAATTATTTAATTAACATTTTTTAATTTTAGGTTCTACATAACTTAATATTACAATTACAATGTGTTAACGGTAAAGCTTAAGCTTGTACAAGATCTTAGGGCTTGATCCCTTTCACTCGCACTAGTATAGATTCTATAAAATCTTCCAATAATTTATTAAGGACCAAATTTCTTATCCAAGGAATTTTTATAGTTTCCTGAATGGTTTTATTGGATGTTGTTGCCTGTAAAATGCTACATAATTCGCTTTGCACCTAGCATTTCATACCATACCTTCTCTTTATGATGTCTTATTACAAATAGTCATAATCTATCTAACCTAACTTGGTGCTCTATATGTAACACCTTATACCCGACCTAATAGTCAGGTTCAAGCTACAAGGTGCCACATTCATTGCCGAAGGAACTACAATCAAATTTAAATACAATTCATATAATTAGACATTGAAATACGAGTAATATAAGCAAGTGATACAATGAATAATCATTCTTGAGACTTATACGAGCTTACGAAAGCTCTAATGCTAAATTGAGATCAAATTATGATTGAATTTTAAAGAAATCAAATCACAGGGTTAATGTCGCAATATGACTACTGTTCAGCCTCGTCAAGACGATGAAGCTCTTGTCATGTTGTGAATTATAGGTCATTTCTCATCGTGACATCACATATTGTTTATTCAATTCCTAATTGAACTTCAACCTAAAATTTTCCAACTAAGTTTCTAAACACATCCAAACATTAACCAGCCAATAATTTCAACTATATAGCATCGATTCCTGCATCTTCATACCTTATATGATATTAGGCCAATACCTTATCACCTACAATCCATTTACCTAATGCAAACCATTTAAGTTATTTGTACACTTACCTATTTCACCAAGTTCATATATATATGTTTGCAACATTTCGTACCATTTCAAACTACCTTTAACTCTATTAGAAGCTATATACATTTAATCAAATTCTAACGTTAGCCATTTAAAACCATAAGTGTATATACATATAATTTATATGCCAAACTTGACTCAACCTACGTACATGTCTTATAACCAAAAAAAAAAAGAAGAAGAGATTTATACAAACATTATCGAGTCTGGTATCTTGACTGGATGCTGAAGTCAATGCTGGGGATCCTATTTGGGACCTAACCTGTGTACAGAAAAACAAATCATACACTGAACGATAGAACTCACTAGTATTTCTATAATTCAAATCAATATAACATATATGTTACCCAAATGCAAATACTCAATTCAAATCTTTTGTTTAACTAATTCGCATACCAAATTGTAACGTAGACTTAACGATCAATTTAATTGGTTATTTCATATCTTACTTTCTAGCACCTATATAACCATTTTCCATATATTACACTTCATACATGATCATTTCATATCACCGTTTATAACATATACTCATATATGTACATGTTCATCGATTCATATATGCAATTCTATTTTATCAATTCAATCATTTTTGAGTCTATTCGCTCGTACATACTCAATCGGCCCCTAAGGCTTATTTCTAGCAAATTCGCATGGTCTTTCACATGCTATCAAATATCACAATCATATTTCATCTCAATCTACCATATAACCTAGAGAAATCATGTTTTTATAATCCTATTGACTTTACTCAAACTTCAAGATGGATATACGAATTACCAACCTTATCCCAATCTGGCACTGTAGTGCATCATCGGATAAAATGAAAGAAATATATTGGCATATGGTGCCCCAAACTTGAACGAGACAATTCAACTGGAATTTCAAACGTCACATTAGCCACCGAAGTGACTTTTCGTTAAAACAACACAAAACACACAACCAACCACGTACACCACACAATTGTAACATAAATCATATAAAGAATAATCCTAACTGCATGCCTTTATAAACACATCATCAAAACAAAGCACAAAATTTTGAAAGTTCTAACCACCTGAGAGCCCACCTCACATGCCACTTGGTGAGCACCAACTCACGACCTATTTGCGAACCCCTTGGTTTTCATTCTAATTGATGAACCTAGCTCACATCTCACATTGCGATCCCTAAAGACTAGCGAACCTCCAAATCCCGTGAACTCGTACATACCTCTCTCCCTATTTTGCTGATTGTTTAGCGAATGGATCACTCATGAAATCCTCTATTTGGCAAACCAATCTTTTCTGGAGAACTCACTATTGTTTGGCAAATACTGACTCTGGTAAACTCAATGGTAGGCGAACTTCCTAATGTTTGGTGAACCCCTCCCAGATTGGAAATCCTTAATGGCGAGCTTCTAAATGGTGAACTCTTATGGTTTTGGCAAATTCTAACCCTATTGAGACCCTTTTAACTCTTGTGAGACCCCATTCTTGCGACCTCCAGCTCAAACCACTCCTAGATGGTTTGTAGGTTTTATTCAACATGTTATTACCTTTATTTCATGCATACTAAGTCTTTAATTTATTTCCAC
The DNA here is from genome assembly GCF_025698485.1 of Gossypium arboreum. Lineage (NCBI taxonomy): Eukaryota > Viridiplantae > Streptophyta > Magnoliopsida > Malvales > Malvaceae > Gossypium > Gossypium arboreum. The sequence goes on along the minus strand of NC_069071.1, from coordinate 97,920,503 downwards.
ATACATAAGATCTAAAGGAATACCTTAGTACCCAGCGAGCTCCTCACCTACATAAGTTCGTTAGCCTATAAATTTAATAACAATCGCCATGTAATATAATCCAATCAATCATGCACTCAAACAAGCAGTTATAAAGTCTAAAATCCAAAATTAAATAGTCTATAATGTCCGTTTACAACCCGTAAAAAATTATTTAAAAAGTCTAGTCTAATTCTAAACCCTTGGAAGAGTCCTACATTGCCTTCCACATTGGAGTTTGAAAAAATGTCACATACTCAAGGGATTTTACTTGTGATGGATCACTGGATTGCCACTCTTCACCATTAGTCCTGCGAGCTACTTATCTAAAAGGTATATGCAAGGAATGTGAGCTTATTGAAGCTCAATGAATGCTCAAGCATACAACACAAATAAACACTTCAATCATGCTAAGATTTAGACATGTTGTAATAGTTTACAAAAAATACAATAATCATACTCATCATAGTGATATATTGGCAATTTGTGAGTGTGAAACATATTCATATTATATACGTATTGGATAAGCAGATCTCCAAAAGCACTCCAAATGACTCAAAGAGTCCTATGCAATCTCTAATAAGTGAAGCAAGAGTGCTCACACTCTCCAAACACTCCATGCTATCTACGGCGAATGGAGCTATTCTCGACATTTCCTTATCTCTCCAACACTATCTCTAGGTCATATGCCCTAACGCATAGTAAAAAGGGTGAGTACTCACAATCTTATGGTATGCCAATGATATCTAATGGATTCAAGTGTTCACGACGCCAACATATCGTTCTTATCACAGTCACAATACAAAATTTTTAAATAGCTCATAATATAGTAGAGCTTGCACACAATAATTCATAATTACAGAGTTCGCATTTAATAAAGCTCGCAATACTGCAGGGCTCACAATGCACATAAGGTCAAAATAACATAGGTTCACATAGCATCAGGTTCACATAACAAAATATAATTCTCACATACATTTAGGGCGTGCATATAATTAGTGCTCGCTTTCAACATATGGGTTTGGACATATATTCATGGTTCTCATACAACATATAGATTCTTACATATTCATGACTTGCATACAACATATGGGTTCGCACATGTTCAAGGCTTACATACTTATATAGACTCACACATATAGGCTTGCATGCATGTGAATAGGCTCGCTAGATGTACAAGCTCGCATGCATGTGAATATGGTTCGCATATTTCATATAACAGGGTTCGCTCAATATATGTATAAGGTTCGCATAAAATTTATAGGGTTTGCAAACAACAGATAAGCTCGCATAATATATATATGTTTGCACAATTTAAAAATAGGGCTCACATGTTACCTGCCAGGTTCGCATGCCTACTTGGCTTTCCTTAGCATACGAACTTGTGTTTATGATGCAGTGTGCAAGAACACTCACTTGTTGACTCGCTGATATTGTTTAATCCACACCACTTTTTTCTTGCCATTTCCCTTACCCTTGCTTATGGGCGTTCCCTCACCAACAGAGGCTTCACATATCACATAAAAACATACAGTTTACTAACCATTCACAATAAGCAACATCCTTAACACTTGACAACTCGCCACTCTCATAAAACTGGCGAGCTCACCTCGTCTAACTTTAGTCTTAAAATTACTTTGTTTTAACTCAATTAGATCTCTAATTTCCTCCTCCTAACACCTTAACTAAGGTTTAATTACAAATCTAGCCATTAATTTTATACAATTTCACTAATGAATATTTTTTAAAAAATCACTTTCGTTGTCAATCTTAAGAGGTAAATCATTTGATTCGTGCAATTTCTTTAAGGATTTGTTAAATCAAGTTTATAAAACTCTTAATTACTATAAAATGAGTTAAAAATTGTTTTAAAACCATCACTTAGCTCACTATTACAAGATCCACCATTTTTATGCAAAATTAAGCTTTAAAACCAGATATCTTAGGTTTTCTTGATTTGATTCGTAAAAATTTGAATTGAAATCACCTATCAAATGTGTTAAACCATAAGAAATAATAATGTTTACCTTTAATTCAAAGATCTCCACAAAATTGGATCAATTTGAAAAAAATCAACATAAGTGTTAGTAGAAAATTGAAAAAGAATGAGTGGATTTCTTTTGAAATTGAAGAGGGAAAAATGTTTGGATTTTAAGAAATCGAAAGGATGAAGGGAATTTGGAGAGAAAACTCTTGATTTTGAATCTAACATTTTTTTTCTGAAATGGTTGAAAATGTAGAGGGAAGGGATGATAGGTGGCCTTATATAGGCAACCAAAATTTAAAATTTGGGCTATTGAGCCCTAACCCCTCTTTTATTTTCTCCCCTGTTCTAGTGGCTCCTATTTCAATTAAAACTCTTAATTTACACATTAGACCTCTAATTTTAGAACTATTCTAATTTAATCATCACTAGTATATTCTTATTAACCCAATTATTATTTCTTAATTATTTATTTATTTCATTTTATCTTAATTTATATGAAATAATCTCAATATCTCACTCAAGCCCTTGATTTTATTGCCCGATTCTACTAACCCGATTTTTAGGGTGTGACATAACACTCAAAGTGCATCATTGGACAAGTCGAAGTAATTTACTGGCACATGTATTGTATCATTGAATAAATTGAAACAATTTGTAATAGTTTGGTTTAAATCCTAGTCGGAATAGTGGTTTTGAGACCACAAATCTGAGTCAGAGAAATGTTTAAATATTACTCGTATGAAATTTGAATGTTTGTGTACTTAATTTAATAAAAAGGACCTAATCGCGTAAAATGTAAAAGCTGTGTGCTAGATGTTAAAAGTGCCTATTTGACTTGGCTTTATAATTGAGAGGTCCTTATGTGGTTATTATGCCATTTACATGTATAATGGACATTTATAGCCTTAATATATGTGAATTTATAATAATTTAATAAAAGAACAACATTGTCATTTAGATTATATGTTAATTAAAATAAAAAAAAAACATTAAAATAAGCTCATTTCATGCTTATGTTGCCGAAATCATCAAAAGAAAAAGAAAAGAAATACAAGCTAGGGTTTAGCCTTGATTTTCATTGATTAAGGTATGTGTTTTGATCGATTTTTGATAATTTCTACGTTTTTGTAATCGTTGCTTCGTATACTATCAAACCCATGCCTCAATTTCTGATTTTGATGATGATTTTAAAATGTGCCATTGATGAAATTATAAGCTTTGTGAAGTTAGTTGTTGATAAATGAAAGTTTGATGTTGGGTTTACATGTTTTGTCTTTGGATTTTTGATGATTTTGAGTAAAATGGACTAAATTGTGAAAAATGAGAAATTAAGGGACTAAAATGTGAAATAAATGAAATGTGAGGGCTAGTTTTCAAAATGCCCTAAATGTATGTTTGTGGATTGAATTGAAAGACTTAGTGAATAAAAAGGTTAATTTTGAATACATATAGATCAAGAAAAGAGGAATTGAGATTTGACCGAGGGAAGTCAAAGATAATCGAGTAGACGATTCAAATCTACAATTTCGAGTAGGAGGTAAGTTCGTACGTAAAACATGATGTTACAAATATATTTTTGATGCTTGGATTATACATAGATTGTATATATAATTGATTATGGTTGAATACAATGATAAATCATTTGTATTTGGCACTAAGTGTGCGATTCAAAATAGCTTCGACTATACGAGGCACTAAGTGTGCGATACTGAGATAGCTTCGGTTAATTGAAATGGCACTAAGTGTGCGAAATCGTTCTAGCTTCAGCTAACCTTTAAAGCACTAAGTGTGCAAATTTTAAAACATGAATAATCTTCAGAAAATCTTAAAATATCCGAACGATAAGTGAGAATGAAAATGAATAAATACGAGAAGGTTCAGGTATGTATGATACCTATATGATAGATGATGTTATGCATATGAATTTCATTGAATTGGTATAAACATATGAATTGTGTTGGCATAAAATTGAAAGATGAATTGAGAATTAATAAGTACTCATGTGTTGATGTTTTATATTTTATGAACTGTTGATGATTTTTGGTACGAGCTTACTAAGCTTTTGAAAGTTTACTCTGTGTATGTTTGTATTATTTTATAGATATCAAAGCAACTGTGAACTCGAGGATTGTCGAGGATCGTCACCACACTATCGAATCTCATTTTGGTACCTTTTGAAAATGTATATAGTAAAGTATGGCATGTATAGGCTAGAAATATTTTGGATAGGTTTTGTAATGTTATATTTAGCCAAGTGATATGGCTTGATATGGTTGTGTTTATGTTTTGATTTTGGTATATGAAATGTGATGCAAAATGTTCTATTTGATGTGTTCATGTATGACTTAAAAAAATGGTAAGTTTGGCAATTTTTGGTATGAGATTTGGTCATGAGTTTAGAGATCATGAAGCCATATGTTTTGATATGATTTTGTCTTATGTTTTGACACAATTGAGATGAGTTTATAAGCATGAAAATGATTGATAATGTTATGGCATAAATGTTGTATAGATTGGTATGGATTTTGGCTGAAATGGTTGTGTAATTATGCTTGTTTCCTTGCTTGTAGGGTGATTCAAATTAGGGTGGCAAATTCGCTATTCAAATGGCCTATTTTTTGTCCACACGGGAAGGGACACGGGTGTGTGTCTCAACGGTGTGTGACACACGGCTATGTTGCACGACCGTGTGTCCCTAGGGGTACCCTACAATTGTAAGTCAGGCTTGAGCACGGCAAAGGCACATTGGCATGTGGCTAGTCGTGTGGCCCAAGTCAGATTCAAACACGACCAAAGCACATGGGTATGTCTTGTGGCCGTGTGAACAAGTCAGTATGTATGCCCTATTTTGACACGTTCTAGACACATGGGAGTGTCTAAAGCCATGTGAGGCACACGGCCTGATTACACGGGCGTGTGACCTGTACTTGTTTGAAAAATGTTTAAATTTTGGAGAAATTTTGTATTTGTTTGGTTTAGTCTGACCCCTTTCTAATACATGTTTAAGGTCTCGATGACCTATATAAGGGACTCTATATTGATGATTGATCTTTAATGCTTCGATGCTTATGAAATGAATGTTAATGTTTCAATTTTGTTTGGTAATGCCTTTAACCCTAGTTCGGCAACGGATAAGGGTTAGGGGTGTTACATAATTATACTAATACAAACTGACTCCAAATTTGATAAATTTGTTTCTGACACAAATATCTATCTGCTTCATTGGTTAAGTGTTTTAGGTGTGTGTGAGAGGTCCCAAGTTTAAGCTTTGCATTTGGAAAAATTTGGCCTTTTCCTGATTTAAGCCTTAACTTCTAGTTAACAGGCTTACATTAAATTATTTGTAATTTCATAACAGAATGGGCCTACTGGTTTGGTGGTTAAGACATGTGGTGGAGTGTTGGGGGTTTGGAGTTCGAATCCTTACATGAGCTGGGGAGTTTATATTTTTGCTCGGTTCTGCAAAGGAATTTTAGTGGTTTTCAAATACTGAAGAAGTTGAGATTGGGTAGTAGTGGGTAGTTGAGGGTAAAATCTGATAGAGTTCTGTTTTTTGTTTTTCTCTCTTTTCCCAAAATTCCCCTTTACTTTTGCTTTCTCTGTCGTTTTCTCTTCCCTAATTTGCTATCAATTTTCCCTTGAAGTTTCCCTACCTTTTTACTTTTATTCTGTTTCTTTTGCGTGTATCGTGGGTGTGGTAAGTAGTATTTTTGGATGGCATCATTTTTAGATGATTGTATCATTTTTGTGAGTCTAATTTTCGGGTTTTGGTAGCAGCGTATCGTGGGGTTTAAGGCCCTCTTCGTGCTGTTCTATAGCGAGTCGATTGGAAGTTTTGAGGTAAGTGTTCATAGCTTTATGGAGTAAGTATTTTGGTTTCAAGATTTATGATTAATCGCAAAGAAAGACTTATTACAGTGTTGAATATCTCGTTTTTAGGCCTTGGAGTGCTCGGGAGTGTTTAGGCATCAAAATTGATACTAGATGTGTACTCAATTATGCATAAAACGAGATTCAATGAAAGATGAAAAATGAATCTGTCGACGCCACACGGGCGTGTGGTCGCCCGTGTGGCAGTACATAGGCGTGTGATCGAAGAGCCAGGCCGAGCGCATAACACGGTCATATCATGGCCGGTGAGGCCATGTGCGAGACACAAGCTCAACCAATTAGGCCGTATGGGCCCACATGGGTACACCACATGGGCGTGTGGAATTCTGTGCCAGGTTCTGTGGGCCCACACGCGCAGGCCACATGGGCGTGTAAGCCCAGTTTTCTGAAATACTCTGAAAGGTGGCTCGAGTCTCCCAAGTCAACTGGGACCTTCTGTAGGGTCGGTAAGAGTTACTTGACCCCTGATTACGTGATCTGACTATGTGATATGTGCTTTAGCACGTTACTCTTAGCATGTAAACCAATTTGTTTGTATGATCTGTTAATTGCATATTTGCACGTCATGTATTGTATGTTGCATTGCATCGGGGTTGGGTTATTGTATATGGAGGAAGTATTATGAAAGGCTCCTAAGCCTGATATCTGGCAGTACAGCTGCAATTATTTAATTATGTCCTGCAATTTGATACAGCATGGTAAGTAGGGATGGGTGGGTCGATTTTATCCCCACATGGTGTGTTGGGTTGGATGGAGTTGGTGTATAGAGGCTGGTTAGTAGGACTCTATTATTCTACTCTATTATGCATGATATATTTGTGAAGGGCTAAGGCACATTCGTATTTGATTCTATATCTGAGTGGACTAAGGTTCACACTGTTTTCGTAAAGGGTTCAGGCCCGAGTTATCTAATATTTGGATGTATGCCTGATTTCTGCTATTGTGATTATTTTCTGAGGGGATTACACATTGATTTTTGAAAACTCACCCTTTTCTATTTAATCTATATAGGTAATCGCCAGACTTGACGGTTCGGTGCAGCGAAGAACTCAATGGTGGCCACATATATTTAGACTGTTTTAAATTCAGTTCCGGTATTCATTTCATTTTAATTATGATCTAGGTTGGTTGATGTAATTTTGGGACTTCATGGACTTTATTTGGATTTTAGACTAAACTCAATTTTCCTAAAAGCTAATGTTTTATAACACGGAACGGTTCCCAAAAATTTATTGGGTTTTCAAAAGCTTCCATGCAAAAGAAATGTTTTAAATCAAATCAATTAAAACACATTTTCCCAAACTAAGTAAAATTAATAATTGGGACAATATTTAGGTCAATGCATTTTAAAAAAACACTCTCATGTGACACCGCCAGATTCAGCCATAACGTCCAAGCCGGGTTTGGGGTGTTACATTAACAATGCATCATTGGATAAACCGAAGTAATTATATTGGCACGAGTAGTGCATCATCGGATAAACTAAAGCAATTATATTGGCACACACAATGTGTCATCGAATAAATCAAAGGAATTATACTGCACAAACAGTGTATCATCAGATAAACTAAAGTATAACATGTATATTTAATAGGTAACCAATTTTCAATTCCATTATAAGTTCAACTCACATTCTATCAATCTCAATTTCATCATCAGTTTACCACTCTAATACCGTATATAACAAATCTCAACTCAATTCCATAGCAATGCAACTTTCTATTTTATTAAATTTAGTTGTCTTTCTCCGTATATGATATCAATCATGATTAAATCATGCAATTTAACATGAACAAGAAATAATAAAATTGAATAGGATCATAGAAATACAAACCAAAAGCTTGTGTTACTCGTTGTCAACTCTTGCCTTTCTTTTCCTTTTCGATGATCATGTGTCATTTTTTTGCTATGAATAACAATTCAGAAATGGTATAATATGAAATTCTATCAAAATCATATTCGATTAAAAAGTCATACATATTTTGTAATTTATTCAAATTTTTAATTTAAACCCAAAATAAACATAATTTTCAATTTAAACCCTCAAATTAAAATTCAATTTCACAATTTCTCATTAGGGACCTCTTATTTCTTATTTCTACTATCAATTTTACAGTTTATTCAATTTGGTCTTTAGGAACAAAACTAACAATTAAACTTTACAATCTAGTCCTTTTTCACATCTAAGCTTAAAACCTATCAATTTAACACCAATTTCTTTACGAAATCATCAATGACAACTTTCAAAAAATTTAAAAATTTTACAAATTGGTATAAGGGCTAGCTAAATCAAGCTCCCACGACCTCAAAAATATAAAAATTACAAGAAAAATACTTGAAATTACCTATTAATCAAAGACAGAATGTTTGAAGACCTAGCTTGGTTTTCTCCTTTTATTTTCTTTGTATTTTCGGTGATGGAGGAATTATGAAGATGAACATCTTCTCATTCATTCCACTCACTTTTCTATATAATGTAATTAAACTTAATTAAGCTTGATTAATTAGCTTAACTTTATTACTAATTATCTTTTAATGCTCAAATCATTATGTAAAATGGTTTGACTGTAATTTTGGGCCTTTGACTAATTACAATTTAAATCCTTAAACCTTTGTCCAATTAAAAATCTATAGAGATAAGAATTTTATAATATAGTCTTTGTACCATAATTAAGCAATTAATAGAAAAAATTGAAGGACCAAACTTTAATATTCTCGTACATATATATATATTAAAATATCACATGATAAAATGGCCTACAACATTTTGCCGAGATTTATTGTTTATTATTCCAACCTTGTAAACCAACAACACATGATTGGAACGCCCCAAAATCCCGAACTTTCTTATTATTTCAGTTTTGATAAAATGTGTGCTTAATATTCTTAGCTAAGTGCTAATTATGTCTTAATAGGCCTGGGTTAGTTTTGGAGTTCGAACTTAGGGGTGAAGGAAATTATAGTTTAATAATCGAAAGAATCTTGTTGGCAAGTAGGTTGGTTTTTAAATAAATAAAGGAGGATTTGGACACAAGAAAACCTTGTGTTGGAGTGGCAAGTGGTGTCACATATGGGGCTTAGAGGTGGCGTCACATGCAAGACAAGGAGGTCCGGGGTTCGAATCCCTCCTTACTCAAAAGGTGGATTTATTTTTGCTCTATAGATAGTCAGTAGTGGCGTTGGATATGAACTCTGTAGGGAGTGATAAGAGGAGAAATTTAAGGAAGGGATTAAAGAGCTATTAGGGAGGAAAATTAGGAGATGAGGAGTGAAGAGAGGTGGAGCCAAATTGGGAATTTAAGGATAGGAGATTCGGCTATAATCTATATATAGGTGCCGATTGTGGGGATTCCAGGCTAATGCCGAATTCTCCCTCTCTATGTTACCAAAAACACCTTTCTCTCCAAAGATCTAAAAGCTGAAATCCCTTGTTCTTCTTCTCTTACTTTGTCCTGATTTTCCATTCTTCCTTTACTCAAATTCTCTTTGATTCACCATTGGTTTAGCTGATTCCTTATTCTCTTATTCTTTGTGCCGAATAACCTTTTTCACCATACAAATCTCAAAAGCCGAATACCTATTATGCCGCCACTACTCCCTCTACTTCGTCCAATTCTAGTGTAAGTACTCGCTCTTTCAGTCAGTTTTTACTAGTATCGATTACTCCTATCCCTTACTTTTTCTAAATCGGTTTTGGCAGGGGATTAGTATCGAATCTCAGTCTTTTGGATCTCTGCCGATTTGCTTCTTAGGTGTTGGGACTTTGGTAAGTGTTCTTCACTTTGGTAAGGATTGGCCGAATGGGCCTTAGTAGGGAAGGGTGACTTATGTTGGATACAAGTCACCCATTATGTTTTTAACGATAAAGGTTAATGCAGATCTAGGAAGTACTCGTGATTAGTGATCAAAAGAAAGCTGTTAAGGCTTGGCGTTTTAGGTAAGGTTAAGGTGAGATTTCAGCTTTTAGTAAAAGTATTCGATAAGTATGTGTGAATAATTATTTAGTGACATCGATTGTAGGTTCATGGCTAGGGAGATCGCATCACGCTTTATTACCAGATGTGTACATACACTGTACACACACAGTAGATTGGAAAATCCCGAAATGTTGAAAAGCCAAAATGCCGAAAAGTCAGAAGTTTGGTTACAATAGACCTGCGAGTGCGCGAGGACTCGTAAGGGGAAACCGATAGGTGATCTGAGGCCCCATGAGCAATACCATGGACTTGGGCCGTGAATTGGCCAATCGGGCCAGAATGGACTAAATGAGTCCGATGGGCTGTAGGGCCTATAATAGGTAAAATTGGCAATTTGATACTAAGTGATGAGAAATTGTATGAAAGCATGACTATGAATGTGATTTGGGCCTAATGGGCCACATGAATGAGATTGGGCCTAGTGGGCCATATGCATGTATGTAGACTTGTTGGACTTTGTAAGGGGGTTATGGGCCTAGTATCTAAAACTGCTTAAACAGACATAAAACTTAATTAATTAATTGCGACCGTGGATGAGTCATAAGGTTAAGGTGTGGCAATGGGTATATGCATGTCTAGGATTGGATCTAGGGAGAGCTTGGTACTTAAGCGGTCTTAATGACTCACCTCCTCCTCTCTGGAATCCTACCTGGTGCATAGTATCTATTCACTTTAAACAACGAGGACTTGTTAATGGGCCAAGGTAAGTAATAAACACATATTAAAGAGAAATTATCGAAATGCCCCTAAGGGCAAAAATGACTAAAATACCCCTACTTGTGAAATGTAAGATTTATGGATGTTACATGTATACCTGCTGCATTCATATGATATTCTGTTATGTTGCATATGGGTTGGGAATCATGAAACGGAGAAAGTATATGAGGATCGTATGGTTGCTTGACAACCATGGATCCACCGACGGCTATTAAGCCCAATATGTGATTAGCAGCTTTCTGCAATGAGGGTAGTACCGCAATCGGGCTACCATTGATGTGTATCGGATGGGTGGTTCGATATTTATATCCCCACATGATGTGTACCGGGGGACGGAGTTGGTGTCTAGCGGTTGGCATATTGGGGTGGGTTGCATAGCATTGCATGTATAACATTATGGTGATTGATGATTACTTAAGACTCTTCAAGGGTTGTACACACTGAGTTTTTGTAAACTCACCCCCTTTTTTATTTTTCTCAAGTGATAGCCAGTAGGAGGTTCGACAGATGGAGGGACTTTGAGGTGGCCAACTAGCAAGACGACTTGGACATGGTTTTTTTTTTATAGTTTCTAGTTTATTAAGTTATTTTAAACTGGATTGTAATAAGGCCTTTCCTCTGGTTATTATTCCAAATTAGGACTACTATTTTTAGGCTTTATATTTATTTTTGAATATGGGTTCCTAAACCTTAACTGTTTTTATTGAATACTATGTTTCCGCAACTCAAATTTTAAATGACAAGTTTTCATAAATCATCTGTTTTAAATAAAGCTTCTACAACTGAAAAGAGATTTTACAAGTAATTAAGGTTTTCAAATTTAAAGAAGTGTTCTCAATGAAAACAAGGTTTTCGCTAAAACATTTCAATGTGACACGCTGGATCCTGCCATAACGTCCGGCCCGGGTTAGGGTGTTACATTTAGTGGGTTTAGAGCCCAGGTTGCAAAACTCGAGCTGTGATGTGGGCCTTATTATTTGGGTTTTGTTGTAAAAAAAATTCCACAATGTTTTGGAAGAAAAATCTTGCTGTGTGGCACGTCGAACCTCTGACGTCGAGCCAAGTAAGTTCTTTTACTATTAAGCTTGTTTAATTTGATATACTGTAGATAGTTAGTGGGCTACATTAAATGATTATACTAAAGTTTTTAGATTGGAACTGAAGCCCATAGGACCTTGAAACTGTAGAGGATTGATGAAAACAACCTTCTTTTTAATACTTTCATAAAACATCTGCTTAATTATTAAAATTAACTAAAACTTCATAAAATTTCTAATCCAGATAATACGTGAATCAATGATGAGTGCTAGAAGAGGTGCAAGAGGCTGTGGCCGTGGCTGCGAAAGTGTTAGGGGTGAATCGTCGGTATCGGGCCATATGCCTAAAGTTGGGGTAGAAGAGGCTCCGGCCTCACCCATGACTGGTACTAGACCCTACAATCGGGCTGCGGGAGATGATGTATTGTTGCAGGCAATGCTGAGGATTTTGGAAAGGGTCGCAGGGCCCAATAATGGCACAGGAAATTAGGGGTCCATTCTAGAACGACTTCGATCAAATGGGGCTGAGATCTTTAGGGGCATGGCTGGTGTAGCTCCTAACGTGGCTGAATACTGGTTGCAGGCCACTGAAAGGATAATGAAAGACTTGGACTGTTCACTTGAACAAAAGTTGAAAGGGGCAGTGTCACTACTTAGGGAAGAAGCTTACCAGTGGTGGCTGACGATGAAAGAGGGCACCCAACCTGAGTAGGTCACTTGGGAGTTTTTCAAAACTATGTTTCAAGGAAAGTATGTGGGTGAGAGTTATGTGGATGCTAGAAAGAAGGAGTTCCTAAACCTAACCCAGGGAAACAAATTTGTGGCGAAGTATGAGGCGGAATTTCTACGCCTTAGTAGGTATGCAAGAGCTATGGTGGCAACGGACTATGAGCGTTGCGTTAGGTTTGAGGATGGTCTTAGAGATAGCCTCAGAGTATTGATAGCCCCACAAAGGGAGCGGGTTTTCTCAGAGTTGGTTGAGAAACCAAAGATAGCGGAGGAGGTGAAGCGCACTGAGCGCTTAAATCTGGAAAAAGAAAGGGGTGAGAATAAAAGGGAGGCTGAGACTCCTGGTGTTGGACAGAGGCCTAGGGCTAGGGCTAGAGTTAATGGGCCAGTTAGTGCAGGGCCCCTTGCTGTTAATTCGGGGTGCCCCCTTCTGCTGATTGTGGGAAAGGTTATGTCGGCTAGTGTTGGAAGAGGACAGGAGCTTGTTTAGCTTGTAGATCTGTGGAGCATAGGATTAAGAACTACCTAGAATGCCAATTCAGGTGCCAGGCATGGGCCGAGGTAGTGTTCAGCCACCGAGGGGTGGTCAGCTGCCGCCAAGGGGCCGAGGGCAGGCCAGGGGAGGTAACGACAATGGACGTGGACGTGGAGCACCAGTCGAAAATGTAGGCCATGCTGAGGCGAGACAGCCAGCTTTGGTTTGTGCTGCTCGAATTGAGAAGACGGGGATGCCGCAGATGTAATAACGGGTATGTTCTTTATACATGAGTTACCTTACACTGCATTGATTGATATTGGATCGACGCATTCATATGTTGCATGCAATAAGTCCGTTAGGTCAGTCAGTGGGAGTGAATAAGTTATTTAGGGAGGTACCCTTAGTAGTCCAAGGTGTTACCTTTTTAGCGGATTTGATGAAACTTCCGTTTAGCGAGTTTGATTTAATCTTGGGTATGGATTGGCTGGTGAAACACCGAGCCACCTTGGATTGCGCTGCAAAGTGAATGGTGTTAAGAACGATGGAGGATAAGGAGGTGGCAGTGACTGGTGAAAGCCAAAATTACCTGTCGAATATAATTTCGGCATTAAGGGCTGAGAAGTTGGTACGAAAGGGATGCAAAGCCCATTTGGCTTATATTAGCAATACGGAGGTTGGAAGCCCTACTGTTAAGGAGTTGAGAACAGTTAAGGAATTTCTTGATGTTTTTCCCAAGGAGCTGCCAGGGTTTCCGCCCAGCAGAGAAGTAGAATTTGGAATCGAGTTGTTTCCTGGTACGATTCCGGTGTCCATCGCCCCTTATCGGATAGCACTGAAAGAGTTGGTAGAACTTAAGGCACAGATTTAGGAATTGTTGGATCAAGGATTCATCCGACCAAGTGTGTCTCTTTGGGGAGCACCGGTGTTATTCATAAAGAAGAAAGATGGGACGTTGTATATGTGCATCAACTACCGGCAGCTGAACAAGTTAACTATTAAAAACAAGTACCCTTTGCCGAGAATCGATGACCTTTTTGATCAGTTTAGGGGAGCTGTCATTTTTTCGAAGATTGATCTGCATTCGGGGTATCACCAATTGAGGGTTAAGGAGGTGGATGTTTATAAGATGACTTTCAGAACTTGTTATGGGCACTAGAAATTCTTGGTGATGCCATTCGGGCTGACGAACGCACCTATCGCTTTCATGGATCTCATGAATCAGATCTTCCAACCCTACCTGGATCGGTTCGTGGTATTTTTTATAGATAACATTTTAGTGTACTCAAGAGATGAGGATGAGCATGATGCACACTTAAGGATTGTGTTGCAGACTTTGAGGAGAAGCAGTTGTATGCCAAATTCAGTAATTGTGAGTTTTGGCTAAAGGAGGTTACTTTTCTAGGGCATGTGGTGTCAGCTGAGGGGATTAAGGTGGATCCCCGGAAAATTGAAGTAGTGTTAGACTGGAAAACACCCAAGTCAGTGTCAAAAATCCAAAGTTTTCTAGGCTTGGCAGGGTACTATAGGCGGTTTGTTGAGGGCTTTTCATTAATTGCTGCACCGTTAACTAAGTTGTTGAGGAAGGGGGTATCGTTTGAATGGACAGACAAGCAGCAAGAGAGTTCTGGAAAGCTCAAGGAAGTCTTAACTGAGGCCCCTGTGTTGATTCAGCTAGAGCCTAGGAAGGAGTTTACGGTTTTTAGTGACATGTCGCATGTGGGCTTGGGCTGTGTATTGATGCAAGAAGGAAAGGTGGTTACGTATGTGTCACGGTAACTTAAGACTCATGAGGTGAATTATCCAACCCATGACTTGGAACTAGCCGCGGTGGTCTTTGCGCTAAAAATATAGAGGCATTATTTGTACGGAGAGAGGTGCATAATTTATTCGGACCATAAGAGTTTGAAGTACGTCCTCAACCAGAAGGAGCTAAACCTTAAGCAGTGCAGGTGGATGGAACTATTGAAGGATTATGATTGTACGATTGAATATCACCCTGGCAAAGAAAATATGGTAGCTGACGCGTTGAGTCATAAGGTTAAGTCAGACTTGAGGGCTATGCTCGCCCGTTTAAGTTTGTTGGATGATGGTAGCTTGTTAGCTGAGCTTCAAGTAAAGCCGGTATGGGTTGAGCAGATAAGGAGTAAGCAATTAGTGGATGAGACTTTGGGTGCTCATTTTAGACAAGTAGAGAATGGAGAGACGTCAGACTTTGGGATAAATAGTGAAGGAGTGTTGTGTTTCCGTGGGAGAATGTATATACCAAAGGACGATGATCTAAGGCAGTCTATTCTGCGGGAAGCACATAACAGTCTCTATGCTATGCATCCTGGTGGAAACAAGATGTATCGGAATTTGCGTGAGCTTTATTGGTGGTCTGGACTTAAGCATGAGGTTATGGAGTTCGTAAATAAATGCTTGGTTTGTCAAAAGGTGAAGGCAGAGCATCAGTTGCCTTCAGGATTGCTTCAACCAGTAAAGATTCCACTCTGGAAGTGAGAAAGGATTACTATAGACTTTGTTAGTAGGCTACCCTTGACACCTACTAAGAAAGACTCGATATGGGTTATAGTGGATCGGTTAACCAAGTCTGACCATTTTATATCGGTCCGCACCGATTAATCATTACAAAAGCTAGCTAGATTGTATGTAGTGGAGATTGTAAGATTGCATGGAGTGCCATTTTCTATAATATCTAATAGGGACCCACATTTCACTTCACGATTTTGGAAGAAGCTGCATGAGGCGTTGGGTACTAGGTTGAACTTCAGTACAACATTCCACCCTAAAATTTATGGACAATCAGAGAAGGTGATCCAAGTTTTGGAAGATATGTTGAGAGGGTCTGTAATTGAGTTCCGAGGTAGCTGGGAAGTCTATTTTCCATTAGCCAAATTCGTGTACAATAATAGTTATCAAGCGAGTATTGGGATGGCTCCGTATGAAGCACTGGATGGGCAGAGGTGTCGAACTCCAACATGTTGGACGAAATTAGGCGAACGGAGAGTTTTGGGCCTAGAGTTAGTAGCAGATACTGAGGATAAGGTAAAATTGATTCGGAACCAGATGAAGGAGGCATCGGATAGGTAGAAGTTGTATGCTGACCTTAAGTGTCGAGAGATATAGTATGCAGTGGGGGACTTAGTTTTTCTTAGGGTCTCTCCTTGGAAGAAGGTGTTAAGGTTTGGACGGAAGGGGAAGCTAAGCCCAAGGTTCATTAGGCCATATCGGGTTGTGAGGTGGATTTGGCCAGTCGCTTATCAGCTGGAATTACCTTCTGAACTAAGCTAAATTCACGACATGTTTCATGTTTCCATGCTAAGACAGTATCACTCAGATCCTTCACATGTCGTTGTGGTTGAGGAAATCGAGGTTAGGCCAGACCTAACTTTCGACGAGGAGCCCCTACAAATAATTGGATATGACATTAAGGTACTGAGAAGAAAGTCCATCCCATTAGTCAAAGTGCTTAGGCGTAATCAAAAGGCTGAGGAGGCTACCTGGGAACCTGAAGAAGCAATACGACATTAATACCCTTAACTATTTGGATTAGGTAATTTCGAGGATGAAATTCTTTTAGGAGGGTAGAGTTTAACGCCCCAAAATCTCGAACTTTCTTATTATTTCAGTTTTGATAAAATGTGTGCTTAATATTCTTAGTTAAGTTCTAATTATGTGTTAATAGGCTTGAGTTAGTTTTGGAGTTCAAACTTAGGGGTGAAGGAAATTATAGTTTGATAATCAAAATAACCTTGTTGGAAAGTAGGTTGGTTTTTAAATAAATGAAGGAGGATTTGGACACAAGAAAGCCTTGTGTTGGAGTGGCAAGTGGCGTCACATATGGGGCTTAGAGGTGACATCACATGCATGACAAGGAGGTCCGGGGTTCGAATCCCTCCTTACTCAAAAAGAGGATTTATTTTTGCTCTATAGATGGTCAATAGTGGCGCTGGATATGAACTCTGTAGGGAGTGATAAGAGGATAAATTTAAGGAAGGGATTAAGGAGCTATCAGGGAGAAAAATTAGGAGATGAAGAGTGAAGAAAGGTGGATCCAAATTGGGAATTTAGGGATAGGAAATTCGGCTATAGTCTATATATTCCAGGCTAATGTCGAATTCTCCCTCTCTATGTTACCAAAAACACCTTTCTCTCCAAAGATCTAAAAGCCATAATCCCTTGTTCTTCTTCTCTTACTTTGTGTTGATTTTCCATTCTTCCTCTACTCAAATTCTCTTTGATTCACTGTTGGTTTAGCCGATTCCTTCTTCTCTTCTTCTTTGTACCAAATAACCTTTTTCACCATACCAATCTCAGAAGCCGAATACCTACCGTACCCCCACTACTCCCTCTACTTCATCCGATTCTAGTGTAAGTACTCGCTCTTTCAGTCGGTTTTTGCTAGTATCGATTACTGCTGTCCCTTATTCTTTTTAAATGATTTTGGCAGGGGATCAGTATCGAATCTCAGTCTTTTGGATCTCTGCCGATTTGCTCCTTAGGTGTTGGGACTTTGGTAAGTGTTCTTCACTTTGGTAAGGATTGGCCGAATGGGCATTTGTAGGGAAGGGAAACTTATGTTGGATAAAAGTCACCCATTATGTTTTTAACGATAAAGGTTAATGCAAATCTGGGAAGTACTCGTGATTACTGATCAAAGGAAAGCTATTAAGGCTTGGCATTTCAGGTAAGGTTAATATGAGATTTCGGCTTTTGGTAAAAGTATTCGATAAGTCTGTGTGATTAATCATTGAGTGACATCGATTGTAGGTTCGTGCCTAGGCAGATCACAACACGCTTTATTACCAGATGTGTACATACACTGCACACACATAGTAGATCAACAAATCCCGAAATGCCGAAATGCCAAAAAGTCAGAAGTTTGGCTACAATAGACCTGCGAGTGCGCGAGCATTCGTAAAGCGAAGCCGATAGGTGATCTGAGGCCTCATGAGCAATACCATGGACTTGGGACATGTATTGGCCAACCGGGCCAGAATGGGTTAAATGGGCCCGATGGGCTGTAGGGCCTATAATAGGCAAAATTGAGAATTTGATACTAAGTGATGAGAAATTGTATGAAAGCATTTTTATGAATGTTATATGGGCCTAATGGGCTAGACGAATGTAATTTGGGCCTAATGGGCCATATGAATGAGATTGGGCCTAGTGGGCCATATGCATGTATGTAGACTTGTTTGGGCTTTGTAAGGGGGTTATGGGCCTAGTATCTGAAACTGCTTAAACAGACATAAAACTTAATTAATTAATTGCGACCGTGGACGAGTCATAAAGTTAAGGTGTGGAAATGAGTATATGCATGTCTAGGATTAGATCTAGGGAGAGCTTGGTACTTAAGCGGTCTTAATGACTCACCTCCTCCTCTCTGGAAGTAATAAACCCATAATAAAGTGAAATTACTGAAATTCCCCTAAGGGCAAAAATGACTAAAATACCCCTACGTGTGGAATGTAAGATTTATGGATGTTACATGTATACCTGCTGCATTCATATGATATTCTGTTAGGTTGCATATGGGTTGGGAATTATGGAACGGAGGAAGTATATGAGGATCGCATGGTTGCTTGACAACCGTGGATCCACCGACGGTTATTAAGCCTAATATGTGATTAGCAGCTTGCTGCAATGAGGGTAGTACCACAATTGGGCTACCATTGATGTGTATCGGATGGGTGGGTCGATATTTATATCCCCACATGATGTGTACCGGGGGACGGATTTGGTGTATAGCGGTTGGCATATTGGGGTGGGTTGCATAGCATTGCATGTATGACATTATGGTGATTGATGATTGCTTAAGACTCTTCGATGGTTGTACACACTGAATTTTCGTAAACTCATCGCTCTTTTATTTTTCTCAGGTGATGACCAGTAGGAGGTTCGACGGATGGAGGGACTCTGAGGTGGCCAGCTAGCAAGACGACTTGGACATGTTTTTTTTTATAGTTTCTAGTTTATTAAGTTATTTCAGACCGGATTGTAATAAGGCCTTTCCTCTGGTGATTATTCCAAATTAGGACTATTATTTTTATGCTTTATATTTATTTTTGAACATGGGTTTCTAAACCTTAACTGTTTTTATTGAATACTACGTTTCCGCAACTCAATTTTTAATTGACAAGTTTTCATAAATCATCTATTTTAAATAAAGCTTCTGCAATTGAAAAGAGATTTTACAAGTAATTAAGGTTTTCAAATTTAAAGAAGGGTTTTCAATGAAAATAAGGTTTTTGCTAAAACACTTCAATGTGACACATTGGAGCCGGCCATAACGTCCGGGCCGGGTTGGGGTGTTACATGGATAATTAATTACAACAATCGAATCTATTTTAAAATGATAGTCTTAGTAACAAAAAAGTATTTCTACACTAATATATAAATTAATTCTTAACGTATTCAAAGCATTTCTCACAATATAACATAATTTTAAAATATTATCAGTTATATTAATATAAACTTAAATTATCAAATTCATAATATTTTAAATTATACAATATTTTGTTTTCACCAATATTATTACATTATTATTATCATTATATTTCTAATTTACACCATAATTTCTTTTCACATAATATTAATGAAATTAATGTCAAAATCATATTTCTAAATTTTTTTGAAGGATTCTGAATATAATTATATAATGTTGATGAAATTAGGTTAATTTTGAATTTAAAAGTGGTTTATGGTTTTTCAGTGGTTAAAAGTTAAAAAGTTTTTTAGGAGTTTAGGGGTTTTTCTTGTATTTTTATGGTTGTTTTTTTTTTTTAGATTTTACGGGTTTATATAGTGGGGATAGAAGGCTTTGGATTTTTTAGGATTGTAGAGTCTTGTTGGGTAGGGAATCTCTACCAATTTTCAAAAAACTAGATCGATTTAGGTAGAGATTCTTGCTCAAATTGGCACTATTTAGCCTAGTTTAGTAGGATTCTTTGTCATTATCCACACCTCAAAAGTGAACTACAAGTCATGTTTCCCAAAAGCCAAAATCAATTTGGTTTGTGGCGATTTGAGCCTCAAATTCAATGCTTTGCCCAAATCACCACAAACCAAGCCAATTTGGACTTTTGGGAACCGTTGCCAACACTCTTATTATTCAAAACATATTATTTGAGTAAAAAAATCAAGCCCATATCATTTTGGAGAAAAATATTTTATATTATTTTTGTAAAAATCTCAATTAAAATATTAATGTTATGAATATTTTATTAAGTAGATGTCCATCAATATCAAGATAAATTTTGATGTACTTAAAATTCTAAAAGTGATTAGAAGTAGATCTCTAACTCAATTATACTTCTTATGCCTATAAATAGAGACTTTGGAGAGACTTTGGAGAAACTTTGTAAATATTCTAATTGATCAATAAATTACACTCTCTCTTTTGCTCTCCCATTTTCTCTGCTCTTTACTCTCTATTTATTTATTTTATAACACGTTATCAGCACGATTCTCATTTATTTTATAACACGGTCAGTCTAAATAAGCTGCTCAAGTTGTTGTCAATTGCTTTCTAAAGCTATTGCAATTTTGGTATTCAATTGAGGCCTGGGCACTATGGGTAATCATTAGAGCCTTTAACCACTCAGATCTTCAAGTATATTTTACTATGATTTATTTATTATATCATGTTTATTATAATTGGAGACTAATCATGACAACATGAATAAATAGATTTTGATTTAAAATCCATGCATGTTTGCAATACTGAATATGAAATAAAGATTTTTTTAGGACATTTATAAGTTTGTCCTAGTAAATCAATTGCATTCCCAAAAGTGAACGCAAAAGAAAATATAAACTAATATTATTTCAACATTTGGTAGTACAAAATTAGTTGAAAGCTCCAGAAGAGCTAATATATTAATATCTTGTGATGGTTAATCCATTGATTTTAAAAGATATTCATAATAGATCTCGTATTGAGATTCTGAAGGAGGAAAATATTATATTTCATATGAATCAAAAGAGGATTGAATTATTGATTACTCTTGTTATTAAATTGAATTGATTGTGCCTATCTTTGTGATCTTCTTTTGCCATTATCCCCATTAAGGGATTGAAAGCAAAATATTTGATTGTGAAAGATCTACTTGTGAGCAATAGAATATGGTAATTCTATCTAAAGCTCGTTATGGTTGGATGCACCTGAAGTTGCAAGTTTTTTTTACATTGTGAGTATAACTCTACAGTATTCAAAATAAGTTTTTAATTAAAATTACGTGGAAAAATATTACTGATGAGAACCTTTCAAGAGAAAACTTATTCAACTTTTTTAATGATTCAAATGTGCTCCTATGATAGCAATATCATGAAAATTATTTAGTTATGATTGAACAAAATTTTTTAACCACAAAACCTAACCTTTCCCTGAAGAGAATGTAAAAATATGTAAAAAAAATTCGAAGTAAATTGAACTATAATAATAGTCATGGGGGATTGTCATAATATATTTTTTCACCACTAGAAGTGGAAAAATGAAAAAAGCAAGAAAAGAACAAGATTTTCCAAGAACTTCTTAAGAAGAGAGACAATTTATTTATGAAGAGTCATTGGTTATGTACCTATTATACACTTGGAAAATAAGATCCACTCTCAAAGTTTGCTATTAATAGATTTTGATTGGATTAAAAGTCTATTACTGGAGTTTAATTTTCTTACTTCTTGATAAAATCGTCAAGACTCAACGTGGAAAAAAAAGGTACATCTTTAAATATTAAATCAACTTGATATAAGGTTTAAATATTTTAGATGGTCTTCTTTTTAAGTTTTGATTACATGGGTTACATATTGTTTTAAGCATATCATTTGTTTATGAAAATGAATATTAACTGATTTATTTATGTCGCTATAGTAGGTTTTATAATTAAATAATATATTTGATTAAAACATATATAGTATGCAAATTTGTGTTAATAAATCAATGAATTTTATGGTTATTGATTTGATTTAATTAAGAATTGTTAAAAGTAGTAGTTTATACGTTTTATTTTATTCAATTTGTTAATTATTTAGAGAAATGACATGAGAAATTGTAAATGAAAAGTTCTATGAGCATGAATGGTTGTATTTTGAATTAAATTTCATGCATGTTTATGATGATGGTTATGAAATTTTTTTTCTAGTTTTTCATTATGTCATATTTTTATTTTTGAGATGTGACTTTTATTGATATATTTAATATAGGCTTGTTTCTATACATGACCTAGGCAGTTATTCTTGATAGTTAACTGATTATGCAAAACTCTTGTTAAAAGGGTTTTAAAAGTATTTTGAATCAAACTTGGGACTTCTCGCATCTGAAGCGAGAATCATACCACTATACCAAATGCCCCGCATTTGAAGATTTTGGCATATTCCCTGAAGTAAATATTGCATATAATTATTTGAATATTATATATATTGACTTAGTGGCATTATAGACTTCACATTAATTTAGACATTTCCAGTAGTAAATGTCACAATAGCACATATATGTGGATACAAAGTAAAAGGAATGATAGTAAAATTATCAATTTGTTACAATTTAGTACAATTGAAATGCATGTTAAAGTAAACCAGAAGTTTACTAATATAAATGCATTTACTACTTGGCGTGACCAGTTAGACCATCCTAGATCATATATGATGCAAAAATTAATTTAGAATTCATACAGACATTCATTAAAGAACTAGAAGATTCCTTAATTTAAAAGAATTCTCATTTGTTGCTTGTTTTCAATGAAAGTTGCTTATTAGAAACTCACTAGCTAAAGTTGAGATTTAATGTTTTGCATTTCGGAAATGAATATGGGCTTATTCATCTGCCATGTGGATGGTTTTGATATTATATGATTTTGGTAGATGCATCTACAAAATAATCACATATGTGTTATCAACTTGCAACATGTCGTTTGCAAGATTGCTTGTTTAAATAATTAATTTCAGATCATGCAATTAAGACAATTCATCTTGCTAATATTGATGAGTTTATATCTCAGTCTTTTATTGATTGAGTTTGAAAAACTTTTGTAGAAGTCTGTTATTTATACGCATAATGGTTTAGAGAAATTATTGATTGAATGCCTCTAATTAATGTCTAAACAATTACTTATGAGAGCTAAACTTCCTATTTCAACATGAGATTATGTTGATTTATGTGTTATAAGATCAAGCCAATAAGTTATAAATACTCCCCATTACAATTGGTTTCTGATCAAGAGCTAAATATTTCCCATCTTTGAATTTTTGTATGTGCGCATATATTCCAATTGATCCACCAAAATGCACAAAGATGATTTACTTCTCAAAAAAAAGTTGGGAATATATATTAATTATGAGTCTCCTTATACTATTAGATGTTTTAAATGTATTGGAGATTCAATTATGACATGATTTGTGATTACAATTTTGATTTGATAGTTTTCCCGACATTAGGGGGAGAGAAATAGTAACTTGTTAGGGGGAGATTAATTTGAACCAGAAGTTCAACAAGGATAACTCATTACAAGTTAACTATTAGATGTATTTACAAACTTAATGAGAATAACCAAGTGTTGTAATATCCTAAATTAGGGCTTAATCGGAATAGTGGTTTCGTGACCACAAATCCGAGATAGAAATAATTATTTTACAATGATTTTGATGTTTATGATATGATTGCATGATTGTGTGAAAATTTCGTGATGAAATTCTATGCCTAAAGTGCTTAAATTGAAAGTAGGGACTAAATCGAATAAGTTGCAAAACTTGCATTCTAGAAGTTTTTAGTATGAAATTGTTTTGGAATATTAATGAGGAGGTCTTAAATAGCAATTTTACCAATTTTAAGTTCATGGACAAAATTAGGACATGGAAGGAATTTTGGAAAGTTTAGTAGTAAGGGTATTTTGGTTATTTAGTTATTAAAATGAATTAAAAATAAAATTAAAAGCCAATTTTGTCCATCTTCTTCATTAGGCCGAAATTTCAAGGGTTCTCCATAGCTAGGGTTTGTTTCAAGCTTCCAAGCTCCATAGTAAGTGATTCCAAGCCCGCTTTTAATGATTTTTACGTTTTGAGATCCCGTAACTCGATAAAGCTTATGTTAGCAATAATTTAACCTAGGGTTTATATTTGGAAAAATACCCATAGGTGAAATTTGTGTATTTTGATGTTTTATGATAGAATATGAAGTTTTAAATTATGTTAGACAACTTGTACTACTCGATTTTAAGCAAAAAGCGAGTAAAAGGGCTTAATCGGTAAAAATACCTAATAGTCACAAGTACATGTTAGAGTGAGAATTTGATGTTGCCATAGAAGAGAAAAGTGATCAGCATGTTGTAAAACATAAGAATAAGGAATAAAGTTTAATCCAGAGCCTAGGGGCAAAAATGTAAATATGCAAAAGTTTAGGGGTAAAATTGTAATTTTGCCAAAATTTGAGTTAAGGATTAATTTGATAATGTGAGTATTAAATAAGCTAAATGTGTTATTTTAGATCAAGAAAGACGTGGAATCGACCTCAATCGAGGAAAAGAAAAGATTGTGGACTAAATTGCAAAATCTTTGTATTTTGGTACCAAGGTAAGTTCATGTGTAAATAATGTAGCATAATTGTTATTTTTAAGTTATTGATATTAATTATGTGTTATGCTGAATTTTATTATGAAATGTATGCTTTGTGGTTAATTTCAAATAATATGTAAATTATGTGAACTACTTGTTAAATATAATTGTTACTGAGTATTGATTTGGCATTCTATGGAAGACGGCAAGGATAAGTGTTCGAGGAAAAGCCCGTTTGAACCTTAGGAATAGATTAGGATACAAGTGACATGTCACTAGGATGGTTGAGCATCCGAACTCGTTGAGTTGAGTCCGAGTTCACTTATGGATGCGAATGTCCGAACTCGTTGAGTTGAGTCCGAGTTCGTGAGATGTAACTAGGCATCCGAACTCGTTGAGTTGAGTCCGAGTTCACTTATGGATGCGAACGCCCGAGCTCGTTGAGTTGAGTCTGAGTTCGCTTATGGGCGGGTTACATGATTGCTTGATTGAATATGTGGCACTTATGTGCAAGTCATCCATGTATCCGAATTATATTCGATGTGTTCAACGGGTAAAGTTCTACTCAAATGGAGGAAAATTTCGAGATGTAAAGAGACGTATTGGTAAGTGATATGAAATGGATATTTTGGACAGGTATGTATTTAACCCTCGGGTTGAGTATTGATACAACCACGATAAGGTAATAAGATGATGAAGAATGATTAAAAATGTGATATGTGTTTTAGTGATGTATGCTAATGTTGGTGGTATAACTGTTTGTTATGTTACTTATTATTTGCATATGAACTTACTAAGCATTTATGCTTACTCCTCCTTCTTACTCATTGTAGTTTTGGACAAGCCAGCTCATGAGTCGGGATAGGTCGAAGGCTCACCACACTATCCGAAGATTTTTGGTAAATGGCTTGTAAATTTAAGTATGGCATGTATAGCAATATACCCATTTTGTGTAAATGATCTTATGGTATGGTTGTGAAATGGTTGAGGAAATGCTTGATAATGATAAATTATGAAAATGGTTAGTTTAGATTATGTTTGATGTTAAGGAAAACTATTAAGATACTTAGTGCATAAAAACTCATAAAAGGATGAAATTTACCATAAACAGAATACCGCAGCAATACTAACGCGAGTTTGAAAATTTACTAAAATCATAGAAATTGAATTTGGTGGTGAAATACATATCAAATTGAAGCTTATTATGTCTAGTTTCACATGAAACAAATGAAACAAGTAAAGGAAGTATATGTTAGAAGATATTTTAATTTTAGTGAAACAGAGTCATAGCAGTTTCTGAATCCCCTGTTCCTACTTTAGAAATTCACCATAAATTGTAAAGATATAATTAGGTGGTGTATTTTATATCCTCAGAATCCTTATTTAGTCTAGTTTTAGTATAAACAAACTTCATAGTCATATGAATTTTGTACAGAGAGAAATGTGGTTCGTAGTAAACAGAGGTCAGACCAGTCGAGTCTTGAAACAGGGGTAACTTTAACTAATAAACTGTACTAATTGGCCCAACCAAAAATTCTAGAAAAAAATTAGTAGATAGTTTTATGAGTCTAGATTCAGGGAAAATTTACGGATCTTAATTTCGAGTTTTGTAACTCGAGATATGATTTTTCTTGTGACTGTGACGCAAGTAGCTTAAAAGCTGTGAATGTAGAAACAAATAATTCAAAGTTCTAAAAATGTTAAACTAAGCTTAGTAACACCTCATACTCGACTCCGGTGACGGTCTCGGGTGTGGGGGCGTTACAAGTGTTGTATACCATCTAATATTTTAATTTGAATCAAAGTCCTAGTAGGACAATCAGTTAAAATAAATAATAGATTGATCAGTTTCAAAGATAAAAATTCTTCTAGATGGTCATATAGTGGAGGCGGGTACTCTAGAAGAGACCCAAGACATAGCTAATAAGTGAAATTCCAGAAGAGATTAAGGTAACTGAAACTAAAGATTAAAATAATGAAAATAAGATATCTCGATAAGTTATGTCAATTCGAGAAAATGTGGAACTGAATAATAAAAGTGGTCAACAATGATTTTGCATGCAACATCATTATTGAAATAATGAAATAAAATGAGGATCTTGAATAAATCTATTGAGAAATATAATATGGAATAAATTGATCAAAATAGAAAGAAGTAACTCAAGTATAATTAAATTCATGGAGTTTTTGGACCAGTAGTCCAAATATCTAAATGTATAAAGCCAGTGAGGGTGCAAATGTAGTTTTGCAAAAGCAGAATAAAAATATGAAGTTTTCAGCTAAGTCCTGGTATATAATATTCTTTTGTGATGGATGCAATAAGCTTTAGACAATAACCTTTAGATATATTATTTTGGCAATTCATGAAAGATTTAACTTGTGTCTAATGGTTGTTGCAACCTTTTATGAATTACTATATAGTAAAGTTTATGTTAAGATCCTTGAAGGATTTAGAATGCCAGAAACATATTGAAATTATCGAGAAATTTTTCATTTATATGAATTGAAATAATTGAACATATGTGGTAAATTTGACTTAGACAATAGTAGTTAAAAGAGGATTATAAAATGATCCAAAATACCTATTTTTATTTTTATAGAGAATCATGATTAAAGTTTGTTATGATTATTGTTGAAATTCTGAAGAGATCAAAATATATTTTCTCAAAATTTTCCCTCACTCATAACTTTCAAAATAATGGTGATATAAATGCTTAGTAATATATTCAAATAGTCATTTGAAAAGCTAGTATTCAAGATTGAATACGTAGGATATGAGAAAGTATGTGATGTTTTCATGAAGGGGAGTAAATACACGTTGTACTCTTTTTCCCTTAACCGAGGTTTTGTCCCATAGGATTTTCCTGGTAAGGTTTTTAATGAGGCAAGATGTTATGCGTATTATATATATGTGTAGTTTTTTTCCTTCACAATGATTTTTTTCCCACAAGGTTTTTATCTTAGTAATGTTTTAATGAGGCACTTTATCTACCAATGGACGTCTAAGGGGGAGTGTTATGAAAAGCTTATTAAGTGGATGTCCATCAAGATCAAGATAACTTTTGATGTACTTTAAATTCTAATAGTGACTAGAAGTAGATCTCTACTTCATTTATATTTCTTTTGCTCTCTCATTTTCTTGTTCTTTACTCTCTATCTATTTATTTCATAACAATTAATTTATTTTTAAAAGGTTTAATCCATACCTAAACTATATCATTTTTCTCATATTAGTACCTAAACTTTTTTTTGCCACAAGAAACTACTTTTTTCCCAAGTTGGAACCTTAGTTAGTCAAACAATTAAGTCTATTTTAATAAAAGCTTAATCCACAAATTAGTATCTAAACTATACATACTTTTCCCAAGTTGGTACATAATTTTTTTTCATAAGTGGTACGTAAACTATTCTTCTGTTACCCATTTTACACCAAAATGTTATATTAAAAAAAATTCACCTAATAATAGACTTCCATGTAATATAAACTTAAAAATATTTCTTTAATTTTTTTTTATTTTACCTTATCTCTCTCTTTATTTCTTTTGTACTTTTTATTTCTTTTTTTTCTTCTTTTATAATGCTTAGAGATGCCAAATGCTCAAAATTCACTTTCCTGAAGTTGACATGCTAACAATTAATTATGTTCTTAAACCTCATTGCTTACTTGCTCGACCTAACAGGATTAAAAAGGTACTTTCATAGATCAAAACTAGTGTTTTTAGAAATAGACCGACCGGTCAAACTAGTTGGATCAGAAACCAACTGATGTACCAAACTAAAGATAGGAATTGAAGCAATTGACCTACAAATTAATAGGTATTGATTGAATCGATCGAAAAAAAAAACTAGTTGAACCATTTAATTTTTTTCTCTATTTTAAAATATTTTTATTTTTATAATTTTTTAATAATTTATTTGATCGAATTGGATGAATTGATCAAACCAAAAACTTATGGCTTGACTGGTTCAACTATCAATCTGGTTTATAAAAGAATATAAAAAAAGAAAAAAAAAAAAAACATATAAAGATAACAAGAATAATTTATACTAACATGATCTGCACTAATAAAATAGGATCTTATGACCAATTTTTAAAGACATGGATGTATCATACACTTATTCATATTTAATATCTTCTCTAATTTAATTAAATTATTTAAATATAATTAAATTTAAAAAATAAACAAACAAGTTTTTTTCTTTTATCTTTTATAATTTAAATATTTTTAGTTTTTCTTTTTAAATTTCAATAGTTTTTATTTATTTTATAAGGTTTTTATCTTTTTTTCAAAATTTTAATTATTTTAAGTAATTTAAATTAAATTAAATTCAATTAAAATAGGAAGATATTAGATATAAATGAGTATATAATAATATTTATACATATTTAAAAATTGAGGACACGTTTGGTTCACTGGAATGGAATAAGACTGTAATGGAATAGAGCTGTAATCAGTAATTCAATTGTTTGGTTGAATGTAATGGAATAGAGCTGTAATCAGTAATTCAATTGTTTGGTTGAATGTAATGGAATAGAACTGTAATAGTATTATTATGTTTGGTTGAATGGAATAGATATGTAATAGCATAAAGAAAAAAGCTAAAATGACCATAATACCCTTAGCGAACTATTTTTAGATATGGGTATTAAATTTTAATAAGATTATTATTAATTATTATTTAATGAAAATAAAATAAATAATTTAACCATATTTTAATATAATTATTATTAAATATAATTTAATAACATTCTTAATATAATTATATTAAAATGTTTTTTATTTTATAATTTTATATTTAAATATTTAAATAATTTATTTACTATATTTTAAAATAGTACACTATTATCTAAATGCATTGCTTCTCATGTTATAAATTCAACTAAAGTTTCATTTATTATTTACATAATTTTTATATAAAACTTTTTACAGTGTTATAATTTAAAATTAATTAATTGTATTAAACACAAAATTTTTATTAAAAAAAAGTCACAAAGCATCCAAAAGAAAAAGAGCACCTTTTTTATTTTTCTTTTTTCAACTAAAAGAAACAAAAAAAGTTTGTTGAGGCTTTTCTTTTTCTTGCCTTTTTTAATTGTTGGGGCTTTTATCTCATTGCAGGTGCATCATTTCTCACCTTTTTTTTGGGTGTTACATGTCAAATACTTCTCTTTCGAATGAAGCTTGATTTATTTGATAAAAAATTGACTTCATCAATGTACTCAAAATAAAAAAGTTTTGCTTCCAATTTAAATTTTCTTGGAATTGCCTATTTATCTGCTTAGTTACTTTGTCCACCAAATCCCAATGCTCCATAACAATACTCCCTCAACAACTTTGCCATCTGGTTCAATACCGAAGAGATAAATACAATTTATTCTGATTGTTGAAGAAAATAAAACAAAATTCATTCAACTCTACACATTATCAGTAATGGGAAGATTATTATACTACAACAGTACATTTGAAAAATCAACAACAAGGTTTTTTGCAACAAAATTGAGGTCTCTCAAAATTGTGAACTTGCTCATCCTGTTGAGCCAACAAGCTTTTAGTGTAAGAACTAAGCTACTTCAGGCAAGCCAAAAGTATCTGCAAGTAAAATCAATGGGATATTGATAGGCATATAACTTAAGTTTGACACAAAACTAGAATATAAGAAAGTGAAGTTGAAATAAAATAGACACTAGCACAATGATACTTCTTTACTTTTCACTCGCTCTCCCGAAATGGAAAACCTACGGCTTTGCTTGGTTGCAGAAATCTAAAAGAAAACAGCAAATGGGACCATGTTTCTAACAAATCACATCATTATTTTCATTTGAAACTAGTATCCTTTGAATGCAAAAATGGAGATTAACCCATTAAGATAATATGGTACTTAAAAATGCCATGCTACCTATTTTTCCTCCAAAAAAACTTCGTGCAATAAAAAAGCGATGACAACTCTTCTTACTTAGCCAAGAGTCAAGCATAAGAGCCAAGAGTCTATAAAAGATACATGATAACAGCAAAAATATTATCATTTAACAATACATAATAATTTCCAAACATGAGTATTTTAACAAATAACTTATATAAAACATAAAATCAGCTGCCAAGTATTTCCATTCAAATACAGTAAATAAAAGGACAACTGCATTATTAATTTTAGGCTGATCTAATTAGCTATAAGCTCAACTAGGATGGTCATAACTAATTGGTCATACCAGCATGGTTATCTTCTATTCTTGATCGCTATTTTATTTGATTGTTATTATTATTGACTACAGATGCATGTAACTATAAGTTCTTTCATTGACTACAGATGCATGTAACTATAAGTTCTTTCTAGCAACAGAAAACTGAGAATAGTTGATTTACCACACATGCCAAAAAGGAATGAAAAGTTAAATAGCAAAAATATAGAACCTCATATAGCTGCACGCTCTTGGACTCACTAAAGTGTCATAAAAAGGCTTGCTCCAAGAATCGACCATAGCCTGACAAGGAAAATGAGTTAAAATGCATCATCAACAACAATAACCAGAAACAAGAGAAAAGAAAAGTTAGCAACCAACAACATAATTTGTTTCTCAGTTGCAATTCAACTAATTTGAACATATTTGCAAATGATATAGCCTATATGTATATAAAAAGAACAAATCAATTAATACCTTACCACCGTATTGTTTTAGCTCAGACATATCATCAACATATCCTCTATTCAATTCATCAACATTGCCCTAAATCAAATTAAAACAATTATTCATATTAAATTTCATGGAAAAAAGAGCACTTAAACAAACAAAGCTTAAACTTACAGTCTTGCTCGTTCTTTCTCGATTTTTTCCTTGCTTGCAAGCTGCACACACAAGAAAAAAAGTTAAAAAGAACTATAACTTAAAAAATCAAATATTTTAGAGTTAAAAAAGGGGGAGATGGAGGAATTGCCTTGTAAATATCGAAGAAGCGAATGGATGATTTTGAAGCGAAATGTTGAGGAGGTGAAGGGGAAATCTTTGGGTCTTCTTAAACACTATTGAGAGAAAGAAAAAGAAAGCAGAAAAAAGAGGGCAAAAAAATTGGAAGAGAGGAATATGGAAGAAACGAAAGGAGAAAATGTTTTACCTAACACTTCGGTGAAGGATTGTCCGTCCTCCTTTTTCAGGTGAGAAAATGGGAGAGGGCAAAATGGGGAGTGTGAAGGTCTCCTTAAACACCGAATGAGTAATCGGTGGTGAAGAAACAGAATAGAAAACAGACATTTCATTGCATAGGCCAATAATGGAATAAGCCCGTAATGGGGCATTCCATTCAACCAAACATGTGTTTAGGGTGGGCCCACGGAATAGGATTGTAATGGCTATGCCATTATATTGAACCAAACATGGTGTGGCTCTATTTTATTAGTGCTTAAATGCTATAGATTTTAGCATCATCCCAATATAAGTTATTCTCAAAGTTAAAATAATGATTTAACTAAATATTGAACCATTAGTATCAATATGAAAAAAAGTTTAAATATCACTTGTGATAAAAAAATATTTAGATATTACAATGAAAAAAAAAGACTTGATTTAAATTTTTTAAATAGACTTAGGACTAATAAAATTATTAACATAAGAAAAGTAATTTAAGTAGCATTTATAGTACAAAATTGTAAGTATGAAGATAATAAAAACAATATAATTTAATTAAGCATGTGTGTTCGGTGTAGACCTGCTCATTAGTTGGGTCACCCACCCGAAAAATAAGAAGTTTTGGACAAAATACGAGGCCCGAGAAATAAACTTAGTTAAAATTTAAGGCCTGTTTTCTATATGGGTTGAGCCTTCAGCAAGATTTTTTGACCCAAGTCCAACCTGACCCAAATTATAGTATGTTATAAAAATACTATATGAATTATATATGTTAAATAATAATTATATATTTATATTAAATCACTAACTCAATAACAAATTAAACTCATCACTCAAAACCTAAAAAACCTACCCAATTAAATAATTCAACCAAAAATATAAAATCTAAAAATTATATTTAATATAGTAAAATATTTATTTGTATTTTTAATATAATAAAACATTTATTATATTTATGATAGTGTTTTTAATATAAATGCTTTTAAATTATTTTTATTGAGTTAGAAAAAATTATTTTAGCATTTTTAAGTGCATTTAATGCATTATATTTTTTAAAATTTTAAATAAAAATTAATTTAAAAGTCTCAAATATGGGAAGTCAAATTTACCTTTCTTAAATTGAGCTGAATTTGAGTAAAAAAGTAAGTCAATTTTTCAGATTAAACTTAAACTTAGAAAATTAATCTAGATACCTTGTATAAATTCAACCCAGCATAACTCAAGACCACAACTAATTTAGTGAGATGAGTTTTTGGACTTTGCACTGTAGTTGGAATGATAAAAATTCATATTTTGAGTACTTGTTAGTTGTCAGTTGCTTAGATTTTTTAATATCACATAATTTTGCGTTCCATTCAATGTTTTGTCTTTTTTTAACCTACTTAATTTCATTGTTGTAGATCTTAAATTCTCAATCTCGAAACTAAGCACTACCATCGCATGGCAATCCCAAAACAAATCATTTTTTTATAACTAATCAATGCAATTGAGACCTCTTTTTCGTACTGAATGTTGAAAGTCCATTGTTGCAACGAAGATAAGTTGAAGGGTAGAAAAATAAATTAAAATCCGAAGATCGGTCTGTTATAATAAGATCACTATAATAAAATAAGAGAGTAAATTATACACTGGTATAACCAAGTGACATTTTTAAATGAGGTAGAATTAGGATTGATGTTAGAAACAATGATCATCATCATCATGTGAAAACTGCAGTTCAATAGCAGATTATAAACAAAATATAAGAGATGGGATATAACAGTGGAGATGGCCGAGTTGCTGTAAAGCGCTGGATCATAGTTCTAGTTTGAAAGACCGTAGATTCAAATCCCACTTACCACAACACAATTGTTTTTCTTTTCCCAATCGAGAATGGAGAGAAATATTCTTTAGACAAACTAAGAAACTTGACTGGGAAAAGCTATTCCATGATGTTGCTATCTAATCGAGTAATAAATCTGTTAGAATTAAGTGACCCGAATTCTTATTTAAATAAAATACGATGAAAAATAAAATAAAAGTAAAATCCATATAAAACTAGACTTTTTTTATTTTATTTTAGAATAAGGTTTTTTAAACCTTATTAAACTCCATCTATTTTATATTGATTAGGATAAGGTGTTTCAGTCCTACTAGAATATGGCTTTACAAGCCTATAAATAGACATAGTCCATTCCTCTTGTATTGATTCAAAATTTTCGAAATAGTGAATTTTCTTCTCTTTTGCCCGTGGTTTTTTCCCGAAAGGGTTTCCACGTAAATTTTGTGTGTTCTTTATTTTATTTTTTTATTTTTATTTTATTTTTCACAAATTGGTATCCGAGCTTTCGGGTTGTTCGTCTCAATCACGGTAATGGTGTCTTTGAAGTATGAAATTCCGCTGTTGGATCGCAACACTAGATTTGAGTTGTGGCAAATTAAGATGCAAGCAGTTCTTGCACAGATGGATCTAGAGGATGCCTTGCTAGGAATAGATAAGATGCCTTCGACATTAACAGATGAAGAGAAGAAGTGTAAGGATCGAAATGCATTAACATAATTACATCTGCATTTGTCCAACGAAATTCTGCAGGATGTGATGAAAGAGAAGACTGCCGCTGCATTATGGAAGAGGCTAGAACAAATATGTATGTCGAAAACTCTAACAAGCAAGTTGCATATGAAGCAGCGTTTTTATGCTTATCGTTTGGAGGAAGGTGCGTCTGTACACGAACACTTAACAGTGTTTAAAAAAATTCTCTCAAACTTCGAGGCCATGGAGGTTCAGTATGATAAGGAAGATCTAGGGTTGATTCTACTTTGTTCGTTGCCCCTATCTTATTCAACCTTTAGAGACACGATTTTATATAGCCGTGAGTCTTTCACAATTGATGAGGTTTATGATTCTTTAACCTTGTATGATAAGATGAAGCATATTGTGGTTAAACCCGACTCTCAGGGAAAGGGTCTCATTGTTCGTGGGAGACAAGATCGGAATGCTGATGATGATCGTGGTAGGACACAGGAACGGAATCCTCGTGGTAAATCTAAAGGTAGATCGAAGTCTTCAAACAGAGGTAAAACTTGTAACTTCTGTAAGAAGAAAGGGCACATTAAATCTGACTGCTATAAGCTACAGAACAAGATTAAAAAGGAGGCTTCGAATCAAAAGGAAAAACAACTAGAAAATTCCGGTGAAGCTGATGTTGTAGAAGATTACAGCGATGGTGAACTTCTAGTCGCTTCTGTCAATGATTCTAAAGTAAGCGAGGAATGAATACTTGATTCAGGCTGCACCGTCCACATGAGTCCCAATCGGGATTGGTTTACAACTTACGAAACAGTGTCTGAAGGTGTTATTTTGATGGGAAATAATGCTTCGTGTAAAATCGCAGGTGTTGGAACAATTAAAGTTAAGATGTTTGATGGAGTTGTCAGAACACTTAGTGACGTATGACATGTTCTAGAATTGAAAAGAAATTTAATTTCGTTGAGTCTTCGTTGATTCAAAAGTGCAGATACAATTTGAAAGTTGGGTTTTAAAGATTTCCAAAGGGTCCCTTGTTGTGATGAAAGGGCAGAGAAAGATTGCCAAGTTATATGTTTTGTAGGGTTCTGCTGTTACTGGTGATGCAGCTGTCGCTTCCTCTTCCTTGTCAGATGATGATATTACTAAACTTTGGCATATGCGCGTAGGGCATATGAGTGAGAATGGCATGGCAGAATTGAGCAAAAGAGGACTTCTTGATGGGCAAGGAATTTGCAAACTGAATTTTTGTGAGCATTATGTTTTTGGGAAGAAAAAAGAGTTCGATTCACCAGAGGAATCCATAACACGAAGGGAACATTGGAGTATATTCATTCTGATCTGTGGGGGCCATCTAGAGTGCCTTCGAGAGGTGGAGCTAATTATATGCTAACCTTTATTGATGATTTTTCCAGAAAAGTTTGGGCATTCTTCCTGAAGTAGAAAAGCGATGTGTTTTTTGCATTTCAGTCTTGGAAAATTATGAATGAAAAACAGACGGGAAAACAGATAAAATACCTTCACACAGACAATGGCTTAGAGTTCTATTCTGATGAGTTTAATAGATTGTGCAAGTCAGAAGGGATCATGAGACACTTGACAGTTCGTCATACTCCACAGTAAAACGGCGTTGTAGAACGAATGAACAGAATGATCATGGAGAAAGTTCGATGTATGTTGTCAAATGCCAACTTATCGAAGTCATTTTGGGCAAAAGCAGCCTTTACTGCATGTTTTTTGATCAACCGATCTCCATCTGTTGCCATTGAGAAAAAGACTCCACAAGAGGTATGGTCTGGTAATCCTGCTAATTATTCTGATTTAAAGATGTTTGGATGTCCTGCGTATGCTCATGTTGATAATGGAAAATTGGAACCGAGATCCATTAAATGCATTTTTCTTGGTTATAAAGCTGGTGTAAAAGGGTATAAGTTATGTGTCCTAAAAATAGAAAAGTTTTGATTAGCAGAGATGTTGTTTTTGATGAAACTGCTATGCTACCTAACTTATCTCTTAAAAACTTTTCCAATAAAGAAAATCAAAAGTAGGTGGAGCATCAAATTAATACAGAGTTAACTCCTCAAGCCAGAACAAAAATTGAGAATAGAGTTGCTTTTTCACCACAATACTCTATCGCCAAAACAGAACTAGAAGAGAAATTAAACCTCCAAAGAAGTATACCGAGGCTGATCTAGTTGTTTATGCTTTAAATGTGGCTGAAGATATAGATGCAAATCAAGAGCCATCTAATTCTTCTGAGGCGGTTAGCTGTGAAGACTCAGAAAAGTGGATGTTTGCTATGCAAGAAGAGATGGAATCACTCCACAAAAACAGAACACGGGATCTTGTAAAACTTTCTAAAGGTAAAAAAGCTATTCGTTGTAAATGGGTGTTTAAAAAGAAAGAAGGGACTCCAGGAGTTGAAGAACCCAGATATAAAACAAGACTTGTTGCAAAGGGTTATAGTCAAATTCTAGGAGTGGACTTCACAGATGTGTTCTCCCCAGTTGTTAAGCATAGTTCGATTCGAGCTTTGCTTGGCATTGTGGCCATGCATGATTTGGAGCTTGAGCAGTTAGATGTAAAAATTGCATTTTTGCATGGAGAACTTGAGGAGGATATTCACATGCAACAACCAGAGGATTTTACAGTCTCAGAAAAAGAGGACTATGTTTGCTTGCTAAAAAAGTCCCTTTATGGTTTGAAACAGTCACCAAGACAGTGGTACAAGAGGTTTGATTCCTTTATGACTTCTCATGATTTCAAAAGAAGTAGTTTTGATAGTTGTGTTTACTTTAAGAAAAGCAGTGATGGTTCTTTTGTGTATCTACTTCTTTATGTTGATGACATGTTGATAGTAGCAAAAGATAAAGGAGAGATAAGAAAGGTTAAAGCCCAACTAAGTGAAGAATTTGAGATGAAAGATTTAGGACCAGCAAAGAAGATACTTGGTATGGAGATTCTTAGAGATAGAAAAGCTAGTAAATTGTATCTAAGTCAGAAGGGGTACATTGAGAAAGTTCTTTGCAAGTTCAATATGCAGAGTGCTAAGCCTGTTAGTACTCTTTTAGTAGCCTATTTCAGACTTTCATCGACTTTGTCTCCATAATCAGATGATGAGATTGAGTACATGTCACATGTTCCATACTCTAGTGCAGTGGGATCTCTCATGTATGCTATGGTTTGTTCACGTCCAGATTTATCATATGCAATCAGTGCAGTTAGCAGATACATGGAAAATCTCGGTAAAGAACATTGGAAAGCAGTTCAGTGGATTTTAAGATACTTACGAAGCACTACTGATGTTTGCTTATAGTTTGGAAGAACTAAAGATGGAGTCATAGGGTATGTTGATGCTGATTTTGCTGGAGACCTTGATAGAAGAAGATCTCTCATAGGTTACGTCTTTACAATCGGAGGTTGTGCAATTAGTTGGAAAGCCACTTTACAAACTACAGTCGCTTTGTCTACCACTGAAGCTGAGTACATGGCAATTACTGAGGCTTGTAAAGAAGCTATTTGGTTGAAGGGACTATCTAGTGAACTCAATGAAGACCTTCAAATTAGTATAGTATTTTGTGAAGTCAGAGTGCCATCTTCCTTACAAAAGATCAAATGTTTCATGAGAGAACAAAACATATTGATGTTCGGTATCATTTTGTTCGTGATATTATTGCTCATGGTGATATTGTTGTGAGCAAAATTAGTACTCATGAAAATCCTGTAGATATGATGACTAAGTCACTTCCTATAACCAAGTTTGAGCATTGCTTAGACTTGGTTGGTGTTCATTGTTGAAGTTAAACCCTTAAGGGGTTTTATGGAAGAGGTGGAGAACTTGTTCACTAAAAGTTCATAATGAAGAACTTGTTCATTGAGAATTTGTGTCAAGGTTTTTTTTTTAGAATTAAGTGATCCAAATTCTCATTTAAATAAAATACGATGGAATAAAATAAAAGTAAAATCCATATAGAACTAGACTTCTTTTATTTTATTTTAGAATAAGGTTTTTTTAAACCTTATTAAACTCCATCTATTTTATATTAATTAGGATAAGGTGTTTCAATCCTACTAGAATATGGCTTTACAAGCTATAAATAGACATAGTCTATTCCTCTTGTATTGATTCAAAATTTTTGACATAGTGAATTTTCTTCTCCTCTGCCCGTGGTTTTTTCCCGAAAGGGTTTCCGCGTAAAATTTGTGTGTTCTTTATTTTATTTTTCACAAAATTTGTAAAACAAAGCAACAGAATCCACTTCTAGAATGCAAGTGCATATCTAAAAATGAGTGAGAAAGGAGAGACTCTACACAAACTAAGAAACTTATCTTTGAAAAGCTATTTCCAAAGTGTCTGCTAGTAACAAATGAAAACTTAGCAAGCCAGTCTGCATCATTATTTTTCTGTTGTGGAATATACCGAAGCATGTAATTCAAATCCCTCCCTATTAACTCTTGAATTACCTTAACTAGTGCATATGGCGGATGCTTATCTCCCTCACCCTTTAGAACAAAGTTTACCGAACACGGTGAATCCAACTCGACTTCTAACTCACCAACACCCTTACTCCATGCTACCTCCAAACCTTGAAACAAATCCCATAACTCTGCAAACTCAATATTGCAATTACCATTGCAGCATTTGAGTTGCTATTTGATAGAAAGACAGATTTTATTATCAAGTTCAACTCTAGAAAAAATTGCAAAATCATAGGCAAATAGCTCGTAACATAGAAAGCCACTGAAAAGTGAAATCTCACCATGAAAACATTCCCTAGCTTCTCCTGCCATGATTACAACATCACCACTCCGGAGAAACATGGCTAATGGTTCATCCTATCCAAAATTTCCACCTAAAAGGATGACGGATTTACAATCCAAATTGAGAGTGTAAACACAGTCAAAATCAAAACAAGATGATAGTAAAATGTGTAAACTAGGAGAAGAAGGGTGGAACTAACTTAAACTACACCCTTCCTCTCTCCTCTCAACTAGCAAGTACCTCATGCACTATCATGGGGCTAAACCTTTCGTTTCGCTATCCGTGCGGCCCTAGGCAATTTCTTCACTTCAAATGTACTTAAGTCAACCTAACTCTCACAAAGTGAGAATTCTCGATAGAAATTCTCTTAAGGCATCGAAAATAACAAAAGCGATTCAAAGACAAAAAAAAAGTGCAAAAAAACTGAATAGGTACAGAAAAATAAAGCACACCAAGTATTTCAGTAAATGCTCTAAATTAGTATT
The DNA here is from genome assembly GCF_025698485.1 of Gossypium arboreum. NCBI lineage: Eukaryota > Viridiplantae > Streptophyta > Magnoliopsida > Malvales > Malvaceae > Gossypium > Gossypium arboreum. The sequence goes on along the minus strand of NC_069071.1, from coordinate 97,881,249 downwards.
CATTACAAAAGAATAGAATACAATTGCTGATTACAAATGAAGGAGAGACCCTCATTTATAGTTGAGCTCCCCCAAAATCCAATGGTACAACTAGCTTTACATTAACGGACAAGATTGAAGCATATCTACAATTAAGGGATTTACATAATCCCTCAGATTACAAAATCAAATCTTATCAGATTACAAATCTTCTAAGATTACTTTCCTTATTTACCAAGGTAGTCCTAATTTACCATAACTGCTTCACTAGGACACCAAGCATTCAAGTAGATGGACTTCATCATTTATTCTTTGAATCGGGCCAGTTCAAGCGGGTCAAATGAACATCATTTGATAGATTGACCTTCATGAGAAGTTCTTTGTGCAATGGTCACAGGTTTTGAACTGTGGCTCATGACATTCTCCCCCACCCATTTTCACAATATCCTCGTTACATCCTCAAAGTGACCCTAGTTTGACTGGCCTTCAAACTTTCTTGACCCCTTGGCCCTTTCTCGACTAATCTCACTATCTGGTAGTCTCACCCCTTAGAACCTTTACCTTGGCTTCTGTCGTCTCTTAGCTTAAACCATTCCACTCGTTGGTAAATCTCGGTTGGAAGAGCCCATTGCTCTTACTTGCCTCGATTGGGATCCGCTTGATCTGCACAACAAGGCTTTGGCATACCCACATTGAACACTAGGTTAACCTTGAGTATTCCTGCCAAATTTGGTCTGCAAGCTCCTCGGCTTACCTGTTTCAGAACTTTCAAAAGGGCTCCTATGTCATTTTCAAGACAAAGGTAAGTCAAAATTAAAAACAAAACCAAATTGTTTGAGATGTACCTCACTTGTTGCATTTACTCGCTCTAATTGCCCAGTTTGCATCACTATTTTACCCCTAAAGTCTGATGCACAACTCACATCTCTTATAGGTGGTAGCCCCACTGAAGGCTCAACAGGCTTCATATATGTTTGCCATGCCTCTAGTATTTTCGAGAAGGTCTTTGTGGCATTCCGTTCTACCAAGTCGATGTTGCTCCCATACGAGACATCTTTTACTAGTTGGATTGTCGACAATACATTGATCCCAATCCTCATGGCTTGATTTACCGACACAACATATCGTGGTTGCGGATCATTGGAACGACAGAAATGTGCAAGCGTACACAATGTATCAAATAATAAAGTGACAAGTAATGTCAAATTATCGTACCCACAAGGACTGTGTAAGAAAATATCTATGAAATGCAAATTTAACAAATTGGTTATGAAAAAATTTAAAAAGTGTTGTAAAAACTAAAGATTAATTAACTAATTTAACTAAGAAAAAAAGTACAAATATTCCAATGCATGATTTACGAAAGATAAATTCAATCAATATGACATAAATGTGTTATATCAATTTAATTCTTTAACTTAGAAAAATTGCTAATTAATGCACATACTTACCTATTAGAACCTATTAATCTCTTAACCATATCTCTATATCAATTCAATTGATTAATCAAATTTTAATAAGCAAATAAAATATTATGTGAGGTAACAATATATCTCTATATTGAAACAATTTAATCATAATAATCTTGCAAGTTGAGCAAGGCTAATGTCTTTATTTAATACCATTACTAATTTAACCTTCGACTACCTTAGAAAATTAAACATACACCAATTAAATATTGTATCCATTAATTACAATTTCATCTGTTTAAATAATTAATTTAATTGTTACCTTACAATTAAAATGCAAGCATAACATAAGGTTTTATTTAATTGAACAAGTTATTAAGACCTAATAACAACACAAACACATTTTTAATAATCTAAGTGGATAGAATGCAATTAATCTAACATGGAGGAAATTTAAGTCATTTTAATTAATTGAAGAAAAACAACTCAAATATTCATGTTCATGATCAAAACAAAATTAAAAACAAGATTAAGATAAGAGAACTAGAAAAACAAATCTCGGTGGTCTTCCAAAGCTAGACTAGTGTGCTCCTCTCTTCTCTGCTCGTTTTGCTGATCCAAGGCCTTCACGAACCCTTGATTGCTGCTACTCCAAGAGGCATGCAAGCTATTTTTCAAGAGGGGAAATCAGGAAGGGAAGAAAGGAAGTGAAAGGCAACACAAAGGGAAAAAGAGAGAAAATGTGTGTGAGAGAGATGTGTGAAGTGGGGGGTGAAAAATGAAGGAGTGAAGGGGGCTTTTTATAGGTGGAGATGGCTGCTAAAATAGCCAAAAATAGTATCCAATCCCCCTTCCCTTAGCCAGCCATGCATGGTAGGAGGGATGGTTCGACTTGAATTTGTTATTTTTAGCTTTTGGCTAAATATAACAAGCTTGAAAAGGGAAGGGGTTTGAACGAAATTAAAGATAAGATCAAGGGTTGATTTGAAATTATAAAAATTAGATAAAATAAGTTTATTGGGTCAGCTACATGGGACGGTTTGGGATGCCAAATTTCTTGGTGGATCAATCCTCTTCACTTAGCACAATTGGACCAATTTCTCTTCATCAGGCTTGTAATTAATTTTAACCCAATTTCTGTTGGATCAAAATTAATTATAAAATGTTTCAATATTATTATTGGACCCTCCATTGTTGAAAATAATGATCGACCATACTCTTGGGTCACTTAATACACAAATTTTCTCAACGGTTCATGTTTCTCAAGGTGACTGCTGAGCCAATTGTCACCCTTTGTGAAAAACTATTGAGAATAAATCAAATTTTTTTAAATTCATTAAAAATAATTAAAATTCAGTATGTTCATAATTTGAGTGTAATTTAATTATTTTATAATTAAAATATGAATTTCAACAAAAAATACTACGAAATTGCATGAATTAGAGCTCAAAAGGTGCTGAAAAAGTCTATATATTTTTGTGTTCCCACACCCCCAAAATTAATTCATTGCTCATCTCGAGTAATGTGCAAATTTCAAAAGAATTTGCTTGAAATCACCATTGAAAATTTTCTTTAAAAATAATTTCTCCCCACAATTATGAGTTTAGTATAATTATGTCCATGAACAAAAATTTTGAGATTATGCAGCTTAAGTTTACACATTGTTCTAATTATTCTCAACTCTAGTATGATAGAAAAAATATAACCTAAATGCATTCCTAATAATTATTTGCTAAATTCGTATCAGTTAACTTTTTTTTCCTCATCTAAGACTAAGTTGCAATCCCTAAGTTTAATTATGCCTTCATATGTTGAACTTAGAAATTCCTCTCCACTAATGTAGTCGACATAGAAATATGAATCAATAGGTCTTTAAAATAGGTTGTAACATGTCTTGTCTAGGGGTCGGTAAAAGATAGATAATTTTAAGCTAAAAGCCTAGACTCAGCTTGCATCGGACCTTCGAAATAATTACCTCCAAATTCCCAACTCTTTTCAAACTTGAGTACTTATTCTCTATTCTTTTCCTTCTCTCTCTCTCTCTCTCTCTCTCTCTCTCTCTTTAACATGGGTGCATATTACTATATGTACTACACATTTTTTTGAGCATCTGATACTTCTTCTCAACTCCCCCAAACTTATTTTTGAAGAATATTCTGGATAGACTGAGTCCAGTGTTTAGGACAATTTAAAGATAAGTATGTGAGAAAAGATGGCTTATCATTGTAAGGTTAAAATAAAATCAAGCCATATAGTCTCAAAGTTAGGCTTTCAAGGGGTAAATATTCATTAAGGTTGGCTTGAAAGACTCAAATGGTCCAAACAAAGTTTGCCTAAATCATTTTCAAAATTTCATGCCTTCTATAATTTCGCCTCAAGAAATTACTAAGTCAATTCTAGAGACTTAAACATTCATGCATGCATAGCTTTTCTAAGGAGTTAAAATTTCATGGTTCTATTTACATACTTTATTAAGACTACCAATTATGTCAAAATTTAGCTAACATAATAATTATTGAGATAATAAAGCTTTATTTATACTAAAGTTAAGCATAATTAACAAAAAAAAATCAAACTTTTGAGCAAAATATCACTTAATCATATTTCAATAAGAAGAAATAATTCAATTTTTTGGTCCCCCTACTTAAGATGAACAATGTCCTCATTGTTAAAAACAATAGAGAGAATGAAAATATAGAAGTGAATAGATACTGAAAACCAGGTAGGATCCTAAAAAGTCGAGGTGAGTTAAATTTGACTACTTAAATACCAAGCTCTTCCTAGATCCAATCCTAGATATGTACATTACTATTGCCACACTCCTTATTTGCAAACTGTTCAATTTTATTTATAACTTCAAACTCTTATTTTATTTTGCATGAAATAAAAATATCCTAAAGGAAAGCTAAGAATTAAAAACTTAAAATATCTTAAGAAAAATAAATATAGCAAAGACAAAATCCCCCCCTTTTTTATTTATGTGCAGACCCCTCAAAATCTAACCTATCTTTTGCTTCATCATCCTTTTTTTTTTTGCTTGAATCGCCTCATTCCTTCTTCAACATTGGAGTCCATGGTTTGAATATAAAATCTAGAAATTCAGGCATGTAACAACCCGAAAATCAGTGGTGTCGAAAAGTGTAGTTTTGGAACCCCGTTTTCGTAAATCAGAATCGTAAATATTTTTATTAAATATATAAGGAGTTATCTTAGAAGCGAATTGAATTTAGGTTAGAAATTCTTGTTGAATTAACTTTTAATTAGGTATAGGGACTAAATTGATTAAGTGGTTAAAATGTGATTATTATTAAATTATAAGCAAAAATATAGCTATGGGACTTGAAAGGCAAACATAAGTTTGTTTTAAAATTGTAGTGGACGGTCATCATATATATATTATATAAGTTATATATTATATTAACATTATTATGTGTTATAATAAAATTTTATTAAAATAATAAAAACAAAAATGAAAGAAAAGATGATGGAAGTAGAATGAAAGAGAAACTTTCATCCTCTTTTCATGCAAACTTTCAAAAGCTAAAAGGGGAGAAGAACTCATGAACGACCATAGGAGCTTTAAGGTTTTAAGCTTAAATTGGTAGTCAATTTAGTCTATTTCTTGTAATTTTATGTTTTTGGAATCCCGATATCTAGAACTACCCAACCTATGTAATTTTAAATACTATCAAAGATTTAGGATGTTACCATTGTTGGACTTTTGATGTTTAAGGTGTTATTTTGATAGATTATATATTAGGAATTGATAAAGGACTTTATTGCAAAGTCAATTAATGATTTTGTACAATAGGGACCAAATTATAAAAATTTCAAATATGGGGTAGAGTTGAGAAATAGGGAGCTAAATTTGGATTAGGGTGAAACTGGTATAAAAATTTGAGGTTAAATGTGGAAGTCAAGTTAGTCTCAATTTTAGGGACTAAATCAAACTTTATGCAAAAGTAGTATAAATTTTGTAATTGAATGTGAATTGGGTTATGTATTGTTGATTTATTTTAATTATTTCAATCCATAACTAACGTTGTTTCGGAATCCTCGAGAAAGAAAGGAAAAGACAAGGTTGACGACGAATAACTTGGAATTTACGGTTTGTGTTTCTATAATCTAAACTATTTAAAAACACTGCTTTTATACATTTCATTATTTGGTAAGTATATATATAAAGTGAGTTATTCCTTTGAAACAATTTCATCAGATGTGAATTTGAATTGAATGAGATAATTGATTGATTATCAGTGACAAGGTATTAAATTGCATAGTTGTAAAATAAAATATTGTATATTGTATGGGATATTGGATTTGATATGAAAATGAGATGGTTGGAATCCTCATGTCTGATTTCGAGTCACGTTAATAGGGGAAGTAAACGATAAACTCGAGATAATGACTTGAGATAGTAATGATTTGAAAATGGCAATGATATTGAATAGCAAATGTGATAGAATGAAGTGAAATATAAAATGAAATGTGAATTGGAAACTAAAGTAGTGAATGAATATGTATTTAAGGAATGATATTTAATTAAGTATTAAATGGATTGAACTATGATTGAGATAATATTGCATAACATCATTTATTTTAACTTGAGCATATAATTGCATTGTATTTTACTTTTATGTTCTAATTATAGAAATACACTGAGTTATACTCAGTGTACGATTTTGTTTTCCGTGTGCAGGTTAGGTACTTATCGGTTTGATATCTACTCAGCATCCAATGACCATCTCGAACACAAGTGTTGGTGATGTTCTTATTTTTATTTTGGCATGTACCTAGGAAGTCTTTTAAGTTATAAAGTTAGTTTTGTATTTTAATGGTCATTTTGTATCTTGTTGGTATTTGGGTTTCTATTTTATAAATATTGCATATATGTATGTGTGTGGTTGGTAGGATTGGTCATATTGAATATGTCTTGTTAAATAGTTTGATTATGTGTATATTGATCAAATGGTTGAAAAGTTAATATGCTAGGTGAGCTTTTGGTTAATGCATAGTTATGAGAATGACGGATGATAGATGTGCAATGGATGATAATGCCTTGGTGTATGTTTACAAATGAAATTGGAAGCTTAGTTATTCATGTTGAAGTACCTTAACATTTGATTGTTTAGGTGGGTTGAACTTAAGCATATGTATTTGGCTTAGATACTGATGTATTGAATTGAGTTTTAAATGAATGGAATGCTTGGATGTTGAGTTACATGCCTTTATTATGCTTAGGTAAATTTTGAGCATAAGTGGAACTTTTAAGTATAAGTTTTTACCATTTCTGAACTCAAGTATCGATACTTTTGCATCTAGAATTGATACATGACCTTATGAATAGTTTTAAAACAAGCAAAATGCCAAAATGGTATTGATTTTTATTTAAGTTTTGATACTTTTTCATAAAATATTGATACCATAAAATAAATATCAGTGCCAGTGATTTTTAAGTAAACATAATTAATTTTGGTATCGATTTTCAGAAGGTACTGATTTGATATCGATACCATCTGTGAAATTCTATTATTGGCTTTTAACTTCAAAATTTTACAATCCAATCTTACTATATGCTTGTATTTTGTAATTTGGTCATTGTATAATTCTAATTATTTAATATATTTCTCTATATCCATAATTTATTGAGAAATAATTCAATTTTCATTAAGTCATTTATTGAATTGTTTAATTATGTCATAGCATCTTATTACTCGGGTCTAGTGACCATGACGGGTAAGGGGTGTTACAAGGCACAAAAATAAACGAGTCATGAAATATTTTAGTAAAAGCACCTCTAATTGAGTTATCCTGTATTTTTTAGTATCTTTAATAAGCTTGTTGCTGCACTGCATATGTTGTATTATGTCCATCAACTTTGACAATTCATCTTGAAGATTTGGGTGAGGTGAACGAGTTCTGAATGTTGGGGTAGCCATGTCAGGTTCGAAAATTGGTTTAGTTGGATCTGCCAAATTAGGGATTTCAACTAGCTACATTGGTTCTATCTCTATAGGAACTTCTTTTTTAGGTTCATTGTTTGATTCAGCTTGTTGTTGAAGAATAGAATTCCCTGCTACACGGAAAAGGTACTAATCTGTGATTGTGCCTTGGCTATACCCTGTCTTCATTACATTTTCAAGAATTTTAACTTTCAAGAACAAAACTATGATCATAAAGGGAAAGTAGGTTGGACCGAAACGCCTAGCGGCACAATTTCGAATTTATCTTAGAATGATCTTTTCCACATCAATGGTCTTTGCTATCATAATTGAGTATAACAGGACCATTCATTCTACTGAAATCATAGTTCCATATGAGATAAGCATCAGATTGAACCAAATAATATAAAACATACCTTCGCTAATGGTGTCAAATATTCTCTACGACAAGTGTGAGTCTCATGCTTTGACACAATCCATTTAGAATCCGGAACTGTAAGTTTTTCGAAATCAAGTAAATCATAAAATTCATTACTAGTATATGAGTTTATTGGTACTTTGATTCCTTGGACAGAGACTTCTATTAATTCACTTGAGGTCAAATTTGCATAAAATTCCTAGACTAACTCTTCATTCGCACTAGGTTTTTTTCTCACAAAGCACTCCACAATTTCAAGCTTCAGCAACTTGTTGAATGCTTGCCATGAAATTAGTATGGTTACTTTCTTTCAATGTAAAACTTTTCTTTGGAAGCATTTGTTTATTTTGAAGATGTTTTCATATCTTGCTTTGGCTTCTTCATAATGAAATTTGCTTTGTGATTCTTCAACTTGGACAGAGGCACAAGGTTTTTGGGAGGCATGATTCAACCTGAATATTACACAAGACGGAAACAATTTCCCCAAATTTAATTAGAAATAAAAAATTAACAATTCAATAAATTGAAAAATTAATTAATTAAAACAAATTAAACTTTTGGGAAAATTTCATACCACCATTGTAATTCACTAGATAAAAACTAAGAAAATAATGAGAGGGTGAAGCATTTGTGTTGGGTTAAAGGTGTTGAATTGGGAGATTTGATGCTACCTTAAGTGTTGGTAGAAGGTGTTCAATTAGGTGCTTGAAGGTTTTGGCGGTTGCGTGTTGCAAAGAGAGTAGGTGAGCGCGAATTGGTGTGTGTGAGTAGAGGCTCGTGAGGGCTGGTGTGCAAAGAGCAACAGCGCACGAGCTAGTAAGCAAGGAGCAGTAGTGCATGAGGAAGCAGGGTGGAAGACTGGTGCTGTGTGCTAGGCACTGGTTGTGCTTGGTGCGAGTGGTTGCTAATTGGGGTTACGGCACTAGGAAGGGTGGATGGTGATGGATGGCAAAGGTGTATGGGAAGGTAGCATTTAAAGTGTAAGGAAGGGGTGTTCGACTCAAACTCTTAGTTAAAACAATATTAAAATATATTATAACTCCTAATCTTATATAAAGAAAATAACAATTAATATATAATATAAATATATTAATATATTATTTGTTATTATCTTATTTATTAAAATAAAAACTCTAAAGTAAAATAATAATAAGATAATGAAAAATTCTAATCCTATACAAGGTTAATAAAATTAATATATATTATATAAAATATAATAATATATTAGTTGTTATTATCCTATTTATTAAAAATTAAAATTAAAAACCTTTATTTTAGCTATTTTAAAATATTTATAGAAAAGATGCTAATTATTGAAAATAATTCAATTAAGGACCTAAACTTAAATATAATTTGAAAATTAAATAGAAATCTAAAACTTGGATCAAAATCGACCCTTTTATTCAACAAAGTAAAATTTATTTTGTCACTTAGGAAATATTTTCTCGGAAGATTATGTTAAAATAAATTGCCAGGAAAGATTGGAGAGGTCACAAGTGGTTCTACTTAAGTTTCAATCTCCTAGAAAAAAAATTATTTTAACATATTAGTCCAGAAAATATAGCCTAAGTTATTTATTTGAAAAGAAGAACGAAAAAAATTTAGGAATCTGATACAATGAACGAGGTTTTATCCTACTCAATTTTATCCCCCTATTAATGTTTCAAGCCTTAAGTGTTAACTTTGAAATTAACATTCTTACTGTGAAATTCAACAACCCTGTATGGGAAAACTTGATGAATAGTGAATGGACCGAACCAACATGATTTTAACTTACCTAGAAAGAACCTTAATCAATAATTAAACAACAAGACTTGCTGATCTACCTCAAATTCACGAACTCAGATGTGTTTTTCATGCCATCTTTTCAATCTCTCCTTGAAAAATTTGACATTTTCATATAAGAACATTTGGAACTCTTCTAACTCATTAAGTTGAAGCATCCGTTACTCTTTAGCAAGCTTAAAATCCAAGTTGAGCTACTGGAAAGCCTAGTAAGCTTTATGTTCTAACTCCAAGGGTAAATCTGTAACAGCCCGATTTAGACCCTAGTCAGAATAGTGGTTTTGGGACCACAAATTCGAGTCAGAAAAATATTTTAATATTATTTTTAGTGCTTAATAGATGTGAATTAGTATTTTTGAAAATTTTGTATGAAAATTTGATCGTTTGTGTGATCAATTTGATAAAATGACCTAATTGTAAAAAATGTAAAAGTGTCATTCTATTTGATTAAGTACTTATTGGTTGTGGCTTTCTAAAGAAAAGGTCATTATCTTGTTATTAACCCATTAAAAAGGTTAATGGACATAAAGGGCCTAATGTTAATGTTTTGATAATGTTTTCATTAAGGGAAAAATTGGTATTTAGTTAATAATTATTAATTAAAGTAACACAAAAGCATGAAATTAGGCCATTTTCATCCATCCTGGCCGAAAATCAAAAAGAAAAAGAAAGAATAAGAGCTTTTAGGGTTCGGCTATTGATATTGGTGATTAAGGTATGGTTTTTGATCCGTTTCGATAATTTCTACGTTTTTGAGATCGTTGCTTTGTGTTTTATCAAGCCCATGCCTCAACTTCTGAATTTGATAATGATTTTGAGTTGTGCTATTGTTGATATTATGAGTTTTATGAAGTTTGATGATAGTATATGGAAGCTTGATGTTGGGTTAACATGTTTTGTCTTTGAATTTTTGATGAATTTGAGTAATTTGGGCTAAATTGTAAAAATGAGATTTTGAAGGACTAAAATGTAAAATAAATGAAAATGTGGACTTATATGAACACTATGAAAATTCGGCTAAGCATGGGTATAAGGAAATTTTGTGTATTTTGTGATTTTATAAATTAGGGACTAAAATGTCAAAATGTGTAAATGTGAGGACTAATTTGTAAAATGCCCTAATTATATGTTTTTGGATTGATTTGAATGAATGTGGAATTGAATATGTCAAATTTGAATTTATATAGATCAAGAACCAAAGAAAACGGAATTAGACTGAGAAAAGTCGAAAATCGTCGAGTAGTCGATTCCGTTTGTTGAAATCCTTACGAGGTAAATCTATATACAAATAAATGTGTTTGAATTGAATTATCATTTGCTTATATGATATTTGAATTTTGATGAATGGATATGAACGTTGAGTATATCAAAATTCGAGAAAGTTTCGACAATGTAACGACATCCGAAAAGCCCCGTACGAACCATAGGAATAGTTAGGATACTTATGTCATGACATAGGATCCGATATGTGTTTTCGTGTAAGGCCACGTCTGGGACGTTGGTATCGACTTATGATTTACGTCTAATACCATGTCCGGGACATCGACATCATATTTTATTTCGTGTAAGACCCTATTTGGGACAGTGGCATCGATATTAAATTACATGTAAGACCACGTCTGAACGTTGGCATTGTACAAGCTTTTCGAGCTATCCGAGTATCCTTATTGATTCTGAACGGATCAACGGGCGATCCGAGAAAAGAATGAATATATGAAATGTGTATCCAAATCAAGTATGTTTGAATTGCATACCATGTTTGAGAATGAAAGGTAAGTTAATGTACCTTTGTGAACATATGATATAAGTATGGGTTGCTATGAGAATAAGTCATGATATTTATATATGTGTGTCTGAATCATGATCAAATGAACTATAAGAGACATATGGCTATGTGAATGTATTTTGCCTTGTGTTAAATGAATGAATTGATCTAGATTTATATTATGTGTTAAGTTTATTTGTATATGGCTTACTAAGCTTTTGAAAGCTTACTTTATGTGTGCTTTCAATTGTTTTATATATATAGTAGCTTTCGGGAGCTCGGGGATCATCCAAGATCATCATCGTACTATCAAACTCTATTTTAGAAGATTATGAAAGTGTAAATATTGAAGTATGGCATGTATAAGCTAGAGGTATTTGAATATGTTTTGTGAAGTGTATATTTAGCCATGTGATATGGCTTGATTATGGTTGAACTTATGGTTTGATTTTGGTATATGATGTGTGATGCAAAAATGGAAAATTTTGATGTATTTTTTTGGCCTAATGAATTGGTCAATTTGGTAAGTTTTGGTATTGTTTAATTGAGAAATTGGTAAGATCATAAATCATATGTTTTGGTATGAGTTTGGCTTATGATTTGGTATGATTTGGTAAGGAGTACAAGCAATGAAATTTGTTGATAATGATATGGCATGAATGTTTTATGTTTTGGTTGTGAATTGGTTGAAAATTTGGTACAAAATGTTTTGGCTTTGATGTTTGTAGGGAGGACCCTTAAGGGGTGGCATTTTGGCCTTATAAATGGCCTATTTTTGACCACACGGACAGGGACACGGGCGTGTGTCTCAGCCGTGTTGCTCGAGGGCCATTTTGAAATGTGCCTGGGCAAACCACACGGATGCACACATGAGATTGTGCTAGGCTGTGTGGCCAAGTCAGTTTCAAACACGGGCTAGACATACGAGCGTGTGACTGGCCTTGTGATCCAAATCAGTAGCCTCCCTAATTTTCACATAGCCTGGCACACGGACGTGTCTTGTGACTGTGTGGAAAAGTTAGTATGTATGTATGCCCTATTTTGCCATGGCCTAGACACACGGGCGTGCCTAATGCCGTGGGAGGCACACGGCCTGCTCACACGAGCGTGTGACCTTTACATGACCTTTACAACTTTGAAAAAATTTAAGTTTTGAAAAATTTTGTATAAGCTTGGTTTAGTCCCGACCCCTTTCTAAAGCATGTTAAGGTCTCGTTGACCTACGTAAGGGACTCTATAATGATATTTGACTTTGATGCTATGTTGATTATGTAATGAATGCGAATTGTTTCGATATGTCCGGTAATGCCTCTTAACCCTAGTCTAGCGACGGATACGGGTTCGGGGTGTTACATTTGGTTGGATCAGAGCTATGGTTTAGTCGATTCTAGGACTAATGTAGCATATGTGAGTCTAGCTATACATGCCATATTTATGAACTGCAATAGTGTGATGAATCCTGACAATGAAAATGTGTTTTTATATAGTAAGTGGATCCCAAACGAGCCGTAGCTGACGATGTTGAGAGTAATACGCTTGCTCCCGTGCAAGGGACAGCGCCATTCGACTCTAGACCTGCTACTAGTAGTCATGATGGAGAGGCTAAGCAAGCCTTTTAGTAAATGATGAATGATTGGTTCACCCAATATATCCGTACTAATCCGATTGTACCACAACCTTTACCCCCGTCTAATCCTCCACAAGTTCCTGTCATGCCACAAGCTAATCCGATCTAGTTGAATAAGCCTCCAGTTGACAAAATTAGAAAATATGGGGCCGAAGAATTCTGTGCTACTACTAATGATGATGCTAAAAGAACCGAGTTCTGGTCAAAGAATACAATACGAGTGTTCGATGAATTGTCATTGACTTTGGACGAATGCCTTAAATATGTTGTGTCACTTCTAAGAGATACGGCGTATCATTGGTGGGAGACACTGATATCTGTGGTTCTAAGGGAACGAGTCACCTGGGATTTCTTTCAAGTAGCAATCTGGAAGAAATATATCAGTCAGAGTTTCATTGATTAGAAACGCAAAAAGTTTCTTGAGTTGAAACAAGATCATATGTCTGTTACAGAATATGAGCAAGAATTTGTGAGATTGAGCGAGTATGCATGAGAATGTGTTTCGACTGAAGCTATTATGTGCAAAAGATTCAAGGATGGCTTAAATGAAGATATCCATTTGTTAGTCAGGATTTTAGAAATAAAAGAATTTGTAGTGCTTGTTGAATAAGCGTGTAAAGCTGAAGAGCTCGAGAAAAAGAAAAGAAAAGCTAATTCAGAAGCTAGAGATGTGAGAAAGAGATCTGCAAATCAATCATTTCAGTTTATGTCAAAGAAGTTCCGAGACGATTATAGTCATTCAAAGGCTAATGTGGGACATTCGAGTAGAGATCGTGCAAGATTTCATTCGAGCTTCAGAGTTTCAGCTGCTTTTATTGCTAGTGCTGGAAATGTCTGATCCAATCGACCTAAGTGTAAATACTGTGATAAAAGACATCCCGGCTATTGTAGACTGTATGATCGGGCTTGTTTCAAATGTGGATCTTTTGATCATTTTATCCATGACTGTCCCGAGTTTGTTGAGCAAGAGATTGTGCAAAATCTGAGACTGAGTAACGCTTTAGCTAGAGGTAGACCTCCTAGAAATACAAGAAATTTGAGTGGTAGTCAAAGAGGGACTAAAGACACCGTTGTTCAATCTGAGGCTCGCGCACTTGCCAGATCCTATGCCATTCGTGCTCGTGAGGAAGCTTTATCTCCAGATGTTATAACGGGTACATTTACTCTTTATGATACTTCTATGGTTGCATTGATAGATCCTGGATCAAAACATTCTTATATATGCATGAACTTAGTGAACAGTAAGACTTTGCCTGTAGAGTATACTGAATTTGTAATTAGAGTATTAAACCCCTTAGGCAGATGTGCTTTGGTTGATAAAGTCTGCAAGAATTGTCCGTTAATGTTTCGAGATATTTGTTTTCCGGCTAATCTGATGTTATTACTTTTTGATGAGTTTGATATAATTTTGCGTATAGATTAGTTAACTTTATATGATGCTATTATGAACTGCAAATGGAAGACTATTGATTTGAGATGCAAGAATGATGAAATAGTCTGAATTGAATCTAGTGACTACTGGCTGTGATATCTTCAATAAAAGCTCTGATTTATGTGAAAAAGGGTTGTGAAGCTTACTTTGCCTATGTGATCAATTCGAAAGTAATAGAAAAGAAAGTTGAATCAGTGCCTATTGTGTAACACCCTGAATTTGGGCCTAGAAGTTTTGGGCCTTGAGCATGGGAGCAGTTGAAGGTAGCTTATAATATTTTGTTGTGCATGTAAATTTCATTAATGAAGGCTTGTTTTAGTGGTTAAGTGTGCTGAGAAGTGTTGGAGAAATCCTGGGTTCAAATCTGGACTCTAGCAAAAATTTTGGTTTAAGGTGAATCAAACCCTGGGTGTAGTAGGTAGGCCTTAAGAATATTGTTGGGGAAATTGTGCCACAAAAAGCCTTGTGGTCTAGTGGCAAAGTAGGGCCACATAAAAGGCAGGAAGGTTGCGTCATAGAGCTGGAAAGGAGGTCCAGGGTTCGAAACTCATGGCAATCAAAGAGCATTTATTTTACTAACAGGGGGCGGCAAGAGTTGGTGTTGAATTTAAACTCTAATGATGAAGGGATCCCACATCAGGAAGCTAACATAAGAGTGGATGCGAAGCTGGCTTTAAATAGAGAGAACCATGAGGAGAGTAAATGTACCTTTCTTGGCTGATCCCTTTCGCTTTATGGCGTGCTCGTTTGGGTTGGGCGTCGGCTAAGAGTGCTCGAAGCGCGGATTAACTCCAGTCTCCTATCAGGTGTGTATTTCTCACGACTCTAGCTGTAGGATGGCTGCTTCGAGCCATGATGGACCGAAAGGGGCCATGTGGGCCCAATGGGCCTACGGGCCCAATTGGATAAGTTGTTTGATTGTGTAGTAAATATTGGACTAGGCTAGGTGAATCTCATATCTGTGGCTAGATTTGGGCTAAAAGAGCCACACGAGCGTGTGGACCCATTTGGACCGAGAATGGGCTTTAGGTCCATTCGTATTGTTATCCTTGTTTAAAATACTTTAGTTTACCAAATTATCAAAATACCCCTGGTTTGTAAAATTATCGTTTTACCCTTGATTTACAGAATTACTATTTTACCCTCGATTTACAGAATTACTTTTTTACCCTCGATTTACAAAATTACCGTTTTACCCTCGATTTATAGAATTACCGTTTTACCCTCAATTTACAAAATTACCATTTTACCCTCGATTTATAGAATTACTATTTTACCCTCGATTTATAGAATTATCGTTTTACCCTCAATTTACAAAATTACTATTTTACCCTCGATTTATAAAATTACCGTTTTACCCTCGATTTATAAAATTACCATTTTACCCCTAGGGTGTTAAATGATTGTTTTGCCCTTGTGGCCAAGTGACTGACTGTGGTTGACGAATTTGATTGTGAATATATGTTGGTGATATGAATGACTTGACTGTGACTGTTTGATTCAAATATGGGCATGATATTCTGATTCTGTATGTTGTATGCCATGACATGTATATCATTGCATGGGATACGAGTTATATTGATGGAGGAAGCGTTACGGCACCTTTTGTGCAACTGTGGCCTCGCCACATATATACGATACCGTGACTTCGTCACAATATCCGCGACCTTTGTCAAACTGGTGGCTTCGCCATATATATATATATATATATCTGCTCGGTGGCCTAGCCACAATATTCGTATCTAGTGACTTCATCACAATATCCGCGCACCTCATTGCAAATTACGTAATTGTGTAGCGGATGGGTGGGTCGAGTTGTCTCCCCACATGGTGTAAGGTTGGTACGGGGGTGTATACGGATAGATTAGGTTGGGTTTGCATTCACACTCTGATTCTGATTCTATTACCTGATACTAATTTTGATTTCATTATTTAATTTCGATTACGGTTACGATTTTGATTACATTACGACATCGATTTCGATTCATTACCTAATTCTAATTCTGATTCTGATTTTAATTTTGTCACCTGATTCTGATTTTGATTCTGATTCTCATTTTGATTCTAGTTCTGATAATGTTTCTTATTCTATAATGGGCTAAGGCCCATCTGGTACTGTCTATTATAATGGGCTAAGGCCTAATTGATACTGAAACTGTAAGTAGGGCTGAGGCCAACTTTTAATTCTTTTATATGACTGACTATTCCTTTTATATAGTAGGGGATTTCACACTGAGTTTTCATAAACTCACCCCGTTTTTTAACCTTTCAGGTAATTTCCAGCCTTAGATGGATCGGAGCTGCGAAGGGCTCGGAGGAAGCCACACACATTGTTTATGTTATAGTTTTGATTATTACTTTTAAATGTTTTTATGTGGGTTGTAGTAAAGCCGTTGTAATTTTTTGGATTTCAAATTTGGAATTTTATTTATTGTCCTATAATTGCTAGTATTAAAACACGGTTTTCCAAAGCAACTACTGTTTTTCAAAACATCACGTATCCGCAATTGTTTTTAAATTAAGCTTCTGCAACTACCAAAATTTTTACAAAGTTGTTAAGAATGTTATTCAATTGAGGTTTTCTAACAGGGTTTAAAAAGGGTATAAGTTTTTAATTATTAAGAAGAGTTTTTAATGGAAACATGGTTTTCGAAAAACACTTCAATGTGACACGCGAGATTCGAGCCAAACTTCCAAGCCGGGTTTGGGGTGTTACATATTGTCTGTGAATTCCCTGATGTGTTTCCTGAAGAACTTCCGGGATTACGTCCAATTAGAGAAGTAGAATTTGGCATTATATTAGTACCGGGAACTACTCCAATTTCAATTACTCCATATAGAATGGCTCCGACTAAGTTTAAAGAATTAAAGTCTCAGTTGCAAGAGTTGATCAATAGAGGATTTGCACGACTGATTTTCTCACCTTGGATGCTCCTGTTCTGTTTGTGAAAAAGAAAGATGGTACGACAAGAATGTGCATTGATTATCGTCAGTTGAACAAAGTGACTATCAAGAACAAATATCCTCTGCCCAAAATTGGCAATTTGTTTGATCAGTTGAAAGGAGCAACAGTATTTTCAAAGATAGACCTCAGATCGGGTTACTATCAGTTGAGAATAAAAGATTCAGATATTTCAAAAACTGCTTTTCAAACAAGGTACGGGCACTTTGAGTTCTTAGTTTTGCCTTTCGGATTAATGAATGCACCTGCTATCTTTATGGATTTGATGAACAAAATTTTCAGACCATATTTAGATCAATTTGTCGTAGTATTCATTGATGACATTTTGATTTATTTGCATGATGAAACTGAGCATGCAGAACATCTGAAAATAGTGTTATAGACTTTGCGTGATAAGCAGTTGTATGTGAAGTTTAGTAAATGTGAGTTCTGGTTACTCGAAGTTGGATTTCTGGGACATATTATGTTAGCATCAGGTATTCGAGTTGATCCGAGCAAGATTTTAGCTATTCTAGATTGGAAGCCTTCGAGAAATGTTTCTAAAGTCTGCAGTTTTCTAGGACTTACCGGTTATTATAGACGATTTGTAAAAGGCTTTTCAATGATTGCGACTCCGTTGACGAAACTGCTTCAGAAAGATGTGAAATTTGATTGGTCTGAAAAGTGTCAGAAAAGCTTTAATCAGTTGAAAATCCTATTCACTGAAGCTCCAGTGTTAGTACAACCAGAATCGGGTAAAGAATTTATGTTCTACAGTGATGCTTCGTTGAACGATCTAGGTTGCGTTTTGATGCAAGAAGGCAAATTTATAGCTTATGCATTGAGACAGTTAAAGCTAGACGAAAAAAACTATCCGATGAACGATCTTGAATTAGCGGCTATTGTGTTTGTTTTGAAGATCTGGCTCCACTATCTGTTTGGTGAGAAATGTCATGTATTTTAGATTATAAGAGTTTGAAATATCTGATGACTCAGAAAGATTTGAATCCGCGACAAAGAAGATAGTTAGAACTATTAAAAGACTACGAGCTTGTTATTGATTATCATCCGGAAAAAGCAAATATTGTTGCTGATGCTTTGAGTCGAAAGTCACTGGTTGCATTACGTGCAATGAATACTCATTTAGTTATATTTGATGATGGTTCGATCTTAGCCGAATTGAAAGTGAGATCGTTATTTTTACAACAGATTATTGATGCTCAAAAGAGTGATAATAAGATTATAACAAAACAAGCTTGGTGTGATTTGAATTCTGATTCTGAATTTAAAGTTAGTAATGATGATTGTTTGGGATTCCGAGATCGGATTTGTGTTTTGAGAAATCCAAAGTTGATTCAGATGATTTTGAACGAAGCCCACAACAGTCATTTATCTGTGCATCCAGGTAGTACGAAAATGTATAATGATTTGGCACAGCATTACTGGTGGTCTGAAATGAAAAGAGATATCTCCGATTTTGTTTCAAAATGTTTGATCTGTTAGCAAGTTAAAGCTAAACATCAAGTGCCACTGGGTTTGTTATAACCGATTATGATTCCGAAATCGAAATAAGATAGAGTGACGATAGATTTTATTCCGATTTTACCCCTATCTCCACAAAAGAAAGATGTTATTTGGGTTGTGGTTGACCGATTGACGAAATCAGCTCATTTTATTCCAATACGATCTGATTACTCGCTTGATAAATTAGTTGAGTTATAAATTTCCGATATTATGAGATTGCACGGTGTGCCATTATCTATTATGTTAGATAGAGATCCGAGATTCACTTCACGGTTTTGGAAGAAACTACAAGAGGCATTAGGTACGAAAATACATTTCAGTACTGCTTTTCACCGTCATACAGATGGTCAATCCGAACGGATTATTCAGATACTTGAGGATATATTAAGATGTTCCATTCTTGAGTTTGAAGGTACGTGGGAACAATATTTGCCATTGATTGAATTTGTGTATAATAATAGTTTTCAATCGAGCATTAAAATGGCACCGTACGAAGTCTTATATGGTAGAAAATGCCTTACACTTTTGTATTAGACTGAGCTTAGCGAGAGTAATATTCAAGGGGTTGATTGATAAAAGAGACTGAACAGAAAATAAAAGTGATCCGAGAAAGTTTGAAAACAGCTTTCGATCGACAGAAATCTTACGCGGATTTGAAACGAAAAGATATTGAATTTGAGATTAATGACAAAGTGTTTTTGAAAGTATCTCCGTGGAAGAAAGTACTCCGATTTAGCAGAAAAGGCAAATTGATTCCGAGGTTTATCAGGCTGTATGAGATTATTGAGCGTATCGAACCTGTTGCATATAGATTATTGTTGCCACCAGAATTAGAAAAGATTCATAATGTGTTTCACGTATCGATGCTTTGACGATACAGATCTGATCCCTCGCATGTGATTTCTCCGTCCGAGATTAAAATTCAGTCCGATATGACTACGATGAAGAATCGATCCGTATTTTGGCTCACGATGTTAAAGATTTGAGAAATAAGAGAATTTCATTAGTTAAAGTGATGAGGCATTGACATGGTGTTGAAAAGGCTACGTGGGAGCCTGAAGATGCTATGAGACAGTAATATCTAAATCTGTTTAACGGTAAGATTTTCGGGGATAAAAATCCCTAAGGGGGGAGAGTTGTAACAGCCTAGTTTAGAGTGGTTTTAGGACCACAAATCTGAGATAGAAAAATATTTTAATATTATTTTCAGTGCTTAAGATAAGTGAATTAGTATTTGTGAAAATTCCATATGAAAATTTGATCATTTGTGTGCTCAATTTGATAAAAGAACCTAATCGCAGAAAATGTAAAAGTGGCATTCTATTTGATTAAGTGCTTATTGGTTGTGGCTTTCTAAAGCAAATGTCCTTATCTTGTTATTAACCCATTGAAAAGGTTAATGGACATAAATGACCTAATGTTAATGTTTTGATGAAGTTTTCATTAAGGGAAAAATTGGTATTTAGTTAATAATTATTAATTAAAGTAAAACAAAAGCATGAAATTAGGCCATTTTCATTCATCCTTTCTGAAAATCAAAAAGAAAAAGAAAGAACAAGTGCTTCTAGGGTTCGACTATTGATATTGGTGATTAAGGTATGGTTTTTGATTCGTTTTCGATAATTTCTACATTTTTTAGATCGTTGCTTTGTGTTTTATCAAGCCGATGCCTCAATATCTGAATTTGATGATGATTTTCAGTTGTGCCATTGTTGATATTATGAGTTTTATGAAGTTTGATGATAGTATATGGAAGCTTGATGTTGGGTTAACATGTTTTGTCTTTGAATTTTTGATGAATTTGAGTAATTTGGGCTAAATTGTAAAAATGATATTTTAAGGGATTAAAATGTGAAATAAATGAAATATGTGGATTTATATGAACACTATGAAAATTCGGCTAAGCATGGGTAT
This sequence comes from Gossypium arboreum, assembly GCF_025698485.1. Lineage (NCBI taxonomy): Eukaryota > Viridiplantae > Streptophyta > Magnoliopsida > Malvales > Malvaceae > Gossypium > Gossypium arboreum. The sequence goes on along the minus strand of NC_069071.1, from coordinate 97,860,513 downwards.
AAGAAATTTTTTTGTATTTTGTGATTTTATGAACTAGGGACTAAAATGTCAAAATGTGTAAATGTGAGGGTTAATTTGTAAAATTCCCTAATTATATTTTTTGGATTGATTTGAATGAATGTGGAATTGAATAAGACAAATTTGAATTTATATAGATCAAGAACCAAAGTAAACGGAATTAGACCTGGGAAAGTAAAAAATCGTCGAGTAGTCGATTCCAATCGTTCGAATCCTTACGAGGTAAGCCTATATACAAATAAATGTGTTTGAATTGAATTATCAATTGCTTATATGATATTTGAATTGTGATGAATGGATATGAAAGCTGAGTATATGAAATCCGAGAAAGTTTCGACAATGTAACAACGTTTGGAAAGCCCTGTATGAACTGTAGGAATAGTTAGGATACATATGTCATGACATAGGATCTGATATGTGTTTTCGTGTAAGACCAAGTTAGTAAAATTTGTAATCATACATATTTGAAATTTAGCAGGTGTATAACATAAACCAAATGGTATACGTCTAAAGGAAAACTTATCGTACGAGCATGTGAATGTTGTTTTGTGTTGATCCTTTAACGCTACCGTGATTTGGTTGCACCCTAAGTATCCATTGGGAAAACAGTAATAGTCTTGCCCTGCAAGTCTATCTAGCATTTGATCCAAGAACGACAGAGGAAATTGATCTTTCCGAGTCACGTTGTTCAATTTCTAATAATCTATGAAAATTCTCCATGCCGTAACCGTTTTGGTTAGTATTAACTCGTTGTTTTCATTCTCCATGATCATAATGCCTCCATATTTTGACACACACTGGACTGGACTTACCAATGAACTATTTGAGATAGGGTAAATTATACACGCATCTAACCACTTAATGATTTCCATTTTTACCACATCTTTCATAATGGAGTTCAGTCTCCGTTGTCCATCAATGCTCCATTTCTCAACATCTTCTAGGATGATCTCATGCATGCACACGAATGGACTAATACCACTGATATCAGCTATGATCCATCTGATAGTCTTCTTGAATTGTTTCAGCACTAAAATAAGTTTCTCTTCATGCTCTTTAGTTAATTCTGTTGAAATAATCATAGGCAAAGTAGAAGCATCACCTAAATAAACATATTTTAAGTGTGAAGGAAGTACCTTAAGTTCCAAATTAAGTGGCTCTTCGATCAATTATTTTGGTTGGATATAAACTCTACTCTCTAATTCCAAAGATTCAAAGTGTGATTGCAGATTAAATCCCTTTTGGCAAGCTTTTAGCAAAGATAAATATTCCTACCCCTCCTCATCACTTAGAGGGTCTAACATCAAGATTTGTTCCAATAGGTCCTCAACATAATTGAGTCCCCATTCTATGGTTAACTTTCTAACTCAGATATTGCAAAATGATCATTAAATGTGTCAGAAAATCGCATGAACTTAAAAAAATTAAACGTTACTTGGTTGTCCTAAACACGCATGGTAAGCTTGCCCTTCTGCAAATCAATTAAGGTCCTTCTAGTTGCTAGGAATGTAACACCCCTAACCCGTATCCATCACCAGAAAGGGGTTACGAGGTATTACTAAACCAAACACAACTTTCAGATAATCATAGATACACATAAAATTTAACATCTTAAAATATCACAACTGAACATACACTAAAACAAATCAATTATAACAGGTTACACGTAAATTATGAAACATACAACCATAATCATTAACAATTGGCTAGATATAAGCGTATGGATATAAACATCTCATTATTCATTACTTAAGATCAAACATACATGCAGGCTTATTATAATTTTAATCAAAACCAACTTACTTATTAAAAACTAAAGTTACTATTCATATGATCAATTGCTAAATCTTTAACCTAATATATATATATAACATGCAAACACATATGCCTTATTTGTTGTTTACTTCTACTATGCTCAACCACTTTATAATTATGATACATTTTCAATATCCAAACTGAATAATCAAACATATTATTTCACCTCCCATACCAACATATCAATTATATATATATAATACATATTAACTATTCATCCAAGATATATATCATACCAACTCAAAATTTTTTTAACATGCTACTATCATATATTAATTAAATTAACAGAAGTCATACTCAGAACCAATTTAATAGCCACATATTCAGCTAAATTTATATATATATAAATCTCTATAGCCAAAGCAATCCAATTTTATCATCAAATAAATAACACTTCAATTATTTAACATCCACCGAAAGTTAATTCACCTTGTTTGCCAAATCTAAACATAGTCATTTCACAAACTATTCATTATGCTTAATATTTCATTTATAAACAATGAACAAAGGTAATAATCTTATATCTCTATCTATTCCATTCCATAACCGAATATCCACACTTTAACTCATATTCATTTACATATACATAACATAGCTTATAAAGACATATATATTATGGCAAAAACACTTCCATCAACTAAATCATTACTCAAGCCTATTCATATAGCCAAGCACACCACGCACATATACCATGAACATAATTTCCAAAATGAGCTAAATACATGACCGATTACACATTATAACTAACATCATTATCAAGCCATTTCCAAAGCATATAACACTTATTATAAATACCATTCATTCACAGTACGTAGCATTATAAGCAAAATGAACTTAAACCATATTCAAACATTACCAAATTCAAGCATAGAAGTTAAGCCATTTTCACATGGCTTAAATTATACATAAACCAAAATTCAACATTTCAAAAATATAATCCAGCCTATACATGCCATAGATTCGAAAATTCAACTTATAAAATATCAAAGACAATCAATACTGTGATGGAATTTGTTGACGATTCCCGAGCTCGTAACTAAACTCTAAAATCTATAAAACAGAGGTAAACATAAACACACACCGTAAGCTATCATAGCTTAGTAAGTCATAAGCATATAAACAATTCAATGACATAATCAACTCATTTAAACTAAACCAAATCATACTATCATAATCATATTAAACCTCAATCTTATGATTTCACGTATATCATATACTTTCACATATAAATTTATTTATTGCCAAATACATATATATATATATATATATATATTATCAAAGTATCTTTTGATTTCAAAGCTAAATATCATTATGTGACCAAGTACATTTATACACATATACATATACTCATGAATCAAAATATAATACCATATGCATTTACATAGCAATGGCCGAATATACTTCACAAGGCACATATATTCACATTAGTAACTTATGTAATTTACATCACATACATAATTCACATTGGTAACTTAGGTAATCAACTAACTCATACCTAGTCGTTAGCTCGTTTTACCCTTCGATCATAACTTATCATTGCCCATTGAACCATTCGGAATCAAATAGGATACTCAGATAGTCACATATATAGAAAAATGACATCGTCCTAGATGTGGTCTTACATGCTATCTCATATCGATGCCACTGTCCCAGACAGGGTCTTACACGAATCAATACGATGTCGATGTCCTAGATATGTCTTACATGTAACCACATATATCGATGCCAACATCCCAGACGTGGTCTTACACAAAAACGCATATAACGATGCCAATGTCCCAGACGTGATCTTACACAAAAACACATATCGGAATTCTAAAGTTCGTACGGGGCTTTCGGACGTCATAACTCAGTCGAATCGAACTCATAAATTTAAATCCCAAGCATACACATTGGGTCATGATATATTAATACTTATAAAATTTAATTCAACATTTTAAGTTTACATTTGTTCAAAATTAACAGCATTTACTTGCTTATAAACTTACCTCGGATGATGAAAACCGAAACGGATTGGCTAGTCAACAATTTTAGCTTTCCCCCGATCCAAATCCAATTTCTCTGGTTCTTGATCAAAAGATATTCAAATTAGACTCATTCAAATATATTTTTATTCAATTTAATCCAAGAACACATAAATGGGCAAATTACCATTTTACCTCTGACATTTTACACTTTTTACAATTTAGTCCCTATTACACAAAACACAAAATATGCAAAATTTCAATATATGATGCTTAGGCCAAATCTTCCTTGTGTTCATACAAGTCCATATATTTCATTTATTTCACGTTTTAGTCTCTTAATTTATTATTTTTGTAATTTAGTCCTAATTACTCAAAATCATCAAAAATTCCAATACAAAACATATTAATCCAAAACATATCTTTCATATTTTACCAACTAACTTCACAAAGCTCAAATATTTATCAATGGCATAACTCAAAATATTCACCAAAATAAAAAAAAAAAATTCAAGCATGGGCTTTGTACATTACACTGCGACGATCTCAAAAACATAAAAATTATCAAAAACCAAGCTAAAACTCACCTTGAATCAAGCTTCAATATTGACGAACCCTTAAACTCTTTTTTAATTTTTCTTTCTTTAGTTTCGATCACCAAGAACAAAGTATGAACACTTAATTTTTATTTTATGTTTTATGATATTATAACTTATTAATCATTTTACATTTTTAACCTTTTTAATGAAATATAAAACCATTTTAAATCATGGTCATTACCGTCCCTTGCATGTTATCATGTGAAAATTGCAACATAAATACCTCTATTTATAAAGACAACAACATTTTGGCCCTTTCCTATTTAACCATCAAATTTTCATTTTACGCGATTAAGCCATTTTTATTAAATCGGCACTCAAACGATAAAATTAAAGCACAAAAATTTCACAGATATAAATTCACACATAATAAACACAGAAAATAATTTTAAAATATTTTTCTGACTCAGATTTGTGGTCCCGAAACTACTATTCCAAATAGGGTCTAAATCGAGTTGTTACTAGGAAAATCCTTCCTAAGATGATTGGCACCTCCTTATCTTCTTCAAAGTCAAAAATAAAAAAAAAATGAATAAGAAAAATAAATTTGTCTACACATACCAATACATCCTTCATTTTTCCTTCTAGATGTGCTAAGGATCGATCTACTAATTGAAGTGTAACCATAGTTGGTCTAACCTGACCTATCCCCAACTTTTTGAATATGGACATGGGCATCAATTTGATGCTCACACCCAAATCACATAGTGCCTTACCACAATAAGATGCTCTAATGTGGCAAGGTAGGGTAAAACATCTAGGGTCCTTCATCTTTAAGGTAGTTTATCTGGTACATATGCACTGCATTCCTTTGTCAGAGCTACTATCTCAAATTCTTCAAGTATTCGTTTCTTGGAAAAGATATCCTTCATGAATTTAACATAGTTTGGCATTTGTTCAAGTGCTTCTACCAACAGGATGTGGATCTAAAATTGCTTGAGTACGTCTAGGAACTTCTTAAACGGGACTTTCTATTTTTGCTTTTGAAGTCTTTGAGGGTAAAGTGGTGGAGAATTATTTACTTGAACTGGGCAATTTGTCTTCTGTGGCACTTCTGTATCTAACAAAGTTGTTAGTTTATTAGATTTGACTGGGTCAGAAGTTACCTTATCAGATTCTGGTTTTGGTGAAGCTGGATCTTCAACGCTTGGTTGAACTTCCACTTTATCTTAAGCATCAGTTAGCTCTTCTTTAACTTCGACAGTGTTGGACTCTATTATCTTTCTACTCCTCAGTGTCAATGCCCTACAATGCTCATTCCCCAGATTTCTTGGATTCTCTGTATCATTAGGAAAAACACCTTGTTGTTGGTTCCTAAGTTCAGTAGCAAGTTGACCCACTTGATTATCCAAATTCCTTAAACTGACATCCTTCTTTTCCATATATGCCTTCAATAGGTTCTCTAGACTATTAGAGGGTTCAATTTGTGTTGATTTCTAAACTTGTTGGGCAAACCCAGATGGCTGGGCCAATCTAGGTTATGCATAAGTATTACTGGGTCCAGCCTCTTGGTTACTCCAAGAGAAATTCGAGTGGTTTCACCAAGATGGGTTATAGAAATTGGATTGCAATCCTTACCTTCCTTGGTTCTAGTTACCCATGTAATAAATAGATTTTGGGTTTGATGGGCATTCTTCAAACAAGTGCCCTTTCCCACAATAAACACATGATACATTTTCGAATTGATTCGGTGACTGAGCTACAAAATTATTAAACCCATTAGTAGTAAAGTTTTTATATATTGAGGATATCGAAGATACCTAAGCTGCAAGTAAAGTGAGAGCGTCCACTTCATGTACTCCTATGAATCATCTTGAAGTTACTTGATTGGTTGGCCATTGGTAATTGCTATTGTCAATTCTCTCGATGATTTCATAAGCCTTATTATAAGACTTAGAAAAGATAGCATCATCCTCGTGTAAGCAATGAGACCATTGTAGAATGTCTCTAACTGGATACAATGCGGGATTCCATAATGTGGGCATTTTCGTAATAGTTCTATAAATATTTCCCACGCCTCATACAAGGACTTTTCATCCATTTGTTGGAAGGTAGTGATCTCGTTCCGCAACTTGGCATTCTCTAGGTGCAAAATATTTTATAAGGAATCGTTCTGCTAACTCTTGCCATGTGGTAATGGAATCTAGTGGCAACGAATTCAGCAAGGCTTGAGCTCTGTCCTTTAGTGAATATGGGAACAACTTTAATCTTAGTGCATCTCCGGGTGCTTTGGCTAACTTGAATGAATCACTCACCTCTATAAACAATCTGAGGTGAAGGTGAGGATCTTCAGTAGGCATTAGCTGAATTGGCCCACTTTTTGAAGCATCTAAAACATGATTGGCTTCAGCTCAAATTGTTGTGCCTTGATATCGAGTCTCCTAATACCCGAATTAAACTCATGAAATATTGGTATGACATACTATCTTAAACCTCTATCCATATCATCAGTAATAAGGATAGAATTTTGAGTAAGATTTGTTCCATTTCCTTGGTTTTGATTTTCGAATTTCATCTCTTCGGTCTTTTTCTAAGCTACTTGTCTTCTTCTTTGTCAAAATGTCAATTCAATTTTAGGATCTATAGTGAGTAAGTCAATAATTTGATCTATACTCATAAACACTCGAAACAATCACAGAAAAGAAATAATTAAATTAAAGTTGAATAGAAACTAGACCAAAATACAAAATTAACAATTTCACAAATAATGTCTTTTAAAACAGTCCTCGACAATGGTGCCAAAAACTTGGAATGACAAAAATGTGCAAGTGTACACAATCATATCAAGTAATAAAGTGACAAGTAATTTTGAGTTATCATACCCACAGGGACTGTACAAGAAAATATTTATGAAATGTAAATTTAACAGTTTTGTGATGAAAATTTTGAAGAGGTGTTGTAAAAACTAAAGATTAACTAAGTAATTTAACTAAGAAAAAAAAGGTAAAAATATTCCAATGCACAATTTCTAAAAGATGAATTTAATCAATATGAAATAAATGTGTTAGATCAATTTAAGTCTTTAACTTAGAAAAATTAAAATTATGTTTATGCTGTTACGAATAATTTCACTGTGACTCGGCAAATTGCTAACTAATGCACATACTTACTTATTAGAACCTATTAATCTCTTGACCGTATCTCTATGAAAATTCAACCGATTAATCAAATTTTAATAAGAAAATAAAAGATTACGTGAGGTAACAATATATCCCTATATTGAAACAATTTAATCACAATAATCTTGCAAGTTGTGCAAGACTAATGTATTGTTTAATACCGTCGCTAATTTAACCCTCGGCTACCTCAGAAGATTAAACATGCATCTATTAAATATTGTGTCCATTAATTACAATTTTAATTCTTTTAAATAATTAATTCAATTTTCACCTTACAATTAAAATGCAAGCATAACATGAGTATGGTTTTATTTAATAGAACAATTTACTGATACCTAATAGTAATGCAAACACATTTTTAATAACCTAAGCGGATGAAATGCAATTTATCTAACACAGAAGAAATTTAAGTCATTTAAATGAATTGAAGAACAACAACGCAAATATTCATGTTCATGATAAAAACAAAACTAAAATCAAGATTAAGAGAAGGGAACTAGAAAAACGAATCTCGGTGGTTTTCTGAAGCCAGACTAGTGCGTTCTTCTCTTCTTTGCTCATTTTACTAATCCAAAGCCTTCATGAACACTTGATTGTTGCTACTTCAAGAGGCATGCATGCTCTTTTTCAAGAGGGGAAATCGACAAGGGAAAAAAGGAAGTGAAAGGCATCACAAAGTGAAAAGGAGAGAAAATGTGTGAAGTGAGGGATGAAAAATGAAGGAGTGAAGGGGGCTTTTTATAGGTGGAGATGGCTGCTAAAAATAGAAGCCAATCCCGCATCCCTTGGTCGGCCATGCATGGTAGGAGGGATGGTTTGACTTGAACTTGTTATTTTTAGCCATAAGCTAAAAATAACAAGCTTGAGATGGGGAAGGGTTTGAACGAAATTAAAGACACGATGAAGGGTTGATTTGCAATTTTAAAAATAAGCTAAAATAAGCTGATTGGGTCAGCTACATGTGACGGTTTGGGCTGCCAAATTTCTTGGTGGATCAGTCCTCTTCACTTAGCACAATTGGAATCATTTCTTTTCATTAGCCTTGTAATTAATTTTAACCCAATTTGTGTTGGATCAAATATAATTATAAAATGTTTCCAATAATTATTATTGGACAATCCATGGCTGGAAAAAATGATCAGCCATACTCTTGGGTCACATGATACAAAAATTACCTCAACAGTTCAAGCTTCTTAAGGTGACTACCGAGTCGATTTTCACGTTTTGTGCAAAACTATCAAAAATAAATCAAATTTGTGTAAATTTATTATAAAAGTAATTGAAATTCAATATGTTAATAATTTGAGTGTAATTTAATTATTTTATAATTAAATTATGGATTTCAACAAAAAATACTATGAAACTACATGAATTAGAGTTCAAAAGGTGCTGAAAAAGTCTATATATTTTTGTGTTTCCAATCATCAAATATATGAAAGCAATCAACTAAAGGAAAAGGACACATCTTAATTCCGTCAAGGAAGTTCAATCCAAGAACAAAATTGAAATCATCTAAGTGGATTACCTCAAAATCTTCCTTACCTTTCCATTCGCTGATTTGTAGCTCTAGTCCTCATGCTACTCTTATAGTTGGGGCCTTTTCAGAATTTACCGTCTTGATCTTCTTATTATATTTTCTAACTTGGAAACCAAGTTTGCCCACGGCTTTCTCCAATATGAACAAGTCTGAGGCTCCCATATCAATAAGATCACTCCTTCTCTGGCCTGTGATGTTGATGTCCATAAAACATCAACCCTACTTGCTTACTATTCCTTTTCACAGAAGTTAGTATCATTGACCCAAGCTTTGAGGCCTGACTCTCATTGGGCACCGTTTTCTCTCATTTACTGATCGTGGATAGCTTAGATCGCTTTGGATAGTTTCGCAATCTATGCGGACCACAACAAAAGAAGCACTCCACTAGTTTCTTCTTGTTCTCCTTGGCCCTCTTGGCTTTGACACCAGTCACAATTGAACCAAGCTTTATGGGCACTTCTTCTAACTCATCATCCCCTTTCGGTGGTAGAAAGCACAGATCTCTTCAGATAGTTCCTTTGTATATGCACTTCTTCTAACTCATCATCCCCTTTCTCCTTTGGGCTGTTGTTGGTTTTCCACTTCCAATTTCATGGTTTCTCATTACCACCATTACTGTTGCCATACTTGTAACACCCCGGACCCGAGACCATCGCCGGTGTCGGACACGAGGGGTTAACAAGCCAAGTTCACATATTTTGCCCACCAATTTGACATTCCCAGTCAGGCTGGAAAACTGCGTCACCGTCGCCTTAAAAATCATATCTCGAGTTTCAAAACTCAGAAACTGGTTTCATAAATTTTCCCTGAATTTAGACTCATATATCCATCCATGGATTTATTTCTAGAATTTTTGGTTGGGCCAATTGGTACAGTTTATTAGTTAAAGTCACCCATGTTACAGGGATCGACTGCTCTGACCTTCGCACTTTATAACTTGAATATCTCTCTGTGCAGGGCTTTAATACTAGTTCCGTTTGCTTATAATGAAACTAGACTCAAAATGGAATCTGTACATATAAGTCATGACTCCTAATTCTTTCTGGATAATTTATAGTAAATTTTTAAAGTTGCGACAGGGGACCCAGAAACCGTTCTGGCCCTGTCTCACAATAGCTTTAATATCTCTTAACATGTAACTCCTATGACCATTTCGTTTCTTCCATATGAAAATAGACTCATCAAGGTTCATTTACATAGCTTATTCAATAATTAATACCATTCCTACAAATTTTGGTGATTTTTCACATTCACGTCACTGCAGCTGGCAGCATCTGTTTTAAGGTAGGTCTTACCTATTTTGTAGTCTCCATGAACCAACTAGTCTTGCCATACATAGGTTCATATATGATCATTTTAACCATACCAATGGCTGATCATGTGACCAACACTCCCATTTCCAATCCAATATCACATCATGACACCATATATATACATACAAACCACAAATAGTCTAAGTTCATGCTTCCTTTTACGAGCCATTTTCGCATGGCCGTATACATATACATCACCACATTTTTAAACCAACAAGGGGTAGTCCTATACATGCCATTTCAAAGTTCAACCAAAAATTTATACCAAAATAGAGGCGTTGATAGTGTGGATGACTTGACTTTATTGATCCCGAATCCGATTGCTATCGGCGAAATCTATAAAAGAGAGCCAAAGTAACGGGTAAGCATTTTTATGCTTAGTAAGTCTCAAGGAATATAATCAACTCTAATTACAGCAATACATTCACATAGCCAAATGCATCATTTCATTAATACACATTCTTACTTCACACTTCATCATTATATACTTTCACAAAGTATCAATCAATTCAATAACTGAAATTCATTAGTCGATTGAGCGAATGTTGCTCAAACATGTCGACTTTCCAATGCACATATAAACGCATACCTTATTCTTTGGGCTTTTCGAGTGTACTAATTGAATTTATTACAGCAACCAACACTCACCTCCAGCCCAAGATTCTTCGGAATATAACCGGATATAACCATGTGCACAAATGCCTTCGGGTCTTAGCCCGGATATAGCCACTAGCACAATTGCCTTCGGGTCTTAACCCGGATATAATTTCCAGCATAATTGTCTTTGGGGCTTAGCCCGGATGGAATGACTCGCACGAATGCCTTCGGGTCTTAGCCCGGATATAGCCACTAGCACAATTGCCTTCGGGTCTTAACCCGGATATAATTTCCAGCATAATTGTCTTCGGGGCTTAGCCCGGATGTCATTCAATTTCTCATGCACACATACATCAATAATCATTGGACATACATATTTCATTTTCGTTACTAAGGCTCAAACACAATTATAATCATTAGCATAATCGCCTTGGGACTTAGCCCGGTATCATTCAATACTCATACACATAAATCAATAATCAATACATCCATATTTCATTCCACATAATTCAATTAAGGTCACTTCTTGAGGACTTACCTCGGATGTTGTCGAACGGCTTTTACGGCTATTCGATCACTTTTTCCTTCCCCTTGTCCAATTGTGGCCCTCTTAGCTCTTGAGCTAATTCAAACAAATTCAATTTATTAAAACCTCATTGTGCTAGCTTATGGCCGAATATGACAAGGAGTTTAAATGGTCATATGGCCACTCTTTAGCTTGAATACACAATGGTCATGCACATTTTATACTACATCAAGCAATTCAATACAATTCATTCGAGCATCAAGGAAAAGCTAAGGCCATCAATAGGCTACCTAAGGCCGAATATACATGTCCATGTTGAGGCCAATTATGCACTTAATACCACACAAAAACAGCATGCATTTTACTAGTTAATGCTTTGCATATTGTAGCTCAAAACTTATAATATAGCATCAAGCACTCATATGTGTGCTAGGCCGAGTGTGCTTACAATTTCACAATTATTCTTCAACATCTTCTTCTTTAAACAAACATATTCATCACTTACTTCATAACCAAAGCATCATGTGCAAACATATATATACATATATGAGCATGGCCAATTTCAAGGTGTCCATAGCCATCCAAAACACAAATTTTAACTAACATGCAAGAAGCATGAACCATGCTCATGAATGCATCATGGCGAATATGACAATCATGCCCTTTTCAACTTCAATCATGGTTAAACAAAAGAAAACTCAAAATCTTACTCAAGAGTAGACAATCCATCATTGCATGCATCATCATCAAGCTTCACACTTAGCATGCAATGGCTTTATCACCATAACAACTTTGGCCAAATACCATTTCCATGGCATAACAAGGATTTGAGCCATGGCTAACATGCACATCAAGTTAGCAACCAAAACATGCATGAAACTCCTAACACAACCTCATACATACCTTAATCTTGATGCAAATTTAGCTAAATCTCCTTCTAGATCTCTTCTAAACCAAGCATGAAGCAAAAATCCTCCCCCTTTTTCCTTAGTATTTTCGGCCAAGAAGTGAAAATAGATGAACAAATTTTTCTTTTCTTTCTTTAGGATATTCGCCAAGGGCTATGGAGAAAGATGAACACTTTTTTTTCCATACTCTTATTTTATTATTTCTAACATCCACCACTAGCAAAACATGTTTAAGACATGTTTTCTTTTGCCCATATTCATCACCATGGCCGCCACTTCCTCTCTTTGGGTAAATTGACATGCAAAACCATTCTTTTGCATGCATGTACTATTAGACCTTTGAAGATTGGCCTATCACCTTTCAACAATGTTTCATATAAGTCCATCTAAATAAATTCACATGGAAATGATCAAATTAATGCATGCAACTTTCACACATGCATTTGCTAACATCATAAACATAGAATATAACTTCTAATTACTTATAAGACTCGGTTTAACGGTCCGACACCACTTCCCGACTAGGGTCAAATTAGGGACGCCACAACTCTCCCCACTTAAGAAATTTTCGTCCCCGAAAATCTTACCGGATAAATAGGTTTGGATATCGCTCTTTCATAGAGTTCTCGGTCTCCCAAGTAGCTTCTTCTATCCCGTGCTTGAGCCATAACACTTTCACTAGCGGAACTCGTTTGTTTCGCAATTCTTTCACTTCCGTGATAGGATACGAATCTGTTCTTCCTCATAACTCATATTAGCTTGAATTTCAATTTCGATGGACTAATCACGCGATGGATCGGATCTATAGCGTCGAAGCATCAAACATGAAAGACATCGTGAACCCTTTCGAGTTCAGGGGGCAAAATCAAACGATATGCCACTGGACCGACTCGCTCGGATATCTCATATGGCCCAATGAACCTCGGGCTCAACTTGCCCTTACGGCCGAACCTGAGTATCTTTTTCCAAGGCGATACCTTGAGAAACACTTTATCACCCACGATACTCGATATCCTTACGCTTCAGATCCGCGTCACGACTTCTCGACGATCGGAGGCTATCTTGGACTTTCACGGATTACTTTCACTTTCTGCTCAAGCATCCCTAATCAAATCCACCTCGAAAATCTTGCTTTCACCGAGCTCGGTCCAAAACAATGGTGTACGGCATTTACGCATCGCATAAGGCCTCGTAGGTGCCATCTTAATACTTGATTGAAAGTGTTGTTGTGTTTAATTCAATCAACAGCAAATACCGTTCCCATGAACCACTAAACTCGAGGACACAACATCTTAACATATCCTCAAGTATCTGAATTATCGGCTCGGATTGACCATCGGTTTGGGGGTGAAAGGCGGTGTTGAAATGCAACTTGGTACCCAAAGCTTCTTGCAACTTTTTCCAAAATCGCGAGGTAAATCTCGGATCTCTATCCCACACGATGGAAATAGGCACCCGTGTAATCTCACAATCTGAGAAACGTACAATTCGGCTAATTTGTCCATTGAAAAATCCATACGACGGGGACAAAGTGGGCCGACTTAGTCAATCGATCTACCACGACCCAAACCGCATCCTTCTTACTTGTCGACAATGGCGGTCCGGATACAAAGTCCATTGTGACTCGATCCCATTTCCACGGGTATCGTGATTGGTCAAGTAATCCTCAAGGCACCGATGTTCCGCTTTCACTTGTTGACATATTAAACATCTCAAACAAAGTCGGAGATGTCTCGCTTCATACCATGCCACCAAACCGACGTTTCAAATCATTGTACATCTTCGTACTCCCGGTGGATTGCCATTCGGCTACAATGGGCTTCATTCAGAATTATCGAAATGAGTTCAATTCTTTGGAACACACGACGACTTTTGAACCTCAAACAATCGTCATCATCGATTTGAAACTCCGAATCCTTGTTCGAACACACTCACCGTTTTGCGACCAACTCGTCGTCGACTTTTACGAGCTTCTCGAATTTGATGTGTCAATAATGGTTTGGCTTTCAATTCAGCCACTAACACACTGTCGGATCGAATGCACAAGTGCACATTCATCGCTCGTAAAGTGAATAATGATTTACGACTCAAGGCATCCGCAACCACATTCGCCCTTCCCGGTGATAGTCAATGACCACTCATAATCCTTTAACACTCGAGCCAACGTCTTTGTCGCAGATTTAAGTCTCTTTGGGTCATCAAATATTTGAGACTTTTGTGATCCGAGTACACATGGCACCTTTCACCAAATAAGTAATGTCGCCAAATCTTTAAGGCGAATACGATGGCGGTCAATTCGGGATCATGAGTCGGATAATTTTTCTCATGTGGCTTTAATTGCCTCGACGCATAGGCCACAACTCGACCTTCTTGCATCAATACACAACCTAACCCAAGTAGGGAGGCGTCGCTATAGATGACAAACTCTTTGCTTGGCTCGGGTTGCACTAGAATTGGGGCTTCATCAAATAAGTTTTCATTGATCGAAACTTTTTCGACATTTCTCCGTCCATTCGAACTTAACATCCTTTTGGAGTAGCCGTCATCGGCGTGACTATCGTTGAGAAACCTTTTACAAATCATCGGTAATAACCAAGCCCCAAAAAGCTTGAACCTCGAATATTTCTGAGGCTTCCAATTAAGTATGGCTGAAATTTTATTCGGTCGACTCGAATACCCGATCGATACCACATGACCCAAGAAGCTAACCTCTCTTAACCGTAACTCACACTTTGAACTTAGCATATAATTGCTTATCCCGTAAAATTTGCAGACTAACCGCGGTGTTCAAGATGTTCGGTCTCATTTCTTGAATAGACCAAGATGTCATCAATGAACACGACTACGAATCGATCCAAATATGGTCTCAAGATCCGATTCATTAAATCCATAAATCTGCAGGGCATTAGTGAGCCCAAACGGCATCACTAGGAACTCATAGTGACCATATCTCGCTCAAGGCGGTCTTGGGTACGTCCGAATCTCGGATTCGCAATTGATAATAGCCCGATCTCAAATCTATTTTCGAGAACACCGAGGCTCCTTCAGTTGATCGAACAAGTCATCGATACGCGGCAACGGATATTTGTTCTTTATCGCCGCTTTATTGTCGACGATAGTCGATGCACAACCGCATGGTTCCATCCTTCTTTTCACGAACAACACCGGCGCACCTTAAGGCGAAAAACTCGAGCGAGCAAAACCTCTATCCACCAATTCTTGCAACCGAGCTTTCAACTCCTTTAATTTCGTTGGTGCCATACGATACTGAGCTATCGAAATTGGAGTGGTACCGGTACCAATTCGATGCCAAATTCTATTTCCGAACAGTGGTAAACCCGCAATTCTTCGTGGAAAACATCCGGTATTCACAAGCCACGCGCAGATTCGGGTTTCTTTTCGAATCCTTGTCATCGAAAGCACGACGCAAGGTACGCCGCACCCTTTTCTTACATATTTTCGGGCCAACATTGCGATATACCGGTGGCAACCCTTTAAGTCCGTAGACTCAACCCGAATTATCTCATTATTCGCGCACCTTAAATCGATAGTCTTGCTTTTGCAATTTACAACCGCATCGTGCATGGTCAACCAATCCAAACCAAGAATAACGTCGAATTCATCGAACGGCAAAAGCATCAAGTCCGCCGGAAAATAAGAACCTCGAACACTAGGGACTTTTCTTGCACACTTTGTTGACAAGCACGTAATGACCCAAGGGTTTGATACCCGAATTACAAACTCAAGAGACTCAATAGGCAAAGTCTTCTTTGGATGCTAAGGTTTCACATATATATGAATGAGTAGAACCAGGTCAATCAAAGCAATCACATTTGTATTGAAAAGAGTGAAAGTACGGTAATGACATCCGAGAGGCAAGATCCTCGGCGTGCGCGTATGGCATAAGTCCTAGCAGAGCACGAGCCTCGGATCCGATGGTAGCATCTCTAGATCCTCTCGACCGCCAACGACATTGCCCATATTTCTAGGTGGCCTACCTCGAGCAAATGGTAGCACCCGGTTTCCACTCGACTTACATTCTGTTCATGCATCCTCGGGCAATCCTTCATAAAGTGGTCGGCCGATCCACACTTATAGCAGGAGCGATCACGAAACCAGCAGCTCCCCGAATGCCATTTGCCACAATGTAGACACTCCACCCTCCCTCGGCGATCATTTCCACCACTGGCGATCGAAGTGACTCGTGTGGTCACAGGGGGTCGATCGCGTCCTCGTCTAGAAAAGCCCGAAACGCCTCTAGACTGGCTCACATCATCTCGAAATCTCTTCGATGCTTGTTGAAGAGACTTTCCGAGGACCTCTTTCAAATTCTCCAGTTCCACATCGCTTTTTGTTTCTCCTTTCTAAGCTCTTGACTTTACAAGCTCGCTCAACAAGTACTACGAACTCTCGTATCTCGAGAATGCCAACGAACATCCTTATATCATCATTCAGCCCATCCTCGAAGCGTTTACATAATGGCTTGGACGAAATGCATTCTCGCGTCTGGCTAAGCCTCACAAATTTTCGTTCGTAGTCGATAATCGACATAGAACCTTGCTTAAGATCAAGGAATTCCTTCGCTTTTGGTCGATGAATCTCGACTAATATACTTTTTGAACTCGGTTTGAAAGAATTCCCAAGTCACTTGCTCTCTAGGCACCACGAAGTTAGAGTACTCCACCAATAGTAGGCGGACTCATGTAGCAAGGAGATGGTACACTTTAAGCACTCATCGGGTGTACAGGATAGCTCATCGAGCACCGGATAGTGTTATCCAACCAAAATTCAGCTCGCTTCGGCATCATCATCATCCGTAGCCTTAAATTCAGTGGCCCCATGTTTTTGAATCCTATCGACTGGGGCTTACTTGACCTTATTTGGTCACCACCGGAGGTATTGTAGGTGCGGGGTTGCATTTGTCGGGAATGGAGGTTGTGGAACAGTAGTGTTAGTTCAATTGTATTGATTAAACCATTCGCTCATCACACTATAAAAGGCTTGCCTAGCCTCATCATTCGGATTGCTGGCCATAGGTTAAGAGTCCGCGGCGTGTCCCTTGCGCGGAGCAGCGCCACACTCTCCACATCATCAGCTATCACTCGGTTGGGATCGGGATCCATTGCTATAAACAAACACAAAGTCAAATTGTCGAAATCACCACACTATCGATTCATCATTTAATGGCATGTATAGCTAGACCCCAAACACATCACGGTAGTCCTAGAATCGACTAAACCGTGGCTCGATACCAATAAATTGTAACACCCGGACCGAGACCATCGCCGTGTCGGACACGAGGGGTTAACAAGCCAAGTTCACATATTTTGCCCACCAATTTGACATTCCCAGTCAGGCTGGAAAACTGCGTCACCGTCGCCTTAAAAATCATATCTCGAGTTTCAAAACTCGGAAACTGGTTTCGTAAATTTTCCCTGAATTTAGACTCATATATCCATCCATGGATTTATTTCTAGAATTTTTGGTTGGGCCAATTGGTACAGTTTATTAGTTAAAGTCACCCATGTTACAGGGATCGACTGCTCTGACCTTCGTACTTTATAACTTGAATATCTCTCTGTGCAGGGCTTTAATACTAGTGCCGTTTATTTCAAATGAAACTAGACTCAAAATGGAATCTGTACATATAAGTCATGACTCCTAATTCTTTCTGGATAATTTATAGTAAATTTTTAAAGTTGCGACAGGGGACCCAGAAACCGTTCTGGCCCTGTCTCACGATAGCTTTAATATCTCTTAACATGTAACTCCTATGACCATTTCGTTTCTTCCATATGAAAATAGACTCATCAAGGTTCATTTACATAGCTTATTCAATAATTAATACCATTCCTACAAATTTTGGTGATTTTTCACATTCACGTCACTGCAGCTGGCAGCATCTGTTTTTAAGGTAGGTCTTACCTATTTTGTAGTCTCCATGAACCAACTAGTCTTGCCATACATAGGTTCATATATGATCATTTTAACCATACCAATGGCTGATCATGTGACCAACACTCCCATTTCCAATCCAATATCACATCATGACACCATATATATACATACAAATCACAAATAGTCTAAGTTCATGCTTCCTTTTACGAGCCATTTTCGCATGGCCGTATACATATACATCACCACATTTTTAAACCAACAAGGGGTAGTCCTATACATGCCATTTCAAAGTTCAACCAAAAATTTATACCAAAATAGAGTCATTGATAGTGTGGATGACTTCGACTTTATTGATCCCGAATCCGATTGCTATCGAGCGAAATCTATAAAACAGAGAGCCAAAGTAACGGGGTAAGCATTTTTATGCTTAGTAAGTCTCAAGGAATATAATCAACTCTAATTACAGCAATACATTCACATAGCCAAATGCATCATTTCATTAATACACATTCTTACTTCACACTTCATCATTATATACTTTCACAAAGTATCAATCAATTCAATAACTAAAATTCATTAGTCGATTGAGCGAATGTTGCTCAAACATGTCGACTTTCCAATGCACATATAAACGTACTTTATTCTTTGGGCTTTTCGAGTGTACTAATTGAATTTATTACAGCAACCAACACTCACCTCCAGCCCAAGATTCTTCGGAATATAACCGGATATAACCATGTGCACAAATGCCTTCGGGTCTTAGCCCGGATATAGCCACTAGCACAATTGCCTTCGGGTCTTAACCCGGATATAATTTCCAGCATAATTGTCTTGGGCTTAGCCGGATGGAATGACTTCATACGAATGCCTTCGGTCTTAGCCGGATATAGCCACTAGCACAATTGCCTTCGGTCTTAACCGGATATAATTTCCAGCATAATTGTCTTGGGGCTTAGCCCGGATGTCATTCAATTTCTCATGCACACATACATCAATAATCATTGGACATACATATTTCATTTTCAGTTACTAAGGCTCAAACACAATTATAATCATTAGCATAATCGCCTTGGGACTTAGCCCGGTATCATTCAAATACTCATACACACATAAATCAATAATCAATACATCCATATTTCATTCCACATAATTCAATTAAGGTCACTTCTTGAGGACTTACCTCGGATGTTGTCGAACGGCTTTTACGGCTATTCGATCACTTTTTCCTTCCCTTGTCCAATTGTGGCCCTCTTAGCTCTTGAGCTAATTCAAACAAATTCAATTTATTAAAACCTCATTGTGCTAGCTTATGGCGAATATGACAAGGAGTTTAAATGGTCATATGGCCACTCTTTAGCTTGAATACACAATGGTCATGCACATTTTATACTACATCAAGCAATTCAATACAATTCATTCGAGCATCAAGGAAAAGCTAAGGCCATCAATAGGCTACCTAAGGCCGAATATACATGTCCATGTTGAGGCCAATTATGCACTTAATACCACACAAAAACAGCATGCATTTTACTAGTTAATGCTTTGCATATTGTAGCTCAAAACTTATAATATAGCATCAAGCACTCATATGTGTGCTAGGCCGAGTGTGCTTACAATTTCACAATTATTCTTCAACATCTTCTTCTTTAAACAAACATATTCATCACTTACTTCATAACCAAAGCATCATGTGCAAACATATATATACATATATGAGCATGGCCGAATTTCAAGGTGTCCATAGCCATCCAAAACACAAATTTTAACTAACATGCAAGAAGCATGAACCATGCTCATGAATGCATCATGGCCGAATATGACAATCATGCCCCTTTTCAACTTCAATCATGGTTAAACAAAAGAAAACTCAAAATCTTACTCAAGAGTAGACAATCCATCATTGCATGCATCATCATCAAGCTTCACACTTAGCATGCAATGGCTTTATCACCATAACAACTTTGGCCAAATACCATTTCCATGGCATAACAAGGATTTGAGCCATGGCTAACATGCACATCAAGTTAGCAACCAAAACATGCATGAAACTCCTAACACAACCTCATACATACCATAATCTTGATGCAAATTTAGCCAAATCTCCTTCTAGATCTCTTCTAAACCAAGCATGAAGCAAAAATCCTCCCCTTTTCCTTAGTATTTTCGCCAAGAAGTGAAAATAGATGAACAAATTTTTCTTTTCTTTCTTTAGGATATTCGCCAAGGGCTATGGAGAAAGATGAACACTTTTTTTTCCATACTCTTATTTTATTATTTCTAACATCCACCACTAGCAAAACATGTTTAAGACATGTTTTCTTTTGCCCATATTCATCACCATGGCCGCCACTTCCCTCTCTTTGGGTAAATTGACATGCAAAACCATTCTTTTGCATGCATGTACTATTAGACCTTTGAAGATTGGCCTATCACCTTTCAACAATGTTTCATATAAGTCCATCTAAATAAATTCACATGGAAATGATCAAATTAATGCATGCAACTTTCACACATGCATTTGCTAACATCATAAACATAGAATATAACTTCTAATTACTTATAAGACTCGGTTTAACGGTCCCGACACCACTTCCCGACTAGGGTCAAATTAGGGACGTCACAATACTCGCCATGTCATTCTTCATCTCCCCCACCAGTGCCCTTCCCAATGGGCTTGGAAGACTTGAACTTGTTTTTCATCGGATCAAGTTCAATTAAGGCCTCTACTACTATCATGGATTTGGTAAGTTCCTGGACTTCTCGCCATTGCAACTCTTACTTTTCCCATGGGTTGAACCCATCCATAAAGGAGAAATCTGCCTTGTTCTCATTAAAATTGGAAAATTTGGAGCATGAGTTCACTAAACTCCCGTATATACTCCCTAATTGTGCCTCATTGTGTAAGCCTATGCAACTTTGCCAGAGCCTCGTCCTCGACATACTCTGAGTAAAATTGTGCCTCAAATTCCTTTTAGAACTCCTCCCATGTCCCAATTACAATTCCACCACATTTCTCATCTGTGGATCTATGACACCACCATAAAAGAGGAACATTAGTGAAGTACATTGAAGTAGTGTTTACCTTAGTAGCATCGTCCATGATGCCTTTGGCACGAAACTATTGCTCTATTATCTACAAGAAGTTTTCCACATCGCTTGTAAACCTTGTCCTTATAAACTCTTTCGGCTTCGGGGCATCTATCTTTCAATTGAGTGTTGCACACAACACTCCTCTACCCACGACAACTTGAAACACAAAAAGCTCTCTCTTGAGCTTCTCGATTCTCGTGTTTAAAGTGTTGGAAAAAATTTGATTTGAAAACAGCTTTCTTGCACAACTAAAAATAAAAATTTTAAAAACCGACTTGGTTTGTGATATTTATAGAAATAAACCCTAGACTAAAATCGTACTTGTGTATTTAGATAGAATGATTCTTGTTGTTCTCGACATTCAACCAGTTGATTTTTTCGCTATTCTTGTACCACGAATTACTTTGAGTTTAAGATCAAATGATTCAAATCAAACGCAAAACTTGTAAATAATTTTCTTTTCTTTAAGGTGAAAACAAAAATTCTCTTCTTAAACAGAACTGGTAAAATCATTATTTCAAAAAATATATTTAATTCTTAAGGAATAAAATTTTCTATTTTTCGGTAGAATAACGATATCTGGAAGTTGTGTAAATAGTCCTACCGGTGACATCTATTTATAAGGAGAGAAGGCAGAATCATTGTTGAATTATAGAAGTTTATTTCAACTAGAAAAACGAAATCCTATTTCAACTAGGTTGTAGGGGGTAACAACCCAAGTTAATTATACTAGGGCTTGCTGTCTCCCTTATTAAATAAGGGGCTATTGGACCTCCTCCATATTTCAACTAGAAAAATGGAATCCTAGTTCAACTAGGTTGTAGGGGGTGACAACCCTAGTTAATTTTACTAGGGTTTTTTGTCCCCCTTATTAAATAAGGGGCTATCAGACCTCTTTCATATCAGGTCTAATTACAAGTACTTCCCAGGATTTTAACCCAATATGTTATAATTTATCCAACCCAATATTTGTTTCTCTATTTCTCAAAAGTAAACTTCAATATATTTCCAATTAAATAATTTTCTCAACCCAACTCTAATTTTGTTAAAATCATGATAACTTTATTGTAAAAGAATCTATGAGACAATATATTAACTATTTTTTTGTATTCAATGGTTCATTATGACCAAATGATCTATTTTCATTTGAAACTTCATTTAATTCGAAAAACATAAATTCATTTTTCTAGTCATTTTCATTTTTGTTTTTGTGTTGGACAAATTTTTCATTTTCATTTTCATTTTCATTTTGGAGAAAACCAGAATCATTTGTAGATGTTTCCTAGTTCTCTATTTCACCATTTCTATTCGTTTTTAGTCACTTCATTCAATATGCAATTCATTTATGGTTTCATCCAGCTATCGGAGGGATTAATTGGACATATGCAATTGAGGCTCAAATTATTTCTAGTTAAGTTCCAGATTTTCACCTATTAATTATAAACTCATTTAGTCACAAAGTCATTCCACCATAGTATCGTGACTAAGCTTTCCCCATGAATTATCATTACAAAAGCAACTCGATCACTGCTCATCCAATGACCTTGTCATAAGTGTGTTACCCTTATAGGATATCCTTAATCTCTTTGGGATAATATTAATTCTCCTACTATGACCTATTTTATCTCATGGTAACCATTACATCTTCCTTCATGGAAAGTCAATTACTATCAAATAATAACCATTACATCACAAAGATGATGACCTGTAACCACATTTACTTTTCATCAACCATGTAATACTAATGAAAGGATATAATTTACCCATGTCTCGGGCTATGAATTTCACTATTGTGAATGACTCTACATACTGCAGAAGTAGTACGCCCAACACACCAGGTTTTCATTCTTTATCTATTCAATCTTAAGTTTTTACTTACATCAAAGTGTATGAGTCATGCATGCATAGTTCGCCATCCACTCAGGATTTAGGTATGTCACACTACAAATGTCAAAAGTGAATAAATCCATAAACAGATTCAAGATCTATTTTTCTTAAGTCCAGTTTGATGTACTGTTAGTCCAATCAGTTACATTTATGTCTCTACCTTCTGATAGTCATCCGCTCTAACGCCCAAAACAGAACATCTCCCAAATTGGACTTGATAGACAACATATTAGTCGTTCAATTGGTTTGCCCATTTTCTATTAGACTAAGGATATGTTTAGGTCCGTCTATTAATATAAATTGTCTTTCCATATTACAATTCAACCACGTAATACGACTTAGTAGTAGTTTAAATATTGTACAATAAATGAGCAACATTTTCTTCCATTTTGCCTTGCGTGCAAAAACCATATAAGGAAAATAATACAAAGTATTTTAATATAACTAATGAATTTTTTTATTAACCAATCACATTATTCAGAATATAGCAAGCCGTTTGTATCACATATCCCCAAAAAGAGATTGACACCTTCGAATAACTCAACATCAAACGTACCATGTCTAACAATGTTCAATTCCTTCTCTCTGTCACATCATTCTATTGTGGAGTGTTCGACATGGTCAGATGGGATAGATTCTCATTCTTTATAAGGTACCCTAAGAACTCATCAGATAAATATTCCCCACCTTGATCAAACCAAATTGTCTTTATGAGTAAACCTAGTTGTTTCTCCACTTCTACACGAAACTCCTTGAATTTATCAAAGGTTTCACTCTTCTGGTGCATAAGATATACATACCCATATTTGAAATAATCATCTATAAAGGTTACATAATACTCGTAACCACCTCTTGAGCTTACGCTAATAGGGCCACATACATCAATATGCACAAGTTTTAGGGGTTTGACAACCCTCGTTGCTTTTGCATTAAAAGATCACTTGGTCATCTTACCTTCCAAGCAATATTCATATTGTGGAATAGTGGTAAGTATTCAGAGGGTCGTCCCCAAGGGATTGCAGATTGGAGAAATTAATATTGAATCAATTACAGAAAATACATACTAATCTAATTGAGTCACGAATTAGTAATGCAAATCCAAATTAATATATTAATTAAACTAATTAAATTAGCTGACCTAAATTAACCTAATGGAATTTCCTATTCCTAGTGTCGACAATGTGAACATCTAGCCTATGATCGATTAAATCCCTAATTATCTAATTAAATAATTAATTATCCTAGATTAAGTTATTCATCACCCTTAGCTACAACTACCTTCCCGCCTCATCTTCACTAAGGATTATCACCTAAGTCACCTTTTCACTCTATTCCTAGGCATACGGATATCCTCCCAAGCTTTCCGCTCAATAGAAGTTATACACGACAGGATACCCTTCCCGTCTCACCTATCTCGATATTCTATTAAGGGCGTCACTCCCTAATATACTAAGTACCCTTGAATAAACAACCAATTTTAGATAAATAATTACATAACAAATAAATTAGTTTAATAATAGAATCATGTGAGATATGAAATAAACACAACAATCTATTATAATATTCATACAATGATTAATGGAAAGATAAATAAAAGAATAGAAGAATAAGAGATAGGAGGAAGCTCATGAGTATATATATTGAAGCATAGTGCCGGAGCAATCTCTACTCACGATTGTCTTCACATCAGAATATAAAAGTTTTGACTATATGAACATGAAAAGAGATTAACAAAAATATTTTATCTGATTTATCAAAAAGGCTATTAGTATTTCTTTAAAAAAAACATTAAAATTAAATTTTTGTTAAGGTTTTCTTATTTTTGATTTTATTTTACTTTTCACTCTTTTTCGTCCCTCTCCTTTCCATCTCTCATTCTTTCTCAATTTTTCTCATTTCTTCTTCCTTGTGTTGCCCAAATATTGAGTCCTCACCATTGTAGTGTCGCCACTTTGCCTATTATTTTTGTTGCCATTTTCCCATTCATATTACTGATATTTTTATTTATTAAATCATTCTTTGCTTCCCTAAAACCCTCCTTTTTTCTGCCAAAAATCAGTCTCTCCTTGTTGCCATTAAACCTCAGTTGTCGCCCCCTCTTCTCCACTCGTGGTGGTGCCCTTTTGTTCTTTTTTCCATCAATTTTCTTTCTCTTTGCTTGTCAATTTGCTGTTGTTTTTACAACCATTTTTCCAGCCTCTAAAACTCATCCCCTTTATTTCCAAAAAATCCTTCCTTGTGTCGATCCTAAACCAATCCCTTTGTTACCACCGTTGGAGGTGTTACCGCCCTTAGAGCACCATTATTTTGGCTGGTGTTTTTCTTTCCATTTGCTGCACATCCTTGCTACCATTTTCTTGACTTTTTCCTTTCTAAACAGTCCTCACCTTTTCATTTTAATGTGCATTCAGTTTCATTTAAATAGTCATCACAGATCAATATTCAGGAAGCGTAAGTACTATTTTTTAGTTAAATTTTGTGTCATTTTTCTCCTCTATTATGTTCCTTTTTGGCCGATTTTCATTAGTGCCATAGTCGTGTTACCTCACTGGTTTTTTATGATTCTTATATTGAAGGATTGAATCTAAACTCCTCGAATCAGTAGTGACAACAAACCTATTTCAATTTTCATTTAGTAGTGAAATAACAATCATTTGGTTTTGAGTCATGGGAAATTATAGATTTATAATTGGCACTACGGACTTGCATAATTCAGGTGTGGGACTTAATTAAAGGTGAGTTATGTATGTGAGTACTTCTTGTTTTATTTGGCCCAATAATGATATGTCTATGAAGTTTACCGGGTTGATGCTTTTGTCTGGTGTTGGGCCAAATTTTGTGTGTACCCTTCAAGCGGGAAACCAAATACACGTATATTTCTTTTTTATGTATGTCGAAAGTGAAGTGCGGATCTTACCTTTGTGTGGACTGTTTGTAATTGATGTTATGTGTTAATAATTAATAAATTAAGCTTGTTGGTTTGGGCATGGATGAATGGCCTAAAGTCAAATTAGAGAAATGTCAAGCAAGGTCCATAGCAAGTAATTTGGCTGAATGTTAAAGGCCTTTTTGGGATTGATTGAATGCAAAATCGTCATATGTGATTGTCGGATGGGTTGCCTTTATTAAGGTTGATTATATGCATTATTGTGACATGCATTGGATTGTATATTATTAAAATTGTTATTGTTCATTGGATGCAAGTATAACATGCGACTCTTTGTGACAATACTCGAATTGCATATTAAGTATGTCCTAAATGTATTGTACATTGTTTGTTTGTTACATACCATTGATGACATTGATTGCTTGACTGAAAGTGTCCAAGTCATACACTAAAACTGTTACTGAAAGCATGTTAAACATGACATTGTTCTGCACTGTAACTATTTCTGTCATGTATGATTGTGTTTCATTCATGGCATATCATATTGCATTGTATGGGAATCAAGATTGATGATTGAAATAGGAGTTCCATGGATTTTTGGTGGCATTTAAAGTCCAAAATATTATTTTCAGTGCACTTCATCGGAGTATTGTAGGAGGTGTTGGATATAGGTGGCTTCATTGGCAACACTGTCTGCACCTTATTGGCAGCTTGCATGCACTATTGGTGGCTTGACCACATCACTGGTAGCTTGCCTACATTACTAGTGGTTTACCACAATTTACTGGCAATTTATCTGCATTTTTGGTGGCTCGTCCACATTTCTGGTAGCGTATTTGCAAATTGATATTGGTA
Source organism: Gossypium arboreum (assembly GCF_025698485.1). Lineage (NCBI taxonomy): Eukaryota > Viridiplantae > Streptophyta > Magnoliopsida > Malvales > Malvaceae > Gossypium > Gossypium arboreum. The sequence continues at coordinate 97,833,500 of NC_069071.1, read as the reverse complement.
GTTTATTCACACTAAGCTATGACTCCTAATTGTTTTGGGTGATTCCGTAGATGGGTTTTGGGAACTCGTGGTGTGTAGTGGATGGATGGGTAGGAAATTATTGCAATTTCATTCTCAAGCATGCATATGTATAACTGTTGGACCTACCATGATTCTATGAATTCTGTGTACTACTATAATTATTGATAATCTGTTAAGCTCTTGTGCTCAATTGTTAAACTAGTTTTTGCATGATTTAAAAGTTATGCATACTCTGATTTCATTTTATTAAGACTTAGACTAGACTTTCTAAAACTGATCCCATTAGTTTAACATTTTTCAGGTAATCAGCAAGGTTAGCGCTCGGATTCAAAAATTTTGAGGTCTCGTCTCAATTTTATTAAATAAAGTATTTAACTTTATGTTTTTATTTATTTGGTTTGTAATAATTAACTTTACGAATTGTGGCATGGGATTGGATTTTGAGGTTTATCTAGTTATTACATGAATGAACGTTAAGAATTGGATAGGTTAAATAACTAGTTGAACCATTAAAGTTAGTAATTATGATTTTAGTAACAAATTCTGAACACTAATTTATCCACTGCAAAACTAGTTTTTTTGGAAACTCTAAATAGCAACTAATGGTAAAATATGTAACATGCTTTTTACATTTGATGACAATCTCTTTAATTGAAATTTTAAAAAAACTTGGCAGAAAGAGATGCTCACTACAGTTTTCCAAAAATAAGTGAATGTTTTTAAAATAAGTTTCTAAGAGTGCATTCGATTCTTCTTGGTCATTTCGGTGGTTGATGTGACCTTCAAAATCCAGTCATAACTTCTGGTCCAGGTTGGGGAGGTTACAAATCACTTAAGATTTAGCTACTCCTACTCATTTTTAAGCCAACAACGAGCAAAAAATTCAAGCAATGAAAGCATTTAACTTAAACTTAAAGAGAAGTGACTAAAAACTCAAGCTTTCTTGCAAAAGCTTGGAGAGTACAACAATGAAAGTAAGATAGATGAATAAAAATGTTAAATCTATGATTTTTAACAAGTAAGAAGAAAGGAAAATTGACTGATATTAAACGAGGACTAAAATGTGATTACAAAAGAGTTGAACAAATGCAAAGCAAATAAAAAAGTTACAAAAAAAAAGAAAAACTACAGCTATGGAAAGGAAAACTACCCTAAACCTAAACTAGAAGATGGAAGAAACTCAAAACTAAAAAGTTCTCTCTACACTACACACTTGCTCTTAGCCAAAAGTGGCTTTTAATATCCAATTACAACCTAAAATTTTGGATCAAATTGCCCTTGGACATCTAATTTTGGTTGGCGGACATGTTGGACATGGACTGCCCCTGTAGTCATTTTTTTTTCTACCTCATTAGAGATATCATGATACCCATGGTCTGGTATCACAATATCCTCGTTAGTCTTGACTTGGGGGATTCCTTGGGAGTTGGATATCACAATACCCATGCTTGGATATTGCAATATTACTGTGGAGGGCCTTAATCCTCTCTAATTTAGTATTTTTTAGGGTATCACAACTTTCAATCTTCAATATTGCAAATACCCTTCTTTTAGGCAATGTTTTCACTCATAATCAGGCCTCCGATGAATCCCTACAGCACTCAATAAACCATTAAGTCCTTGATGGCACGTTTGGCCATTTTGGGTCCTAAAAGTAGTAAAAACACAACATTTCATTTATTAAAGCCAAAAACATATAAATTACTCAAAAATATACTCGTAAAGTGTAATAGGAAGCCTAATTTGACACATCAAATTATGGCAGATCAAAAAATGCTAATGAGGTTGGGTTTAGTTGTGTGTGATGTTGAAGCCAAGAAGGGCAAAGAAAGCGATAAAAAGTTAATGGAGTGTTTCTTATGTAGTGGTCCACATAGGATGCGGTGGTTGTCCAAAACGATCTAAGTTGCCCACGATTAGTAAAGAGGAAACGAAGCCTAAGGAGGAAAGGCTATCAAAGTTTTGATCAATGATACTCACTCTTATGAAGAGGAATAACAAGTAGATAGGGTTGATGTTTATTGACACTAACATCACAGACCGAAGAAGAAGTTCTCTTATTGATATAAAAGCATCAGACTTGTTCATATCAAAGAAAGCTCTGGGCAAAGTTGGTCTCTCAGTTAGAAAATCGACTAAGAAGATCAAGATAGTAAATTCCAAAGAGGCCTAACTGTAAGAGTAACACGAGGAGTGAAGCTACAAATCGATGAGTGGAAGGGCAATGAAGATTTCGAGGAAATCCACTTAGATGATTACGACCTTGTTCTAGGCTTGAACTTTCTTGATCGAATTAAGATTTGTCTTTTTCCTTTTTTCCAATTGCATTCATATCTTTAATGATTCGTAACCATGATGTGTTGTGTCAGTAATGAGATATAAAGATTTGGACCAAGGTATTGTCAAATACGCAGCCAGTAAAGGATGTTTCGAAAGGAAGGAATATTTACTTGGTAGAGCGAAGTGCCACAAAAATCTCCTTGAAAATGCTAGAGGCATGGCAAACAAATATGAATCATGTTAAGTCAACAGTAGAGCTACCACTTATGAGATAGATGAGTTGTGCATCAAACTTTGAGTGTAAAATGATAATGTTGGTCAATTGAGATAAGTAAATGCAACGAGCGAGGTACATCTCAAACACTTATCTAGTGTTTTCCATTTGGACTTACTGTTGACTTGGTAAAGACACAAGGGCCCTTTTAGAGTTCTAAAATGGGTAAGCTGAAAGACTTACAAACTGGACTTAGCAGAAATACTCAAGATTAACCTAGTGTTTAATGTGGGCACTTCAAAGCCTAGTTGTACAAATCAAGTGAATCCTGATCAAGGCAAGTCAAAATGGGGGAATGTAAGATCAGCGCGCTCTTGCGAAGGAGATATACCAACGAGTGAAATGGTTCAACTTAGGTGATGACAAAAGTTGGGAAAAAGTTCTGAAGGGTAGGACTACCCAATAAAGAGACTACTAAGGAAGCGACCAAGACGTCAAAAAAATTCTAAGGCGAATCAAACCAATGCCATTGCGAGAATGGTTGGGGGAGAATGTCACAGGCCATGGATAAATGTCCATGAAGAAAGTGAAAAGAACACCCCATGAAGGTCAGTCGATTAAATAGGGCTCATTTGAACCTTTTTGAACTAGCCGGATTTGCGGAACATGTGGATAAGTCCATGTGGAAAAGTCTATCTATCTAAAGCCTTGGTGGCCTAGTGAAGCACGTTGTAAAAATTAGGGCTACCTTGGTAAATATGAAAAGTAATCTTAGAAGATCTGTAATCTTAAAGTATTGAGTCAATCCCTCAAGAACCTCAATTGTACATAGGGTTTAATCTCAACTGTCAATGAAACTTAATTTATACCGTTGGTTTTGGGGGAGCTCAACTATAAATAGAGGTATTCCCTCTCATTTGTAATAATCTATTGTATTTTATTCCTTATTAAGTGAATACTAATTGAGAGCATTTACACAAACACTTAAAATGTTTTTACTTTCTTGTGGCATTTTCTGTTCTTTCAGGCTTTTTTGTATTTGAATTGCTTTCGTTTAATTTTTGGTGCCTTGGAGAATTTCTGCGAGAATTCTCACTTCTACGAGAGTTAGGTTAACTTACGCAGATTTAAAACCAAGAAATCGCATAAGGCTACACAAATTACAAGATGAAAGTTCTAACCCTGTGACAGTATCATATATTTCCCTCTATCCAACCCAAGATTGTTGTCCTTCCCATATAGTAGGTGATCGATCTTTGACCTTTGAACCTTGAAAAGTTGACCATCCTAAGTAGCCACTCCTGATTTTAGGGTGACATGTAAAAAAATTTCTAAAACACCTCGAGGAATGACACCATATCTCTGTCATGACATAAAATCTAAAACCCCACCAAGATCCACCATAACTCACTAAAGAGTTGCTAAGGGGAAATCCCATAATACCTCAAAACCTAGTAGATGAAGTCACTCGTCGACAAACGGAACCCTACCTCCAAAGCATAAAGGGGAAAATAAAAGTCTAGTCTTCCCCCAAAATGCTTTGGCTCTCTCACAATGCTTAACTCGTTCTTGTAGTTTGGAATGCTAACCTTAAACTTGAAACTATTGAAGCTCATTAGCACAATAGCAATTTTTGGAGCTCGTTAACACTGATCGTACACCAAAAAGAATCCCCAATACTTGGAAACCTAAAAGGCTGAAGGTTAGCCTTGTTTTTACCCTTTCCTTTTTGACCTCCCAAAATCTCCACGTCACCACCATACTGAGAATGAGTACTCCTATAACACCCCTCACCCGTCACAGTTGCCGAAATCAGATTATGAAATGCTATAGTATTAAATAGAATAAAAACATGTGAATTTAATTCAAAGATTCAATAAATCATTCATTATATCTCAAACATTCAAAAAAATGATTTTCATACAATTTAGAGCTTACATAGAGCTTAAAAAAGCTCTAAAAGTATCCACAATCAAATAAGGCCCTAATTGAAAACTTAATAAAAAGTGGGAGAAAAAAATAAGGGTCACATGGCCGTGTATCAAAATCGTGTGATAGACTGTGACCGCACAATCGTGTTCCCAAACTGTGTAACAAACTGAAGCTATGTAAAGCTGAGGTCATACGACCATGTCGCCATGTCGTATAACAAACTGATGCCGTGTGAACCTAGATTCAAATTTCAATTTAATGTTACACGACCGTGTTACTAAACTATGTAACAAACTAAGACTATGTGCTAAAATTTAAAAACCAAATTAACAGTACCACATGGGCATGTCTACCAAAAGCTTCCCAATCAAAACAGAACACACGGCCGTGTCACATGCCCATTTATGAAACATAGTCGTGTATTAGCCCGTGCGGACCAAAAAGGTACAATATAATGCAAGTTCCAAAACCAACTTCTCATATACACCATAAGTATGCATATAGCCAATCCTTAGACCTGTTCAAAATGCACCAAAATAGGCCAAAAGATGTCATTTTTCTAGTCCTAATCAATATGCCATAAGACACCATCACAAACATTAGTCATTACCAAAATTCAACCCCAATTCCTACCAAACTAGAACTTAGTCATGCATGTGCCTAATAAGCAATCCAAGTGCCAATTTCTATCACCTTAACTTTGGCTATAATGCCAACCTATTAACATATCATTTGACAACAACATAAACTTATAAATTATTGTAACAGCTCGTTTTCAGTGAAATATGAACAGTGATTTTGGGACCACAAATTCGACAAGTAAATTATTATTTTTTTATTATTTTAATGTCTATGGAATGTTAGTAGGTTCGTATAAAAATTTCGTTAAAAAATTTGGACGTTTGTATGTTTAATTACATAAAAAGGTGCAAAAGTAGAGTTCTATTAGTAAAAGGAGTTTAATTGTTATGAAATTTAAATGTGAGTGGACGTAGATGGTAATTAGACTACTTATAGTGTAAGTGGACAAAGATGGAAATAAGATTAAGTAATTTTAATGTTAAAAGCCAAGGTTAAATTTGTAATTAGAAAAATTAACATAAAAAATAAAGAAAACATAGGTATCATCTTTTAGTTCATCTTCTCCATCAAAATATTAAAGAGAAAATAGCCATAGTTAGGGTTCTTCATTTGGCCAAGTTTTCCCTTAGCATGTAAGTGTAATTTTGTCCCGTTTTTAATGATTTTTATGTTTTCAGGATCGTTGTAGCTTAATCTAGCTAGCCAGGGATCAATTTGTAAAACTGTTAAAGGTTTAAGGTTTTTTCATGAATGTTCTTGCATGATTCTTGATGTTTGATGGTAGATTATGAGCCCTTGTTAATAAATAAACAAGTTTTGTAAAGTGACTTTTGATGAAAATAACATTTAGGGACTTATTTGTAAAAATGATAAAAGTTCATGGTAAAATTGTGAAGTGATGGTTTGTATGAATTGATATAGGTCCCCAGTGAATTCGACTAGCATGAGATGAGGATTAAAATGCTTAAATTTCAATTTATAAGCTTAAGGACTAAATTGTGAAAAGTTAAAATTTTTAGGGCCAAAGGATAAATATGCATAAATATGAATTATGGATTGAATTGAATGTTTGAGATTGATTAAAACACTTAATTGAATATAATCATTTATTTAGATCAAGATAAATCTCAACTGAATCTAAATCGAGGAAAGGCGAAAATCACGGATTAGCTCGATCATATTTCTACTCTCTAGTCGTCAAGGTAAGTTTATAGTATTTCAATATGTAATTGAATTTCTACTTGTATTTTCACATTATAGCTATGTAATTAAATTTTTGTAGTTAATTATTCTATGAATTGCACATACATGCCCCTGTTCGTACTTCGGTACCCCTAAATTGTAGATACTTGCCCCTGTTTGTAATTCGATACCCCTGAATTTCACATATGTGCCCCTGTTTGGACTTCGGTACCTTGAATTGCACATACGCGCCCCTGTTTACACTCCAGTATCTTTGACTCGAGGAATATATGAGTTGTATTAAATTGTTATTATATTAAATGATATACTATGTCCTTACTATGTTTTATAAACTTATTCGTTCTTGTGGATTGTTTGGTAGATCGTTGCTGCGAATATTTGGACGGATCAAACTTTTGACTCGTACTATCCATCAATGTTGGTAGTTCTTGTGTCTTTCAGGGTAGTGACATGTATATGTGGCTATATAGGTTGTTTTGGTACAATATGACAACATACAAAGCTAAGTTATTAGGTATTTCATCAAGCTTGTAAATAGGCATCTTTTTGGCATAATTAGAATGGTGTGAAGGTGAACACTTGTGGTATGTTTTGGTTTATGATTGAATTAAGTTGATATGCAAGGAATGGATTGATGTGGTCATATTTTAGTTATTGATGTTTGGACATAAATGTAGTGTCTATGAAGGACACATTTGTTGGTTGTTTTTAGGTCATTAAAATGGTATGTTTATGTTGAATTGCTTATACTCATAATTATGGTATGTTTTAAGATGGTATTGAACTAGATGTTCATGTTTTAAATATGGTAATATATACATGTTTAGGTAGGTTTGTATGTTTGTATTTGAGATGCCTTGTATGGCATATTGGTTGAATGGTTTTGAACTTTTGAATCAGTCATTTCATATTGGATTTGGTCATATTTTGATGATTTGAATAGGTGGTTTAAAGGCCTTTAGATGATTGCTTGAATTGCTGATTGAAATGGCTTGTTTTGGGGAAAATTCATGTCCACACGAATGTGTGACTCAGCTGTATGTGTGACACATGGCTAGGAAACACAACTATGTGTCCCCTGTAGGTTTTAAAGCATGCAAGTCAAGCTGTTACACGGCCTAGCACATGGCATGGCACACGGGCTTGTGGCTTGGCCATGTGACCCAACCCAAAGAGTTACATGGGTGAGGACATGGGCTCGGACACGACCGTGTGTCCCTATTTCGATTGTTACATATCCTGAGACACGGGCATGTGACCCCTGCAGACCAAATTTTCTAACTTTTTTCATGAATTTTTTGATTGTTTTCTAAAGTATATCTAGGGCCTCAAGGGCTCGATTAATGGACGTTATGTATGTGATTGAATGTAATTGGATTATGTTTGCAATGATGTATGAAATGAATGTTTAAATATTTTGTTTGTAGGGTAATACTCTGTAACCCTATTTCAGAGACGGATATAGGTTAGGGGTGTTATAATTATACTTAGAATAGCCAAACCAATCATCAAAATGTTATACCATAGCCACCAACAAAATTGTACATTTTCAATCATTTACATATGAAACATAATCTAGCTTACTGATTACATATATGATTCCATCACATACCAAATTTGATAATAAAATTCAAGGCTACTAATTCATGTCATGATCACACACATTAGCTTGCCAACAAGCCCACATATCATGTATAACTATGAAACGCTCTACTATTACAAAATAAATATAAACAATTGAACTCCTACTACATGCCACATAAATGAAATAAAATGTTTTCAAGGTTGATAAACCATAATATAAACATATTTTAATCCCATGCTTGGCATATTCTTGGATGAATTATCATAAGATTTAGAGAATTTGATGCTCCTAATCTTTTAATTTCATTTTTTATATCCAGATAAGTAGAGGAAAGTGAAAAGTGTAAGAAAAAGGCCAAAAATGGACAAAATAGGTTTACTTTAGAGCTACACACGACCCAAACACTTCCACACGGGTAATCCACACGTCCGTGTTAGACACAAGGGCAGACCACACACCCTTGTTTCATGGCCGTGTTGACTTAAAACAATATATCAGAATTGCACACGGCCTGAGCACCATCACACGGGCGAGACACACGACCGTGTCCCTGTCGAGCCCAAGTCTAATTCTATTTGGAAAAGGCTAATTTTGGGCTATTTTGGGCATTCCAAAGTCTATATAAACACCCTAGAAAGAGGATCAAAGGAGAGACGGGGGTGGACACGGAGTAGAAGGCAGAAAATATTCGAAGACAGCCATTGGAAACAGCTCGGAAACAGGATTTACTTCAAGATTGAAGATCTCCATTCAATTTCTACCAAAGTTTTTGGGTTTCTTTATGTTTTGTTGTTTTCCGAATTTTGAGATGTTTTCCTCCATCATTATGAACTAAATTCCCTAAATACCTAGGGAAGATGAAACCTAAGACGAATCTTATTATCTTTTGAATTATATGATAAATACTTACTCTTATTCTTAATTATGAGTTTTAATCATTGAGATAATATTTCAGGATATTAATTCAAGTTTTGATGTGCTTATTCAGTGGAGAAAAAGTCCCTGTTTAAGAGTAGATCTTCCATAATTAAGCAAAGTTGCATGCAATCCTAAAGATAGGGCGACATAAATCTTCCAGATTAGAGTCAAATCTAATAAGGGAATCTATAGATTGAGTTAATGCGACAATAGGGATTTTAATTAGAAAGAGATTTTAGTTAATCAACCTATAGTCAGTTGTTTTTAGTCTCAAGAGAGATATTAACATAAACTAGGGATTTCTACGGATTAAGGCAAGTGAATAAATCGTCTTGTTCAGAAGTAGTAAGTGAATTCTAGGTGGATTCTTCCTTGGGTATTGTCTTCTCCATCGATTTTCCAAAAATATTTTCCAACTTTTATTTCTGTCATGTTCTTAGTTAATTAAATAGTTAATTTTAGTTTAAATCATCCTTTTAATTCTTAAGCTAGATAATAAAAAGATAGTAATTACTAGTACTTTTAGTCCTTGTGGATATGATATTTTCGGTCTCACCATAACTATACTACTGTTCGTTAGGTGTGCTTGCCTTAGTCAAATTTTTAGTCAGTTTAGCGACCATCAAGTTTTTGGCACCGTTGTCGGGGACTAAGATATTAGGAACGCTTGAATTTTATTACTTTAGCAATTTTTTCTTATTGCAAATTACTTTTTTTTTTAATTTAATTTTTACTTCTCTTCTAATCTCCCTGTTAGTTGCTTCTGGCAGGAATCTCTAGTTTATGACTAGAAGGAACCTGTCAGGACCGTTGCTATTTGACAGTGAGATAGAAAGCACAGTTCGTAGAAATTGAAGAGAAATAAGGCGAAGCCTACAGTATATAGAGGAAGAGCAAGAGGACATGACCGATATACCCAAAGAGATGGCGGACAATCCGTATAATCCGTTACCTCCTGTAGTTGCTGCAAATCCAGTAAATTAGAATCCTACTCCTCGTACTATGTATGATTATGCTAAGCCTACTTTAACAGGAACTGAATCGAGTATTGTTAGACCTGTTATTTCTGCAAATAATTTTGAACTGAAACCTAATACGATTCAAATGATACAATAGTTTGTTCAGTTCGATGGTTTCCAAGACGAGGATCCAAACACTCATTTACCAATTTTTTGGGAATTCTGTGACACCTTTAAGATCAATGGCATTTCTGATGATGCCATTCGCATTTGGTTGTTTCCCTTTTCATTACGGAATAAGGCAAAACAATGGTTGAACTCATTACCACAAGGGCCAATCACTATTGGGGAACAAATGACCGAAAATTTTTTGCTTAAATATTTTCCACTGGCTAAAATGGCTAAATTGAGGAATGATATCTCTTCTTTTGTGCAGATGGATTTAGAAACATTTTATGATGCATGGGAGAGATACAAGGATTTATTGAGAAGGTGCCCTTACCATGGGTTACCTTTATGGTTACAGGTTTAGACCTTTTACAACGGTGTGAACCCTTCAACAAGGCAACTGATTGATGCAGTCACAGGTGGAACCTTGAGCAACAAACACCTGAAGAGGCTTACAAATTTATTGAAGAGATGTCATTAAAAAACTATCAGTGGCAAGTTATGAGAATGAAGCCGACAAAAGCAGTTGGTATTTTCAACCTTGACGCGGTCACTATGCTATCTAACCAGGTAGAACTATTGAATAAAAAGATTGATGGTTTGTATGATTCTACTCAGGTACATCCAGTGGTGAGGTGTGATTCAAATGGAGGAGGGATGCACGACACAGACTATCCATCCTTCAACCCCAGCACCGAGGGAGAACAAGTCCACTATATGGGTAACAATTCTAGACCTCAGAATAACCCTTATAGTAACACTTACAATGCAGGTTGGAGGAACCATCCCAATTTTTTGTGGGGTGGTCAATGGAATCAAAGGCCACAACACCCTCCAAGTTTTCAACAAGCACCGTACCAACAGGAGAAAAAGCCGAACCTTGAGGAGATGCTTACAAAATTTATCTCGATGTCAGAAACTCATTTTCAGAATGCTGAGACAACACTTAAAAATCAGCAAGCATCAATTCAAAGGCTCAAAACTCAAATAGGTCAGCTTGCTAAGTTGATCTCTGAACGACCGTAAGGTGGCTTGCCCAGTAATATAGAAACTAACCCGAGAGAGCAACTCCATGCCATCACTGTGTGCGACAAAGAAGGGCTAGCTGAATCTAAATTTGAAACGAGACAAGAAGCTGTTGTAAGCAATGGTAAGGTTGATGTGAGTCATGGTACACAAAAGCCAGTAAGCAAAGAATATAGCCATACCCCAATGCGACAAAAAAAGACCACACAGATGAACAATTCGGTAAATTCCTTAAACTACTTAAAAAATTACATATTAACTTATCACTTATTGAATCTCTTTCATAGATGCCAAATGCTGTTAAATTTTTAAAGGAGCTTTTAGCAAACAAACGAAAGTTAGATGAGTCATCACATGTGGAGTTAAATGCAGTTTGCTCAGCTGTTTTACAAAACAAGCTACCCAATAAACTGAAAGATCCAGGGAGTTTTACGATTCCTTGTTTAATTGGTAGTTTGAATGTTAACAATGCTTTAGCTGATTTAGGGGCAAGTATTAATGTTATGCCTTATAAAATGTTTAAACAACTAGGTCTTGGGAGACCTAAACAAATTAGGATGAGCGTTTAATTGGCTAATAAAACCATTAGATTCCCTAGGGGTATAATTGAAGATGTGCTTGTTAAAATCAACAAATTTATATTTCCAGTAGACTTTTTTATTTTAGACATGGATTAGGATAGTGACATTCCTTTAATTTTAGGACGAACCTTTTTAACAACTACTAGGACTATTATTGATATCGGTATAGGTGAGTTAATACTACAGGTAGGAAATGACATGATTAAACTCCAAGTTCATGATTCTGTCAGAAAGACTAGTGATCAAGATTATTACACAAGTTCTTTTAATTTGAGTAACCTTGTTGTTCAACCCTCTTTACAGGAAAGACTTTCAAGAAGTACAAATCAGCCACGTTCCAGTCCATGTAATGACAAGACTATCCATGAAGAGCGAAGGCTACAGATCGAGGAACTAGATGAATGGCGAACACAGGTTAAGGAGAAACCGAGAATACACGATGAATCAAGGCAGTGCCATGACAAATTTAAAAGTGAATCGAATCAAATTAAGGTTGGAGATAAAGTACTGTTAGATGAAGCAGACCCTCGTGTTGCCACTTCTGAACCTAATGGAGCAATCCTTTTTGCGGTACTCAACGTTTTCCCATACGGTACAGTCGAGGTAACTCATTCCAAATTCGGTACTTTTAAGGTAAATAGTACTCGTCTAAAACCTTATTTTGATAAGATTGATAGTAGGAATGACCGTGCAAATATAAGGTGAGTCGAGCTTAGACTTTAAATAAGCGCTTTTCAGGAGGCAACCCGAGCACTAACACCATTAACCCATTTATTTTATCTATTTTCGTGTTTTTTATACAGGTACAGTGACCTACACGGCCTGGACACACGGGCATGTCCTTGGCCGTGTGGAAATAGGGCCAAAATTTCCCAAAAATCGACATGCACATGGCCTACGATAAATCCACACGGTCGTGCAAGACAACCGTGGAAAGTACACTGCCTGGACACAAGGGCGTGTCCTAGGCCGTGTGAAACCTGAAGCCTAATTTTTCAAATTTTAACAAGTCAAAGAGTTACACGGGAAAGGCCTACGGTCGTGTACGAGACACGGCCAATCCACATGGGCGTGTGGTAGATTACACGGGTGTATGGACGAGCCACACGGGCGTGGGAGAAGTGAAACATAGAGCATGGCCGTACAACTCGGCCGTGTGAACCACCCAGCCTGGACACATGGGCGTGTCCAAGGCCGTGTGACTAAAGGTCATTCAATTTTCACGATAAACACGGGTTGGATGTGAGCCACACAGGCGTGTGACACGGCCGTGTGGCCCAGCACGGGCCTCACACGATCGTGTCCCCTTAAAACCCCAAATTTTCCCCTTTCTCTTTTATTTTGTTTTTTTTTCTTCTTCTTCTTCAAGCCTGTGCCGCTGAAACACCCTCCCCTCTGAAATTATAACCACCACCCCTCGTTCTCTCACTGCCTGACCCACAGCCCCCTCTCTCATCTACCAAACCACCAATCAACCCCAAACCCTGACCCCCTTTCCCCTTTGCACACACACGGGCACGCAAACCAACCCTCACACCCCACGCCTGTGCACCGCCGAAACTCCCTCCACCCTCTCACTCCCACGATGTACCCACCAAGCCTCCGCCACCGTTCGTACCTCCAACCACCATCATCATTTGGTACATCATGTCAAATCCTCATGGCCAAACTAAGGCTACTGTCTTGGCTTTGAGAAAGCAGAAAGGCCCAGGCACAACCTCCTCGAGTGCTTCGACCGCAACTTGCCACCCTTTACTCTAATTTCCATCGAACAACCAGGAGGATTTATATCAGCTTCTCAGCGTACGACCCCTCGGTGTGTGTCGTTGAATTGATTAGGCCGCGTTAGAGTAGGTCCGTTTGGTCGATGATGTGCGCGCGATTATTACCACAGCCCTGTGGGATAGGTTCCTCATCATCATCAAGCCCACCTACTCAGAACTCACCTTAGAGTTCGATGCCACACTTTCAGTCCAGCAGGTCATGTTAGTCCATGACAAGCCCTGCACTATCATCTTTCGCCTTTGTGGGCTAGTGCGACACATGAGCGTCCCAGAGTTCGGTGCTGCTTTGTGACTTTACACAAAGGAGTTCATGAGCACTGAGGACTTTCTTCAGCTTCATGGACATATTCATTATTCACCTTTGCGATGTTGGACTGAGTTCACGGGTAGCCTAACTAACTATGACGTGAGTCACTTGAAGGCGATGCACCTCTCTCCGGCCCTACGGTATATTCACGCCCTACTAGCTCACACTTTGACATGTCGGAGATAGAGCACAGGAGTGGTTAGTACTTATTACGCCTATTTCCTGTAGAGCATGACTACCGGACATGTGTTTGATTTAGCGTATTTCATCACACACGCTTGTCGTAACCAAACTGAATGCCATAAGAAGGGCCCCATCTTTCTTGGCCCTTACGTGACTCGTCTCGCTCGACACTTTGGTCTTTTCGACACACCAGAGATGTCATCGACACTCACACTAGTAGGCTAGATGTTTCCTCAATGAATTTCTAGTATGATCCACATGAGGATGATAGAGCAACGTCATGGATTCGATCCCCCTCAGTACTGGTTAGCTCGTTCTGATGGTCAGGATGATCCAGAGGACGTTACTGATGATGTTTCTCCCCTTCTTGAGGACCCACCTTCACCACCATCACAGAGTCACCACCCCACTACTGCCACTTTGACAGATATATCTAAGTGACTCACTCACTTTGAGCAGTAGTGTTTTGAGTGGTTCGACAGCATCGATGCCACTCTTCGACAGATTTGCCACCACCTTCACATCTCTTCTTTGGCACCCTCGACCCACGAGGCATCCGATAAATAGGACCTTTGAGTCCATTTATTTTGTTATTTTTATTTTTAATTTTACTTTACTTTTATTTATTTTTGAAGACTTATGTTTTATATTTTATGTTTATCTTTATGGTTATTATCGAGTAATCCCTTAATTCTCTTCCACAACTGTGTTTATTTTTTTATTAGTAACTCAGAATCATGTCTTTCATTGGTCTTATCTACAATTCTAGCTTTCGCTATTCCAAGGATTTCATTCAAAAATTCAGGGCAGTTTCGCTTCTCTCCTTCTCTTCTGATATTATGCTTATATTGTTATTATCTATCTTTGTACATTGAGGACAATGTACTTCTTAAGTGTGGGGAGATTATTTATATGATTATTAGAAAATCCCTGAATTTTTATCTTATTCTCAAATAATTTTCTCATATTATTATTAGAGGGAATTCTGATTGATTTATAATTTTTATTAATATGTTTTGAATTAAATCATAGGTAATTGTGCATTGATTGTTTAAACTTTAAGACATTAGAGAATCTAGCATGATAAGTTAACCTTTGAGAATTAAAATTTCTAGGTTGTTTCCCTGAATTGACGTATTATCTTGAAGTTTTGAATTTACAGGATTGACATCAAATACCTATAATTTTCGTGAGATTTTGATCCTTTTAGAGCATATATCTTTCTTGCTCACTTATTTTATTGGTTATGAGTGTGTCAACATTGATTTGTTATTCTAGAACTTGCTTCGATTATGCATGTCAAGACCACACCTTTGATTTGATATACTGAGATGATAAAGGCACTTAGGTTTTAACCCACTTACCCTATAAAAAGCCTACCCACATAATTGACCCTTAGTGAACCCCTTTGAGCCTTGACGATTGTTTCTTGATTTTCCCCTTACCCACAACTTAACCCTTTTTGATTCGTTAAGAATTTCTCCCTTTTTATTGACTCCATTTTTATCGAGATTTGATTTGATTAGTTACCTAACTATGTTCATTGATTTCAATTGTTGAATTATTTCTTACTATGTACTTTCTATTATTGTACTTGTTCTTATTCTTAAAAAAATAGTATATTTATATTCATATAATTACATATTGTTATAAAGAACTTAGATAAGTTAAAGTTATTATATTGAGAAAAAGCTCACTTCATTAGTTTTGGATAGTTTTAATTTTGGCACTTGTTTGTAATTCAGTAATTAGCTTTATTTTTCTAAGTTTGGTAATTTATTAAATTAATCTCGATTCTAATCCTCTTTTTCAGCCTTTATCCACACCTTTAACCCAAGCCCCATTACAACCCTGTTAAAGACCTTTTGATTTGTGTATCATCTTATTTATAGTGGTAGAGATTTGATTTTCATGCAATCCTATGGTAATAATTTTTCAAGTTTGACTATTGAGTGCTTAATTATTAAACCTTAAACACTTTGAGTGATTTGAGTGAATCTTTAGTGAGGATGTCAACCCTTTTTGATTTGGAATTAAAGGTAATTACTTAGATAAAAGGGGATACCTATGATTTTATGATTAAAATGCTCAACTTTGATTGTTTGAAACTTTAATGTTCTTTTAGTTGAATTCTCAATGTATGATTATCTTTGGATTATTTCGAAACATTTTTTATAAGAATTATAAGTTGAGAAGAATGAATTTTAGTTGTAAGTGAGGATTGTAAGTGAGGATTTTGCTTGAGGACAAGCAAATGCTTAAGTGTGGGGATATTTTGTAATATCCTGATTTTGGGCCTAGTCGGAATAGTGGTTTTGTGATCACAAAATTCGAGATAGAAATAATTATTTTATGATTATTTTGAGGTCTATGATATGATTGCATGATTGTGTGAAAATTTCGTGAAGAAATTTTATGCATAAAGTGCTTAAATTGAAATTAGGGACTAAATCGAATAATTTGTAAAACTTGCATTCTAGAAGTTTCTAGTATGAAATTGTTTTGATATATTAATTAGGAGGTCTTAAATAGCAATTTTACCAATTTCTAAGTCTATGGAAAAAATTGGACATGGATGGAATTTTGGAAAGTTTAGTAGTAAGGGCATTTTGGTCATTTAGGGGTAAAATGAATTAAAATACAAAATTAAAAGCCAATTTTGCTCATCTTCAACCCCATGGCCGAATATAGCAAGGAGAAATCATGGCTAGGGTTTTTCAAGCTTCCAAGCTCGATTGTAAGTCCATTCTAGCCCCGTTTTTCAAGTTCTTTACGTTTTTGGAGTCCCGGTAGCTCGATTAAGCTTATGCTAGCAATAATTTAAGCTAGGGTTCATATTTGGAAAAATATCCATAGGTGAAATGTGTTTATTTTTCTGTTTTATGATAGAATATGAGGTTTTAAATTATGTTAGACAACTTGTGCTACTCAGTTTTAAGCGAAAACTAGCAAAATGGCTTAATCGGTAAAAATACCTAATAGTCATAAGTATATGTTAGAGTGAGAATTTGATGTTGCCATAGAAGGGAAAAATGATCAGCATGTCATAAAACATAAGGAAATAGGCTGAAGTTTAATTTACGAGCTTTGGGGCAAAAGTGTAAATATGCAAAAGTTTAGGGGCAAAACTATAATTTTGCAAAAATATGATTTTGGGTCAATTTGAATAATGTGAGTCCTAATTAGACTATATTTTAAATGACAGAGCAAGGAAAACTAAAATTTGGGCTAAAATGGGGAAAATACCAAGTTGTGGACGAAATGGTAAAAGTAGCAATTTTTGCATACGAGGTAAGTTCATGTGTAAATAATGTAGCATAATTTTTATTTTTAAGTTATTGATGTTAATTATATGATATGCTGATTTTTATTATGAAATATATGCTTTGTGGTTATTTTCGAATAAAATGCAAATTATGTGTATTAATTGTTAAATATAAAGTACTACCGAGTATTGGTTTTGGTATTTTACGGAAGATGGCAAGGATATGTGTTCGAGGAAAATCCCGTTTGAACCTTAGGAATAGATTAGGATACAAGTGACATGTCACTAGGATGGTTAAGCATCCGAACTCGTTGAGTTGAGTCCGAGTTCACTTATGGATGCAAATGTCCGAACTCGTTGAGTTGAGTCTGAGTTCACTCATGGATGCGAATGCCCGAGCTCGTTGAGTTGAGTCCGAGTTCGCTTATGGGCGGGTTACATAGTAGCTTGGCTACATATGTGGCACTTATGTGCAAAATTCCCATGTATCCGAATTATATTCCGATGTGTTCAACGGGTAAAATTTTACTCAAGCGGAGGAATACTCGAGATGAAAGGGACGTATTGGTAAGTGTTGTGAAATGAATACTTTGAACAGGTATGTACTTAACCCTCGGGTTGAAAACTCGATATAACAACAATATGGTAAGATGATAAATGAAAATGTGATATGAATGTCTTGGTGATGATTATGCAAATGATGTTTTATGTTTGCTTATATGGTTATGTTACTTGCTATTTGCATGTGAACTTATTAAGCATTTATGCTTACTCCCTCCTTTTCATTCCTTGTAGTTTTGACAAGCCAGCTCGGAAATCGGGAACGGTCGGAGGCTCGCTCACACTATCCTTATACCATCTTGGCATAATGGCTTGTATATTTTGAGTATGGCATGTATAGCGTTATAATCATTTTGTATATATGGTCTTATGATATGGTTATTGAGTGGTATGGAAATGCTTGGTAATGATTAGCCATTGGAATGGCTAATCATGATCATATTTGGTGTTATGTATGTCAAATTGCTAGCTAATCCATGGAAACCATGAAATAGGTAAAATTTACCATAAAATAGATTCAGGCAGCAGTAGTGACGTGAATTTGAACAATCACTAAAAATATTAGAAATGGAATTAAATAATGAATAAGTTATGGAATCGAAGCTTGATGAGTCTATTTTCATATGGAAGAAGCGAAACAGGTATATGAGCTATATTTTATGAGATGTTTAAATTTTTGTGAAATAGGGCCAGAGCGATTTCTGGATCCCCTGTTCTAACTTTGGAAATTCACCATAAATTTTACAAAGATAATTAGAAGTCATGCTTTATATTTACAGATTCCTTATTGAGTCTAGTTTTATTAGAGACAAACGGCATAGTCATTGAAGCTCTGTACAGGAAGATATCTGGTTCGTAACACACAGAGGTCAGAGTAGTCGAACCCTGAAACAGGGGAGACTTTAACTAATAAACTGTGCTAATTGGCTTGACCAAAAAATTCTAGAAAACAATTAGTAAATAGATATATGAGTCTAGTTTTAGGAAAAATTTACGAAATTGGATTTTTCATTTTAGAACTCGAGATATGAATTTTTAAGCGACTGTGACGCAGATTGCTAGCTTGACTGGAAATTTTAAAATGAATTGTATGAGCTGTTTAAGTAATGAATTAAGTCCGTTAACACCTCGTGTTCGAATCCGGCAACGGTCTCGGGTACGGGGCGTTACATTTAGGATAAACCATAATATAAACATATTTTAATCCCATGCTTGGCATATTTTTGGATGAATTATCATAAGATTTAGTGAATTCGATGCTTCTAATCCTTTAATTTCATGTTTTATATCCAGATGAGCAAAGGAAAGTGAAAAGTGTAAGAAAAAGGCCAGAAATGGACAAAATCGATTTATTTCATTGCTACATACGGCCCAGACACTTCCACACGGGTAATCCACACGTCCGTGTTAGACACACGGGCAGACCACACGCCCGTGTGTCATGGCCGTGTCGACTTAAAACCATATCAGAATTTCACACAGCCTTAGCACCATTACACGGGCGTGGGCGTGGCACGCGGCCGTGTCCCTATCGAGCCCAACTCTAATTTTATTCGGAAAAGGCTAAGTTTAGGCTATTTTGGGCATTCCAAAGTTTATATAAACACCTTAGAAGGGAAGCAAAGGAGAGACGGGGGTGGACACGGAGTAGAAGGTAGAAAATATTCGAAGACAGCCATTGGAATTAGCTCGGAAGTAGGATTTACTTCAAGATTGAAGATCTCTATTCAATTTCTACCGAAGTTTTTGGGTTTCTTTATGTTTTGTTCTTTTCCCAATTTTGAGATGTTTTCCTCCATCATTATGAACTAAATTCCCTAAATACCTAGGGAAGATGAAACTTAAGATGAATCTTATTATCTTTTTGAATTATATGATAAATACTTGTTCTTATTCTTAATTATGAGTTTTAATCCTTGCGATAATATTTCAGGATATTAATTCAGGTTTTGATGTGCTTATTCAGTGGAGAAAAAATCCCTGTTTAGGACTAGATCTTCCATAATTAAGCGGAGTTGCATGCAATCCTAGAGATAGAACGACATAAATCTATCGGATTAGAGTCAAATCTAATAAGGGAATCCATAGATCGAGTTAATGAGTCAATAGGGTCTTAATTAGAAAGAGATTTCAATTAATCAACTTAGAGTCAGTTGTTTTTAGTCTCGAAAGAGATATTAACATAAACTAGGGATTTCTACGGATTAAGGCAAGTGAATAAATCGTCTAGTTTAGAAGTAGTAAGTGAAGTCTAGGTGGATTCTTCCTTGGGTATTGTCTTCTCCATCTATTTTCCAAAAATATTTTCCAACTTTTATTTCTATCGTATTCTTAGTTAATTAAATAGTTAATTTTAGTTTAAAACCATCCCTTTAATTCTTAAGCTAGATATAAAAAGATAGTAATTACTAGTACTTTTAGTCCTTGTGGATACTATATTTCTGGTCTCACCATAACTATACTACTATTCGATAGGTGTGCTTGCTTTAGTCAAATTTTTAGTCAGTTTAGCGACTATCAAAGGTCTACTAAACGGTGGCTGGATAGTGTGATCTTCAATTTAATTTGATCGTCAAATTCCACAAACGAATTCCACAAGGAAATAGGAAATGAAACAGAGTAATCTTCAATTAAGGTTAATAAGTTCATAGGTTGGAAACAATATAACATACATCAATTTCCATGTTTACATAACAAAACATTTAACTAAACTTTTTAACATGTTACCACAATTCATATCAATAGGTGAGTTCATCACAATAAAATCATATAACCTTCCATACTATGCAAGTTGATCCAACACCATTTCTAATCATTATATCAATACACATAAACAAATTTTAGTTCAGTCATCTATGCTTTAAGGCATTATACCCGATTTGCAGCCAACAAATCTATTAACAACAAGAATTCAACCCAATGAATTATTATAAACAAATACGTATACTCAGTTATCCATCCAAAACATGTCAGAATAGTCAATGATCTTAACCATCCAAGAACACACCTGGGCAGTAAATGTCAAGCCCATAGGCTAACATCCCTCTAGAACATGCTTGTGCACTTCTCAAATTTTTATTTTTCTAGTTCCTATTTTGAAAATAGGTTGGTTGAACTTAAAAATTCCTTCATTAAATAAGGAAACAATAAAAATTCCTTCATTAAATAAGGAAACAATCTAATTGAATGCACTTGAATTAGATGGGAACAAACGCTAACCCCCATTTCTTATTGAATTAACTGATCAACCTCTTGTCAAAAATTTATTTTGTATTAGATAATTTTCAAAAAAAATTTACATATTTGTCCTATTTTTTAACAAACGGATATAATTGATTTATGTTTGTTATAGGAGAAAAAGACGGTTAGAAATCCTTTATTTTTTTTCAACCCAAATTCTCTTTTGACTTTGGAAAAAAAATATCTTTTCTTTATTAACATATTGCTTCTTCTACACATTCATTGCTAAGCCATAAAAGGGAATGCCTACTAATAATAATTAGGACTCATAAAAAATCGATAATTTACTCATGAGAAAAACCTTTACCACATTAGGCACTAATTTATTTTTAACGTTTAATTAGATCAGGTAATCATTCAAATTGAGAACAGAAGCTTGTTACTTTTTTTTCCCTATAATTGGGGCCACAGAGCTCAATCCATTTATTTACTCAACCCAACTTTGAATTCTATTCGTTTTTTTTGTTCCGCACCAAATATTCAAAAACAGTTTTTTTGGAATGATCCAGAGAAAAAAAAGATTATTAGAATTCTCCATTGCTACGACATGTTCTATTTTCCATCCACTCCGTTCAGGATCAGTCATGGTCTTACAAACTCTACCAATGGTCTGAATGAATCCTTTTCTTCATACAAATGTGTGAAAGATGTGAGTCACACTTAAAGCTGAGTACTCTACCGTTGAGTTAGCAACCCAAAAAAGAAATGGAATATATAGATACAATCAGAATAAAAAAATGGAATTGCATTAGGCAATCAAAACATGAAATTAGAAAAAATTGGAAAAAAAAAGACATGAAATTCTCAAATAAAATCATAGAAATAGAATAAGTGAAAAACTGCGGACCGCCTCTTATCTTATTAATTCCATTGTTATCCTTTTTTTTTGTTTCAATACAATTACAATAAAAAAACTTATTGTATCACAACAAATTCAAGGAACAAACCCATTATTTCAATGAAGTGAAGTGCCAAACTTGTGGGTGAGGATAAATGGATCTATTTATCTAAGTGCCAAACTAGTAGGCTACACATCCTTCCCCAAAAACTGTCTGAAGTATTGTAAATATAACTCGATAATCTGCAACAAATATTGGTTTTTGATATATTTAGTGAACATATATACATATCATCAACCATTATCTCATATAAAACCTGTATAGTGTACAAATAACTCTGTTGGCATGCTAATTGTATCCTATCTCATGTTCATCTGAGCTCAATATATGTAACAGTTAATCACTTTTCAAGTAAGTCCTTTTTCTCACCTTTGTATCAATTACAACATTTGAGTTTACATCCAAACATTCCAATTATACAATTCAAAAATAAATATTTTGGAAATTCATAGAACTATACCATATGAACTTACCAGAGAATAACAAGAAATGGAAGAATTATTAAGGGCTAATCTATTATTTTTCCTTTTCTTGGTTATTGATTTGTTTCTTGATCTATATGGTAATTCATTTCAAATTAATAGTTCTAAACACCTTATAAAATTTTATGTAATGCATATGACCCCCTATTATCATTTTTTACAATTTTTCTAAATTTTTGCATTTTATTCAATTTAGTCCCTCAAACTGTAATAAGCATATTTTTCACAATTAAGCCCCAAAATTTAAAACTCAATTCATTCTTATCCCTTTACATCTCTCAAGCATCTAAATTTATAACAATTTTATGTCAATTTCAACATATTAACATTTCAGTCCCTAAGTTCAAAACCAACCAAATTCATTTTACAAAATAGTCCTATTTCATAATAAACCTTCAAACCCAACCATTAAAATCAAAAAATCTTTAAAAATCAATGATAATTTTTTAAAACTTTGATAGGATTACGAAATAGTCCCTAGGCTAGCTAGATTAAGCTATAACGATCTAAAAAACATAAAAATTTATGAAAAACGGGCTTCAAGAATACTCACATGCAAATGTCTAACCTAAAGGTTAAGAAAAATGGCTTCCTTAAGTTTATAGGTTGAAGAAACAATGAATAAAACAATAAGGAAGATGATGGCCAAATGTTTTTATGTTTTATTTTACCTTAACTTAATTTTTAACTAAACTTTTATCATATAATTCACAAATCTTTAAGCACTAATCGTCCCACTCTAATCCATTATGGCATAATTTCCATTCAAATAATTAAATTTTGCTTGTAGTCCCATTTAGCCCATATAAACTATTAGCAATTAACTATTGTAGTTTTTATTATTTAATCCTTGTACCACAATAACTAATCGATCAACAAAATTACCGCACCAAATATCATTATAACACTATAAATAACTTGTAAATATTAATAAATAATTTTTTTAATATTTACTGACTCTATCATTGAAAAGTGGGATTCTGAATTCACTATTTTACAGTACCACTGAAAACGGTTTGTTACAACTCTCTCCCATTTAGGAAATTTCGTCCTCGAAGTTTTTACCTGAGAATAGGTTCTGGTATTGGGACTTCTTCGATTCTTCTATTTCCCATGTAACTTCATCATTATAGTTTCAATTCTATAGAAATTTTACTAATGATGCCTATTTGTTACAAAGTTTTTTACCTCTCGAGCTAATATAAACATAGGCTCCTCAAGATACGACAGATTAGGATATAATTCAATCTCACTAAAAGAAATCACATGTGAAGGATCTGACATATACAACCTTAGTATCAAAATGTGAAAAACATTATGTATCTTTACAAGTTCAGGAGGTAATGCCAACTTGTAAGCTACAGGACCAATTCTATTGACAATTTCATATGGTCTAATAAAATACGGATTAAGTTTTCCTTTTTTGCCAAACCGTAACACTTTTATCTATTAGAAACACTCTATCTCTGATTTGAAATTCGATATCTCTTCTTCTCAAATTTGCATACAATTTTTTACGATCAGTGGCAGCTTTCAAACAATCACGAATAATACGAACATTATCTTCAATTTCCAAAATCAAATCTATCTCCATTTTCTTTTGCTCAACTTTAAATAGTATAATGAAGTTCTTCATTTTCGTTTGTATAAAACTTCAAATGATGCCATTTTAATACTAGACTGATAACTATTATAGTAGGCGAACTCGGTCAACGGTAAATATTTTTCCTTGTTGCATTCAAACTCGATAATACAACTTCGTAACATGTCTTCCAGAATTTGAATTACCCATTCTGACCATCCATCTTTCGGTGGATGAAATGTTGTACTGAAGTTGAGTTTAGTACCGAGAGCTCATAAAGCTTACCCCAAAGTCTGAAGGTAAATCTCGAGTCTTGATCAAAGATAATGGACAACCGTAGTTTGTGTAATCTGAAAATCTTAGATACATATAGCTCAGCTAGCTTTTCAAGTGAATAATTTGTTCTTACTAGAATAAAATGAGTTTCTTTCATTAGTCTATCAACAATCATCCAGATCGAGTCTTTTTTTCTTAGAGATAATAGTAGTCCTGATAAGAATTCATCATAACACATTCTCATTTTTGTTTAGGAATCATAACTGGCTATAATAACCTAGAGAGAACTTGATGTTCGACTTTCACTTGCTGACATATTAGACATTTAGCTACAAACTTAAAAATCTCTCATTTCATTCTAGGCTACCAGTACATCTATTCCAAGTGGCAGAACATTTTAGTCCTACTTGGATGAATAGAGTATGTACTACTGTGAGCCTCAGACAAAATGTCTCATTTTAGTTCTAGGCCATTTAATACATACAGTGGATTTTGAAAGTATAAGGTGTTATCATTACCAACACTAAATTCAATGGACTAATCATTCTAGATCTGATCTAGTGTAGCTAGCAATTTCGGATCGTCATCTTGCAACTCCTAAATTTTTTGAAGAAACAATGATTTAGCTTTCAACTCAGCCAAAACAAAACTTTCATGATTTATAATCAACTGAGCATTCAATGCTCTCAATGCAAATAGAGACTTCCAACTTAATGCATCAGCTACAACATTAGCTTTACCTGAGTGATAATTGATTACTAGAACATAACCTTTCAACAGCTCAAGCCATTTATGTTGTCTCAAATTTGGGGTTTATTTTTGAAAATATTGTAGCTCCTTTCATCTACTCGAATAGATCATCAATATGGGACAGAGGGTATTTATTTTTAATAATGATTTTATCCAATTGCCTATAGTCGATACAAAGTTTGATTGACCCATCTTTCTTTTTCACAAATAACAATGGTACACCCTAATGAGATATGCTCGGTTGTTTAAAACCTCTGTTAGACAATTCTTGCAACTGTGTTTTAAATTCTTTTAATTCAACTAGTACCATTCGGTACGGTGCAATAGGTATCAGAGTAGTCTTTGGCACTAAATCAATCACAAACTCAACTTCCCAATTAGGCGATAGCCCTAACAATTGTTCTAGAAACACATTAGTAACCTCGTTAACAATCGATACCTGATCAATCTTTGATCCCATTTCTCGAGTATTAAGTATATATGCCAAAAATACTTCGCACCCTTTTATGATCAATTTTTGAGCGGAGATTGTTGAAATGACTTTAGTAGCACAATCTGATCTATCAAACTTAACTGCAATTATCTTACAATTCTAACATCGTAGATCAATGTCTATAGTTCACCATGGCATCATGTAAATTCAACCAATCAATTCCCAAAACAATATCAAATTTTTGAAATGGTAGCAACATCAGATCAGCAGGAAATTCACAACCCTAAATTCTTAGCAAACACTTTCTACATATTAGGTTAACTATCACACTCTGACCTAATGGATTCGTAACTCTGACATGTAAATTTTTATACGTTACTAATACAGTACAAATATTTGAATGAGTTAACCCAAGGTTAATCAATGCATACATAGTAACATCAAAGAGATAGAAAGTACCAGCAAAAACGTCGGGTGTAGTAACTTTCTCCCTACCTCGAATGGCATATGCTCGAGCAAGAGCTCTAACTTTAGACCTGACAGTAGTGTCTTTAGTTCCACTACGATTAACTCCAGTATTACTGCTCTAACCAGGACATCTACCTTTCGGGGAAGTGGACAGCGGCTTAACACTTCGATCATCAGTGTCACCCATATTTCTCGGGCATTTTTTCATGAAATGCTCACTCGAACCACATCTAAAACAAGCACCCATTTTGGTTTTGCATTCACCTGTATGTAACTTTCCACAGTGTTCACAAGCAGGTGTAGGAACATTACAAACACTGTTGACACTGTCTACAGACAATGTGTGAAATCTTGAATCATTCGATCTCGTTTTTTTTTTTCTGGGGAGAACCCTGATGGTGAAGTGAAATGATTGAAGGCTTCTCTAGATTTCTTTGATAAAGTATTTGAAAATGGTCTAAATGAACTTCGTTTACTATAATCTCGAACTCTTCTTTCATTATGTTTCTTACTATTATAGATTTCTTCCATCTTTTGTGCTCGACCAGACAAGACTACTAATTCTCGCAGTTCTATCGTGCCTACTAGCATCTTAATTTCATTGTTTAACCCGTCTTCAAAATGAACACACATTTCTTCTTAAGTCAGCACAATTTCATGAGTATATTTACTAAGTTGTACAAACTCTCACTCATATAGATTTATTTCCTTACTTTAACTCAAGAAATTCTTTCTTCTTCCTCTCTAAGTATCGTTTATTGGCGTATTTATTTCTAAACTCAATTATAAAAAAAGTCTCAATTAACCCTACTTTCCGATACTATAGTTGTCAACGTTGACCATTAGTGATACACTTCATCTTTAAGTAAGGACACAGTACATCTTCAGTAATCATTGGGTGAACATGCCATTTCATCAAAAACCCTCTAAATATTTTCTAGCAAATACTCAACCCTAGTTGGATCGTCTTTTTTTTTTTCCTCTAAATTCCTCGACACCATATTTTTTAATTCTATCAATCGAAGGTTTTCGTATAATTTTAGTATTTTGAGGATAATGGGTGTTATAGGAGGTACAACAAGATGTGGAGGTTACGAAGCCATGGGATTGGCTTGCATGAACTCTGAGAACCACTGACCCACATGTTGAAAAACATATTTTTCACTTCATTTCCTGACATCTACGGAACCGGTAGACTATGACTCGTTTCCTATTTAGAAGTTAAAGCATTACTGTCTACTTCATCAGCGACAACATAATTAGACTCTTCTGACATCTTTGAATATATAAGTATAGAAAGGAGCCAAATAAGTTTGTATATATTAGGAATTTACTAATAGGCTGTAATCTGGTAGATTAGGATTTATTATTTAGGTTCCTAAGAAATATAGGATTAGTCATTATTAATTCCTAATAAGTTACTTTCCTAGTTTATTAAGATTCCTAACTTTGTGGGATTGTGCTGTTATCTTTCCTAGAATAATGGACGGATATGTTAGTCATCCTAATATAAGTTAGGTTGTATTTCTTTGTTGAAATAAGAATTTTTTTCTTTCACCAAAATTTTCATAGTATTAGAGCTAGGCTCTAAACTCTAATATAGCATGGATACAAATCATCTCCCTTGGAAGTCAATTCCAAATCCAAGCAAGATACCTCAGCCAAAAACTGTGAAAATTACTCAACCAATATCATCTAAAACTCTCTTCTTTCTATCACTAGTCACAAACTCAATGGTCACAATTTTCTTCAGTGGTCACAATCCATCCTTATGTATATTTTTGGTAGAGGCAAGGATAATCATCCCACCTATGTGGATCCTATTCCAATGAAAACGAATCCCAATTATCGCACGTGGTAGATTAAAAACCACATGTTCATGGCATGGCTAATAAACTCCATGACTACAAAAATTGGAGAAAATTTCCTTCTCTACAAAACAACCAAGGAAATCTTTGATGCAGTAAGAGAAACTTAATCCAGTTTCGAAAATAGCTCTGAATTTTTTGAAATTGAAACTCGACTTCATGATCTACGAAAAGAGGAGATGGCTATAATTCAATATTTTAACATAATAACTCGGTATTGGCAGCACCTTGATATGTTTGAAATATACCCCTGAAAATGTCCAAATGGTGCAGCTTTACACAAAAAGATTGTTGATCAAAAGAGAACACTCAAATTTCTCCTTGGTCTCAATATGGATTTCAATGAAGTAAGGGGTAGAATATTGGGCAACATGCCTCTACCTTCCATCCAAGAGACATTTTCTGAAGTTGGAAGAGAAGAAAGTAGGAAGAAATTGATGATGACAGAAAATATAAGTTCCCCATTTGCTAAAGGCTCAGCCTTGTATACACAACACATCTCGAGATAATAAGAAAAGAAAAGGAAGTTCATGGTGAGACCATTGTAAGACACCTAGTTACCTTAAAGAAACTTGCTACAAATTACATGGGAAGCCTGTTGATTGGAGGGCTAACTGAGCATGCCAGGATCGAGACAGTCGCACAAATTTTTCCAACACTTCTGACAACACCAACACTATCAAGGAAATCAATTCGTTCACCTGGGAGCAAATTGAGGCACTATAGAAATTACTCAAATAGATATCACCCACTATCAAACAACATAGTAGCATGTTAGTACATCAAGGTACATTTTGTTCTACTCATATTGCAGCAACCAAAATATTAAGACCATGGATAGTTGATTCTGGAGCTTCGGATCACATAACCAGAGACATTAATGTATCCCACAAGTTCAGTCCATATTCAAGCCCCTTTATAGTATGAATAATAGATGGATCACTCTTAAAAGTGGCAGAAATTGTCAATCAAATTAACAAAGGGCCTTCTTTTCTCATTTGTCCTTTATGTTCCAAAATTAGATTGCAATATGATTTTTATTAGTAAACTCACCCTTGAACTGTGTAACTAAATTTTATCCAAATCTTTGTGAATTTCAGGTAATGAATTCGAGGAAGGTGATTGGCAGTACTAAAATGTGTGATGGTCTTTACTTGTTCAAAAGGAACTCTCCTCTACATGGACAAGTTCATTCAAGTTGTGTTTCTAAGTCTATTTCTAACTCTTCCTCTAATTTTTTTTTCTGTTTCAAATGAAAATCAAGTCATGTTATGGCACTTTCACCTTGATCACCCAAATTTTGTGTACCTTGAAAAATTGCTTCTTCATTTTTTCATCAATAAAAATTCAAAGTTTTTCCATCATGAAATATGTCAACTTGCAAAACACACATAACATGTTTATCCTAGCATTCAATATAAGCCTTAAAATCCATTCTCTATAATTCATAGTGACATTTGGGGACCCTCACGAGTGAAAATATTATTGGGACTCGTTGTTTCATATCTTTCATAGACGATCATACTAGAACCACTTGGGTATTCCTTATGAAAGAAAAATCTAAAACTGAAGAAATCTTTAAGTCTTTTTATTCCATGATTCACACATAGTTCAAAAGCAAAATTTAGATTCTTAATACCGATAATGGCAAGGAATATTTTACATCCTCCTTGGGTTCCTATTTCATAACACAAGAAAATATTCATATGAGTTCTTGTGTTGACACCCCTCAACAAAATGAGATAGTTGAGAGAAAAAAATAGACAGTTATAAGGTGAAGCCATCCTTATTACCACCTAACTCATCAATAGAATGCCTAGTCGAGTGCTACAATTTCAGAGACCTCATGAAGTCCTCCTACAAGCCTTCCCTCATGCTAAATCTTTTTCTTCTAATCTTCCACTCAAATTTTTTGGTTGTTCAACATTCTTTCACATACACCAACAACATTGAACCAAACTTGATCCCAAATCAGTGAAATATATTTTCTTAAGATATTCTTCTAATAAAAAAAGGTACAAGTGTTACTCACATGTTACTCAAAAGATGTAAAATTCCATAGATGTCACCTTTTTCAAACACCAATCTTATTTTTCCAAATTTGAAATTTAGAGGGAGAACTCGAAGGAATTTTAGCTTTGGGACATTCTTCAAAATACTCAATCCATGTATATTTCACCCCAAAGTGTCAATCTGACATCTTTACCCTCTTCTAATTTCTCAAATATCTTACCTCTTTCGAGTCCTCAAAATCCAAATATCAATTCCACATCAGGTCCAAACAATACACGATCCAAGTCTTAGCTCCATGAGTCCACTCAACCTCAACTTGGTACAAATCATCAAGAACTTCATGTCTATTCTAGGAGGAGACGACCTACTGAAAATCTAGAGAATGGCACTCAAATCAAATATCGTCAAGAACTTGAACTGGAGCCTCATGCTTTAGAATTTCACACTCGTATGGATTCTTAAACTCGTGAGCCTCTTATTCCTTTTTTCGATGATTCTGGTTTGCCTATTGCTCAAGGAAAAGGTGTCTGAAAATGTACAGACCATCCTATTAAGAAACATGTACAGACCAAATTTAATTCTATAAGCTTTAAAAAATCCAACATGAAAAAAGGCTATCGAGGAAGAAATCAGGGCTCTAGATAGCAATGAAACTTAGACTTTTATAGAGTTACCTCAAGGGAAGAAACAAGTTGGTTGCAAGTGAATATAAAGCATATGGAAGTATCAAGAGGCTTAAAGCTAGACTGGTGGCAAAGGGCTTTACTCAATCATATGGAATCGATTATCAAGAAACCTTTCCACCTGTTTCCAAGATAAACACAGTTCAAGTATTATTGTCACTAGAAGTAAATAAATACTGGTCTTTGTACCAGCTAGACATTGAAAATTCCTTTTTGAATAGAGATCTTGAAGAATACGATTGCATGAAAATACCTTCAGATCTTGAAAACTCCTCAAATAGCCATCAAGTGTGCAACCTGAAGAAGTCATTGTATAGGCTAAAACAATCACCTTGTGCTTGGTTTGACATGTTTTCCAAAACAGTAGTTACAAATGGATACAATCAATACCAGGCAAATCATTCCTTATTTGTGAAATCCTCATCAAAAGGTAGAATTGTTATTCTCATTGTATATGTCAACAATATCTTTCTAACTGGAGATGACTCAGAGAAAATTATCAAACTCAAAAGATTACTTGCTATTAAGTTTGAAATTAAAGATCTTTTCACTCTCAGATATTTCTTAGGCATGGAGGTTACTCGATCTAAGGCAAGGATTGTTATATCCGAAAGTAGATTGGCTAAATGAGACCGGCATGTTTGGGTGTAAACCTACAGAGATGCCTATGGAGCCCAACCTAAATTTAAGGAAAAATGGAGAAAGTGTACCAGTGGATAAAAGATCGTATTAAATACTAGTGGGCAAGTTGATCTATCTCTCACATATAAGGTCAGACATTGCATTCTTAGTAAGTGTTGTTATCCAACACATGAATGATACACATGAGGAACATTTAGAGGGTGTGAATCAGCTTTTCAGATACCTAAAGATGACACCAAGCCACGATTTACTTTTCAAAAAGAGTGAAAGTCGTGAGATAGAGGTTTACACCAACGCAAGTGGGGCTAGAAAATTGACTGAAAGAAGATCCACAAGTGGTTATTGCTATTTTGTTTGGGGCAATCCTGTTACATGAAGAAGCAAAAAAAAAAGACAGAATATTGTGCCCTTACTTTACGCATTTACGAAGGAATGTGGATTTAGAGATTACTAAGGGAATTAAAGGTTGATTTGAAGGGCCAAATAAAAACACATAGTGACAGTCAATCCGCCATAAGCATTAATAAAAATCCAATACACCACGACAAGACTAAGCTTGTAGAAATTGCTAGGCATTTCATTTCAGAGAAGGTCAAAAATGGAATAGTCCAACTGAGCTATATCCCTACTCAATTACAACTTGCTAACATTCTCAACAAAGCTCTTCCAAGAATCAACTTCGATGAATTCAACTCCAAACTGGGATTGTATAACATATACACCCTAGCTTGAGGGGGAGTGTAGAAAGGAGCCAAATTAGTTTGTATTTATTAGGAATTTAATGATAGGTTGTAATCTGGTAGATTAGGATTTATTATTTAGTTTCCTAAGAAATATAAGATCAGTCGTTATTGATTCTGTAACAGCCCGTTTTTGGTCAAATCAGAACAGTAGCTTTGGGACAACAAATTTGAGGTAAAAATATTATTTTAATGTTATTTTAAATTTTTATAACATGATAGTATGATTGTGTGAAAGTTTCGTTAAGAAATTTCACTGTTTGAGTGGTTAATTTGATAAAAAGGACTAAATCACATAAAATGCAAAAGTGTTGTTCTATTAGCTAAAGATGTCAAATAGCTTTAGTTTCTAAATATGGTGGCCATAAATGGTAATTAAACCATTAATAGCATGAGTGGACATATATGGACAGATTAATAGGTGTTTTAAATGGTTTATTAGTAAGGTTAATTTGGTAATTTGGTTAATAACATAAAATAAATAAAATAAACGAACAAAGAATTAAAGGTTATCATCTTTGTCATAGCTGAATGAAGCATGGAGAAAAGCCATTTTATGGCTTAAAAGCATTCGGTCACTTTGGAGCTAAATTATAAGTCCATTTTTGCTCGATTTTTAATGATTTCTATATTTTTGTGATCGTTGCAACTAGTACTAGCTAGCCTAAGGACTAATTTGCAAAATTGTTAAAGATTTTTAATGATTTCATTGTTTAATGCTTGAGTAAATTGATGAATTATGATAGATTTGGAAGGTTTAATGTTAGATTAATAGTTTTTGTAAAGTGATTTTTGACAAAAATGTCAAAATCATAAAATGTGAAATATAGTGGTTAAAAGTGTGAATAAATTGAAAATGTGGGCTGCTAGTAACATGTATTAAATTCGGCTAAGCATGGGTTTGTACTAAATTGCATGAAATTGAAATTTTATGTGATAAGGACTAAATTGTGAAAATGTGAAACATTAGGGGCAAATGTGTAAATTTTCCAAATTATTAATTATAGGCTAAATTGAGTAGACCGAATGCTGAATGTGCTAAATTTGATAATATATAGATCAAGATAAGCCGAGATCGGGATTAGATTAAGGAAAAGGAAAAGTGGATGAATAGTCGATAATTTCTATCCGAGCAACTCGAGGTAAGTTCGTATAATTAGAATCAAAATTTTAAATACTTGTAAATTATTTGAAATGAAAATATAATTGAGTAAATGGTATTACTGAATTTGAATGCCTAATTGATGAGAATTATTGAATACCGAGTCTCGTTCGAAAGTAAAAAGTTGTAGGATACGAGTGACATGTCACTAGGTTTACCATTTTGGTCAAAATCCTACATGTGTTGCAGACTCATCACAGTTCGTATGAGCTTGCCGATATATCAGCTCGTAAGATCTTATTGTTTTTAGCTCGTCAGAGCTTACCGTTTCAGCTCAATAGAGCTTACTGTCCATCAGCTCAGAAGGAGCTTACTGATCATAGCTCGAAAGAACGGAAATGATAATGAATTGATAGATTACTAATTTATACTCGTAATGTATATCAGTCGAGTATCCTTCGATATTCTAATAGGTTCAATGGGCATAAATTATGTTACTGGTTATGTGAAAAAGCTATGTGTTTATACGGATGAATTATTGTTTATATGGATGAAGTACTGTTTAAACAGATGAGTTATAGTTATCGAATGAATTATTGTTTATATGATTGAGAGTGAAATGTTACAAATGATGTACGTGATATATGAATTTGATATGATACAATGTATTGAGTATTAAATTGAGATAATGGATGATTACATGCACTTATATGACTAACTTGTTGATGAATGCTTGTGTTTAGGCATTGGGTAATTGAATTGAGTATACCTTATTTATTATCTTGATTATGTATAAATGGTGTAATGCCCCCATACCCGAGACCATCGCTGGAGTCGAGCACGAGGTGTTAACGGACTTAATTCATTAATTAAACAGCTCAAACAATTTATTTTTAAAATTTCCAGACAAGCTGGCTAACTGCGTCACAGTTGCTTAAAAATTCATATCTTGAGTTCCGAAACTTGAAATTAAGATTTGTAAATTTTTCCTAAAACTAGACTCATATATCTATCTACTAATGTTTTTCTAAAATTTTTGGTTGGGCCAATTAGTACAGTTTATTAGTTAAAGTCTCTCCTGTTTCAGGGTTCAACTACTCTGACCCCTTTGTATTACGGATCAGATATATCCCTGTCCAAAGTTTCAATGACTATGCCGTTTGTTTCTCACAAAACTAGAGTAAATAAATATTTCATACATGTAAGGTAAAACTCCTAATTGTTTTTTTAAAATTTATGGTGAATTGTTAAATTTAGAACAGGGGATTTAGAAATTGCTCTGATCCTATTTCACCAAAACATAAATATTTCATAAAATACAACTCTTTTACCTATTTTGTTTCTTCCACCTGAAAATAGATTCATTAAGCTTCAATGTCATATTTTATTCAGCATCTAATTATATATCTACTATTTTTAGTGATTTTTCAAACTCATGTCACTGCTGCTATGTGATTCTATTTTATAGCCAATTTCACCATTTTATGAATTTCCATAGATTAGTTAGCACATAAAGCATACATGTTATCAAATATGATCTCGATTAGCCACTCCAATAGCTAATCATTCTCAAACATTTCCATACCATCCATGAGCTATATCATAAGATTATATAACAAAAGGATTATAATGCTATACATGCCATATTCCCAAAATATGCAAGCCACCATACCGATATGGTCTGTTGATAGTGTGAGCGTGCCTCCAACCGTCCTGATCTCCAAACGGCCTTGTCAAAACTACAAGGAATGGAAGGGAGGGAGTAAGCATAAATGCTTAGTAAGTTCACATGCAAATAACAAATAACTTAACAAAGCAATTAGACCAACCAACATTAGCATAATATCACCAAAACATATATCACATTTCTATTCATCATTCATCGTCTTACTACATTATTGTTGTCGTATCAAGTCTCAACCCGAGGGTTAAGTACATACCTGTCCAAAGTGCCCATTCCACAGCACTTACCAATACGTCACTTGCATCTTAAGTATTCTTCCATTCACTAGAATTTTACCCGTTGAACACATCGGAATATAACTCGGATACATGGAAAGTTTGCACATAAGTGCCACATATGTAGCCAAGCTACCATGTAACCCACCCATAAGCGAACTCGGACTCAACTCAACGAGTTCGGATGCCTAGTTACATTTCAAGAACTCGGACTCAACTCAACGAGTTCGGACGTTCGCATCCATAAGTGAACTCGGACTCAACTCAACGAGTTCGGATGCTCAAATATCCGAATCTATTCCTAAGGTTCAATGGGACTTTCCTCGTTCGTACTTCTTTACCATTCTCCTTGGAATACCAATGACGATACTTCGGTAGTCTTTCACATTTTTCACATAATTCATAAAATTTTTGCATGTTGTCCAACAATATCGTATTATTAAATGATTTAAAATAATGGTTATATTACAATATTTACATATGAACTTACCTCGTATGCCAAAATGGTCATTTTTACCATTTTGTCCACAACTTGGTATTTTGCCAATTTTAGCCCGAATTTCGATTTTCCTTACTCTATCATTTCAAATATAGCCTAATTAGGACTCATACTATTCAAATCAACCCAAAATCATATTTTGGAAAAATTACAATTTTGGCCCTAAACTTTCACATATTTACACTTTTGCCCCAAATCTCGTAAATTAAACTTCATCCTATTTTCTTATGTTTTATGATATGCTGATCATTTGTCCCTTCTACAAAAACATCCAATTCTCACTCTAACATGTACTTATGAACATTAGGTATTTTTACCGATTATGTCATTTTAGTCGTTTTTACGTAAAATCACTTAGCAAAAGTTGTTTAACACAATCTCAAGCTTCATATTCTACCATAAAACATCAAAATTCATGCATATCATTCATGGGTAAATTTTAAATATAAACCCTAGCTCAAAATATTGGTAGAAACAGGTAAACCGAGCTACGAAGATTTCAAAAATGTAAAGAACATTAAAAACGGGCATAGAAATCACTTACAATCAAGGCTTAAAAGTGTTGAAACCCTAGCTATGGTGGAGAGAAAAATTTGGCAGCAACTTATGGAGAAGATGATCATTTTTGTGTTATTTTTCCCATTTTATTTCATTTAATATCAAAATGACCAAAATGTCCTTCCTTATTAAACTTTCAAAAATTCCATTCATGTCCATTTTTTGTCCATAAACTTAGAAATTGTTCAAATTTCTATTTAAGACCTCCTAATTAATATTTCAAATCAATTTCATACTAGAAACTTCTAGAATGCAAATTTTGTAACTTATTCAATTTAGTCCCTAACTTCAAATTAAGCACTTTATGCATAGAATTTCTTCACGAAATTTTCACACAATCATGCAATCATATCATAGACCTCAAAATAATCATAAAGTAATTATTTCTATTTTGAATTTGTGGTCTCGAAACCACTATTCCGATTAGGCCCTAATTCAGGATATCACAAATGGTAAATTTAATTCTGAATTATACGGGCTTACTAAGCTATAAAGCTTACTCTGTTTCTTTTCTGCGTTTTATAGAGGTTCAATAGCTTGCTCGATTCGGATAAAGTCAGAGATACGCATCACACTATCCAGTTGCCGATTGGTACCTTTGAACTCATAGATATATGTAAATATGGAATGTATAGGCTAGTTATAAAGATGATAGTTATGGTTACTTGAGCTAGTAATTTTGGTACATGTTGTGGTATAAGATAAAGCCATGTGATTTGGCTTAACTTGGTATAATGTTTTGGTTGCATATAAGTATTCAATATGGTATGTTTTGGCAAGTAGTAAATGGAATGGAAATATGCAAATGTTGTCTTGATATGTGATTGGCATATGAATGGAAAATGCTTAATTATAATTTAGGTATTTGAATATCATGTTCGGTTGGTTATATTGTTTGAATATTGAATTTAAAAATGATTGTAGAGGAATTTGTTTAATATGTGTATGAAATGTTATGGATTTGCTGCCTATTGAGTTTTTAAAATGTTGCAAATTATGCTTGTGCAGGCATATAAAAATAGTAAATTGGCTTAGTAAATAGCCTATTTTTGTCCACACGGGCGTGTGCCTCAGTCGTGTATGACACACAATCATGTTACACGACCGTGTGTCCCTTGGAGTTGAATTTGTAACCAAGTTACTATGCTCCACACGGCCTCACACACGAGCGTGTGATTTGGCCGTGTGGCATAAGTCAGTATACCCTACAGGATTGGCACAACTTAACACACTGCCTGGCACACGGGTGTGTATGGCTATTTTTAGGGCACACGGGTGTGTGTGTTGGCCGTGTGACCCAAGTCAGAGAGTTACACAGGGTCGGACACGGGCTGGGGCACGACCATGTGCTCCCATTTTGAATGTCCACACGACCTATGGCATGGGTGTGTCTGGTGGCCGTCTGAAACACACGGCCTAGCGACACGGGTGTGTGTCCCTTATTTTGGGAAAAATTTTCAATGTTTTGTGAAAGTTTCTTGAGTTACCGGTTTAATCCCGAATCACTCTCAAAGCATGTTTAGGGCTTCATAGGCTCGTAATAGGGACAAATTGATTAAGATTGAATGATAAATGCTTAACTTGAGAAAATGTATGCTAAATGGATGTTTAATTGTTTTGTAAGTCTAGTAATGCTCCGTAACCCTATTCTGGCATTAAATACCGGTGAGGGGTGTTATAAATTCCTAATTAGTTGCTTTCCTAGTTTATTAAGACTCCTAACTTTGTAGGATTATCCTATTATCTTTCTTAGAATAATGG
Source organism: Gossypium arboreum (assembly GCF_025698485.1). Taxonomy (NCBI): domain Eukaryota; kingdom Viridiplantae; phylum Streptophyta; class Magnoliopsida; order Malvales; family Malvaceae; genus Gossypium; species Gossypium arboreum. The sequence goes on along the minus strand of NC_069071.1, from coordinate 97,795,976 downwards.
ACTGAAATGTCAGACATCCCAATATAACTTAGGCTGTATTTCTTTAATGAAATAATAATTTTTTCTTTCACCAAAATTTTCAATAAGAAAATAAGGTCAAATCAGATTAAATAACATCACTTCACATTTTTATGTGTCATATAATTTCTACACCCATTACATGATATGTTTAGTCCTAGAATCAATTAAATTGTAACTCAGATAACACTAAATGTAACACTCCTTACTCCTTTTCATCGTCAGAATCAAATTATGAAATGCTACAGTAATAAATAGAATAGAAACATTTGAATTTAATTAAAAGATTCAATAAATCATTCATTATATGTCAAACATTCAAACAAAACATCATTTTCATACAATTTTGAGCTTAAACCGAGCTAATGAAAGCTCCTAAAGTAACCAAAATAAAATAAGGTCTTAATTGAAAACTTAACAAAAAGTGGAAAAGATAAAAAAAATAAAGGTCACACGGCCGTGTATCCAAACCACGTGATAGACTGAGATCGTTTGTGCCTGAGTCACACGGTCGTGTTGCCAAACCGTGTAAAGTTAAGGTCACATAGCCATGTCGTCAGGCTTGTAATAAACTGATGTCGTGTGGACTTAGATGAAAAAATTTAAACTTAAAGTCACATGGTCGTGTTCCTGAACCGTGTAACAAATAAAGACCGTGTGCTAAAATTTAAAGACCAAATTAATAGTACCACATGAACGTGTGGCCTGTCCGTATAACAAACTATAACCATGTTTACCTAAAGCTTCCCAATAAAAACAGAGCACACGGTCGTGTCACACGCCCATTTATGAAACACAACTGTGTACTAGTTGTCGAGTTAAAAAGGTACATTATAATGCAAGTTCCAAAACCAAATTCTCATATACACTATATGTCATTTTTCTTGTTCGTACCAATATGCTATAAGGCACCATCACAAACATAAGTCATTACCAAAATTCAACCCCAATTCCTACCAAATTAGAACTTAGTCATGCATGTGCCTAATAAGAAATCCAAGTACCAATTTCTATCACCTTAAAGTTGGTTATAATGTCAACCTATTAACTTATCATTTAACAACAAGCATAAACTCACAAATTATACTTATAATATCCAAACCAATCATCAAAATATTATACCATAGCCATCAATAAAATCACACATTTTCAATCATTTCCATATGAAACATAATCTAGCTTTCTAAGTACCTAAATGATTGCATTACATACTAAATTCAATAATCACATTCTATGCTACTAATTCATGTCATGATCAAACACATTAACTTGCCAACAAGCCCACATATCATGTATAAGCACAAACACTCTACCTTTTATAAAATACTTATATACAATTTAATTCCTATAACATTCCACATAAATGAAATAAAATGTTTTCAAGGTCTATCTTTAAGCTGATCCAATCGTCGAGTTCCACAAAACAATAACTACAGGGAAATAGGAAATGAAACAAAGTAACCTTAAATTAAGCTTAGTAAGTTGATAGGTTTGAAACAATATAACATACATTAATTTTCACGTTTATGTAACAAAACATTTAATTAAACATTTTACCCTGTTACCATAATTCATATCAATAGGTGAGTTCATCACAACCAAGTCATATAACTTTCCATACTATGCAAGTTGATCCAACACCATATCAAGTCATTATATCAATAAATATAAACAAATTTCAATTTATTCATCTATGCTTTACTAGATTATACTTGATTACCAGACATCAAATCTATTAACAATAACAATTCAACTCGATGAACAATTATGAATAGATACAGATACTCGGTTATCCACCTAAAATATGTCAGAATACTCAAAAGAGTTTAACCATCCAAGAACACGCCTAGACATTGAATGTCAAGCATGTAGGCTAATATCCCTCCAGAAACACGCTTGTGCACTAAGTGCCAAGCCCGTAAGCTTCACATCCTCCCCAAAAATACGTTTGAATCACTATAAATATAACTCAGTAATCCGCAACAAATCTTGGATTTTGGTATATTTAGTGAACATATAAACATATAATCAATCATCATCTTATCTCATATAAAATCCGTACAGCACACAAATAATCTTATTGGCACGCCAATTGTATATTATCTCATGTTTAATTGGGCTCAATATATGTAATAGTTGAGTTTACATCCAAACATTCCAATTATACAATTCAAACATAAATATTATGGAAATTCATAGAATTATACCATATGAACTTACTAAAGAATAACAACAAATAGAATAAGTGCTAGTGACTAGTCTGTTATTTTTTCTTTTTCTCGATTATCTACTGGTTGATACGTTTCTTAATCTATAAAATAATTCATTTCAAATTATCAGTTCTAAATACCTTATAACATTTTATTTAATGCATATGACATCTTATTATTATTTTCACAATTTCCTTAAAGTTTTGAATTTTATTCAATTTAGGCTCTAAAACTGTTACAAGCATATTTTTCACAATTAAGGCCTAAACTTTAAAAAATGAATTCATTCTCTTTACAGCTCTCAATCATCTAAATTTATAAGAATTTTATGTCAATTTCAACATATTAATATTTTAGTCCTTAAACTCAAAACTAACCAAATTTACTTTACAAAATAGTCCTATTTCAGAATAAACCTTTAAACCCAACAATTAACATCCAAAAATCTTTAAAAAAACAATGATAACTTTTCAAAACTTTGATAGTATTACGAAATAGTCCCTGAGCTAACTAGATTAAGCTACAACGATCTAAAATAAAATAAAATGAAATATACAAAAAACGAGTTTCGAAATACTCACATGCACTGGTCGAACCTCAAGCTTGAAAAATTGGCTTCCTTAGGTTTTTAGGTTGAAGAAATGGTGAAGAAAACAATAAGGAAGATGATGGCCAAATGTTTTTTTATGTTTTATTTTACTTTAATTTAATTTTTAACTAAACTTTTAACATATAATTCACAAATCTTTAAGCACTAACCATCCACTATAATCCATTATGGCATAATTTTCATTTAAAATTATTAAAATTTTCTTTTAAACCCATTTAGCCTATATAAACTAATAGTGATTAACTTTTGTAATTTTTATGATTTAGTCTTTGCACCACAATAAATAACCGGTAAACAAAAATATCGTACCAAAAATCATTATAACACTATAAATGACTTATAAATATTAATAAATAATATTTACTAACTCGATCATTAAAAAACGGAGTTCCAAAATCACCATTCCTGATACCACAAGAAATGGGTTGTTACAACTCCTCACCATTTTCCCTCTACTCACCAAGAAAAATAAGATCAATAAAGAAACATATTAAAACTAGTTGTTTAACTACTTTTAGATAAATGAAGAACTGTCACTCGAAAGAAAGACACAAGAGTCAAACAAAAGAGATAAGAAACAAGAAACTTGTATTTGAAAAGGCTTCAATTGTAATAAACATCCGTAGGGTAAAAAACTAAAACATAATAGAATTGTTTTAAACCATAGAAGGTTCTAAAACAAGCATCAAAGTACAATTATCAGACAACAGACATTTGTCCAACAAAACAACATAGTGCAATGGAAAAAGACTTCGTTGTTTCCTAATAATGAGTTGTACCCCATGGCAGTCAATACAAGTGCGTGCACGCGCAAAAAAGATAAACAATATAGACCACACGTGTTATATGCACCAAAGCCAAAATGATTCAAATTCTAAAATCCCAACAAACAACTCAAACTTAGTTAGCATGTGGCAACGTCTAGAGGAATGTCACTTAATAACCTCCCTCCAGACTAGGGGCCTATTGTTATACCCCTAACCTTTCGGGAACAACTCCTCAAGAATCAAGGTCAACATCGTTTATCAACCCCTAACCTAAACATGTCCTTAGTTTGATAATAAAAAAATGAGCAAACTTATTAGAAGACTAATTTATCTTCTATAAAGTCCAATTAGGGAGATATTTTGTCTTAAGCTTCGGAGCGGATGACGCCTAAAAGATAGAGACATAGATATGATTGACTGGACTGACAATGCATCGGATAAAACCCAAGTAGAATAGATATTAAATCCGTTTATAGATTTATTCACTTGTGACATTTATAATGTGCCATATCTTAATACTGAGTGGGTGATAGACTATGTATGCGTGACTCGTATACTTTGATGCAAGTAAAAAACTTAAGTTCAAATAGATAAAGAACAAAAAACTAATGCGTTGGGTATTTGACTTTTGCAGTATGTAATATCATTCACAATAGTGAAATTCATATATCAACTAATAGGTAAATGATATTATCTAATCGGCATTACATGATAGATTAAAAATTAATGTGGTAATGAGTCGTTTATCTTTATAATAAATGACTTGATTATTATTCGATAGTAATTAACTTTTATAAAGAAAGATGTAATGGTCACCATGAGATAAAAATATAACCATATTGGGAGAATGAATTTATACTAAAAAGATTAAAGATATCCTAAGAGGGTAACACATTGATGACAAAGTTATTGGACGAGCACTAATTAAGTAGCTTTCATAATAGCGTGTAATTAAGGAGAGCTGAATCACGATACAATACTAGAATAACTTCGTGACTAAATAAGTTTATAATTTATAGATGAAAAACTAAAACTTAACTATAAATTATTTTAGCCCTAATTACATATATCCAATTGGTCCTACTTGAATTGCATGTAGAACCAAATGAGAGAAAGTTAATAGAAATAATGAAGTTAGAGAAATGAGTTAAATTCACAAATAAATGTTTTTCTCACTAAGTATAAAAATAACTTGAAAATTACTTTAAGATTTTTCAATTATTATTTAATTAATTATAATTAAATTATTGAAATTCAAAAGTAAAATTAAATTAACTAGTTATCATGAATTAGTTGAATATAGAATTAAATATAATTTCTTGTAGTTTTTTAAATAAAAATAAATATTTGATTGATTTAAATTATAAAATGTTAAGTCAAAAGTCAATAAAATATATATAAATAGACTCAATACATTAGAGGCCCAATTCCCTTATTTTAGATGAGAGAGGGTGGCAACTCTAATCTTTTTATCTAGGGTAAATTATTTACACAAATTATTTACAGATAAGTTTCACAAATTATTATTTTGCTGGAAAGTAATGAAAATTTATTTTTAAATTAAATTTTATTTATAGAGAATAATAATTTCTATTAATTTTTGTTTTTGGTTCTGCGTCTTGTTCAAATATTTTCATTGAATATTTATTGTTATAAATACCATAATCCAACTTAACTGTTAAAATTTTTAAACCATAACTGAAAATTACTTTTTAAACCAAAATTTTCCAACAAGGTGAACCGCCGAACTCCGTCACAACCCTTCCATGTTGGATCTTACCCTCAACGAGGAGCATGATCAGCATACCGTCATAATTGCATGATGGCTTATTACCTCATAAAGACTTACACAGAAGTAGAAATGGATACTTATGTTTTCAGATTGAGAAACCTAGAACTAAACAAAGTTCAACCAACTGGATCAAATTTGAAGAACCTTACAATTGCATACAATGGTATTGTATTAGCATCATCGTCTGTAATTAGACAGTTAACAAATTCATCGACAAAAGATGCAAGGAAGAGGATCGAAGACTAAATGAGTATCACCTAGACACCTACCTTAGACCAGTCAAATTGATACCACACCGACTTCCAAGCCAAAAAATGGACGATCTAATCCATTTTTAATCGCTACAACTCCTTGAGGAAGTGCAGCTTTCTGAAATGTATTTGAAATCCAAAACCTCTGATAAATCCACTTGTTTTGGTTGTCTATTCCTAAGAATTTCAAATCAATAATCAACAAAAAAATTTGGTTTGATTTTAAATTAAAGCTAATTGAATTTAAGATGTAAGCAGAAGTGATCCTTTTTGGTGGATTTCGAATTATCATCGTAATAAAGCTTGTACTTCTTCTCCGCTTTCCAGAAAGCGGTCCGTTCTACATCGCCACCGGCTTTGTCGGATCCGTACATGTTCTCTGGGCAGAAGAGTTAACTCGGAATTAGCCGAAGTAAACCGCCGGCGATACAAGCTTAGGGTTTTAACTGGGTTTCGAAACGGTTTTATTTTACCTGAAAAAAAAAAGGAAGGGAATTTATAAAATTAGGTGTTCCCGGGACTCCTGGAATTTGGTTAAGTTGTAGTTTGAGCACTCCATTTTCTTTATTTCCACAAACCGAAAAGACAGTTAGCCCCCAGTGACTTCAGTTAATAATGGGGGTAAATAAGTAACTTCACGGGGAAACAAATGGTAACTTGAAATTTTGCGGCGCCCGTAAAAACCATTGACACAAAAAAAATCTATTTAAGAAAATAGGAATTAATCTGAAAAAATAAACGAAGTAGCAGAGATGGCGTGCATGACGGTATTACGTTCCGTTCCTGTAACGGAGCCGTGGAGGCCACTTCAAAGAAACGGGAATTCCCATTCTGTCAAAACATTGATGAGCTTTGGAATATCTACGGCGAAGAGAGGATGCCGGGGGGCGGTGGTTAGGGTTCGAAACCTTCACTTCTGGAAACGGACTAAAAAACTGAATTGCTCTGATAATGAAACGTCGCCGTCGTCGACATTCGAGGAGGATGACCTCGAGCAAGGCCCTCCTCAGGAAGCCGTTCTCAAAGCAATTTCAGGTTCCCTTCATCTTCTGATTTAAACTTTATTCTATTTTATTTTATTCCCCGATTTTGTTTGTTCCTTTTTGTTTGGATAAGGATTAGCATACTTGTGTAGCATTTTTTTTTTTACTAAAAAATAAAAGAAAATCACAACAAACTGTATCAAAGTCTGAAACTTTGGTGTAAGATAACTTAAACCCTCTTCAAAAAGTAAATAAACTGGTTCGAGTATATTTGTTTAATTATCAGTTTATCAATGGAATTTGTTGCTTCCTTAAATCCTTTCTGTTTAGCTTTTGCATTTCCTTTTATCTTCCATTGTTTTTTTTTTTACTTGTAAAAGGGTGTAAAGATATTTTTGACATCACTCTTGGTTTTGGAATTCAGAGGTATCAAAGACAGAAGGGAGAGTTGGGCAAACTACAAATGTGGTTATTGGTGGTACAGTAGCCGATGATTCAACTAACGAATGGCTTGCTTTGGATCAGAAGGTATATAGTATGCACTCCTAATATCCGATCCTATCAAGGGTTTTGGATGCTAGTTTCATTGCTTTTAAACTAAATCTGAAGAGATTATATGAAGGGCACAAGCAGCTTGTTAGCCTGAAGATGATCAATGCGTTGAGATTGTTTAAGCTGCTTACTTTTGTTTTATTTTTACTCTTCAGGTCAACTCATACCCTACTGTTAGAGGATTTACAGCAATTGGAACAGGTGGCGATGATTTTGTGCAAGCTATGGTTGTTGCTGTGGAATCTGTAATACAACAGCCGATTCCTGAGGTACCTATAAGGCTATACCAATCTTTATTGCTGAAAGTCAATTGCGGATCAAGATGTCCATTTGTTTATGCATTTGAAAATAGACAGCAGAATAAATTTTGACATGGCATTTTAGTCTATAAGTCGATGTGCCTGCATGTTTTCTGATGGCAAAAACTACCATTTTGTTTCACTCTAGGAATTAGTGGATTCTCAAGAATATCTCTATAGATCTCTTTTGGACTTCAATTTTGTATTGTTTATATAAAAGTCATTTGGTTTGAGCATGCTGGAGCTGCTGCATAGGATCTGGACAATACACGAATTACCTTTCCGCATTGCACATTCATGGATCTGTAGAACAGGTGATTGCCTACCATATAAAATGGAAACCCAGATGTGTATTATATTAGCTAAGTATTACATCAGTCCGATATGACCGAAGAAAGAATTTGGAAATTTTGATATAACATTAAAAGATTAGATAGGTGTTTAGAAGTAATATGGGGTTCTGATAAAATTGGAATTACTGCTACCTTTGAAACTGAGTACCTCAGTCATTTAACATTTGGTTGCTAGTGAGTAACTGTAGCTGCCTGTGTAAGGTTGTAATTGTGGACACACTCTTTTGGAATGTTCTTTTTATATACTGGATAACTCTTTTTCTATCACTGGGCTGCAATTGAGTAATTGGCTTCAGAAAAGAGCTAAGTTATTTAGCATTTGTACAAGTTTGACCCGACACACTTTAAATTTATATCAGGAAAAATAGGTCTGGTTGAGACAAAGATTGAATGTATGTGTTATGTGGGCATTTCTTCTTGGTGAGGAAGAACATGGGTTTAAGTCTATGAACTTATGGTTTGTTGACGCTGTTTCAACCTAGAAAGTTTCATGATGAGGAAATACATTTTTGTGTAACTATTGTCTCTTCAATATTTCTGCAAGTATCAAACTGTTCTACACTGACCTTGGATCTCCTTCTCCAGGAAGGAATTCAAGGGAAGATATGACCAATCATTGATGAATTATTTGAATTCATTTTCTTCTGTCTGCAGAAAGAATTTACTTCTGGAAATGAATTAAGATCAGTCCAAATATAATATGCTCTTTCCATATTTTTCCGCTTCTTTTCATATATAATGCATCTAACAAGTTGCTGTGACAGGGTCGGGTGAGGCAGAAGTTATCATCTAGGGGGAAATATGTATCTGTCAACATTGGTCCTGTTCAAGTTGTATCTAGTGAACAGGTCTCTCTCTCTCTCTCTCACACACACACATGCCCGTGCCTACAAACACACTACTAGACATAGGAATCATTCACTGTACTTGGATTTTGATTAATAAAAATTGCTTGAAATAGTTGAGTCTGATAGAAGTAGTTGTTATGTTGCACAGGTTCAAGCCGTATACAATGCCATGAAGAGAGATGATCGGATGAAATACTTTTTATAATGTGATATGATCCTCATTCTTGTTTTGAGTTGAATGTGATCATGTCGAGGAGGTATCTTTATCCTGGTTGGTCTGTATTTTTAACCAAAAGGCATTCTGATGGTTTTATTTTATGTTATATTATTTGTATATGATAGTTTATTTAGTAATCATCATTGAGGCCTTGACATAATCTTTAGAGTTTTAACTCTGCTTACTGTTTAAAGAGGTTGAACGGAGTAGGCCTCATGTTTCAAGATTGGTTAGTTTGATACAAATTAATGTAAACTAAATATTAAAATGAAGTGACAAACCAGAATAATAATCAATAAATTATTTAAATGAAAATTTGTCATTAAAATAATAGAAGCGGATATTACTCGACACAAAAATGTTATAGAAAACTGTAACAGACTGTAAAAGAAATTAGGATAATAAAATACAATTAAAAACATTAATCATTTCTTATTTTAGAAAAAGAGAAATAATTAGAAAGAGGTACCGTTTTAGATGGATTAAATGTATAATAATTATATTATAGAAAGATTTAGTGTAAGTCTGCATATGAATTTTTAATTGTGGTTCAATTATAAACATAATTATGTGTATGTAATATATAAACATAAAAGATTCTCTATCAATAACTGTATTAATACTTTGTGAGAATTTTATTAAATTAAAACTTCATTTATAAAATTGTACAAATAGGTGTGGAGTTGGAATTTTTATTTAGAGGCGAGATAAAATTATAAACTTGGGGCAAAGCTAAAATCATATCAAAAATATTTAAATTACATTATTAATTTTTCAAAAGGACTAAAAGTATGATTTTTTTATTTAGTCAAGGTTAAAAATGATTAAATTGAATCTTTTAATTTTGAGAAGAGGGCCATAAAACAATTTTTCCTTTGAGTCAAGGGGTCAAGACTCTTTCCGGTCTGTTTAGTTATGCCTCTGAAATCAAAATTCATGTATAAAATTATATATTTAATTAAAATTTATTTATAATTTTAGATTTATTCCAAGTTTTAATAATATACTTTATTGTTAAACAATAAAGACTTAGTGATGGGGGGAATGAGGTAACAGTCCATGAATTTCTTATGGAATCAGTGACAAATCTTCAACTTCAATTTTTTAAAAGATATAAATTTAGGTTTAAAATTTGGATTTTAGGATTTTAGAGACTTATGATTTAAGATTTTAGAATTTTATAAAAAAATTAATTGGATTATAGAATCATAATAAAATGTAAAAATTAAAATAGTTTTATACATTTTTATAATTGTTTATGTGATTAATATTTTAACGATTCAATCATTATATTTTATAGTCAAATTTTATGTAAATTTAAAATTTATAACTATTTGTTTTATGTAAAAAATTCAACCGTTGAATATATCAATATATAGAGTATTTTATATCGATATAATATCTTTATCGAATCGGTTCAAAAATTTACATACATGACAAGTATAATTATATTGATAAATTTAATTGTTAGATCACTAAAATATTAATTATATAAAATGATCACGGAGTGTATAAAATTAATTGTGTAAGTGGGTCATCCCAAAATAAAATATACAAGTTATAAGTGAAAAAATAACAAATATATAAAAAAATAGTTGTCTTACCTGATGATGCTCTAATTTGAACATATGTATCAATTAAATTTATTTTTAATTTTTATAAACTTAATTTTATGATTGATATAATAAATAAATTTAAATAATTTTTAAGTAAAAATTTCAAAGAAAAGTATTAATAACAAATATAAAAAATAAGAAATAAGATATTTCTCTAAATAAAAAAATTACATACCTTTCAGACTAATAGTTTTAGTTTGGAAAAGAATACATGATAGATGATGATGAGAAGTTAGTTAATTATATAATTAAGATTTTTAATAAATTTATTAATAAAAATTAAAAATAATTTAGATTACAACGGGTTATTTTAAAATTTTCTTGAATTTATCTCTTATTTTATCTAGTAAAACAAATAATATTGAAAAATAACAAAAAATATTAGTAAACACAACTTGAGTGAACATTAAAAACATTTAAATAAATATATTAAAACATTATAAAATTCATGTTAGTTAAAATATAAAAACTAAGTAAATAACTCAATATAAACAAATTTAAAAATGAAAGGTAGAAGTAGAAAAAACAGTGTTTTCACTATATATAGTATTTATAGAGTTAGTGGTGGGTAATAAAATTTAAAAATAATTATGATTTAAATTATGAATTATAATTTTAAGAGATAATAAATTTTTAATAGATTTATCATTTTAAAACTTTTTTTTTGAATAAAACCGGCACGCATTTATTATAGTTAAACAAAACAGAAAAGAAACAACCTAGGGGAAGCGGCCCCTTAATGTGCATCACACCGCCAAAAATTGTAAAAAAGTAGAACTAAAACAAAATAAATGAAAACACTGGTAGAAAGTAGCTGGAAAGACGCAAATGTTCTTCACGGCCAAAATTGCATGCCCGAAAAAGCTCCAACGCTACAATAGTCAGCTAGTGATCAACGAACAAGGTTGAAGCCAAGACAAGAATTGCTAGAAATGAACAGATCAAGCAAGAACCGTAAGGTCCATAGTCATAGCAGCATAACCAGACCCTCCCCTCTGATCACTATCGACTGCCACCTGAATTAATGCTGGTCCCTCCTCCTTCCTCCATCCAACAGATATCCTGCCGTCAGAGGAAACCTTCGCGAGTAACGGGTTCGCTACAGCATTACCTTCCTATTTTATGTGATGAAACATGAAATGCTCAAAACCTAGCACTAATCGTTTCGCATTCCAGGTAATGGAACTTATTATCGATCTATCAATAGCAACAATATTGAACTTGGAGATGAGCACTGACGAATCACCCTTCAGTTCAACTGTCTAAAACCCCAAATCCTAAGTAAAACGGATAGCCTGAATGCAAGCAAGGGCCACCGATATTAGCGAACAGGAGACGTTTTCCTACTAGGAACAAGCCGATCCCAAAAGCAACCAAGCAGAATCCCAAACAACAACTCCAACGCTGGCAGCCTGCAGATTCGCAAAGAGCCCCGCATCAAAATTGACACGGACCCAAGGATCGACAGGAAGCTTCCAAAAGCATGGGCTTCACAGCCAGAACCCCACCCGTATTCGACGGAAGAAAGTCTAATTCGTGTAGATACCCCCGAAAAAAAGATAAGTAGCGTCTGAACCGATTGATAAATTCCTTCATAAACGATTTTATTACGTGAGATCTAGATAGTCCATATGGTGAGAATAGAGAGCTGTACATGGCAAGTGCCTTGAGCAAATAATTGTCCAACCCAAGTAAGGGGTGTATCATTATCCGCTAGAATAGGATCCCAACTAATACCCAATTGTGCCAAATGTGCAGGACTCTAGGGCAATCTCGACAGACATGAAGAATGGTCTCAGGACCACCACCACAGCGGCAACACATACGATCGGACCCAAGTCTACACTGATACAAGTTAACCTTTGTAGGTAGAAAATTATTAATGTAATGCCAACATGTAATTTTCATTTTCTCGGGCACATGAGCCCCCCATAGATGTTTATAAAGTAGGTGTGTATGCTGTGTAATATTAATGTAACGATCATCATCTGTCCCCGGGATGCCTCGCAACAGTAGCTTATAGTCATTTTAGACTGAATGTTCACCATTATCCTCCAAGAACAAGCGCCAATGATCCAATAAATCATGCTTAGCCGATGGGATACTCAGTATGGGTTGCCCAAGTGATTCAGGAAATAAAGTCCGTAGTAACTCACTCTGCCACTCGCCCCTATCCATATCAATCAAATTTACAACTCTGTCAATTCCACTAACACGATCAATATTGATTTTGCAAGGCTGTGGACCAAGAAACCAAGCATCATCTTATACAGAGATGGAGCACCCATTCCCCACTTGCCAACCACTTCGCATTTGAAGGAGGCCTTTAGCAACCTAAATACTACACCAAACAAATGAAGGTTGTTACCTTGAACCTGCTTCTATAAAACTGCATGTAGGAAAGTATTTAGGTTTAAGCACATGAGAGATTAAAGAATTTAGAATTGTCAACACGCGTCAACCTTACTTAGCGAATAATGATATCTTAACCTTCGAGAGATCCCGAAGCCCAAGCCCACCAACCTCTTTAAGAAAAACACAAGCCCTCCTAAGAACACCAATGAATCCCCCTCCTTAAGATTGTCTTTTCCTACCAATATCGACACATTAATGTCTCCAAATATTTACAAAAAAGAACTGAGAAATAAAAAAAAAGACATCGAGTATAGCTAAATAGCTTGTAGGATTGATTTAATGAATATGGCCTTACCACCCTGTGAGAGGCACCGATTATACCAACTTCCAAATTTTCCAAGAAAGCGATCTTTAATTGCCCGAAATGCATATTTTTTTTACTCCTCACAACCACAGGTAACCCCGAATAATTCCCAGGATCTGTAGTACTGTGAACACTCAACACTCTTTCAACAGTAGCATGTATACCATGATCAACATTTGAACTAAAATAAACAAGGGATTTGCCAAAATTGGTTTGCTCCCTGAAACACCGCTCATATTCCCGTAGGACAGTTACTACATTATTTTCCCTATCAATAAAAGCCATGCCAAATATCATACTATCATCTACAAAGAATAAGTGGGAAATTCGAGGACCCCCCGACTTGCTTGTACTCCTTTCAAAAGGCCATCATTACATGCCACCCTTAACAAAGCTAAAAGGCCCTCACTATAGAATAAAAACAATAAGAGACTTAGAGGGTCTCCCTGATGAAGGCCACGAGAAAGGATAATGGATGCTCAAGCCTTACCATTCATAATGACCGAATATCTGATAGTCCAGACACATCGCATAATCAACTCAACCCAACGCTCCTTGAAACTCAACCTGATGATAACTGCTTACACTAAATGCCACTCCACTCTATCATAATCATTACTCATATCCAACTTCAAAACAAAATTACCCCAAAGGCCCTTCTGTTTCTTTTTAAAGGAATGCAATAATTCAAAAGCAATAATGGTATTATCAGTGATTAATCGACCCGGAACAAAGGTGCTCTGCCCCTCATTAATGCAATGAGGCATAATCTTTTGTAATCTATTCGCAAACACCTTAGAAATAATCTTAAACAACACATTACATAAGCTGATTGGTTGAAAATGTGTCAAATTTTATGGATCACATTGCTTTGGGATGAGAATAATGTTGGTGTCAATAATTTAGGAAAAGAAACCACAATCATTAAGAATGTGTAAACAAAAATCATAGAATTTCATACCCACGATATGCTAGAATTCCTGATAAAATAAAACGGGCAACCCATCATAACCCGCAACCTTAGGTGGCGTCATCCCTTAGACAGCTATTAGAACCTCCTTTACGATGGAAGCATCACGCAAATAGGCATTTATGTCATCAGTAACATGAACTGAGATACTAGATAATAACTGGCTCATGTCCCCCGGGCCTTGAGTCATAAACGAATCCGTAAAGTATTGGCATGCCACTCTAGCAATATCCCTCTCCCCCTCAACCAAATTCCCAGTAGTGACCTCAAGACTGTGCAAAGTGTTGACTCGTCGTCGATGCGTTGCAAATTTATGAAAAAACGATGTATTAGTCCCTATGATACAACCATGTTGTATGAGCCCGTTGCTCTTAATATCTCTCAGTTTTAACGATCTCAATATTAAGATGCATCTTAGCCAGAACCATCTCTTCAAGAACATAATCATCAGGAACAACATTTTTAAGAGCATGAAGACGCTACTGCAAATAGTACACTTGCATTTTTGACTTGCCCCGAACTCTTCGAGCCCAAACTAATAGCCCCTTACCATCGAGTGAAGATGATCAAGAACAGTGCCAATCGAAGTCTCCCAAAGGCGTCGAACCTTAGCCTCGCAAGTCTCCTCCAATAGCCAAAAGGCCTCAAACCTAAATCTCTGAGTTCAAAACCCTATCATAATGTAGAAACTATATTAAGCAAAAGCAGGTAATGATCCAAGATGGAATGCACACAGTGAGTGAGCCTATATATTCGGGAACAAATTCTCCACTCTAACCGAGCCATACCACTATCAAGTTAGTTCCAAATATTATTCTGAGGGAGTTTACCCCTCTCTCACGTATACCAATGTCTAGTATATCCTAGATCAAACAGCTTAGTGTCCTCATGCACATCACAGAAAGAATCCATAAGCCTATCATCCCGAAGATGCCCCCTTTCTTTTCATAAGAAAATAAAACTGCATTAAAATTTCTCATAACAAGCCACAGGTAGTCGTCATCATCCACTAAATGTCGCAAAAGATCCCACGATTTTGAGCATCGACTTTCAATTGGTGAGCCATAAAACTTGGTGAACCTTTAATGATTACCTTCATAATGATCCTCTACTAGCACATCAATGTGACTAGAAGAAAAACTACATAATTGAATTGTACATGTCTCCTTCCAACATAAAGTCAAACCTCCTCATGAACCATCACTACTAACTTTAATACCACAATAAAAGCCTAAACCCTTGTGAACCTTCTCCATCTGACTACTATGAATCTTTGTATCAATGAAAAACACCGCACTTCGGTTAAACTCCTTCAACATATGTCGAAGGTGTCGTACTACTCAAGAGTTCCCCAACACTCGGACATTGCAACTTAAGAGTTTCATGGTGTTCGACTGCTCTATCCAATAGAGCCAGCCGATATTCCAAAATCATGAATGGTAACACGCTCATCAGAACCTTCCTCAAAATCCATTTCCACAGAAACTGGAGAAAACCCATACTAACGGTAACCTTAACTAAAGTTATACTTTTATTTCTCAATTCTTTAACTTCCCAAGCTAGAATTCTGATTGGTTCTTCACTGTACGTCATATCTGGCTGAATCACAACATCTACGGGTGAAATCACGTGTGAAGGATCTGATTGATATCGTCGTAACATCAATACATGAAATACATTATGAGTCTTTTCTAACTCTAACGGTAAAGCCAATCGATAAGCTACTGGCCCAATCTTCTCAATGATTTCATACAGCCCATTGAATTACGAACTAAGCTTTCCTTTTCAACCAAATCAGAGAACTTTCCTCCAAGGCGATACTTTTAGAAATACCTTATCACCGACTTGAAACTCTATATCTTTTCTTTTTAAATCCATGTAGGATTTCTGACAATTAGAAGCTATTTTCAATCTGTCACTATCACTTGGACTTTTTCTTCGGTCTCTCGAATCAAATCAACATCGAATAATTTTTTCTCACTCAGCTCAGTCCAGTGTAACAATGTTTGACATTTTCGACCATACAAAGCTTCGCACGGTGCCATTTTAATACTCGTCTGATAATCGTTATTATATGAAAATTCAACTAACAGCAAAAATTTCTCTTAGTTACCTTCAAATTCTAAAATACAACATCGAAGCATATCTTCGAGTACCTGAATTACTCACTCAGACTGGCCATCGATTTTTGGATGAAACACTGTTCTAAAATGCAGTCGAGTACCCAAAGCTTCATTTAATTTACTCCAAAATTGAGACGAAAATTGTGGATCCCCATAAGATATAATAGAAACTGGCACACCGTGTAATCTAACAATCTCGAAAACATACAATTCTGCCAATCTCTCTAGTGAATAATCCATATACATTAGAATGAATGTGTGGATTTAGTCAAACGATTGACAATGACCCATACAACATCTTTCTTTCTCGAAAATAGAGGAAATCCCGGTATAAAATCCATCATGACATGTTCCCATTTCCACTTTGGAATCATCAATCAATATCAACCGTGCGTTCAAAGCTTGCAAAGAAACCAGAGATTTTCTACTCAAGGATCAACAACGACATTAGTCTTTCCCGGATGATAATCAATGATCAAATCATAATATTTCACATTAGAAATAACATAATAACATACGATTTAAATAGAATTAATATGATAACCATTTATACAAACTTACCTTGACGACTAGGGGCGTAGAAGTTAAATCGAGTTAATCTGAAGCTTTTGTTTTACCTCGACCTAGGTTTGTATGTGGTTTATCTCGATCTAAGTAAACAATTTCAATCGATTTAATACTTCTAGTATTCAATTTAATCCACATTTCATAATTATACAAAATTACCATTTTGCCCCTAATATTTTAACTTTTTCACAATTTAGTCCTTAACCTTATAACTTACAAACTAACCATTCTAATCTCAATCCATGTTAACCAAATATGCAAGGAACCTTGAAAAAACCCATGTTTATCATCATTACACATTAAAACCCTAGAATTGATACCTTTAACAAATCAGTCCCTAATTTCAAAATTCAACAAAAATTACTTAATAAAACTTGTTTATTTTTCAACAAAGATTCATAATATACCATCAAACATCAAGAACCATTCAAGAACATTCATGGCATAATCCTCAACCTTTAACAGTTTTATAAATTGACCCCCCGGGCTAGCCAGATTAAGCTAAAATGAACTCAAAAACATAAAAATCATTAAAAACGGGGCTCGAAAACACTTACATGCACTAAAGGAAGCTTGTCCAAACCTAGCCATATCCTTCAATGGTGAAAATCGGTTTTTTAGTGAAAAATGAAGAATATGAATGCATTTTCTTAGGTTATTTTAGCTTTATTTACTCAATTACCTTTTTACCCTTTAAAAATTATCAAAATTTCACTAAAACCATTTCCATGCATATCCACTAATCCATTTATTGGTAGAATTACCATTAAAGTCTCTTAGTTTAAAATTTCATAGCCATTTGACCTTTTTAACTAATAGAACTCAACTTTTACCCTTTTTACGATTTAGTCTTTTTCACTTAATTAACCATTTAAACATTAAAATTTCTTAACAAAATTTTAACAGGACCTTAATATAATCCCATGATATTAAAAAATAATAATAAATATAATTTACCCGTTGGATTTGTGGTCCCAAAACCATCGTTTCAATTTCACTAAAAACGGACTGTTACAACTTGTATTGATACAAAGTGGGAGTTGTACCAATACAACAGTGTCAAGGCAGAATCCTTACACTATTTTGGTAGTTTTAGGCCATTCAGTACTTGTTTTTAGTCTTGAACACTTTCGGATGCTTGCAAATCCTTTCTACATGTCTTAAACATGCTATTAAAGTTCTAAGTTCAATTTTAGATATTTCCAATAATTTTATAAAAAAAATTAAATATTTGGTTTCTTAAATAAATCTAATAATTTTGTCATGAATGTGCGTCGCTGGCATCCCCCACCCGTACCAGATCTTGGGACGGGTGAACAATGTTACACAAACAAGTGAATCACACTCTATCACTCCCCAAGTATAGAGATCTCACCTTTATACCTAAAACTAGATCACTCACCTTTGTTAGATTTGTAAAATAAATCTAAAAATAAAACTGAATAAACCAGGATCTATCCTGTCAAATCATCAATAATAAATCAAGACCAAAACTAGATGCAGAAGGATACCTGAATCTATAGATTCTTTGAAGTTTTACCAGATCTTGGGGATTTGATCTTCTAAATTAGCACACAAGAAATTCAGAGAATATCTACTCTCTTTTTCCTAATGATGGGATATTAGAAAAGATATCTTGTGTATAATTTGGGGACCATAACCCTAATATTTATAACCTTGGTTTATTAGTTCTAATCAATTTCTAATTAGCCCATCACTAATTAGAATTTGATTAGAACTCATTTACTAGAGTATCTACACATATTTGGCCCATACTTTATTTAATAATTAAAGGCTAATAAAATTCTAACCAAATTAGATCACTTTTAAATTGGACTAACCTATCATGACATAAATAATAACATGTAATTGCCATTATTATATATGTGATGTCTATATTTTCCAACAATCTCCCACTTGAAGCACATATATGTATACTAATTACTCTATAATTACATGTCATTATATAACCTTATGAGATCAAAATTTTACTATCATATCCAAAAGGTATTCCAAACAATCTCGTCTATTAATTATGTTAACATAGAACCAAGGCGACTTTCGTTACATATATCATAACTAAATCCATCCATGATCACGTATATCAACACAACCAAATGAAATAAATCAGGTATGGATCTGTAGCATGGAAATTACATGCAATATGATCTAAACATGTCTATTTCCAACTGGTCCTCTTTAAACTTAAGTGAGGTCCGGTTCAGAATAGTAAACAAAATGAATAAACTGAATACTTCATTTCTAATCAGAAAATAACCAAATACATAAATGTATGAAAACAAATAAAATATAAACTTCCACTGAATCATGATATCCTTAAACAATGTAACACCATGTGAGCAGTGTGCTCATGAAAGACCTTGGGTGGTAAACCTTTTGTGAGCGGATCCGCTATCATGGAGTTTGTCCCAATGTGCTCTATAGATATTTGACCATTTTGCAGTCTTTCTTTTACAACTAGAAATTTTATGTCAATATGCTTTAACTTAGATGAACTCCTATTGTTATTGGAATACAACACTACTGGCAATAATTTGAGTGGTTTTTCTATATTCTCAAAAATGTGCAGTCCTGTGACAAAGTTTCGCAACCATATTCCATGGTTTGATGCCTCATAGCATGCTACAAACTCTGCAACCATAGTGGATGAAGCTACAAGTGTCTGTTTGACACTTTTCTAAGATATAGCTCTTCTAGCTAACAGGTAAATATAGCCTGACGTAGATTTCCTACTATCTTGGCACCCAGCGAAATCAGAATCAGAGTACCTTATGACCTCCAAAAGATCTGATCTCTTATAAGTAAGCATGTCATTTTTTTTTCTCTGAAAATATCTCATAACCCTCTTGAATGCTATCCAATGGTCTATACCAGGGTTGCTTAAATATCTGCCTAACATCCCAACAATGTACGCAATGTCAAGACGCATACATACTTGAGCATACATTAAACTCCCAACAGCTGATGCATAGAGAATATTTTGTAATTCCTGAATTTCAAGGTTACTTTTAGGGTATTGAGTAAGACTAAATTTGTCTCCTTTAGTGACAGGGGTGTCACCTGGTCTACAACTCTACATGCCAAACCTTTTGAGTACATCATCGATATAACTCTTTTGTGATAATCCAAGAATACCTCAAGATCGATCTCAATGTATCTCAATTCCTAAAACAAAAAAGGCATCCCCAAGATCTTTCATCTCAAAATGCTTAGGTAAAAACCTCTTGGTTCATGCAATAAGCCTATATCATTAGCGGCAAGCAAAATGTCATCAACATATAGAACTAGAAATATGTACTTACTCCTATTGAATTTGTGATACACACAATCATCAACAATATTCATCTCAAAATTGAATGAAACAATTATTTGATGAAACTTGTGGTATCATTGATGAGAAGCTTGTTTGAGTCCATAAATGGATTTTGTCAAATTGTAAACCATATTCTCTGAGTCTTCCGACTCAAAAATTTCTGGTTGCACCATATAAATTGTTTCTTCAATGTCCCCTTTAAGAAACGTAGTTGTAACATCTATCTGATGTAACTCAAGACCAAAAAATGAGCAACAAGCGCCATGATTATCCTGAAGGAGTCTTTCGATGAAACTGGAGAGAAAGTCTCTGTAAAATCAATACCTTCTTTCTGAGTATATCCTTTAGCTACAAGACGCGCCTTATGCCTCTCCACATTACCATTTGTATCCTTCTTGGTTTTAAATATCCATTTACAACCAATTGGTTTTACACCTTCAAGTAATGGGGCAAGTTCCCAAACTTTATTGTCTTGCACAGATTTATACTCATCTTTCATGGCATCAATCCACTTTTGAGAATAGAACTTTTCATGGCTTGATAAAAGTTGATTGGATCATCTTCCATCATTCCATTATCATCTTCATGTTCTTGGAGAAATATAATATAATCATCTGGAATAGCATTTGTCTTTTCTCTTGTGGACCTCCTTAATGGCACTTGTTATTGAGGTCGTTGAGTTTGTTCTTTTGGAACAATTACCTCATTTTGAATAGGGAGTTGTTCAACATTGTCTTGTAGAAGTTCTAGATTCACTTCTTGATCAATGATAGGTATAAGAACCTGAACATCATCAAAAGTGGTAGTAAGAATTGAGTTAGAATCTAATTCCTCCTCAAAAGCAATGTCTGTAACCTTATTTCTCCCCCCAAACTCAACATCCTCAAAAAATGTTGCAGTTATCGTCTCAAAAATATTCTTTATTATGGGATCATAAAATTTATAGCCCTTAGATCGCTAAGAATAACCAATAAAGTAACTGCTTACTGTTTGGGAGTCTAATTTCTTTTCATATGGCCTATAAGGCCTTGCCTTAATTGGACATCCCCAAATGTGAAAGTGCTTTAGACTAGGCTTTTGACTTGTCCAAATCTCATAAGATGTTTTTGCAACTACTTTATCGGGTACTCTATTTAGAATGTAAGCTATTGTCTTTAATGCTTCTCCCTAGAGGGACTCAGGTAAGGTAGAATGAGCAATCATGCTCTTTACCATATCTTTAAGAGTTCTGTTTCATATTTCAGTTACACCATTCATACTAAGTGATCCTAGCATGGTGTACTGTAGGACAATACCGTATTCCTCTAGGAATTTGGCAAATGGTCTTGGACATTGTTCATCTGAGCATCATATCTACCGTAGTACTCACCACTACGATTAAATCTAACATTTTTAATCATTTTGTTTAGTTGATTCTCCACTTCAGCTTTATAGGCTTTGAACATGTCTAAAGATTGAGATTTCTCATGAATGAGATATAGGTACCCATAATGTGAGTAATCGTCTATGAATGTTATGAATATTGTTGAACATTCCAGGATGCCGTAGGAAATGACCCAAAAATATCTGTTTGAATTAATTCTAAGACATCTGAAGATCTGTTGTCACCCAATCTCTTGGTTTTGGTCTATTTTCCCTTAATGCAATCGACACAGACATCAAATTTTGTGAAGTTAAGGGACTCTAAAATACCATCAGACATAAGGCGTTCAACTCTAACTTTTGAGATATGACCTAAGCGCCTACGCCATAATGATGCTAAATTTTCTTTATTTAATTTGCATTTAATACCACGTGATTCCACATGCAAGGTTTCATTATAGGATGCAACTGTTTCTAGCAAGTAAAGGTTTCCATAAGTATATAAATAACCAGTTCCAATAACATTTGAATTTAAAGACAAATTAATTTAATTGTTTCCGAATGAAAAATAATATCCAAATTTGTCCAACGAAGAAACAAAAACTAAATTCCGTCTAAATGACGGTACAATAAAAGTGTCTTTTAAATCCAAATAAAAACCATTTCCTAATAACAACCTAAAATGCCTAATTGCTTTCGCTTCTACCGATTTTCTATCGCCCACAAAGATGTGTCTTTCACCATCACTTGGCTTTCGGCAACTCAGGCAACCCTGCATAGAAACACTTATGTGAGTAGTAGCACCAAAATCTATCCACCAAGTGTTTCTAGGTACTGAAGCGAAATTAATCTCAGAATAGACCAAATTAAGAATTATACCTTTCTTTGCACGCCAAGCATGATATTTGGTACAATCTTTCTTTACGTGTCCAAACTTGTTACAAAAGAAACAACTCTCTGTAGCTTGTTGTTGTTTCTTTTGAGCTGGACCCTTAGCAGCTTCATTCTGATATTTTCTTTTCTTACCCTTGTATTTAGGGGCATTGGCCAAATGAGCACTTTTAGACTTATACATCATAGACATCAAAGAAGTCAGAAATGATGTCATCTCAACCTTATCGTTTTCGGCAAAACGTTTCTCAATTTCATCAAGGAAACCCTTGGCCTGAGTAATCTCTTTAGATTCTCTACCTCTAAAGGCTACTAGAATGCTGTGTTTCATGATCATTAGACTCATGTGATTTGAACGATCCCACCTCTCAAAATCCCTCTTAACATCAGGGGTGATCTCTGCAGTGAGAGGTGCAGGTTGTCCTTCCCTTAGTGCAAGGTCTATGTCCATACAGCCAAGTACTATAAGTAAGTGCCTTTTCCATTCCTTAAAATTAGTCCCATTAAGCATGGGTATAGAATTTATATTAGTAGATATTGTGGCAGCAGAAGATAAATTAGTTGAATATAGCTTAAATCAATATTCATAAGTAAATAATAAATTCAAGATAATGGTTAATCCCATCTCAAGATACCAAACACAACATTAATATCAAGTCTTTGGACAGTAATATTAACAGTAAGCGGTACTCTTGTTGTAGCAATCAAACATTGACAATAACTTATGTCAAACAATGAATTAATCTTTGGACTAACTTATTGCTCACATAAAATACCTTATAATTGTCACACATTTATCACCACAGATGTCGTTGAAATTCTGCCAAATATTAACTTATCTTTGGGTCAATTAATAAACGCATGAATCACAAAAACATATAATCATCTTAATATTTCAAATAAACTAATCTACACAAAAGAGGTCACTTTGGCGACATTTTGTTTCAACTAATTTATTTAAAATATTAGACATCCTTAATTAAAAGCTAAAATCTGAATTTATTTGTTTCAAAATATTTACCTTAATTTCATCTTTCAATCAAATTAAAAGATAATCATATATATTTATATAAATTTCCAAAATTAACATGCATTAAACCAATCAAAGCATGTATATATTATATATTTATACATACGAAACTACAACATGCATTAAACCAATCAAAGCATGCATGTATTATATATTTATATATAATAAAATATCTATTAAAGAATTAAGCCATGCGTATATGCTAACCCTTTTTTTAACGTCAAAATAAATTCCTTATACCTTTAAAAATAAAAAAATATAACGCTTTCAAAGAAAAGACACAAAGTGACATAAACATGATTTTGTAAATACAATAGCACAAATCATGAATAAAGAAAACAATTGAATCGCAAGAAAAAATTAAAACATAAAAACTTTTGTAATTGAATTCATCAATTCGAAAATAACTCAAATTAAAAAATTAAACAAAACCCTAAAATTTTAAGATGAATTCAAGATAATCAAGATCTTAAAAATTACTTTAATATAAATCTTCAAAGATTAATATATAAACCCAAGAAATTTCATGAATCAATTATTCAAAAGAAAAACCTTAATCAATTCTCAATGATTCGATATGACGAGGCTAAGATACCACTTGTTAGATTTGTAAAATAAATTAAAAAATAAATTTGAATAAACCAGGATTTATCATGTCAAATCATCAAGAATAAATCAAGAACAAAACTAGATGCAGAAGTGTACCTGAATCCACGGATTCCTTGAAGTTTTACCGAATCTTGGGGATTTGATCTTGCAAATTAGCACACAAGAAATTCAAAGAACATCTACTCTCTCTTTCCTAATGATAGGATATTAGAAAAGATATTTTGTGTATAATTTGGGGACCATAACCTTAATATTTATAACCTTGGCATATTAGTTCTAATCAATTTCTAATTAGCCCGTCATTAATTAGAATTTGATTAGGACTCAATTACTAAAGTATCTACACATATTTGACCATACTTTATTTAATAATTAAAGCCCAATAAAATTCTAACCAAATTAGATCACTTTTAATTTGGGCTAACCTATCATGATAGTAAATAATAACATGTAATTACCCTTATTATATATGTGATGTCCATATTTTCCAACACTTGGATTGTAAACACTAAAGATTTATAGTTCAGTTGCACTTACATAATAAGTTCCTTAATGAACAAAAAAAAAAATGCTCTCAATATGCTCTCTTGCATAACTTATACAAACCACAAAGTGTATATTAGGTTTGGCTTGCTATCATACTAGAGATTGAATACAAAACAATTCCTTGAAATTACCAACTACAAAATAGTAAAGATAATATACTAATAAAGTCCAATAAATCACATTCTGATGGAGATATGGTCTTCCTAGCAAAATAACAACTCGATCTGAACAGATCTCCATAAGTCAAGGGTTGTATTTGATTCAATCTTCTCCAATCCAATATTCATAGGCAACATATTGGCTTCTATAGATGGGTTTCCATATCTTCAAAATATCAACTAAGTTAATAGCCTAAAGATTTTGTTTCATTAAATTGTTAACACAAATATAGCAAGTTTTACTTCACTATTGTAATGATGGATTGCAGTGGCCACTATCGAGTGCCACTCAAAATGTTACTTCATAACTTGGCTCAAAAAATTTCATTTCACTTTCCTAACTAATTTTCACATTGTTAAAGTCAATTCCTTTTTTTTTTTGATAAAATAATAGCAATTACACATTAACCATAGTATCCGAAGCTAAATGAAGAATTCTCTCTTCGTAATTGATCTGCTACCACTAAATATTCTTAAAAACATGTGGACCAATAGGAAATTGCTTCATCAATTTGGCAAGAGCATGTGTAATCACATTAGCCTCTCTCGAGACATATTGGATCACTATCCTCCATTGTCTTCAGCACAGTTAAATAATTATTATAGTTAAATCTCTATTCAGTTGGCCTTGAAATCTACCATGAATGGACTCAATAGCAAAAACACAACCCATTTTGACGATGACATTTTTCCATTTTGCCTTCTACGTAAATAGGAGGCCATCATAAATAGACCATAACTCAGCTTGCTCAATGTGACAGCCCTAAATTGACCCTAGTCGGAAAGTGGTTTCGGGACCACAAAACCGAGTCATAAAAATAATTAACCGTTATATTTGATGCTTATTATATGTATATAGGCATGTGTGAAAATTTCATGTTTGAATTTTGTTAATTGTAAGTGAATTTTGCTAAATAGGACTTGTGTGAGAAAATTTAGAAATGTGCTAGGCAAATGTTAAAGTGGCCTATTGATGCATGCTAGAAAATGTTTGTCCTTGCATGTCAAATTACCCAAAACTTAGGATGGTGGCCGGCCAAGCTATGGGTTAAAATGTATTATAAACATTTTATGTTAGTGTTTTATGTTAGGAATAATAAAATAAAGAACATGGGTAATAAAATAATAGTGATTAGTAGGAGGAGAAACAAAAAAAAAAATTAGCTAGGTTGCTCCTCCATTGCCGTGAATTGAAGGAAGAAAACAAAGAAAAAAAAATGTTCATCTTTTAACATCCTTGGCGAAAATGCTAAGAAGAAGGGGAAGGGAAGTAAAATATTCGCCACTCCTTCTAGTCTTGAATAAGGTATGTAATTCATGGTAGCTTTTGGAATTGTTGAATGTATTAAGCTAGTTACTAAGTCCCTTAGTTAGCCCATGTTCAAATTTTGAATCTTGTTGGTAACATGAGCAATCGGTCATGAGAAAATGTTCAAGAAATGGTTGTTGTTCATGTTATTTGGATGAGAAATGGTGAGTTTTGTTGTTTCATGTTAAAGTTAGGTGAATGATGATAGATGAGTGTTTGAACTATAAAAAGAATCATAGGTGAGCATTAGATACTAAGGAAAAGAATCGGCTACCTTGTTATGAGCTAGGGCGAATGTGAGTTTGGTTGTGTTTGAATATTACATGCTTGGTAGAATGGTGGATGAAAGTGCGAATGTGGTCTTTGGTTTGGGCATAAGGAATAATAGTATGCATAGGTTTCGCTTTGGTAGTACCTATGTAATTATAATTAGTTCATTTGATGGTTTGGCATGAGGTGATAAGTAAAAGTTTAAAGGTAGCTTAAGTTAATTGATTATATGTGTGTATGCTATTAGAAATTCAAGGAATTCTCGGCAAAAATGTGGTTAGGGGTTAAGTCATGGGAACTTGGGGTATTCATATGTGGACCTTAAGATTTTGTACACTATGACTATGTGAGTTAGGTGTTAAATAACTTAATCATGTGTATGCATGACCAAGTATAATCGGCCACATGAGTAAAGAAATGGGTTAATTGATATGTGGTAAATGTTAAGTGTTAAACGAAATGGAAATGATATCATATTGGAATATGTATACTCGACCACATGAATGCATACATAGATTGGTGTTGCATGTATTCGGCTATAGGTAAGCATATTGATGATTCAATCTTGACTTAGATAATCGGCTAAAGGAGAATATTAGCTAATATGTTGAATTTGATTCATGATTTCATGCATATGACTCTAATGTCCAATATATATATGGACTAAGTACCTTGAATTTCTCTCGATGTTCAAGATGATTAAATCAATTTATTTGTTAAATTAAGCTCAAGAACAAAGGGGAACTAAATCCGATAAAGGGAAGGAAAAAGTAATTGAATAGCCGTTGAAGTCGTTCGACAGCATCCGAGGTAAGTTTTCGAGTAATGGAACTTAGTTTATGATTTGATTAAGTCATGACATATAGCACAACAAATAAACGGAGATATAATGATTCAACTTGAATTATATATTGAGGTGACTAGTTTATACTTGTGACGGGTAGCCGAAAATGGTAATGCTCGATAAGTGACTTGTGTTTGAATTCTAGATATGAAAATGAAATATAGATGCGTCATGATTCATTGATATGTGCATGAATATCCGTATGATAACCGGGCTAAGTCCCGAGGGCATTTGTGCTAGTGACTAATTCCGGGCTAAGTCCCGAAGGCATTTGTGCGAGTTACTATATCCGGGCTAAGTCCCGAAGGCATTTGTGTGAGTTACTATATCCGGGCTAGGTCCCGAAGGCATTTGTGCGAGTTACTATAACCGCGCTAAGTCCCGAAGGCATTTGAGCGAGTAGCTATATCTGGCTAAATCCCGAAGGTACTTTGTTTGGGAATGAGCGATCTTGCTGTAAAAATTTCAATTAATACGCTCGTAAAATCCCAACGATGGGGTATGTTTTGTATATGCATTGGAATAATTGATTCCTTTTAAATAGTATTCGCTCAATCGATTAACAAGCTTCCGGCCTTTAGTCAAGTTAATACCTTATGTATGAATATAAGGGTTGGAAATGTGAAGTAGGTATGATTTTGAGAATATGTGTATATGAAACTATTCGTTTAGTCATATGAATGCTATACTTCAGTTGTGCATGATTTCATTACTCAAAACTTACTAAGCATTAAATGCTTATTCCGTTTCTTTGATTCTCTGTTTTATAAATTTTGGTTCGTCAGCTATCGGACTTGGGAGTGTCAAAGTCGAAGTCATCCACACTATCAAAGCCCTTTTGGTACTCTTTTAGTTGAACTCTGAAAATGGCATGTATAGGACTGCCCTTTTGTTGTTAGTCAAGTACCTTCGGTAATGTATATATTTGGATAGCCATGCGAAAATGGCTTATATATATTTTGACCATAGCGTTATAATCATTTTGTATGTTGTTCATTGAGTGGTATGGAAATGTTGGTAATGATTAGCCATTGGAATGGTTAATCACGATCATTTTGGTGCTATGTATGACAAAACTCTAGTTGATCCATGGAAAATCATGAAATAGGTATAGTCTACCTTAAAAACAGATGCTGACAACAGTAGTGATGTAAATTTGAAAAATCACTAAAAATAGTAGGAATGGAATTAAATAGTGAATAAATTATGTAATCGAACCTTGATGAGTCTATTTTCATATGGAAGAAACGAAACAATCATATGAGCTGTATTTTAAGGGATGTTTAAGTTTTCGTGAAAAAGGGCCAGAGCAATTTCTGGATCCCCTGTTCTGACTTTGGAAATTCACTATAAATTAACCAGAGATAATTAGAAGTCATGCCCTATATGTACAGATTCCTTTTCGAGTCTAGTTTCTTTAGAAAGAAATGTTATAAGTATTGAAGCCCTGTACAGGAAGATATCTAAGTCGTAATACATGAAGGTTAGAGTAGACGAACCCTGTAACAGGGGAGACTTTAACTAATAAACTGTACTAATTGGCTTGACCAAAAATTCTAGAAAAAAAACTGTAGATGGACATATGAGTCTAGTTTCAGGAAAAATTTGCAAAACTGGTTTTTGAGTTTTGGAACTTGAGATATGATTTTTAAGGTAATAGTGACGCAGTTAGCCAGCTTGTTTGGAAATTTTAAAATGGACTGTGCAAATAAGTGAATTAAGTCCGTTAACACCTCGTGTCCGACTCCGGAAACGGTCTCGAGTACGGGGTGTTACAATTTTATTGGTATCAGAGCTACGGTTTAGTCGATTCTAGGACTACCGTAATACGTTTGGGTCTAGCTATACATGCCATTATGTGTTTATTTGATAGTGTGGTGATTTCTGACAGTTAAAATGTGTTTCCTTATAGAAATGGATCCCAATCCCAACCGAATGGTAGCTGATGATCTCGAGAGTGTAGCGCTTGCTCCCGCACAAGGGACAGCGCCGGCGAACTCTCAACCTATTGCTAGTAATCAGAATGATGAAGCTAGACAAGCTTTTTATAGCGTGATGAATGATTGGTTCAACCAATACATTCGAACTAATACGGCTGTTCCAAAACCTCCATTCCCGACTAATACAACCCCCGCACCTACAATACCTCCGGTAATTGACCAAATAAGGTCAAATAAGCCCCCAGTTGACAGAATCCGAAAACACGGTGCTACTGAAATTAAAGCTACGGACAGCGATGATGCCGAGCAAGCTGACTTTTGGTTGGACAACACTATTCGGGTACTCGATGAGCTATCTTGCACACCCGATGAGTGCCTAAAATGTACTATCTCCTTGCTACGTGATTCTGCCTACTATTGGTGGAATACGTTGATTTCTGTTGTGCCCAGAGAGCAAGTAACTTGGGAGTTTTTTCAAACCGAGTTTCAGAAAAAGTATATCAGTCAGAGATTCATTGATCAAAAACGGAAGGAATTTCTTGAACTTAAACAAGGTTCCATGTCGGTTACTGATTATGAACGAAAGTTTGTAAGACTTAGCCGGTACGCTCGAGAATGCATTTCCTCAGAAGCTGTGATGTGTAAACATTTCGAGGATGGACTGAACGATGATATAAAGTTGTATATTGGCATTTTAGAAATCCGAGAATTTGTGGTACTTGTCGAGCGAGCTTGCAAAGCCAAGGAGCTCAGTAAGGAGAAAAGAAAAGCTGGTATGGGAGCAAAGGAGTTTCGTAAGAGATCTTCGGGAAAGCCCTTTCAACGGTCATCGAAGAAATTTAGAGATGATTTAGGCTGATCTAGAGACACTTCGGGCTTTTCTAAACGAGATCGTGATCGACCCCCTGTGGGTACACGAGTCACTTCGGTCGCCAGTGTTGGAAATGAACGTCGAGATGTAAGCAGTGCCGATGATTGTGGTAAATGGCATTCGGGAGTTGTAGATTCCATGACCGCTCCTGTTACAAGTGCGGATCAGCTGACCACTTTATTAAAGATTGCCCGAGATTGTCTGAACAGAATGTAAATCAAAGTGGGAAATCGGGTGCTACTACTGCTCGAGGTAGACCATCTAGAAACACGGAAAATCCTAGTTGTGGTCATAGAGGATCTAGAGACGCTACAACCAGATCTGAGGCTCGTGCTCCTGCTAGGGCTTATGCTATACGCGCACGCGAGGATGCTTCCTCGCCAGATGTTATTACCGGTACTTTTACTCTCTTTGATACTAATGTGATTGCTTTGATTGACCCTGGTTCTACTCATTCTTATATATGTGAAACCTTAGCATCAAGTAAGACTTTACTTGTTGAGTCTACTGAGTTCGTAATTCGAGTTTCGAATCCCTTGGGTCGTTATGTACTTGTTGACAAAGTGTGTAAGAAATGTCCCCTAGTAATCCGAGATTCCTGTTTTTCGGCCAATTTGATGCTTTTACCGTTTGATGAATTTGATGTTATCCTCGGTATGGATTGGTTGACCGTACATGATGCAATTGTAAATTGCAAAAGAAAAACCATTGATTTGAGGTGTGTAAATAACGAGATAATCCGAGTTGAGTCTACGGACTTGAATGAGTTGCCAGCTGTAATATCATCAATGTTGGCTCAGAAATATGTAAGAAAGGGGTGTGAAGCATACCTTGCGTATGTACTTGATGACAAAGAGTTAGAAAAGAAACTGAATCTGTGCGGTGGTTTGTGAATACCGGATGTTTTTCCGAAAATTACGGGTTTACCACTGCTCGGGAGGTAGAGTTTGGTATTGAGCTTGTACACGGACTACACCGATTTCGATAGCTCAGATCGTATGGCACCAACCGAGTTAAAGAGTTGAAAGCTCGGTTGCAAGAGTTGACGGATAGAGGTTTCGCTCGACCAAGTTTCTCACCTTGGGTGCACCAAGTATTTTTGTGAAAAGAAGGACGGAACCATGAGATTGTGCATCGACTATCGTCAGCTGAATAAAGTGACAATAAAGAATAAATATCCGTTACCGCGTATTGATGATTTGTTTAATCAACTAAAGGGAGCCTCGGTGTTTTCAAAGATAGATTTGAGATCGGGTTATTATTAGTTGCGAATTCAAGATTCGGACATACCCAAAACTGCTTTTAGAACGAGATACGGTCACTACGAATTCTTAGTGATGCCGTTTGGGCTCACTAATGCCCCCGCGGTATTTATGGATCTGATGAATCGGATCTTCAGACCGTATTTAGATCGGTTTGTAGTTGTGTTTATCGATGATATTTTGGTCTATTCGAGAAATAAAACCGATCATGCTGAACACCTGGGATTAGTGTTGCAAATTTTACGGGATAAACAGTTGTATGCTAAGTTCAGTAAGTGTGAGTTCTGGTTAAGTGAGGTTAGCTTCTTGGGACATGTGGTATCTGCATCGGGTATTCGAGTTGATCTGAGCAAAATTTCAGTCATACTTAACTAGAAGCCTCCGAGAAATATTACTGAAGTTCAGAGCTTTTTGGGGCTTGCCGGTTACTACAGGCGCTTTGTAAAGGGTTTCTCGATGATAGCCACACCAATAACGAAACTACTTCAGAAAGATTTTAAGTTTGAATAGACAGAAAAGTGTCAGAAAAGTTTCGATCAACTGAAAACTTATTTGACTGAAGCTCCAGTACTAGTGCAGCCCGAATCAGGCAAAGAGTTTGTCATTTATAGTGATGCATCCCTACTTGGGTTGGGTTGCGTATTGATGCAAGAGGGTCGAGTTGTAGCTTATGCGTCGAGACAACTGAAGCCACATGAGAAAAATTATCCGACCCATGATCTCGAACTAGCTGCCATCGTGTTCGCTTTGAAAATATGGCGACATTACTTATTTGGTGAGAAGTGCCATGTATATTCGGATCACAAAAGTCTTAAATATTTGATGACTCAAAGAGACTTGAATCTGCGACAAAGACGTTAGCTCGAGTTGTTAAAAGATTATGAGCTTGTCATTGACTATCACCCGGGAAAGGCTAATGTGGTTGCGGATGCTTTAAGTCGTAAATCACTATTTACTTTACGAGCGATGAATGTACACTTGTTTGTTCTATCCGACAATGTGTTAGTAGCAGAATTAAAGGCCAAACCATTGTTGATTCATCAAATTCGTGAAGCTCAGAAAGTCGATGATGAATTGGTCGCAAGACGGGCTGAATGTGTTTCGAATATGGAATCAGAGTTTCAAATTGATGATGACGATGTCGTTTGTGTGTTCCAAGAAATTCAGAACTTATTTCGATGATTCTGAACGAAGCTCATTGTAGCCGAATGTCAATTAACCCGGGGAGTACGAAAATGTACAACGATCTGAGACGTCAATTTTGGTGGCATGGTATGAAATGAGACATTTCTGATTTTGTTTCGAAGTGTTTAATATGTCAGCAAGTGAAGGCGGAACATCAAGTGCCTACAGGTTTACTTCAGTTGATCATGATACCTGAATGGAAATGGGATCGAGTCACGATGGATTTTGTATCTGGGTTGCTAGTATCGGCAAGTAAGAAAGATGCGATTTGGGTTGTTGTTGATAGACTGACTAAGTCGGCTCACTTTATCCCGTACGTATGGATTTTTCATTGGATAAACTAACTGAATTGTATGTTTCTCAGATTGTGAGATTACACGGGGTACCTATTTCTATTGTGTCTGACAGAGATCCGAGATTCACCTCACGATTTTGGAAGAAATTGCAAGAAGCTTTGGGTACCAAGTGCATTTTAGCACTTTTCATCCCCAAACCGATGGTCAATCCGGCGGATAATTCGGATACTCGAGGATATGTTGAGATGTTGCATCCTTGAGTTTAGTGGTTCATGGGAAGCGGTATTTACCTTTGATTGAATTCGCTACAACAATAGTTTTCAATCAAGTATTAAGATGGCACCTTACGAGGCTTTGTACGGTCGTAAATGCCGTACACCATTGTTTTGGACCGAGCTCTGTGAAAGTAAAATTTTCAAAGTTGATTTGATTAAAGATGCTGAGCAGAAAGTAAAAATAATTCGTGAAAGTCTGAAGGCAGCATCCGATCGTCAGAAGTCGTACGCGGATTTAAAACGAAGAGATATTGAGTATCGTGGGAGACAAAGTGTTTCTTAAGGTTTCACCTTGGAAAAAGATACTCAAATTTGGCCGTAAGGCAACCGAGTCCAGATTCATTGGGCGTATGAAATCTCTCGAACGAGTTGGTCCATTGCATATAGGTTGCTTTTACCCCGAACTTAAAAGGATTCACAACGTTTTCATGTTTCGATGCTTGACGTTACTGATCGATCCTTCACATAATTAGTCCATCGAGGTTGAAATTCAATCGACTTGAGTTATGAAGAAGAACCGATTCGTATCCTAGCTCGTGAAGTGAAAGAGTTGCGAAACAAAAGGGTTCCGTTAGTAAAGGTGTTATGGCTCAAACACGAAATCGAAGAAGCTACTTGGGAAACCGAGAACTCTATGAAAGAACGATACCCAAACCTATTTACCGGTAAGATTTTGGGGACGAAAATTTCTTAAGTGGGGAGAGTTGTGATGCCCTAAATTGACCCTAGTCGGAAAGTGGTTTCGGGACCACAAAACCGAGTCATAAAAATAATTAACCGTTATATTTGATGCTTATTATATGTATATAGGCATGTGTGAAAATTTCATGTTTGAATTTTGTTAATTGTAAGTGAATTTTGCTAAATAGGACTTGTGTGAGAAAATTTAGAAATGTGCTAGGCAAATGTTAAAGTGGCCTATTGATGCATGCTAGAAAATGTTTGTCCTTGCATGTCAAATTACCCAAAACTTAGGATGGTGGCCGGCCATGCTATGGGTTAAAATGTATTATAAACATTTTATGTTAGTGTTTTATGTTAGGAATAATAAAATAAAGAACATGGGTAATAAAATAATAGTGGTTAGTAGGAGGAGAAACAAAAAAAATTAGCTAGGTTGCTCCTCCATTGCCGTGAATTGAAGGAAGAAAACAAAGAAAAAAAATGTTCATCTTTTAACATCCTTGGCCGAAAATGCTAAGAAGAAGGGGGAAGGGGAAGTAAAATATTCGGCCACTCCTTCTAGTCTTGAATAAGGTATGTAATTCATGGTAGCTTTTGGAATTGTTGAATGTATTAAGCTAGTTACTAAGTCCCTTAGTTAGCCCATGTTCAAATTTTGAATCTTGTTGGTAACATGAGCAATCGGTCATGAGAAAATGTTCAAGAAATGGTTGTTGTTCATGTTATTTGGATGAGAAATGGTGAGTTTTGTTGTTTCATGTTAAAGTTAGGTGAATGATGATAGATGAGTGTTTGAACTATAAAAAGAATCATAGGTGAGCATTAGATACTAAGGAAAAGAATCGGCTACCTTGTTATGAGCTAGGGCGAATGTGAGTTTGGTTGTGTTTGAATATTACATGCTTGGTAGAATGGTGGATGAAAGTGCGAATGTGGTCTTTGGTTTGGGCATAAGGAATAATAGTATGCATAGGTTTCAGCTTTGGTAGTACCTATGTAATTATAATTAGTTCATTTGATGGTTTGGCATGAGGTGATAAGTAAAAGTTTAAAGGTAGCTTAAGTTAATTGATTATATGTGTGTATGCTATTAGAAATTCAAGGAATTCTCGGCAAAAATGTGGTTAGGGGTTAAGTCATGGGAACTTGGGGTATTCATATGTGGACCTTAAGATTTTGTACACTATGACTATGTGAGTTAGGTGTTAAATAACTTAATCATGTGTATGCATGACCAAGTATAATCGGCCACATGAGTAAAGAAATGGGTTAATTGATATGTGGTAAATGTTAAGTGTTAAACGAAATGGAAATGATATCATATTGGAATATGTATACTCGACCACATGAATGCATACATAGATTGGTGTTGCATGTATTCGGCTATAGGTAAGCATATTGATGATTCTATCTTGCCTTAGATAATCGGCTAAAGGAGAATATTAGCTAATATGTTGAATTTGATTCATGATTTCATGCATATGACTCTAATGTCCAATATATATATGGACTAAGTACCTTGAATTTCTCTCGATGTTCAAGATGATTAAATCAATTTATTTGTTAAATTAAGCTCAAGAGCAAAGGGGAACTAAATCCGATAAAGGGAAGGAAAAAGTAATTGAATAGCCGTTGAAGTCGCTCGACAAAGATCCGAGGTAAGTTTTCGAGTAATGGAACTTAGTTTATGATTTGATTAAGTCATGACATATAGCACAACAAATAAACGGAGATATAATGATTCAACTTGAATTATATATTGAGGTGACTAGTTTATACTTGTGACGGGTAGCCGAAAATGGTAATGCTTGATAAGTGACTTGTGTTTGAATTCTAGTTATGAAAATGAAATATAGATGCGTCATGATTCATTGATATGTGCATGAATATCCGTATGATAACCGGGCTAAGTCCCGAGGGCATTTGTGCTAGTGACTAATTCCGGGCTAAGTCTCGAAGGCATTTGTGCGAGTTACTATATCCGGGCTAAGTCCCGAAGGCATTTGTGCGAGTTACTATATCCGGGCTAGGTCCCGAAGGCATTTGTGCGAGTTACTATAACCGGGCTAAGTCCCGAAGGCATTTGAGCGAGTAGCTATATCCGGCTAAATCTCGAAGGTTCTTGGTTTGGGAATGAGCGATCTTGCTGTAAAAATTTCAATTAATACGCTCGTAAAATCCCAACGATGAGGTATGTTTTGTATATGCATTGGAATAATTGATTCCTTTTAAATAGTATTCGCTCAATCGATTAACAAGCTTCCGACCTTTAGTCAAGTTAATACCTTATGTATGAATATAAGGGTTGGAAATGTGAAGTAGGTATGATTTTGAGAATATGTGTATATGAAATGATTTTGAGAATATGTGTATATGAAACTATTCGTTTAGTCATATGAATGCTATAATTCAGTTGTGCTTGATTTCATTACTCAAAACTTACCAAGGATTAAATGCTTATTCTGTTTCTTTGATTCTCTGTTTTATAGATTTTGGTTCGTCAGCTATCGGACTCGGGAGTGTCAAAGTCGAAGTCATCCACACTATCAAAGCCCTTTTGATACTCTTTTAGTTGAACTCTGAAAATGGCATGTATAGGACTGCCTTTTTGTTGTTAGTCAAGTACCTTCGGTAATGTATATATTTGGATAGCCATGCGAAAATGGCTTATATATATTTTGACCATAGCGTTGTAATCATTTTGTATGTTGTTCATTGAGTGGTATGGAAATGTTGGTAACGATTAGCCATTGGAATGGTTAATCACGATCATTTTGGTGCTATGTATGACAAAACTCTAGTTGATCCATGGAAAATCATGAAATAGGTATAGTCTACCTTAAAAACAGATGTTGACAGCAGCAGTGATGTGAATTTGAAAAATCACTAAAAATAGTAGGAATGGAATTAAATAGCGAATAAATTATGTAATCGAACCTTGATGAGTCTATTTTCATATGGAAGAAACGAAACGATCATATGAGCCGTATTTTAAGGGATGTTTAAGTTTTCGTGAAAAAGGGCCAGAGCGATTTCTGGATCCCCTGTTCTGACTTTGAAAATTCACTATAAATTAACCAGAGATAATTAGAAGTCATGCCCTATATGTACAGATTCCTTTTCGAATCTAGGTTCTTTAGAAACAAACGGCATAAGTATTGAAGCCCTGTACAGGAAGATATCTAAGTCGTAATACATGAAGGTCAGAGTAGACGAACCCTGTAACAGGGGAGACTTTAACTAATAAACTGTACTAATTGGCTTGACCAAAAATTCTAGAAAAAAACTGTAGACGGACATATGAGTCTAGTTTCAGGAAAAATTTACGGAACCGGTTTTCGAGTTTTGGAACTTGAGATATGATTTTTAAGGTAACAGTGATGTAGTTAGCCAGCTTGTCTGGAAATTTTAAAATGGACTGTGCAAATAAGTGAATTAAGTCCGTTAACACCTCGTGTCCGACTCCGGAAACGGTCTCGGGTACGAGGTGTTACACTCAATGTTACTTCTCCCAATGTTTCTTCTGATTCCTCAAATCCAATTGCCACCTTCATCCCTAGCCACAACTGCCGAATATGCTAGCCCCGAATAAGGATTATGTGCCCCATCCACATTAACTTTAATGGATCCTGGCATAGGTGGCTTCCACTGATGATTATGAAACAACCATATATTTAAACCCTTTGATAGTCCCAACCTATGCTTAGTGACTTTCGCCCAACACCAACTAGATTGTATAATTTGAGTGTTGTTAAACTGCTCATCTTGGAAAATACATAGGTTTCTTTATTTCCAAATTTCTAGCATAAAATCCAAAAAAAGGGATCGCCAATTAATCTCATGAAAAACTAGTCCAAATTTATTCTCCAAATTAACGATTACCCAACATTCCAAAGGATAGGAAAAGAATTGCATCATAATCCTTGAAGGAATAAATTGCTTCCAAACTTCTATAGCTTTACAGAAGTCCTGAAGAACATGGATAATGGATTATTAGACATACCTCTTCTGTGGCATTCAACATTAGTGAGTAACCGTTCTTTAAAAACCAACCAAAGGAATTGTTTGACACATTGTGGGCCATCGAAGTGCCAAGCAAGCCTCCATTTTTCCTCTGTAGGATGTAAAATATTTTTCATGAGAGAGTTATAAGTTGATTTCATTGTAAATAACCCATTAGCCGAGCATCTCGAAACCAAAGCATCAGGACCAACTAATGGGTTTGGGGTAGGGATACCTATAATATAAAAAATGACATTATTATCCAAAATCCTATTTAGGTAGGACCAATCCTAATTATCAGTAGTCAAATCTCGAAGTGTATCATAGCAATCGATAAGATTCATATTAAGGCATAAATTAATTAGAGGACCAATATTCGTAATCCAAGTATTTGTCCAATATTTAACAAGAGTTTCGTCACCCACTGACCATCCAATGTCTTGACATAAAAGTGGCCAAATTTTTGCAAGAGATCTCCAAACAAATTAACACGAACTTCTCAAAATATCAAGTGAAACCTCATCTGTAAGCTT
The DNA here is from genome assembly GCF_025698485.1 of Gossypium arboreum. Lineage (NCBI taxonomy): Eukaryota > Viridiplantae > Streptophyta > Magnoliopsida > Malvales > Malvaceae > Gossypium > Gossypium arboreum. The sequence goes on along the minus strand of NC_069071.1, from coordinate 97,757,680 downwards.
GTACTTGGATCGAAGAACCCTGGCCCATAATGCATTTTTATTCGTGAGTAGGTTAAAACCCAATTTCAACAGAAAATAACCATTCTGAGTCTTAAAGCTGTGAATACCTAACCTCTCATTTGACAGAGGTTGACAATAGTCCAGCCATTTAAGTAAGGAAAGCTTATGACTGGTTGATGATTTTCCCCAAGCAAAGTTGTGGGCTATTTTTTTATGGTCACGCAAACACTCACAGGAATCTTGACAATTTGCATAAAGTAATTTGGAATGGCTAGAATAATTGACTGAGTAAGAGTAACTCTCCCTGCCAAAGAAAGAAGTTTAGCATTCGATCCATCCAGTTTCCTTCAAACCTTATCAATCATAAATTTGAAAGTACTAGTTGCCACCCGTTGATGGAACAAAGGCATGCCCAAATAAGTTCCCATACTAGTTGTTGCTTTAAACCCAAGAATAATATAGATTTTGACAACAGCATCGGAGGCAACATTTTTGGAAAAGAAAACATTTGTTTTTTTAGTGTTAACCTTATGTCTTGATGCCAAACCAAAAATCTCCAAAACTTCCATAATCGTTCTTGCTTGATCCACATTTGCTTCTGTAAAAAAGAAGAAGAAGAGGTGATCAACAAAAAAAGGTGTGAAATTTTTGGACCATTCTTCCCTAAAGAAATAGGCCTCCAAGATTTATCATCCACCTCTTTATGGATAAGATGTCCCAACCTTTCCATACAAAGAACAAAAAGATATGGTGAAAGTGGACAGCCTTGACGTATACCTCTCAATGGACTGAACACATCTAAAATGTTACCATTCCACACAGCCTGCATAGAAACAGAAGACAAGCATTCCATGATAACTCTCACCAACAACACAGGAAAACCAAGATCTAACAACATGTCTTCAATAAAATCCCATTGGATTTGATCATACACCTTTTCTAGGTCTACTTTTATAGCCATCCAACCCTTTTTTCCTTTCTTGATGCACATCGAATGCACTATCTCTTGAGCCATAATTATGTTGTCTGTAATATATCTTCCAGTAATAAAGCTACTTGATTCTGTGCAATAAGCGAGGGAAAAATAGGCTTGAGTCGATTAGCAATAATCTTTGTCACAATCTTAAATAAAACATTACAGAGAATTATTGGGCGAAATTGAGAAATGGACTCAGGACTCTGGTTTTTTAGAATAAGAACCCAAAGAGTTCTGTTAATATTTCATTCAATAGGCTGGCTCGAGAACACACCCTTGACCCAATTGTACAGATCCTAACCTACTGTCTCCCATTGGTTCTGATAAAATAAGGCATGAAGGCCATCTGGTCTTGGAGCCTTCAAGGGCCCTATGCTAAAGACAGAGTTTCAGATTTCCTCTATTGTAACTTCCCTAGTTAAGGATTCCATATCATGTAAATCGATGCGTTGAAAGAAACCATGTAGAGGAAATGTAGCCCAGTTTTAGCCATTCAAAGAATTTAACAATGAGAAAAAACTAACAACTTCTCTCTAGAGTTCCTTATCGTCATAGTAGCAAACACCATCGATCTCCAAATCAGAGATCCTGTTATACTTACGCCTAGAGAGAGTTTTGTTATGAAAAAACTTGGTGTTTTTGTCTCCTTATTGAATCCAATCTACTCAGGAATTTTGCAACCAAATTAACTCTTCTTGATCAAGAACTTTTTCAAATTAAAAGCACATATCCATTTCAAGATTCAAAAGAAACTTCAAGCATTTACGATCTAGAACAGCTTGGATATTGTCAATACAACGAGCCAACGAGTGCTTCCTTATAGTAATACACTTCTTTGTTCCACTTTTTCATATCAGAAACAAGAGAAACAAGATTGGTTGGCATATCTAAACCTATTTCCCAACCATCCTTAATAAGTTGTGAAAATGAAGGGTGTTTAATAAAAGAAGCCAAAAAACAGAATGACCAATCTTGTTGACTGTGAAGAAATCAGAATGGGTTGATGATCCGATTTTAGCTGGGGCAAGTGAAACAAAACTACATCTGGGAAAGAACAGAACCACTTGCTATTCTCAATCGCCTTATTCAATCTTTCAAAAACTACACCTCTTTGCCAAGTAAATTTCGGACCTTTAAAACCAAGGTCCCGTAATCCATTATCTTGAATGAATTTCTGAAACAACTTGCAACCTGAGATTGCTAGCCAACCTCCTCTCTTTTCATCCAAAGATAACAATGAGTCGAAATCCCTTAACAAAACCCAAGGTTCCTTAATCAATTGAGCCAAATAATCCAACCTCTCCCAAAGAAAACTACGTAATTGCTTTTTCTGGCTCCCATAAACAAATGTCACAAACATCTTTTTAAAAATTGAGTTCTTCTTGATGCAACAATGGATGAACTATGGTTCATTATTAAGCACATAAACCTGGACACTCTTTTTCCAGCAGGCCCACAAATCTCTAGAGAACCTTCAAGCTTCAATTCTATGCGAATGATCAAACCCAAGCTTGGAAACAATTAACCTTTAGACCACTAATTCTAGTCTCAAGAAAAGTTGCAACCTAAAAATCGAAATCATCCAAATAACTTCTAACAACTCTAACAAATTTTGAACTAGCTCCCCCTTGAAAATTCCACTCAAAAATATTTGGTAACATCATAATCAAAGAGAGAAAGGAAGACCATATCGTTTCAACTAGAAAAATAATCAATTGTGTTGGCCTTTGATAGCCCTCCTTTCGCGGGATAAGTTTATTATTCGACTTATCAACCCCAATGTTTTCCATAATTTTGGACATCGCATTAGATATCGGGATACGAGCAGGAGCCCACACTTTGAATTTGTTACCCTCGCCCTTGAGTAAATTTATATTAGGTGGTTTCCTCATCTTCTTAGAACCCCCTTCCTTCATCGACTCAGGATTATATTTAACAAAGATCAGTGAAGAAGAAAATTTTGGTGTAGCACCAAGCATGATATTCGGGTCTAAATTTTCCATGAATGAGACCACTAAATGGCAATACTATGAAAAGAAGTTTTCAAAACCCTTTTCACCACAGAATTGTGCCTTCCACTCTCTAATGAATTGTTGGAATTTTGGAAAATTACTTGAGCAGATGGAGTCCTATCTATTCTTGGGCTAGATGAACTTGGGCCAACTTGAATAGGAGATAAATTCACAATTGGATCAACAGATTTATTGCCACTTTTGGAGGAGCTTCCTACAATAACTGTAACATCCCAAAAATTGGGCCTAGTCAGAATAATTATTTTGGGTCCACAAATCTGATGTTAAAATATTTGTTTTATGAATATTATGAGGTCTAGGATATGAAAATAAGCATGTGTTAAAGTTTCAAGAAGAAATTCTAAGTATAAGGTGTCCAATTGGAAATTAGGGATTAAATTAAATAAGTTACAAAACTTGGGTTCTAGAAGCAGTTTGTATGAAATTGCTTTAGATTATTAATTAGAAGGTCTTAAAGAGTAAATTTTCCCAATTTCTAAGTTTTTGGACAAAAATGGGCATGCATGGAAAATTTTGAAAGGTTAGCAAGGAAGGGCATTTTGGTCTTTTGGTAATAAATGAAATAAAAAGGGAAAATCAAGTAAAAAAAATTCATTCATCTGCTTCTCCACAACTGTTGAAATTTGCATGCTCTCCATAGCTAGGGTTTTCAACATTTCAAGCTCAATAGTAAGTGCTCTCTAGCCCCGTTTTTAACGTTCTTCGTATTTTTGAAATCCTCGTAACATGCTCTCTCTATTTCTACCCATATTTTAAGCTAAGGTTCATGTTTAAAAATTTACCCATGTATGAGATGCTTGTGTTTTGATAGTTTATGGAGGAATAGAAGAATTTAAAGGATGGTAAACAACTTTTACTAAGTAGTTTTTCATGGAAATGGCTTAAGGGACCATTTTGTAAAAGTTGTGAAAATAGGTAGAAAAATGTGAAATGAAAGAAAATGTAGGCTGCTACAAGTATGAAAAATATTCAGCTAGGCTTGGGTAGCCAAGAAATTACATGCATTTCATTATACGAGCCTTAGGACTAAATTGTAAAAAGGGTGAAATGGTTAGGGGCAAAATAATCATTTTGCCCTAGGATAATTTTAGACCAGAAATGAACAATGTGAGGTATTGATAATCTATTTTCACTAGTATAGACCCCGAGGAACCAATTTCGGAGGTCGACCGTGGAAAACGAAAGGTTTCGGAATAATCAAGATACAAATCTGGAACAACTATCAGGTAAGTTAGTGTAACTCAACCGGTTATATGTCTAAATGTATTGATTCTATTGTTGTGATGAATTGATTGTGTGATGAATGAAAGATAAATTACATGAAATTTCTCTAAATCCCTAAATTGTTTGGAAGAAGGTAAAAATCAATCTGGATTATTATACCCTGATGGATATGATATATTACACAAGATATGAGATCCTACATGTGTTGCAAAAAGGATTTAGTCTGGGAGGGTAATGCATTGATCTCAGTATAAGAAGGATTTAGCCCGAACCAGTAATCCTGAAACGAACTTTCTGAGTAAATATGATAAAGAGGATTCAGCCCAGATGGGTAAGGTAATCCATTGGTTCTGGTATGGAAAGGATTTAGCTCGGATGGGTAATCCTAATTGACTAGATACATATTGGATTGGCCACCCAGATTGACTCTAAGAGAAATGCTCTATAATATTGAGGATTTAGCTTGGACTAACAAACCAACAAAGCCTTATGGTACATGGTATAATGAGAAATTAGCCTGGACTGGCAACCCCATTGCATAAATTGTGACTCGAGATGGTACCCCAAAAGGGGGAACTACTGAATATGGATCAATGCAATATCTATCGAGAGGACAATGAATCCATGGAAAAATATGTGTGAAAGTGTCGTGAAAGGCATGAACTAGAATGTGTATTTGATATGATGAACTCATTTATGTATTTTGGTATATTTGAGACTAACTTGATGATTGAGTGTATGTGTTAGGAAAAATTGTAATTATAATTGATGGATGACATGGCATATAATGACTGTGTATTTAAATGTCTGGTAAGTTTACTTTCCGTTATACGAACTTACTAACCATCTTAATGCTTACCCCCTTTCTTTTCCTTGTCTTATAGAGCTCGAGGACTCGTGAAGATCGAAAGATGGTTGGAACATTGTCTACAATATCAACTTGTCTCGCTTGGTATAAGGAAACTTTCATTTTGTTAAAATGGCATGTATAGGGTTATAGTAATTTTGTTATATGTGTCATTTGGCTAGCCAATGAAATGGATTATGATGATATACTTATTCTTTTGTATATGGGCATGAGTTGTGGCTCATATTGATATGTGTTGTAACCCTACTTATTTTGCATGCTTAAGTTTAAGTGTTTCATATGATGTGTTGATGTGGTATCATGGATGGATATATGAAATGAGGCCTAATAACTTGAGAGTGGATATGACATAAAATGGTACATTGTTATGATTTGGCTTAAGTGTAAAATGAGAAATGTGATATGGTAATCCTTAATAAAAAGGATAACCTAACATGTGCTAACCAATGAGATGAGGTTAACATGCAATAGACTTTGCCAAGATGGTTTAAGAATATACTTAGGCCATGTTAAATACCATTGAGGCCTATAAGTTTGTATGGATGTTTAAGGGTGACCAAAGGCTTGGTAAATAGTCTCAAAGCGGTCCACGGGTAGACATACGGGCATGTGTCTAGGCCGTGTGTGAAAGACAGCCTACCCCTTGGGCGAGTTGCTCAACCGTGTGTCTCATGCACTTAAAATTTTTTTAGGTCAGTATGCAAGGCAGTAAACACACGGGTAGAGACAAAGCCGTGTGTCTTAACTGTGTGGAGGATACAGTCTTGCACACAGGAGTGTGCCCCTAGATGAATGATGACGTCATAAACAGAATGTCCAGGCTTTTGACACGGCCGATGACACGGGCGTGTCTAAGCCATGTGAGAGACATGGGCTAAGGACACAGATGTATGCTTGGCCGTGTGAAAACCCCTATAAGCTCGAAATGAAAAATAAATTCTAATAATTCAACACGGGTAAAGGACACGGGCGTGTCCCGAGCACACGGTTGTGTGTATTGCCTCCACACCAGTGTGTGAGGCTTAGACATGAAAATTTTCCTAAAATTTTCTTAAGCTCCCGAATTTGTCCCAAACCGATTTTTAACGCATGTTTTGGACCTCGTAGGTCCGTCATAGGGACAATGTGATTTTATTCGATTGGTTTTAAATTGGAACAAAATTTTATAAACCGTATTTTCCAAATTGTCCATATTTATGTTCAGTAATGCCTTGTACCTTGTCCTGGTCCCGGGTACAGTTTAGGAGTGTTACATTTAGTGGTATTAGAGCTACGATTTAGTCGATTCTCAGACTAATGTAGCATGTATCGAGTTTAGCTATACATGCCATTTTACAAGCTTTGATAGTGTGACATCTCCTAACCTTTTTAATTGTATTTGAATATAGTAATGTCTTCCGATCAAGCTCAAGATGAGTCCGAGGGAGCCAAGAGCCATGCTCCAGCTTCCGTACAGCAAGTTACCTCTAGTAGAGGTAAAAGGTCCATGTTTGAGGGTCGAAAAGAGGTGAGAGCCACCTTTTTCGAGATGATGGATGAGTGGTTTGGTGACTACCCAAGGAACAACCCCAATATACCACGACCTCCTCCTCTCCCTGCTCGACCTGAAGAAGAAATGCCACAAGTTATGACACCCATGAGAATTTGTAAGGCCCCAGTGGATAAACTTAGGAAATACAGAGCTGAAGAGTTTAGGGCTAAGATCAATGATGATGCTGAACGAGTTGAGTTCTGGCTCGAGAACACTGTACGAGTTATCGTGTACACCCAAGGAATGCTTAAAGTATGTTGTATCTCTTTTGAAGGATACTGTATACCACTGGTGGAAGACTGTATCCTCAGTGGTACAGAAGGAAAATATTACATGGGAGTTTTTCCAAGCTGAGTTTAAAAAGAAGTACGTTAGTTAAAGGTTTCTGGACTAGAAAAGAAAGGAATTTCTAGAACTTAAGAAAGGAAATCGGACTGTGCAGAATACAAAAAGGAATTTGTCCAACTGAGCCAGTATGCTCGAGAGTGGGTCCAGACTAAGGTGAAAATGTGCAAGCACTTCGAAGAAGGACTAAACGAGGATGTTAAACTATTGATTGGAGTACTTGAGATAAGAGAGTTTGCTGTGCTGGCCGGCATGACCAAGAAAGCTGAAGAGTTAAGTAATGAAAAGAAGCAAGCAAAGAGGAAATCCCGAGTTCTCAGTAAAAGATTCATGGATAAGATATACACAACTCCCATAAAGAAGTCGAGAAACCATTAGGAACATTCCAATTCATCAGTGGGATATTCGAGTAGAGCAAGAAGCTCTAAACGCCCCAATTCGCGGTCTCCCTCTCTCATGATGGCTAGTGTGGGAAGTGTGGGAAATCAAAAGCCGCGGTGTAACAACTGTTTTAAACTCCATTCCGAAGAGTGCCGAAAGAGGAGTGGGGCATGCTTTAGGTGTGGTTCTCTCGACCACTTCCTTAAAGATTGTCCGGAGCAAAATAACAGGGAGATCGAGCCAACTCTGAAACCAAATGTTCCTGCCTCTCAAGGTAAGCCTCCAAGATATTCCAGAAGTAGCAGCGGTGGTTGAAATGTTGCAAAGGACTCTATTACCAGATCAGAGGCTCAAGCTCTGGCAAGAACTTATGCTATACATGCTAGAGAGAAAGCCTCAGCTCCTAATGTCATTACGGGTACATTTTCTCTTCATAATGTACATGTTATTACCTTGATTGACCCAGGATCAACCCATTCGTATATTTGCATGAAATTGGCGTCTAGTATGAAAATGTCTGTAAAACCTATGGAGTTTGTGATCAAGGTGTCAAACCCTCTAGGCAAGTCTGTATTAGTAGATAAGGTTTGTAAGAATTGTCTTTTGATGATCCAAGGTCATTGTTTTTCGACTAACCTTATGCTTTTTCCCTTCGATAAGTTTGATGTAATACTTGGCATGGATTGGTTACCTGTGCATGATGTAATTGTAAATTGTGGTAGCAAGTATATTGAATTGAAATACTCAGATGGCACCGGCCGTGATTACCTCAATAATGGCTCAAAGGTATATGAGAAAAGGGTATGAAGCTTACCTTGCTTTTGTACTGAACTCTAAGGAATCTGAGTTGAGCATTGAGTTGGTACCGATAGTATGCAATTACCCAGATGTGTTTCCGGAAGAGTTGCTCGGTTTACCTCTTGTCAGAGAGGTAGAATTTGGTATTGAGCTTGTGCCTGGAACAACGCCTATTTCTATTGCCCTGTATTGGATGGCACCAACCGAGTTGAAAGAATTAAAAGCACAATTGCAAGAATTGACCGATAAAGGTTTCGCAAGACCAAGCTTTTCACCGTAGGGTGCTCCCGTATTATTTGTAAAAAAGAAAGATGGTTCGATGAGACTATGTATAGATTACCAACAACTCAACAAGGTAACTATTAAGAATAAGTATCTGTTGCCAAAGATTGACGACTTGTTTGATCAGTTGATGGGAGCCACTGTGTTTTCTAAAATAGATCTGAGATCTGGCTACTACCAGTTGCGAGTTAAAGAGTCGGACATACCTAAGACCGCTTTTAGAACAGGGTATGGCCATTATGAATTTCTTGTGATGCCTTTTGGGTTGACGAATGCTCCACCTGTGTTTATAGACTTGATAAACAAGATATTTCGGCCATACTTAGACAAGTTTTTTGTTGTATTTATTGATGACATCCTGATTTATTCCAAGGATGAGCTAAACATGCGGAACATCTGAGAACTATTTTACAGACTTTACGGGACAAACAGTTATATGCTAAATTCAGCAAGAGCAAGTTTTGGCTCTGAGAGTTTGGATTTTTGGGTCACATTGTGTCGGGTGATGGCATCCGAGTTGATCCAAATAATGTATCTACCATTGTCGAGTGGAAGCCGTCAAAGAATGTAACTAAGGTTAGAAGCTTTTTGGGCTTAGCCAGTTACTACCGACGCTTTATGAAAGGCTTTTCTATGATCGTCACTCTGATGACTAGACTACTCCAAAAAGATGTTAAGTTTGAATGGTCAGAGAAGTGTCAGCAGAGTTTTGAGAAGCTAAAGACACTACTGACCGAAGCTCCAATTCTAGTGCAACCCAAGCCGGGAAAAGAATTCGTGGTCTATAGTGATGCGTCCTTAAATGGACTGGGTTGCGTGCTTATGCAAGAGGGCAAGATGATAGCTTATGCTTCGAGGTAACTAAAGCTACACGAGAAAAATTATCCAACACACGACTTGGAGCTAGCTGCTATTGTATTTGCCTTGAAGATTTGGAGACACCATTTGTATGGTGAAACTTGCCGTGTATTCACCAATCATAAAAGTTTGAAGCATTTGATGACTCAAAAGGAATTGAATCTGACACAACAGAGATGGTTAGATTTGATTAAAGATTATGAGCTGATCATTGATTACCACCCAAGAAAGGTGAATGTGGTCGCTGATGCACTAAGCAAGAAATCCTTGTTCACTTTGAGAGCTTTGAACACGCAGTTGGCGTTGTTGGATGATGGTTCGGTCTTGGCAGAGTTAAGAGCTAGACTGACATTTCTTTAGGAAATCTGTGATGCTCAGATTTATGATAATGACTTATAAGCCAAGAGAACTCAATGTGAGTCAGGCATTGAATCAAATTTTCGGGTTAGTTTCGATGGTTGCTTGATGTTTAGAGATAAGGTCTATGTACCAAGAGATGACAAGCTTATTCGGAAAATTTTACAAGAGGAGCATGATAGTCGTCTGTTTATTCATCTAGGAAGTACCAAGATGTACAATAACTTAAAGAAAATGTACTAGTGGAACGACATGAAAAGGGATATCTCCGAATTTGTATCAAGATGCTTGATATGCCAATAGGTTAAGGCTGAACACAAAGTACCTTAGGGTTTATTACAGCCTATGATGGTCCCCGAATGGAAGTGAGATAGGGTTACCATGGATTTCGTGACTGGATTGCCATTGAGCCCAAAAAAGAAAGATGTTGTTTGGGTTGTTATTGATAGATTAACGAAGTCGGTTCACTTTATTTTGGTACGAACATATTATTCTCTTGATAGATTGGCCGACTTGTACATATCCGAGATTGTGAGATTACACGGGGTACCGTTGTTTATCATTTTAGATAGGGACCCGAGATTTACTTCGAGGTTTTGGAAGAAACTACAAGAAGCCATGGGTACAAAGTTGAGTTTTAGTACGGCATTCCACTGGCAGACAGATGGTATATACGAGCGAACAATTTAAATTCTTAAGGACATGTTATGGTGTTGCATCCTCGAATTTCAGGGTAGTTGGGAAAAATACTTACCTTTGGTAGAATTTGCATACAATAACAGTTTCCAGGCGAGTTTAAAAATGGAACCTTATGAGGCATTATATGGCAGAAAGTGTCAGACTCCTTTGTATTGGGTAGAACTTAAAGAAAGTTAAATTCATGGAGTTGATTTAATCAAGGAGACTGAAGAAAAAGTTAAAGCGATACGAGATTGTTTGAAAGCGACATCGGATAGACAAAAGTCATATACTGATTTAAAGAGAACAAAGATTGAGCTTCAAGTCGGAGATAAAGTATTCTTGAAAGTGTCTCCATGGAAAAAGGTCTTGAGATTTGGTCGAAAGGGCAAACTAAGTCTAAGGTTTATTAGACCATATAAGATCACTGAAAGAGTTGGACCATTAGCCTATCGTTTAGCATTGCCACCTGAATTGGAAAAGATTCATGATGTATTTCATGTATCCATGTTATGAAGATATATATCAGACCCCTCCCATATGATTTCAACAATGGAAGTTGAAATTAGACCGGATATGATTTATGGTGAAGAATCGGTCAAGATTTTAGCTCGAGAAGTCAAACAGTTGAGGAACAAGAATATAGGTTTGGTAAAAGTATTTTGGCATAGAAACAGAGTGAAAGAGGCCACTTGGGAACCTAAAGAAGCCATGAGAAGTCAATATCCAATCTTGTTTACTGGTAAGACTTTCGAGGACGAAAGTCCTTAAGAGGGAGAAATGTAACATTCCAAAAATTAGGCCTAGTCGGAATAGTGGTTTTGAGACAACAAATATAACATTAAAATATTTATTTTATGATTATTATGAGGTCTAGGATAGGAAAATAAGCATGTGTTAAAGTTTCATGAAGAAATTCTAAGTATAAGGTGTCCAATTGGAAATTAAGGACTAAATTGAATAAGTTGCAAAACTTGGGTTCTAGAAGCAATTTTTATGAAATTGATTTGGATTATTAATTAGAAGGCCTTAAAGAGTAATTTTCCCAATTCCTAAGTTTTTGGAAAAAAATAGGCATGCATGGAAAATTTTGAAAGTTTAGCAAGGAAGGGCATTTTGGTCTTTTAGTAATATATGAAATAAAAAGGGAAAATCAAGCAAAAAAAATCATTCATCTTCTTCTCCATAGCTACGGAAATTTGCATGCTCTCCATAGCTAGGGTTTTCAATATTTCAAGCTCAATAGTAGGTGCTCTCTAGCCCTATTTTTAACGTTCTTCGTATTTTTGAGATCCTCGTAACATGCTCTCTCTATTTCAACCCATATTTCAAGCTAGGGTTCATGTTTAGAAATTTACCCATGCATGAGATGCTTGTGTTTTGATAGTTATGGAGCAATAGGAGAGTTTAAAGGATAGTAAACAACTTTTACTAAGTAGTTTTTCATGGAAATGGCTTAAGGGACCATTTTGTAAAAGGTGTGAAAATAGGTAGAAATGTGACAGCCCAAAATTGACCCTAGTTGGGATGTGGTTTCGGGACTACAAAACCGAGGCATAAAAAAAAAATAATTTAAAATTTATTTTGATGCCTATAGTATGTGTGTGTTCATGTGTGACATTTTTTATGATTGATTTAGTGTTATAAAGGTGAATTTCACTAGAAGGGACTTAGTAGTGAACTTTGAAAGTACGATAGGGAAATGTGTGATGACTAATTAAAGCATGCATGCAAAACTATGGACTTGCATGTCAAATTTCCCCAAAACAAGCTAGTGGCCGGCCATGACATGGTTTATGGGCAAAGAAAACATGTTGAAACATGTTTTGTTAATGCATGATGAATTAAATGATAAAATAATTAATGATGTTGGATGAGAAACAAAAAAAATCAAAAAATAGCTCATCCTTTCCCCATTGCCGTGCAAGTGAAAGAAAAACAAGAAAAAATTGTTCATCCTTGTTCTTTCCTTTTGGCCGAAAATACTAAGGAGGAGATAGGATTTTTGCTTCATGCTTGGTTTAGAAGAGATCTAGAAGGAGATTTGGCTAAATTTGCATCAAGATTAAGGTATGTATGAGGTTGTGTTAGGAGTTTCATGCATGTTTTGGTTGCTAACTTGATGTGCATGTTAGCCATGGTTCAAATCCTTGTTATGCCATGGAAATGGCATTTGGCCAATGTTGTTATTGTGTTAAAGCCATTGCATGCTAAATGTGAAGCTTGCTAATGATGCATGCAATGATGGATTGACTACTCTTGAAACTTCTTTGTACCAATTTTAAGTAAGACATTGAGTTTTTTTGTTTAACCATGATTGAAGTTGAAAGGGCATGATTGTGATGTATTCGGCCATGATGCATTCATGAGCATGGTTCATGCTTCTTGCATGTTAGTTAAAATTTGTGTTTTGGATGGCTATGGACACCTTGAAATTGGCCTTGCACTTATATGTGTATATATGATTGCACATGATATTTTGATTATGAAGAAAGTGATGAATATGTTGTTTAAAGAAGAAGTTTGTTGAAGAATGTTGTGAAATTTGCATGTACATTCGGCCTAGTACACATATGATGCGAAAATCTTGCAATTTATTTTTGATTTTATGCAAGAATGACTAAGCATAATCGGCCACATGAGGGGAATTATTGTGCATGCATTCGGTTAGAGGCAAGCTTAATGATGCCTATTCTTGACTTAGGTAATCGGCTACCTTGTTGTGAGCTAAGGCCGAATGTGTGCGTAATTAAAGAAAATTGACTAAAGTGCTTAGTTATGTGATGTTGAATCAATGATGTATTCGGCCAAGGCTAGCAAGCGAGACTTTAATAAATTGAATTTGTTTGAATTAGCTCAAGAGCTTAGAGGGCCACAATTGGATAAGGGGAAGGAAAAAGTGATCGAATAGCCGTCAAAGCCGTTCGACAACATCCGAGGTAAGTCCTCAAGAAATGACCCTACTCGAATTATGTGAAATGAAAAATTGATGTGTAATGACTATTGATTTATGTGTGTATGAGTATTTGAATGATACCGGACTAAGTTCAAGGCGATTATGCTAGTGATATGTTTGTGTTTGAGCCTTAGTAACGAAAATGAAATATGAATGGGAAATGATTCTCGATGTAAATGTGTGCATGAGCAATTGAATGATATCCGGGCTAAGTCCGAAGACATTTATCTTGGTAATTACATCCGGGTTAAGACCCGAAGGCAATTGTGCTAGTGACTACATATGGGCTAAGACCCGAAGGCATTTGTGCAAATTGTGAAATCCGGGTTAAGTCCCGAAGGCCTTTGTGCGGGTTACCATAACCGGGCTATGTCCCGAAGGCGTTTGAACGAGTAGCTATATCCGGTTAAACTCGAAGGTATGCGATTTGAAAATTATAAGCTTGCTGGAAAATTTTCAGCTAATGCACTTGTGAAACTTCCCAATAACAAGGTATGTGTTGTGTGTGCTTTGCGCTAGGAGTAAGAGCTTATGAATATTCGCTCCTATGATGGAACGAGTTATCGCCTTAACGAAGCCGTTATTTGTGTATGAACATAAGAGTTGGGATGGTGAAGTAAGTATGATTATGTGAATGTGTATTAATGAAATGATTCATTTGGCTATGTGAATGTAATGCTTTGGTTAAAGCTGATTTTATTGCTTGAGACTTACTAAGCATAAAATGCTTACTCCGTTGCTTTGGCTCTCTGTTTTATAGATTTTGCTCGTAGCAATCGGATTCGGGATCATTAAAGTCGAAGTCATCTACACTATCAAAGCCTCCATTTTGGTATAATTTTGGTTGAACTTTGAAATGGCATGTATAGGACTACCCTAATGTTGAAGGTCATGTACCTTTCGGTTTTGTGTAAGCTTGGATAGCCATGCGAAAATGGCTTATATCGTTTTAGTATGATTCTATAATAGTTTGTATGATAATCATTATGGGGTATGAAATTGTTTGAAAGGATTAGCCATTGGAATGGTTAATCATAATCACACTTTGTGCTATGGGTGCAAAAAGGGCCATTTGAATCGTGGAAATCATGAAATAGGTAATGGTTACTTTGAAAACAGATGCTGGCAGCAGCAGTGGTGTGGTTTTGAAAAATAACCAAAATTTGTAGGAATGGTATTAAATAGTGAATAAATTATGTAAATGAACCTTAATGAGTCTACTTTCATGTGGAATAAACCAAACGGTCATAGGAGTTACATGTTAAGAGATATTAAAGCTATTGTGAGATAGGGCCAGAATGGTTTCTGGGTCCCCTGTCGCAACTTTAAAAATTTATTATAAATTATCCAGAAAGAATTAGGAGTCATGTCTTATATGTACAGATTCCATTTTGAGTCTAGTTTCATTAGAAACAAACGGCACCAGTATTAAAGCCCTGTACAGAGAGATATTCAAGTTGTAACGTGCGAAGATCAGAGCAGTAAATCCCTGTAACATGGGTGACTTTAAATAATAAAATGTACCAATTGGTCCGACCAAAAATTATAGAAATAAATACATGGATGTATATATGAGTCTAAATTCAGGGAAAATTTACGGAATCAGTTTCCGAGTTTTGAAACTCGAGATATGATTTTTAAGGTGACAGTGACGTAGATTTCCAGCCTGTCTGGAAATGTCAAATTGGTGGGTGAAATATGTGGATTTGGCTTGTTAACCCCTCGTGTCCGACACCGGCGATGGTCTCGGATTCGGGGTGTTACAATTTTATTGGTATCAGAGCCACGGTTTAGTCGATTCTAGGACTACCGTAATATGTTTGGGGTCTAGCTATACATGCCATTAAGTGATAAATTGATAGTGTGGAGATTTCTGAAAATTTGAATTTGTGTTTGTTTATAGCAATGGATCCCGATCCCAATCGAGCAATAGTGATGATGTGGAGAGTGTGGCGCTTGCTCCGCGCAAGGGACAAGGCGACGGACTCTCAACCTATGGCCGACAATCCGAATGATGAGGCTAGGCAAGCCTTTTATAGTGTGATGAATGATTGGTTCAACCAATACATTCGAACTAACAGGTCGCTCCACAACCTCCATTCCCGACTAATGCAACCCCCACCTACAATACCTCCCATGAATCGACCAAATAAGGTCAAGTAAGCCCCGTCGTGAATTCGTAAACATGGGGCCACTTGAATTCAAGGCTACGGATAGCGACGATGTCGAGCAAGCTGAATTTTGGTTGGATAACACTATCCGGTGCTCGATGAGCTATCTTGTACACCGATGAGTGCTTAAAGTGTGCCATCTCCTTGCTACGCGATTCCGCCTATTATTGGTGGAGTACTCGACTTCGTGGTGCCTAGAGAGCAAGTGACTTGGGAATTCTTTCAAACCGAGTTCGAAAAAGTATATCATCGAGATTCATCGACCAAAAGCGAAGGAATTTCTTGATCTTAAGCAAGGTTCTATGTCGATTCATCGACTACGAACGAAAATTTGTGAGGCTTAGCCGATGACGCGAGAATGCATTTCGTCCAAGCTATTATGTAAACGCTTCGAGGATGGGCTGAATGATGATATAAGGATGTTCGTTGGCATTCTCGAAATCGAGAGTTCGTAGTACTTGTTGAGCGAGCTTGTAAAGCCGAAGAACTTAGAAAGGAGAAACAAAAAGTTGATGTGGGAACCGGAGAATTCGAAAAGGTCCTCGGAAAGTCTCTTCAACAGCATCGAAGAGATTTCGAGATGATGTGAGCCGATCTAGAGGCGCCGGGCTTTTCTAGACGAGGACGCGATCGACCCCTGTGACCACACGAGTCACTTGATCGCCGATGGTGGAAATGATCGCGAGAGAGGCGAGTGTCGCATTGTGGCAAATGGCATTCGGGGAGCTGTTGGTTCCGTGATCGCTCTGCTATAAGTGTGGATCGGCCGACCACCTTATGAAGGATTGCCCGAGGTTGCTTGAACAAAATGTAAGTCGAGTAGAAACCCGGGTGCTACCTTCGCCGAGGTAGGCCACCTAGAAATGTGGGCAATGTTAGTGGCGGTCGAGAGGATCTAGAGATGCTACCATCGGATCCGAGGCTCGTGCTCTGCTAGGACTTATGCCATACGCGACGCCGAGGATTTGCCTCACCGGATGTCATTACCGGTACTTTCACTCTTTTCAATACTAATGTGATTGCTTTGATTGACCTGGTTCTACTCATTCTTATATATGTGAAACCTTAGCATCCGATAAGACTTTGCCTATTGAGTCTCTTGAGTTTGTAATTCGGTGTCAAACCCTTGGGTCATTACGTGCTTGTCAACAAAGTGTGCAAGAAAAGTCCCTAGTGTTCCGAGGTTCTTGTTTTCCGGCGGACTTGATGCTTTTGCCGTTCGATGAATTGACGTTATTCTTGGTTTGGATTGGTTGACCATGCACGATGCGGTTATAAATTGCAAAAGCAAGACTATCGATTTGAGGTCTGCGAATAACGAGATAATTCGGGTTGAGTCTACGGACTTAAAGGGTTACCGGTGTAATATCGGCAATGTTGGCGGAAATATGTAAGAAAAGGGTGCGAAGCGTACCTTGCGTATGTGCTCGATGACAAGGAATCGAAAAGAAACCCGAATCGATGCGGTGGTTTGTGAATACGGATGTTTTCCACGAAGAATTGCGGGTTTACCACTGTTCGGGAAATAGAATTTGGCATCGAATTGGTACCGGTACCACTCCAATTCGATAGCTCCGTATCGTATGGCACCAACGGAATTAAAGGAGTTGAAAGCTCGGTTGCAAGAATTGGTGGATAGAGGTTTTGCTCGCCGAGTTTTTCGCCTTTGGGTGCGCCGGTGTTGTTTGTGAAAAGAAGGATGGAACCATGAGGTGTGCATCGACTATCGTCGACTTAATAAAGCGACGATAAAGAACAAATATCCGTTACCACGTATCGATGACTTGTTCGATCAAGCTGAAGGAGCCTCGGTGTTCTCGAAAATAGATTTGAGATCGGGCTATTATCAATTGCGAATTTGAGATTGGACGTACCCAAGAGGCGCCTTGAGCGAGATATGGTCACTATGAGTTCCTAGTGATGCCGTTTGGGCTTACTAATGCCCTGCGGTATTTATGGATTTAATGAATCGGATCTTCGACCATATTTGGATCGATTCGTAGTCGTGTTCATTGATGACATCTTGGTCTATTCAAGAAATGAGACCGAACATCTTTGAACACACGAGGTTAGTCTGCAAATTTTACGGGATAAGCAATTATATGCTAAGTTAAGCAAGTGTGAGTTCGGTTAAGAGAGGTTAGCTTCTTGGGTCATGTGGTATCCGTGATCGGGTATTCGAGTCGACCGAATAAAATTTCAGCCATACTTAATTGGAAGCCTCAGAAATATTCTTGAGGTTCGGAGCTTTTTGGGGCTTCTTAGGTTATTACCGACGATTTGTAAAAGGTTTCTCAACGATAGCCACGCCGATGACGAAGCTACTCCAAAAGGATGTTAAGTTCGAATGGACGGAGAAATGTCAGAAAAGTTTCGATCAACTGAAAACTTATTTGATTGAAGCCCCAATTCTAGTGCAACCCGAATCTGGCAAAGAGTTTGTCATCTATAGTGACGCCTCCCTACTTGGGTTAGGTTGCGTATTAATGCAAGAAGGTCGAGTTGTGGCCTATGCGTCGAGGCAATTAAAGCCACACGAGAAAAATTATCCGACCCATGATCTCGAATTGGCTGCCATCGTATTCGCCTTGAAGATTTGGCGACATTACTTATTTGGTGAGAGGTGCCATGTGTACTCGGATCACAAAAGTCTCAAATATTTGATGACCCAAAGAGACTTAAATCTGCGACAAAGACGTTGGCTCGAGCTGTTAAAGGATTATGAGCTGGTCATTGACTATCACCCGGGAAAAGCGAATGTGGTTGCGGATGCCTTGAGTCGTAAATCATTATTCGCTTTACGAGCGATGAATGTGCACTTGTCCGTTCGATCCGACAATGTGTTAGTAGCTGAATTGAAAGCCAAACCATTATTGATACATCAAATTTGTGAAGCTCAGAAGGTCGACGATGAGTTGGTTGCAAAACGGGTCGAGTGTGTTCGAACAAGGAATAGGAGTTTCAGATCAATGATGACGATTGTTTGAGGTTCAGAAGATGTCTGTGTGTTCCAAGGAATTCGGAACTTATTTTGATAATTCTGAACGAAGCCCATTGTAGCCGAATGGCAATCCACCCGGGGAGTACGAAGATGTACAACGATTTGAAACGTCGGTTTTGGTGGTATGGTATGAAACGAGACATCTCGACTTTGTTTCAAGATGTTTAATATGTCAACAAGTGAAAGCGGAACATCAAGTGCCTTGAGGATTACTTGACCGATCACGACCCGAGTGGAAATGGGATCGAGTCACAATGGACTTTGTGTCCGGACCGCCATTGTCGACAAGTAAGAAGGATGCGATTTGGGTTGTTGTTGATAGATTGACTAAGTCGGCTCACTTTATCCTGTGCGTCGGATTTCTCATTGGATAAACTAGCTGAATTGTACGTTTCTCAGTTGTGAGATTACACGGGTACCGATTTACATTGTGTCGGATAGAGATCCGAGGTTCACCTCGCGATTTTGGAAGAAATTGCAAGAAGCTTTGGGTACCAAGTTGCATTTCAAAGACCGCCTTTCACCCCCAAACCGATGGTCAATCCGAGTGGATAATTCAGATACTTGAGGATATGTTGAGATGTTGCATCCTCGAGTTCGATGGTTCATGGGAGCGGTACCTACCTTTGATTGAATTCGCCACAACAATAGTTTTCAATCAAGTATTAAGATGGCGCCTTCTGAAGCTTTGTGCGAGGCGTAAATGCCGTACACCATTGTTTTGGACCGAGCTCGATGAAAACAAAATTTTGAGTGGATTTGATTAATGATTTGAACAGAAAGTAAAAGTAATCCGTGAAAGTCGAAAATAGCCTCCGATCGTCAGAAGTCGTACGCGGATTTGAAACGAAAGGACATTGAGTATCAGGTGGGAGATAAAGTGTTTCTTAAAGTTTCGCCGTGGAAAAAGATACTCAGATTCGGCCGTAAGGGCAAGTTGAGCCGAGATTCATTGGGCCGTCTGAAATCTCGAACGAGTTGGCCCGATTCGCGTATCGTTTGATTTTGCCCCGAACTCGAAAAGATTCAACGTCTTCCATGTTTCAATGCTTGACGCTATAGATCGATCCATCGCACGTGATTGATCCATCAGAAGTTGAAATTCAAGCCAATATGAGTTATGAGGAAGAACCGATTCGTATCCTGGCACGTGAAGTGAAAGAGTTGCGAAACAAGCGGGTTCCGCTAGTGAAATTGTTATGGCTCAAACACGGGATAGAAGAAGCTACTTGGGAAACCGAGAACTCTATGAAAGAGCGATACCCAACCCTATTTACCGGTAAGATTTTCGGGGACGAAAATTTCTTAAGTGGGGGAGAGTTGTGACAGCCCAAAATTGACCCTAGTTGGGATGTGGTTTCGGGACTACAAAACCGAGGCATAAAAAAAATAATTTAAAATTTATTTTGATGCCTATAGTATGTGTGTGTTCATGTGTGACATTTTTTATGATTGATTTAGTGTTATAAAGGTGAATTTCACTAGAAGGGACTTAGTAGTGAACTTTGAAAGTACGATAGGGAAATGTGTGATGACTAATTAAAGCATGCATGCAAAACTATGGACTTGCATGTCAAATTTCCCCAAAACAAGCTAGTGGCCGGCCATGACATGGTTTATGGGCAAAGAAAACATGTTGAAACATGTTTTGTTAATGCATGATGAATTAAATGATAAAATAATTAATGATGTTGGATGAGAAACAAAAAAAAAATCAAAAAAATAGCTCATCCTTTCCCCCATTGCCGTGCAAGTGAAAGAAAAACAAGAAAAAAATTGTTCATCCTTGTTCTTTCCTTTTTGGCCGAAAATACTAAGGGAGGAGATAGGATTTTTGCTTCATGCTTGGTTTAGAAGAGATCTAGAAGGAGATTTGGCTAAATTTGCATCAAGATTAAGGTATGTATGAGGTTGTGTTAGGAGTTTCATGCATGTTTTGGTTGCTAACTTGATGTGCATGTTAGCCATGGTTCAAATCCTTGTTATGCCATGGAAATGGCATTTGGCCAATGTTGTTATTGTGTTAAAGCCATTGCATGCTAAATGTGAAGCTTGCTAATGATGCATGCAATGATGGATTGACTACTCTTGAAACTTCTTTGTACCAATTTTAAGTAAGACATTGAGTTTTTTTGTTTAACCATGATTGAAGTTGAAAGGGCATGATTGTGATGTATTCGGCCATGATGCATTCATGAGCATGGTTCATGCTTCTTGCATGTTAGTTAAAATTTGTGTTTTGGATGGCTATGGACACCTTGAAATTCGCCTTGCACTTATATGTGTATATATGATTGCACATGATATTTTGATTATGAAGAAAGTGATGAATATGTTGTTTAAAGAAGAAGTTTGTTGAAGAATGTTGTGAAATTTGCATGTACATTCGGCCTAGTACATATGATGCGAAAATCTTGCAATTTATTTTTGATTTTATGCAAGAATGACTAAGCATAATCGGCCACATGAGGGGAATTATTGTGCATGCATTCGGTTAGAGGCAAGCTTAATGATGCCTATTCTTGACTTAGGTAATCGGCTACCTTGTTGTGAGCTAAGGTAGAATGTGTGCGTAATTAAAGAAAATTGACTAAAGTGCTTAGTTATGTGATGTTGAATCAATGATGTATTCGCCAAGGCTAGCAAGCGAGACTTTAATAAATTGAATTTGTTTGAATTAGCTCAAGAGCTTAGAGGGCCACAATTGGATAAGGGAAGGAAAAGTGATCGAATAGCCGTCAAAGCCGTTCGACAACATCCGAGGTAAGTCCTCAAGAAATGACCCTACTCGAATTATGTGAAATGAAAAATTGATGTGTAATGACTATTGATTTATGTGTGTATGAGTATTTGAATGATACCCGGACTAAGTTCCGAAGGCGATTATGCTAGTGATATGTTTGTGTTTGAGCCTTAGTAACGAAAATGAAATATGAATGGGAAATGATTACTGATGTAAATGTGTGCATGAGCAATTGAATGATATCCGGGCTAAGTCCCGAAGACATTTATGCTGGTAATTACATCCGGGTTAAGACCCGAAGGCAATTGTGCTAGTGACTACATATGGGCTAAGACCCGAAGGCATTTGTGCAAATTAATCCGGGTTAAGTCCCGAAGGCCTTTGTGCGGGTTACCATAACCGGGCTATGTCCCGAAGGCGTTTGAACGAGTAGCTATATCCGGTTAAACTCCGAAGGTATGCGATTTGAAAATTATAAGCTTGCTGGAAAATTTTCAGCTAATGCACTTGTGAAACTTCCCAATAACAAGGTATGTGTTGTGTGTGCTTTGCGCGCTAGGAGTAAGAGCTTATGAATATTCGCTCCTATGATGGAACGAGTTATCGGCCTAACGAAGCCGTTATTTGTGTATGAACATAAGAGTTGGGATGGTGAAGTAAGTATGATTATGTGAATGTGTATTAATGAAATGATTCATTTGGCTATGTGAATGTAATGCTTTGGTTAAAGCTGATTTTATTTCTTGAGACTTACTAAGCATAAAAATGCTTACTCCGTTGCTTTGGCTCTCTGTTTTATAGATTTTGCTCGTAGCAATCGGATTCGGGATCATTAAAGTGAAGTCATCTACACTATCAAAGCCTCCATTTTGGTATAATTTTGGTTGAACTTTGAAATGGCATGTATAGGACTACCCTAATGTTGAAGGTCATGTACCTTTCGGTTTTGTGTAAGCTTGGATAGCCATGCGAAAATGGCTTATATCGTTTTAGTATGATTCTATAATAGTTTGTATGATAATCATTATGGGGTATGAAATTGTTTGAAAGGATTAGCCATTGGAATGGTTAATCATAATCACACTTTGTGCTATGGGTGCAAAAGGGCCATTTGAATCGTGGAAATCATGAAATAGGTAATGGTTACTTTGAAAACAGATGCTGGCAGCAGCAGTGGTGTGGTTTTGAAAAATCACCAAAATTTGTAGGAATGGTATTAAATAGTGAATAAATTATGTAAATGAACCTTAATGAGTCTACTTTCATGTGGAATAAACCAAACGGTCATAGGAGTTACATGTTAAGAGATATTAAAGCTATTGTGAGATAGGGCCAGAATGGTTTCTGGGTCCCCTGTCGCAACTTTAAAAATTTATTATAAATTATCCAGAAAGAATTAGGAGTCATGTCTTATATGTACAGATTCCATTTTGAGTCTAGTTTCATTAGAAACAAACGGCACCAGTATTAAAGCCCTGTACAGAGAGATATTCAAGTTGTAACGTGCGAAGATCAGAGCAGTCGATCCCTGTAACATGGGTGACTTTAAATAATAAAATGTACCAATTGGTCCGACCAAAAATTATAGAAATAAATACATGGATGTATATATGAGTCTAAATTCAGGGAAAATTTACGGAATCAGTTTCCGAGTTTTGAAACTCGAGATATGATTTTTAAGGTGACAGTGACGTAGATTTCCAGCCTGTCTGGAAATGTCAAATTGGTGGGTGAAATATGTGGATTTGGCTTGTTAACCCCTCGTGTCCGACACCGGCGATGGTCTCGGATTCGGGGTGTTACAATAAAAATGTGAAATGAAAGAAAATGTGGGTTGCTATAATTATGAAAAATATTTGGCTAGGCTTGGGTATCCAAGAAATTACATGCATTTCATTATACGAGCCTTAGGACTAAATTGTAAAAAGAGAGAAAAGGTTAGGGGTGAAACAATCATTTTTCCCTAGGATAAGTTTTAGGCCGGAAATGAACAACGTGAGGTATTAATAATCTATTTTCACTGATATAGATCCCGGGGAACTAGTTCCAGAGGTCGATCGTGGAAAATGAAAGGTTTTGGAATAACCGAGATACTAATCCGGAACGACTATCAGGTAAGTTAGTGTAACTCAACCGGTTATCTGTATAAATGTATTGATTCTATTGTTGCGATGAACTGATTGTGTGATGAATGAAAGATAAATTACATGAAATTTCTCTAAATCCCTAAATTGTTTGGAAGAAGGTAAAAATCCATCTGGATTATTGTACCCTAATGGATATGATATATTACACGAGAAATGAGATCCTGCATGTGTTGCAGAAAAGATTTACCCCGGAAGGGTATATTTGAGACTAACTTGATGATTGAGTGCATGTGTTAGGAAAAAGTGTAATTATAATTGATGGATGACATGGCATATAATGACTGTGTATTTAAATGTCCGGTAAGTTTACTTTCCGTTATACAAACTTACTAAGCATGTTAATGCTTACCCCCTTTCTTTTCCCTGTCTTATAGAGCTGAAAGACTCGTGAAGATTAGAAGACGGTTGGAGCATTGTCTACACTATCAACTTGTCTCGCTTGGTATAAGGAAACTTTCATTTTGTTAAAATGGCATGTATGGGGTTATAGTCATTTTGTTATATGTGTCATTTGGCTAGCCAATGAAATGGCTTATGATGATATACTTATTCTTTTGTATATGGCCATAAGATGTGGCTCATATTGATGTGGGTTGTAACCCTACTTATTTTCCATGCTTAAGTTTAAGTGTTTCATATGATGTGTTGATGTGGTATCATGGATGGATATGTAACACTCCTAACCCATATCTGTCGCCGGACTAGGGTTACGAGGCATTACTGAACAAAACCATAATTCCGAACGTTCACATATTCAAACAAATTAATAATCATGTTGCATTTACAAATCATACTTCAAATTTAACAGAATCTATACCATTCAAATAATCACATTTTCATTAACAAATGTATATATATATACACGTATACTTTCATTATAAACCAAACCATTATGGCAAGCTTCATCCGAATACACAACATGTACATATATATATAATTAACATCTTATTAAAAATTCATATATCTCCTATAGTGCATTATTACTCAAATCACTATTCATTTGGTAAATATCTTTATCTCACTTACAATCTATATTCAATAACTAATCACTTTAAATACACATACACTTAACATGCAAACCGAACTAAGTTCTTTTCATAAAACCAAAACATACCCTATATCATGCATATCAAAATATCTTCTAAACAAGCTTAACATATGAACTTATATTTATAATTAACTATACATATTCCAAAATCAAATCATATTTATTCAAAATATAAATACACATCATGATCGAAATATCAACCACAACCAATTCCAACTATCATTTTCAAGCTATTTCCAAAACATATAGCACCATTGACATATACTGTTCTTTCATTTCACATAACATTATAATCAAAATGAGTATAAACCATTACCAAATATAACCAAATCCAAACTTTAAAGATAAGCCATATTCACATGGCTCAATATATATACATATTCAAAGTTGAACAAAATACATATTAGCCTATACATGCCATAAGTTCGAAAATAGACTTTTAAAAGTACCGAAAGTTGACGATAGTGTGGATGACTTCAATAACGATCCCCAAGCTCGTAACTTACGAGCAAAATCTATAAAACAGAGTAACAAAAACACACACAGAGTAAACTACGTAACTTATGAGCAAAATCTATAAAACAGAGTAACAAAAACACACACAGAGTAAACTAACTTAGCTTAGTAAGCCTTAAGCAAAATAAACAACTCACTGAATATCAAAACATTCAAACTAACCAAATTATATCAATAATGTTATACTTTAACATATTAAGATACCTTGGCCGAATGCTCAAAAATTAATTATGTAACATCACATAAATATTTCTTATATAGCCAATTATACAAGATCAATTATATCATCACATAGACACTTACATATAGGGCCGGATACACAAAATTTATTATATCATCACATGTGGCCGAACAGATAAAAGTTAAATAAAATATCACATGTAACTTATAGTTCAAATTCAAAAGAACATCACATATGGCCGAATATGCATATTTAAGATAACTTTACATATATCCGAGTATACAATTTCAATATAAGTTCACATGTAATCGAATACTAAAATTCAATATAACCTCACATGTAGCCGAATATACAAGTTCAATATAAGCTTACATGTACTTACCTATATGGCCGAACATATACAAGGTAATTTATCTCAATTTCACTTGCTCAATATCCACAATAATTTGAACTCTTATAATCACAGACTTGTAAACAAATCACCGGTATAAAACCTGCTAGGCATAAGCCTGAATCACACACCAGCACAAGGGCTGCTAGACCCAAGGTTTGATATTTATTCACCGGCAATAAGCCTGCTAGGCATAGAGCCCGATCAATGTCACCAGCACAAGGCTTGCTAGGCTCAAAGCCCAAATATCCCAATTATATAATCATTCCACAACATTTCATATATCAAATAGTCCAATATTCCATGTAATACATATACACTTTCAAGAGTTTTGAATCAGTTGAATAAAATTCAACCACATTTAATCTTTGATATATCACATTCGGCTAATGCTAACAAATTATAAAATTTAAATCATCTTAATAGAAATAGTTTATATTCAAAATAAACCATGTTTAATTGCTTAAAGACTTACCTCGGATATCGACGGACGTTACAAATTGGCTATTCGACTATGTTTTCCCCGATCCAAGTCCGATTTCTTTTGTTGTTGATCTATATAATTTCAAATTAACCTTATTTAAACACAATTTCACTCAATTAAAACCAACAACACATAAATGGGCAAATTATCATTTTACCCTTGATATTTCATACTTTTACAAATTAGTCCTAATTGTACAAAACACAAAATACACCAAATCTCACAACAATGTAGTTGGGCCGAATTTTCCATATAACCATACTAATCCATATATTTCTTCTATTTCACATTTTAATCTCTCAATTTATTATTTTTGCAATTTAGTCCTAATAACTCAAAATCATCAAAAACTCCAATACAAAACATGTTAATCTAAAACATATTTTTGATATTTCATCATCAAACATCACAAAACACAAATATTCATCAATGGCATAAAACAAAATATTCACTGAAATCAAAAATTCAAGCATGGGTCGGGTAGTATTCGAAGCAACGATCTCAAAAACATAAAAATGATCAAAAACCGAAACAAAACATACCTTGATCTAGCCAAAACTCTTGCAGAAACCTATCTTGGTGTTTTTCTTTTCTTTTCTTGATATATTTGGCCAAACTAAGCATAAAATGACATTATTTTATGTTTTATTTTAACATATTATAACATTTAATCTAATTACCTAATTAACCTTTGTTAAAATGTTATAATATTATTTATTCCATGACCATTGCCGTCCATTAGCTTAGTAGTGGCCCAATTACAACATAAAAACTTCATATTAAAAAGACATTAACAATTCAGTCCTCACACATTAAACCATCAAGTTTTCATTTTACGCAATTAAGCCCCTTTTTTTTAATTAAGCACACAAACAATCAAATTTTCATACGAAACTTTCACACATGCTAATTCACATATAATAAACACGGAAAATAATATTTAAAATTTTTTTGACTCGAATTCGTGGTCCTGAAACCACCGTTCCGATTAGGGTCTAAATCGGACTGTTACAGGATATATGAAATGGGGCCTAATAACTTGAGAGTGGATACGACATAAAATGGTACATTGTTATGATTTGGCTTAAGTGTAAAATGAGAAATGTGATATGCTAATCCTTAATAAAAATGATAACCTAGCATGTGCTAACCAATGAGATGAGGTTAACATGCAATAGACTTTGCCAAGATGGTTTAAGAATATACTTAGGCCATGTTAAATACCATTGAGGCCTATAAGTATGTATGGATGTTTAAGGGTGACCAAAGGCTTGGTAAATAGTTTCAAAATGGTCCACACGGGTAGACACACGGGCATGTGTCTAGGCCATGTGTGACACACGGCCTACCCCTTGGTCGAGTTGCTCATCCGTGTGTCCCCTGCACTTAAAATTTTTTTAGGTCAATATGCATGGTAGTAAACACACAGGCAGAGACACGGCTGTGTGCCTCAACTGTGTGGAGGACACGGCCTTGCACACGGGCGTATGCCTTGGCCGTGTGCCCCTAGATGAATGATGACATCATAAACATAATGTCCAGGCTTTTGGACACAGACGATGGCACAGGCGTGTCTAGGCCATGTGAGAGACACGGCCCAGGGACACGGGCATGTGCTCGGCTGTGTGAAAACCCCTGTAGGCTTGAAATGAAAAATAAATTCTAATAATTCAACACGAGTAAAGGAAACAGGCGTGTCCCGAGCACACAGTTGTGTGCATTGCCTCCTTATGGGCGTGTGAGGCTTAGACATGAAAACTTTCCTAAAATTTTCTTAAGCTCCCGAATTTGTCCCGAACCTATTTTTAATGCATGTTTTGGACCTCGTAGGTCCGTAATAGGGACAATATGATTTTATTCGATTGGTTTTAAATTGGAACAAAATTTTATAAATCGTATTTTTTGAATTGTCCATGTTTATGTTCGGTAATGCCTCATACCTTGTCCCGGTCCCGAGTACGGGTAAAGGGTGTTACAATAATATTTGTCCTATTGGGCCTCTTTGATGAAATTATGGATCAATAGATATTTAGGGCTAGGCTCCCTTTATTCCTTTTTAGCCATCATGAAACAGACCCCCTCATCAACGCCCAATGGGTTGTCATAAATAACAATCCCCTTGCCCTTAATATTAGCTCATTTTGTAGGATTTGTAGCTTGATTTTCAATGGATTCTTTATTCCCAAATTCATGCAACACCTTAAAGCATGATCCCTAAAAATCCACCTGTTCCTTTACCCATCTCCGGTAGTTGGCTTTCGAATAGGTTTACGGTTCCAGAGACTCACCAACATCCACTCGCTAAATGCCTTTATCTCAACTTGTTTACTAGTCATTGTTTGGGGACCAACCTCAGCACTATGAACAAGAACACCTTTCACCATACTCAGTATAACACCACCCACCTCCATCGACCCATTTTGCTCAACCTGCATTATACAAATTTCCCTCTTATGGTTGTAATGCCCACAGGAGAAACATACATTGGGATGAGATTCATTCTCCCATTGTTGCACACGACTATCTATTTTAATATTATAAACAAAGGGCTTGTTCATATCCAAGAAAATAGCCATGCGAACAAAACATCCATATTAAGCCTTACATGTGTTACTATCCAGTTTGATAACACGGCCAACCAATTCCTCGATGGTCTCGATAATATTTTTTCTATACATGAATTTAGGAATGCTAGGGAGTCGAATCCAAGCAATCACATCAGACGAGAAAGGTTGGGAAGTAGAAAAATACTCCGACCAAGGTTGAACAGTCAAATAATTCCCATACACAATCCATGGTCCTTCGGTAAGTGCTCTAACATAATTTGCTTTAGATTGGAACTTAACCAAAATAATCATTTTCTAAATCCATGACACTAATAGGTGTTGACGGCTTGACTATAAATCTTGCTGGTAAGAGTATGATAACTAATCTTCCTTCCAAGCAATTTGACAACTATTGCCTAAGACATGCTATTATATAAGAGATGATGAACTCGTTTATAAAATCTAATTGACGACAAACCATTTTCCGTCCCAACAGATACATCTCCTTCCAGCAATTGCAATTCATCATCTCCCTCTTATGATCGCTGATTCGCTAAATCTATAGATCCAACCAGTATATCCTTGAAGGACCTACGCCCAACAATATTCATGTCAAACCTCAAGGGATTTCCATTACTATTCACCACAATCATCTGATCTCCATCAACAAATTTTTCATTTCGAAAGTGAACTTTTTTAGTTGCTTTCTCCTCCACCATAGGCAGTAGGAGAAGGATTGGGATCGAGTCATTTTCCATCTGTTTTGTATCTTTAATAAAGTTGATTCTTACTAACAATGCTAATAATAAAATTATTAATTAATTCAACCTTTTTTCATCTTTTTTTAATCCATTTAAAAAGGAAAAGTAAAAAAAAAAAAGTCAATATCCACTTAAAATTGCATGGTTCACATTAATCTCATAAGTTTAATTTAACTAAGGATTCATATTGCTTCCATACGTCCATTATATCTTCATTTAAAATTATACATCCATTATATCTTCATTTAAAATTAAATAATATAGTCCCATGTGAAAAATCCAAAATGTTGAAAATTTTACACTTTAGCCACTTTTTACCTCATCATTTTTCATTTCTCACTGCATTTAACACCTATCATATTTTGGCTTCATAAATCATAATTAGGATCCATGAAATTATTTCCTCACATAAAAATTACACTTGTGTCATTTCTCTGCAAAAATGGAAAAATTACTTTGCACTTCTAACCTTTATTTAATTTAGTCCAAACATTAATTTCTTCACCCTCATTCATACTTCATGTCATTTTCATACCAAATAATTAATATCAATCCTTTTTTCTTTATTTTTTTTCAAATTACACTTTAGTTTTCATACTTTTCCAAATATTCAATTTAGTCCTTTTTTTTTCCGAAATGTTGCACTCACGTTTATCTTTACTAATTTCCTTTCCCAACACCAAATTAACTCCATAAAAAATCATTTAATAAACTCATTTTCATATTTTCTTAGAAATTTCACTATAAAATTTCCTAGAATGGTGCCATATATTACACCGAGAATTTTGGGGTGTAACATTAAATCCTTTTAGAACTCTCCTATAAAAATATATGCTCTTTAAAGATTATTTGCTCTTTAAAGATTATTTTTTCTCCCGTTAATTTAAATTAATATGAGATAAATAATAAATAAAATATTTTAATCCTTGTAGACCTCTCAAATAAATAGATTGTAAACTACAAGAACACTTTTTCACTTTACTTAATGGCACTATAAAAAAAGTGTCACTTCCAAGCCATTCAACGCAACTTCACGACTTCACAAGTTTTGAAGTTTAGAAATTTAGAAATCAAAGCTTAAAGAGAAGATTTTTGAAAACTAGAAGTTCTCTTCAAAATACCAAGAACTTGAAGAAATTCTAAACCGCATTGCATCAAGTTTGGAGAAAGTTGCTCTTTGACCTTAAGCAACTAACAAAAAGTAGGCTTTAAGATCAAGTTTAAAAAGGCCCTTGAAATAGAATTATCCATCATATATCAAATCTCAAAGACTCTTTGATCAAAGTACTCCCCAACCTGGTTGCATCAACATAAAGGTAATAACATCAGCTTTCAAGATCAAATCTCAATAACCCTTGAAGTGCATTTCATTGATTCAAGATTAAGTCTCAAACTCTTCAATCAAAATCAAATCAAATTCTCAATCAATCATCTCTTCAAACCCAATTTCAAGATTGATCTACCGTAATTTGATACGTTAAATTATGCTCTCAAAAGCACTCGATGAGCTTATTTTCAAGTAATTTAGGTGTCTTTTCTAATTTTTTATTAATTTTTATTTTTCACTATTAATAATCATTTTTTTTTATTTTTGTTCCTTTTGAAACCCAAATTGGAAAAATGGTGTCATAGGGAACTAACAGGGCGTTTGAGTTGATGTAAGGAGATGACAATGGCCCAACCTTGAGGAAAACAACATTCAACGTGGGTGTTGCAACACTAATGCTTGAAAGTCCTGACACCAAGTCCCTTTACCCCGAGGGTGCAAAATTGCAACTAGAAATCAATCTAAAGTTGGTTGTCGAGAGAGTCACGACACCGAGGGTATGATGTCTTGACACCTAGCCTCCAAAGTCGTGATATCCCTAAAGGTGTTGAAGTAAAAAAAATCGTGGTCACCACTAGTGATGTCGCGACACATAGAACCTCAGAGCCACACTTGTATCACTGTCGAATGTGTCATAACATCAATGCCTGACAAGAAGAAAATTGTTGTAAGGTAAGTCTTTGTCCTACACCAACCCAAGCTAAAATATAACTTTTAGGGGCATTTTTTTCAAGATGTTGGATTTTATCTCAGTTGATAAAAGCCATTTTTGGCTAAAAAACTAAATGAGCCAACTTTATCTTTTCATCTTTTTAGCTTAAGTAGTTGTCTTCTTCTCCATTGTTAGGTTTAGGGTATTTACTTTTTGAACTTAGTTAGTTGGGTTGTTAGTTCAGTTAGTTTTTACTGTAGCTCTTTTATTTTCTTTACAATCTAGTCCTTAAACTCACTTTGTATTTGATTTTATTTGAAAACCTTCAATATATTTTAGTTTTATTTACTCTACAAAGCATAAAAATCTGAACATTATTTGTGTTTTCTCCTCCATTGTGTCTGTCATCATCTTTTCCAAGCAACCATCCAAGAAATTCTGAAGCTTTCTCTAAAATTACTCTTATGTTAATTTTAATGAGCTATTTGAGTATGTGTTGGACTGTTTGTTGCATGAAAATGATGTTGGGTAACTAAATCTATGGTGGTTGGTTGATGAAAATGTTGTTTGGTTAGTTTTTGGTACAATGACTAAATTATAAAAATATGACTAAATATAATAGGCTTCAAAACTTAGAATTGACACATTTAGGTGAACATTTAGGTAGGTGAGACCGAGAGGCACCAATTTGGTTGTCCCGAATTAGTTTGGTGAGATCAAGAAATAAATCAGACTAGATCGTCTAAGTTGGTAAAATGGTGACCGAGAGGTAAATTTGAATCAATTAGAAGTTTAAGCCTTTTAGATCCCTAATCCAAAAACTAATCAACAACATGGAAGTCAACCAACCGCTTGTGTTTCTTGAATTGTTAATTGCCTTTGTTCATTCTTAATCTTAGATAGTTAATTTAGATTAATCACCTCTTTGATATGATTTGTCATAATACAATACTTAGCAAGTAGTTAGCTAGACTTCCTATTTGCATGCTTTTTTCACATTAATCACATTGTCTCCAAACTCACTTGGGTTCGATCCTTAGAATACTCTAGTGTTCCATTGTAACATTTTAAATATTACAATTGATTGTATATGTATTGATTCTTAGCCTTGACACACATGCGTCAGGGCGTTGTCAAAGATCAAATATCAATAGCCTTTGAAGTAGCTAACATCCATCCAATATCAAATCTATACTACCCTTGATGAAAACTCCATCAAAGGATTTTTCTAAAAATTGTTACTAAAAATTTAAAAAAAAAATTCTTTAATTTGTTCTAGTTCTTCCAGTCTTATATTCGACTTCTAATTTGTACGTACAATGATTAGTCTATTTTTATGTAAAATTTAAATATTTTATCCTAACAATATCTTAACAAGAAATTATAAGTGGTACATATAAAACACAAAAAATAAATTTACAATAAACTTATGTGTTACAATAAAAACTTCTAGATTACAGAAAAACATTCATTCATTCTGAAGTGACAAAGAAGCAATTATCTGAAAGATTAAGAGATAGAAAAAGTGATTCAAGAACATCAACGACGTGTTTTTGGTGAATTACAAGAGGAGAATAAAGCCCTAACTGCAACGCGACTAGTGTGACTCGAACCCAGGCAACACTTGAAGTAGTGAACACCTTGATCATCAAGCCAACACACGAGGTTCTCAACCACATGTTTTTAAACATTAGCAACACGAATTTATGCTTTCAAAGAAAATAAATTAAAAGAAAAAAAAATCTTTTGTTTGGTGTTACTTATTGCTTGCACATGAAGGTTTATGTTACTACTTGTTAAATCCATAAATAAATGGTCAAATTCTACTATTAATCCCTGTATTATTAGTAAGTTGTGAATTTAATTATTGTATTATAAGTTGGATAGTCATTAAATTCATTAACTAAAATAATGTGACTTTTTTGTGGGTGTTTTGTGGGAATATTAACCAACATGACATTACACATGTGATAATATATTTTCTATATAAGATTTTGAAAACAACGTAATTTAACTTAACGAATTTAATCGCTATTATTTGGGTCAATATTAAATTTTAATATTTGAAAAATACAATAACTAAAAATAATCAAATTAAAAGTATAAAAATTAAATTAACAATTTACCTAAAATATAGAGAATTAATAACAAAATTTGACCTAAATAAATCAATTTATTAAAAATTTCAAAATACATGAGATTATTCTTTTGAGTAATGTACATGCCATGGTGCCTTGTTTCAAATCTGCATCATTGCTCTTGATGATAACGGTTTCTATTTTCTTTGGAAGATGGAAAGATGTTGAGATATAAAATATCATAAAGGTATTTAATGTTGTATTTACAGTCTTTTGAAATCAATCCACGATTAAAAGATTAAAAATTACATTATTAATTTCTCATCATTAAAATACTTAAAAGTTTTAAAATTATTTGGTTTGAATAAAAATATCAAATTTGAAAATTAACATTAAAAAATTAATAAAATCTGAGATTAACCGTGCACTCATATACTACAATTAAATTTTTAGAAAAATTACAATTAAATTTTTAGAAAAATAGGCAGCACTATTTAGAAGAGATAATTATAAACTCTAAATATGAATAATAAAATGACATTAAAAATGTTAAAAATAATTTTAAGGATTTTTACCAAAAATTAATGTCATAAGTTAATACACTAACTTAGTGAAGAAAAACCTAAATATAATCTCTTTTAAAAATGATAAAATTTATTATGAAAATATATTTATTATATTTTAAACATATAAAATAATTTAAATCATAACTTTTAAATATTTTACATAAGTAAATCACAATTCCTCATATCATTAGAATAAATCTAAATAAAATTAATTATAATTTTTCATTTTTATCTGGAGAAAAATCCAAAGAAAGAAATGTATTTTAGTTTTGTTGGAAGAATGAATTTAAAGGTATAAAATTTCAACATAGAGATTTTGAGAAGTTTCATTGGGAAAAGATCCAAACCGAGAAATCTTTTCTTCTTTAACTTGATCAAGACACAAGGTGCAGAACTTGTTTCAAGATTTCTTGATTGCTGTGAGTAATTATTAATGATTTGGTGGTGTATGATAGAATTACCAAACTCTTGTAATCCTCAAAAACTTTAATGCCAATCATCCAAATAAACCGTTGCTCATACTCTCCCTTCAAACAATTTCCTTCATTTTCATTTCAACTTTTGACCTCTCTTCCTTCAAACACACAAATAAGCAAATTGCTTCGATTCCATTGTAACTTGTAAGTTCCTTCTTAATTAATTAATTATTTATTTAGTGATTTGATTTGCTATAGGAGCAAATTGTTGGAACCGTTTTGATTCGTGTGCTATTTCCACTTTTGCTGGCTTCAATCCCACATTTTACTGCCCATTATTTTGTTATATGGTAGTGGGTGTACGTGGATGGTGGGATGGTAGTTCTTGATAGGGAACTATCACTATAAATACATTAAGCTTAAGGTCCCTAAGCATCAAAAATACATTTTTTGAAAACAATTTCATTAGTGAGATTTTTGAGTGCTTAGAATACTTTGACGTTTTTATATTTTTTAATTTTCGTGTTTTCGAATAACTAAGTACAACGTTCTTATCGAGTCTTTGACGCGTTGGACAAGTGGTGTTACAATGTCTGGTTTTGACATTTGGTTCAGACAACGGTTGGAGGTATTTCTGTTTGATTTTTCAGCAGCTTAAATTTTATTTAAACCATGATTTGTGCTTACAGTTGGTATTAGGGCTTGGTTAATTTTTCCTAGTCCCGTTTTAAACTTTTGTTAATTTCTCAAAATAACAATTCCATGTTTCTTGAATTATTTTCAAACATTTGTTTTTGAGAATTTTATTACAATTTTGTGTAAAATCGTTAGATTTTATTAAAGTGAAATTTCTAAAATTAATTTTGTTATAAAAATTTAGCGAAAAATTTTAAAAATTTGTTGTTTGAATATTTTTTATGTATCTGAAGTTAATGGTTGTATTTGAATTAGACCTGATCATGGCCCGGCCCGAAGGCCCACCTGAAAATTGGGAGGGTTTGGGCAAAAATATAAGCTCAAAAAATAAGCTTTGACAAAAAAATAAGGCCCGTTTTAAAAATGGGCCGGGCCTCAGGTAAGGCATCTTTGGCCCGAGCCGGCCCGGCCCAACCCAGCCCGAATACACTAAAATAAAAAATATGCTTTTTTTTAATATTATTTTCTTGTTGTTTTCTATCTATTTTGTTATCATTTTACTATTATGTTGCTACTATTTTGTTGTTATTATTAGGATATTGTATAAAATTTATGTTTTATTAATTTTGTTATTATTTTAAAGACATTTGTTAATTTTGTTATTATTTTAGAGACATTTAATTATTAAGTTGCATCTATCTTAGTATTATTTAAGTATATATATTTTTAAAATTTATTTTCAATTTGTTGGAAAATATTTATTTTGATATTTTTAGTATTTTGATGCACTATATATATATTTTAAATTATATAAAAATATAAAAATTAGTATGGTGGGCGGGTCGGGCCCGAGTTTTAGTATTTTTATTTGGGTCGGGCTTGGGAAAAATTTTAGGCCCATTTTTCAGGCTGGGCCAAGCCCTGGCCTAGCAAACAGGCTTAAAATTTTAATTGAGCTCGGCCCGGCCCAGCCCATGATCACCTCTAATTTGAATTATCTGGTTATTAGTTACATACATTTTTAGGTGCATAAAAATTTTAGACTTATTGCATAAGGTATTTAGCAATAAAACTATAAAATATATGTCTAAGGATCCAAATAGTTTTATTTAATTAGACAATTAGCCACAACAAATTTAATTAAATAAAATTATTTATTATAGTAAGGATCTCATAAGGTTTATAGATATTAGATGTTGCATAATGGCTTAGCAATAATCTTGACTAAAGTTTAAAGATTAATATCTAGCTAAGTGGTTTTATAATTTTATTTAGTTAAAGACAAGCCAAAACATCTTTAGTTAAAAAAATTATTAAAGTTACAAATCACATACTGAAAAACATAGGTATTAAATCTCATTACATAATTTATTAAGATAAATTTATTAAATGATTTTCATAGTTACCCACAAGAATTATGAAAATGAATTTAATAATTTTTATCGAAAGGATTGTAATTAATTCTATTATAAAATGAATCTAACTGAATTAAAATTTTAGTCCGTGGGCAATTTTTATGTCACTAGATTCATTATTTACTTAATTTACATTGGCAGATTATGATTTATGTTTGCCTCAAATTTCTGTTCAGCATATATGTTGATTTATTTTGCAATTTTACAACCTGTGATTATGTCTGATAATAAAGTAGATATCCTTGAATTAACTCGTGAGAACTTTAAGTTTTGGAAGGAGAGTATTCTTCTCCAATTGGGGTTCTTGGATATTGACTATGCCATAATGAAATCTGAGGCACATATTACAAAAATCAGCACTCAAGTTGACCTTACTCTGTATGAAAAATAGGAGCGATCTAATCGCTTAAGTATCATGTTCATAAAGAGTAAGTTCCTATTGATGTTTGTGGCTCAATTAAACATTATGAGAACGTCCAAGAATTATTGGCGACTATTGGAAAACAATTCAAAACTTCTCAAAAGTCATTAGCTAGCACCATAATCATGAAGTTTACATCAATAAAGCTCATTACCGTGAAAGGTGTATGTGATTACATCAACAAGATGAGAGATTTAGCAGCTCAATTAAGAACACTTGAGGTTGAAATGTCTGAATATTTCCTGGTGCACTTTACATTGAACACTCTTCCACCTCAATTTGGGCCTTTTAAGATCTCTTATAACACATATAAGGATAAGTGGTTTATTGATGAGCTTTTGACCATGTGTGATCAAAAGGAGGCCAGACTCATACTAGAGATGGAAGAAAGTGCACTAACGATTACTCAAGGAAAGAAGACGATCCAAGCTAAGCAAAAAGGGAAGGCTAAAATGCAACCCCAAGATGACATAAAGAAAGAGTCCAAATGTTTCTTTTGTAAAAAGAAGGGACACTTAAAGAAGGACTGTATTAAGTTTAAAAGTTGGCTTGAAAAGAAAAGTAAACCAATCTCACTTGTTTGCTTTGAGTCTACTATGGTTGATTTTAGTTATAACACGCGGTGGATTGATGCTGGTTCTACAATCCATATCTCAAATTCCTTACAGGGATTAAGAGACCTAAGGAAACCAATGGGATTTGAGCGACACATCTATCCAGGAAATAAGATGGAGTCACATGTTGAAGCAATTGGAACATGCAAAGTAGTGCTTAGGAGTGGCTTTGTTTTAATTTTATAAAAGACTTCAAATTTTCAATTTTTCTAGAAATTTAGTTTCTATTTCAAGGCTTGCACCATTTGGATATTGTTTTAGTTTTTCAAACACCGGTTTCAGTTTATTTTACAAATCTGAACTTGTTGGAAATGGTGTTTTATCTGATGGTCTTTATTCTCTTAATTTGCAAAATAATGTCACTCATAATGTAATACATGTTCAAATCGGTACTAAATGTTGTGTTATAAATGAAGATTCCTCTATTTTATTGCACCAGAGTTTAGGACACATCTCCATTGAAAGGATTAAGAGATTAGTAAATGATGGGGTACTTAGTACTTTAGATTTCACTAATTCCAATACTTGTATAGTCTGCATTAAGGGCAAACAGACTAACAAGTCAAAGAAAGGTTCCAAAAGGAGTTTGATCGTATTAAAAATCATCCATTTTGATATATGTTGCCTAGATATGGATATGCAATGTAACACCCTTAACCCGTATCTATCATTGAAATAAAGTTATAGAGCTTCACGGTAAAAACATAATTTAAAACATTCATTTACAAACATTCCATAAAACATAGCATAATACAATCAAACACATGCATATCTTTCTTTTTCGAGCCTTCGAGCCCTTAGAAACACTTTAGAAATGATTCAGGACTAAATCAGAAACATATGAAACCTTAAGGAAAAATTTAGAAAAAATTAAAACTATAGGGGTCACACGGTTGAGACACACGTTTGTGTATCAAGCTGTGTAAAAATCAAATTAGGGACACACGGCCGTGTCCCAGCCTGTGCCCATGCCCATGTAACTCTTTGACTTAGGTCACACGATCGAGCCACGCGCCCGTGTGCTGGGCCATGTAACCTTCGAAATGCAACCTTTAAAACCTACAGGGAACACACAGCCATGTGTGACATATGGCTAAGACACATGCCCGTGTCTTAGGCCGTGTGGAAAAGAAAATGACCAAAATCAAGCCATTTCTCTCACCCTTTAAAACATGACCTACAAGCCATCTGCACATATACATAAGGCCTTAAAACATACCCAAATCATGCATAAAATGGCCAAATCTTTATACCAGGTGTCCATAAAACCAATATGCCAAAAGGCATCTCAATCACAATTAACATACCAAATATGGTCATTCCAAACATGCAGCAATTTAACCATATTAACAACC
The DNA here is from genome assembly GCF_025698485.1 of Gossypium arboreum. Lineage (NCBI taxonomy): Eukaryota > Viridiplantae > Streptophyta > Magnoliopsida > Malvales > Malvaceae > Gossypium > Gossypium arboreum. The sequence goes on along the minus strand of NC_069071.1, from coordinate 97,718,924 downwards.
ACCAACAATGCATCAAAATACCATAAGTGCCATAAATCTAAAGTAACATTACATGCCATAAACATCAACTAAACGTTAGACATGCATCTATCTATACATGCCATTATAACCATGACCAAAACATCAAAATCTACCGATATAATCGTTGGATAGTGTGATAGATATCCGATTAGCTTCCAACCCAATCGAACTTCTGATAATTTGTGAAGTAAGAGAAAGATAACCACATAAGCAATGAATGCTTAGTAAGCTCGTATAAACTTTAATCATAATATTCCATTTTAAATATGAACTTTATAAGTCATAAATAAACCTATACCAATGCCTCAAGATTTATCAAACTATATAATTATCAACTCACAAATGAATAGGTTCATTAACATCCCAAATACTTTCCATTTATAACATAATAAGGTCTTATAAGTTGAATTACATAATCATTAACCTTTTCTTAAAATAGTGAATCATTTAATTTACTTACTTTCCATTCCATTTGCTTAGCATAAGCTTAATTACGTTATCAATTCACGAATTAATGTATTTATTCGTGACATAAGTAAACTCACATATATCATAAGTAAATTCCTTCATTACAAGTAAGTCTTGTAACTCAACAATCCTTTTTATTTCATCATATTTTGTCTCATCTATGAACTTATCATTTCAATATCTATTCTTACTCGTTTCATTTGCATAACACACAAGACATAAGCATAAACATTAACCATAACCACAAGCTAGTGCATTTAAACATAACTCTTTCACATTTAACTAATAATCATTCTGTAATTCATCATTCGTCTCAAACTTTCCTATAAACATATCATTCTGGAATCACTTACTTTCACTAAACAAGATTAAAGCTAAATGAATAAATTAATCATACCTGTTATACATTTACGAAGCATTTATAAGCTTAGTCTTAAAAATGATTCATTGTATGCTTCTTGTACTATAATAATTCAATCCAAACTCATTCATATATATACATAAACATATATCTTTAACCAAATAATCATCAATATAATGATACTCACATATGATCAAGTAATTCATTAAACATTTAACATTTAACATTTACTAATATCTTGATTATACATTAGCCTTTAACATTAAAATAATTTTGTAAATTTCATTCACAGTTAGCCCAACGAACTAGTTGTAACAGCCTGGTTTAGACCCTAGTCGGAATAGTGGTTTCAGGACCACAAATTTGAGTTAGAAAATTTATATTAATATTATTTTCTGTGATTGTAGTATGTGGTTAAGCATGTGTGAAAGTTTCGTATGAAAATTTAATTGTTTTTGTGCTCAATTTGATAAAAGGACCTAATCGTATAAAATGTAAAAGTGGCCTTCTATTTGTTTAAGTGCCAAATTACCATATGTTGCATCCTTATGATTCAATTATACCAATGAATTAATGTATGGACAAAATTAGACATGAGTTGTTGGATTTTAAATGAAATGAAAAAGGTTAATTTAGTAATTAAAATGTTATGTTATTATAATTAAAAGAAAACATTTTGGTTCATTATTTGTTTGTTCTTGCCGAAAATATAAAAGAAAAAGAAATGTTGAAGCTCAACTAGGGTCCGACTATATTTAAGCTCAATTAGGTAAGCATTTGAGCTCGGTTTTTGATGATTTTTACGTTTTTTGTGATCGTTGTTAAGTGTTCTAACTAGCCCATGCTTAAATTCATGAAATTATTGATAATTTGATGACATGAAATTGATGAATTCATGAGTTTTGTGATGTTAAATGATGAAATATGAAAGCTTAGTGCTTGATATACATGTTTTGTAAAGTGATTTTGAGTAAAAATGCATATTAGGGATTAAATTATGAAAATGAGAAATTGAAGGACTAAAATGTGAAATAAATAAAATGTGTGGGCTTATATGAACTAGGGTAAAATTTGGCTAGGCAATTGTATAAGGAAATTTTGAGTAATTTGTGATTTTATGAATTAGGGGCTAAAGTGTTAAAATGTGAAAATGTGAGGGCTAATTTGTAAAAATGCCCTAAATATGTGTATATTGTAACAACCTGATTTAGACCCTATTCAGAACGGTGGTTTCGACACCACGAATCGGAGTTAGAAAAATATTTTAAAATTATTTTCTGTGTTTATTATGTGTGAATTTATATTTGTGAATTTTTCGTGTTTTAATTTTATCGTTTGAGTGCCAATTTAATAAAAAGGGCTTAACCGCGTAAAATGAAAATTTGATGGTTTAATATGTAAGGGATGAATTGTGATTGTCTTTGTAATTTGATGTGTTTAAGATGCAATTTGCCCATGATAACATTTAGTGGACGGTAGTGACCTTATAATATAATGGTTTTATATTTTATTATAAAAGTTAAACTTGTAAAATGCTAAATTATATATGATATAATAAAGCATAATTAAAAGGCCATGTTAATATGTTCATACTTTTGACCGAAATAACAAAAGAAAGAAAGAAAATAAAGCTTAGGGCATTCGACATTGTTGAAGCTTGATTAAGGTATGTAACTAGCTCCGTTTTTGATAATTTTTACGTTTTTAAGATCTTTGCAGTGTAATGTACAAAGCCCATGCTTGAATTTCTGATTTTGATGAATATTTTGAGTTATGTCATTGATGAATAATTGAGCTTTGTGATGTTAGTTGATGAAAGATATGTTTTGGATTAACATGTTTTGTATTGGAATTTTTGATGATTTTGAGTAATTAGGATAATAAATTGAGGGACTAAAATATAAAATAAATGAAATATATGAACTTGTATGAACACAAGGAACATTCGGCCTAAGCATGGTGTGTGCAAATTTTGCATGTTTTGTGTTTTGTGCAATTTGGACTAAATTGTAAAAGTGTAAAATGTTAGGGGTAAAATGGTAATTTGCCCATTTATGTATTTTTGGACTAAATTGAGTGAAAATATGTTTGAATGAGTTTAATTTGAATATGTTTAGATCAAAAACCAAATAAATCAGATTTGGATCGGGGGAAAACCAAAGTTGTCGATTAGTCATCCCATTCTAATTAGAGTTGTCTGAGGTAAGTTTATAAGCAAATAGATGTTGTTTATTTTAAATAAATACAAGCTTATTATGCTGAAATGAATTATGTGAAGTATATCTGTTGTTAGCCAAATGTGTATATGCTAAGGAGCTATATTTACAAATTCGTTTCGACCGAGTTACAACATTTGAAAGCCCCGTACAAACCTTAAGAATAGCTAGGATACATATGTCATGACATAGAATTTTCGATATCGTGTAATACCACGTCTGGGATGTTGGCATCGATATATGTGGAGACCATGTTTGGGACATCGATATATGTGGAGACCATGTTTGGGACTTTGGCATTGTATTTGATTCGTGTAAGACCCTGTCTGGGATAGTGGCATCGATATGTAATAGCATATAAGACCACGTTTAGGACGTTGGTATTGTATGATATGTGTGATTATCTGAGTATCCTAGTCAATTCCGAATGGTTCAACGGGCAATGATAAGATGTGATCAGATGTGTAAATCGAGCTAAGTGATCAGGTATGACATAGTTGATTACTTATTTGAAAATAAGGTAAGTTGGTTATTTGAAATGTGATGCAAAATTATACCTTATGCTAATGTAAATACATATGTGTATTAGTGAAGTGTATTCGGCCACATGGTATGTAAATAAGTATGAGTTATTAAAACTGGTTTAAGAGTATATGCTTATGAGTGTGTATATTTGGTTATATAATGGTACTATGGTTTTGAAATTGATTGTTTGATAATAGATACATGTATATTCGGCCAAGGTAAAACTTATATGTGAAAGTATATGTTATATATATGAAATTGTGAGCTTGAAATTAAGTGTGATTATGAAAGCATAAATTGATTTGGTTAATTTGAGTTGATATTGTTATTAAGTTATTTGTTTGCTTATGACTTACTAAGCTATGATAGCTTAATGTGTGTGTTTATGTTTGTCTCTGTTTTATAGATTTTGGAGGCTAGTTACGAGCTCGGGATCATCAGCAAAGTCTATCACACTGTCGTCTATTTTTGGTATTTTATAAGTTTGAACTTGAACCTATGGCATGTATGGGCTAGATTATATTTGGTTAAGTTTGAAGTTGTATATATATTAAGCCATGCGAAAATGGCTAATATGTTATGTGAGTATATGAAACTTTAGTCAAGTTTATATGTGTTATATTCTTTGGAAATGGTTGGTGATTTTGGATGTGTATTTGGTTGTTTCGGCTATGGTTTATGCATAGATAAAAGTATATGTGAACTTGGTTGGTATGTTTTGTTAAGGTGCTATTATGTGATTTGGTATTAAAGGATATTCGGTCATGAGATGAAGTAGGTATGGATAATATTTGTATGTCTTTGATCATAGAGAGTAAATATGATTTTAGGTGTAATGAAAAGCTTGTGAAATGACCATGTTTTGATTCGGCAAATAAGTTAATAATTTTCGGTGGATGTTAGATAATTAGGGTGACATGAATTTGATATTAAAGTTGGATTGTTTTGGCTATATGGATATATATACTTAGCCGAATATGTGATTATTGTATTAGTTTTGAATATGAATTTTGTTAGTTTGCTTGATAAGTGATAATAGCATGTTAAAATTCAGTTTTGGTATGCTAAAAATGTAACACCCCAAACCCAGCCTAGACGTTATGGCTGAATCTGGCTTGTCACATCAAAGCGTCGTTCAAAAATCGAGTTATCGTTAAAAGTTTATTTCTATAATTAAAACCTTTTGCTCAAGGTTAGCTAATCATCTCGTCAAAAATGTTTACTTAATGTTTGGCATTGATACTTTAAATTATTTCAAAACGCGGAAGCTACTAAAGTTTGAAATATAAAATGTCTATTTTTAATTTTTTTGAAAATAGTTATTAATTTTTGAAAATTCATGTTTAGCAGTTTTAAATAAGGAAATCAAAATCCCAATTAAATATTTAATCCCTCAAAGGCCTTATTACAGAATTAAAACCCCAAAACATAAAATTCAAATAAAAAGTCTATAGTAGAGTATCAATGGTCGTGTGGCCACCTCCGAGTCTCTCACGGCTCCAAATCGCCTAAGGCTGGGGATTACCTGCACAGTTAAAAAATGGGATGAGTTTATGAAAACTCAGTGTGTAATCCCCTCCTAAATTAATATAGTTAGTAAACAGATAGAATTCAGAATCAGTCTGGGTTGGAGCCCATTACAGTAACAGAACAATGAGTGTGGGCCTAAGCCCAGTACAATTTCACTTGGGTCTCAGCCCTCATCAGAATCAATTGGGCCAGCCCATTGTCAATATCAGTAACAGTAGGCCTAGCCCATTAATAGAATCATGTGGGCCTAAGCCCATTACAGAATCAGTATCAGATGCAGATATGCAGACAGATAACCAGCCCAGTCCAAGCAACACACCACCCGTACCAACCAGCATACCATGTGGGGATAAAATCAACCCACCCAGCCAACACACCAAGCTTAGTACCGGTTGTGGCACTAAGTCAACAGAACGACTCAACACTGTAGATAGAACGGCTAAAGGCCGTAAATATCGCAGCAACGCTGCCAGTTAACAGAACAACTATAAGCCATAAGTATTGCAGAAAGGCTAAAAGCCTTGTACAGAATGGCTACTGGCCGTACACTTCCTCCGTCAATAATAACCCAACCCCATGCAGTATGTCATGTCATAAATAATACGTGTATGCAAAGTCATACTCAGTACAATCATATATGTAAATCATAAGCACATTAGTCATACGGAAAATAAGGGCATAATCGTCATTCTACCATACAGGGGTATTATGGTCATTTGATACTACAGGGGTATTTCAGTAATTTTACCAATATTCAGTTTTCAGCTCAGATAATGACCTCTCCGAAGGTCTATAGTCGCCTCACCGACACAGATAACCTAAATGATCATAATAGTGTAAATAGACACAAGGCACATTACTCGGCCCAAGTGGGCCCACACGCTCGTATCACCCATTTAGCCCAAATTCAATTATGGCTATGTGACCTACATAGTGTAGTCCAATATTCATCAATTACCGCAAAATTAATCCGTGTGGGGCCCACGAGCCTATTGGGCCCACACAGCCCATTGAGGCCTATTGAGGCCCTTAACGGCCTATGCCATTCACATGACATGACAAGCCCAACTACTTCCCACCTATTAGTTAGATTTACACAAGCGGGCCCATGGGGCCCATTGGGCCCATTTGGCCCATCGAGGCCCAGTGCACGAAAACGCTCGTGGCGGCCTCTACAATCTATCGCCCATAGTTTGTGGGCTCAGTTTACCCCATGAGCGGTCGTACACTCGTGACGCCTCAAATGATGAAGTTTCGACTTTTCGGCTTTTGTCGATTTCCAACAAAGAAAGGCGTGAATACACACCACCAACTTTGGTTAAGCAGGTATGAAATAATCTCTCCTAAAACCAGTGATCACCAACTCATCTTGTTCGCTCTATTTAAAGCCACCTTCTCGCCAATTCTTATGTTAGCTTGCCGATGTGGGATTACTTTCAACCATTAGGTTAAAATTCCTTATTTTTTTATGACCACTTCAACCACAGAGTTCCAGTACAACTCCACCTCCTACACAACTCAAACAGCAAAATAAATACTCTATTGCGCATCTTAAGACTTGAACCTTAGACCTCATAGTTACACAACATGCCACCTTGCCACTACACCGCAAGGCTCTTTGTGTCACCATTTTAGCCTCAATTAATTATAAGGTCTATAGGCCAAAGTCTAGGTTCCTTTAAAAGAAAAACCAAAATAAATTGCAAGAGCCAAACTTGAACCTAGGCTCCCTTACAACCTTAATGACACCACAACCACTAGACCACAAGCTTCCTTGTGTCATTTGCTTAACACAACAATTTAAAAGGCCTTCATCCAAGCACCTAGGGTTTTATTCACTTAAAACCAAAATTTTTGCTAAATCCCAGGTTTGAAGCCAAGATTTCTCCAACACTTCTCAGGGCCATTATGGAAACACGAAAATTTATATACTTTTTCATACCCTTTTTAACTTAAAACCAGGCTACTCCAGTTAAATTCTTGTAAAAAATAATTAAATATTATAAAATAATTAAATTATGTTAAAAATATGAACATTATGAATTTTAATTAATTTCATAGTTAATTTTGATTAAATTTGGTTATTTTTGACTGAATTACACAATTGGAGAAAAAGGCCCGGTGAACACTGCGAGAAGAACAAAATCGAGAGTAATTTGAAGTATCGAGGCCAATTAATTTCTAGCCCAAGACGGTCCAGAAATGTGTATTAATTCATAATTAAATTAATTTTAATTTATTTCCTATTTAATTTAGGTTAAATGAAGAAAGGGCCTAGTGAACCGCACTAGTTGAACAGAATCGAGTGAGCCGAACCAGCCACTAATTGGGCTGACCAGAATCGTCCATTGGCTGGCCCAAATCAAAAAATTAGTTGATAAAATATGCTTGCAAAAAGGCCCTTGAAAAACCTCCAAATTACGTTCAAACCCCACCTTTATTTTAGGCTTTGTAGATTTGCCCCAGCCTATTTTTAGCAAGGTTGAAAGCTTCAACCTTGCCATGTGTGTGGCCGGACATGGGAGGGCTCTCTTGGATGCTGAATTTTCTATTTTTAGCAGCCCTCTTTGGCTATAAAAGCCACCCTATGCTGCCCATTTCAAGGCATCCCTCAACATCCCTCATTCCACAACATTCTCTCAAGTTTCTTCTCTATTTTTCCATCCCATTTTCCCTTCCTCTTGTGCCGATTTCCTCTCTTGAGAAAGAGGTGTTCTTCAGACATCTTGGGAAGCAATCAAGGATTCATAGAAGCCTTGCTCGGCGAAGACAACGGAGACTAAGAACGGAGCAACAGTCGAGCCGCAGAGAAACACTGGATTTGCTTTCTGTTCCCTTTCTTTTTAATTTTTGTTGTTTTTATGATGAACATATCTATGAAAAATATTTTTGTTGAAATGGTTATTTTAATCAATTTAGCTTGAATTTAATTCGTGTTGGGTTGATTATATTTTTCCTACTTGAATTATTAAAATAGTGTTTATGCTGTTATAGGCCTCAGTGAAATGCTTGATTAAGTAAAATCATCCTTAGGTTATCTGGCATTATAATTGTTTAGATAACTAAAGAATTAATTGTTTAAATGGATTGAAATTGCAATTAATGGACTCAGTACTTAATCAGTGCATGTTTAATTCTTCTAAGGTAACTAAAAATTAAATTAGCATTGTATTTGGCAATACATATGCCTTGCATAACTTGTAAGATTCTTGTGATTAAATTGTTTCAAGATATGGCTACTTTGTTACTTCACATAATCTTTTACATGTTTATTAAGTTGAATTAATCGGTTGAATCGACATAGGAATATGCGAGAGATAATTTAATTCAATAAGTATGTATGTGCGATAGCATGTTTACTTTATTAAATCTGTTTAGTCGGTTGAATTGGCATAGGGATATGTTCAAGAGATAAATGGAATTTTAATTAGTAAATATGTTCATAAGTTATCAAATTACTGGGTTGCCGTGAAATTTTTCATAACAGCATAAGCACGAATTTAATATTTCTAAGTTAAAAAGGTATAATTAATCCAACACAATTATATCATCTTGATTAAATCTTAATTGAAATCGTGCACTAGAACTCTTTAATTTTATTTAAATTGTTTGCTTAGTTTTAAAATCTTAGTTTATAAATCACTCTTTTCAAACCAAAATCATTTTTACCTCACCAAAGTGTTTTAATTAATTTCATAAATATTACTTTTTACAGTCCCTGCGGGTACGATAACTCGACATTTACTTGTCACTTTATTACTTGTTACGATTGTGTACACTTGCACATTTCCACCGTTCCAAGTTTTTGGCGCCATTGCCGGGGACTGTTTTTAAAAAAAAACATTATTTGTGAATTTATTTTTACATTTTGGTTCTATTATTTTCCTGTTCAATTTTACTTACCTAATTAATTCTTCCCTGATTATTTCAGGTGTTTATGAGTATTGACCGAAGTATCGACTTACTCCCAGTGGACCCTGAAATAGAACGAACCTTTCGCCAATGAAGAAGACAAGCAAACTAGAGAAGGATCGAACTTTGCTCAAAATCCTATCCTTATTGCTGATGATAGGGATAGAGCTTTACGAAAATTTGCCGTGCTAGTTTTTAATGACCTTAATCCAGGTATTAGAAGACTTGAGATCGAGGCACAACAATTCGAGTTGAAGCCAGTCATGTTTTAAATGCTTCAGATAGTAGGCCAGTTCAGTGGAATGCCTACTAAAGATCCTCATCTTCATTTAAGACTGTTTATGGAGGTGAGCGACTCTTTCAAGCTAGCCGGAGTACCCGAAGATGCATTACGATTAAAACTGTTCCCGTACTCGCTGAGGGATAGAGTTCGAGCCTAGTTAAACTCACTGCCACCGAACTCGATTTCTACATGGCAAGAGTTAGTAGAGAGATTTCTTGTGAAGTATTTCCCGCCTAGCAAGATTGCTAAGCTGAGAAATGAGATTACTGCTTTCCAACAAATGGATGATGAGTCCTTGTATGAGGCATGGGAAAGATTCAAAGAGTTATTATGAAAGTGCCCTCATCACAGAATTCCGCATTGTATCCAACTTGAGACATTTTACAATGGTCTCAATGCTCACACAAGGATGGTAGTAGATGCTTCTGCTAACGGTGCTATCTTATCTAAGTCTTACAATGAGGCTTATGAAATCATCGAGAGGATCGCCAGTAACAATTATCAGTGGCCAACCAATTGAGCAACATCAGGAAGATGAGTTGCTAGAATCCATGAAGTGGATGCTCTCACTTCACTTGTATCCTAGGTATCTTCGATATCTTCAATGTTAAAGAATCTTACCACTAATGGGTCTAACAGTTTTGCAGCTCAACCACCTAACCAATATGAGAATATAGCCTGTGTCTATTGTGGGGAAGGACATGTGTTTGAAGAATGTCCGTCAAACCCAGAATCCATGTACTACATAGGTAATCAGAACCAGAACCGAGGAAGGCAAGGGCTGCAATCCAACTTTTACAACCCATCGTGGCGAAATCACCCCAATCTTTCCTAGAGTAACCAAGGGGCTGGAGGCTGTAACAACTACGCCCAACCTAGACCAACCCAGCCGCCTAGTTTTTTACAGCAAGTTCAGAAACCAGTTCAGGCTAAATCATCCAATAGCTTAGAGAATTTATTGAAGGCATACATGGCGAAGAATGACGCCACTCTAAGGAATTTGGAGAATCAAGTGGGCCAGCTTGCTACTGAACTTAGGAACTGTCCACAAGGTGCTCTACCTAGTGATACAGAAAATCTGAGAAATCCAGGGAAGGAGCATTGTAAAGCACTAACATCGAGGAGCGGAAAAACGGTAGAGCCCAACATCATTGAAGTTGAAAAGGAGCATGCTAAAGCTCAAGATTCAGAAGAAGTTCAACCGAGTGTTAAAGTTCCTGTTCCACTAGAACCAGAACCTGTAATACCTAAAAAGGTAACCTCAGAACCAGCCAATTCTGATCAGCCAACCATTCCGTTAGTAGCAGAATTGCCGCCAAAGACAAATCAACCAGTACCAACTCCAGTATATAAACCTCCACCACCTTACCCTCAAAGACTCCAAAAGCAAAAATAGGAGGTCCAATTCAAGAAGTTCCTTGACGTACTCAAGCAACTTCATATCAACATCCCGTTGGTTGAAGCACTTGAACAAATGCCAAATTATGTAAAATTCATGAAAGATATCCTGTCCAGGAAGAGAAGACTTGGAGAATTTGAGACGGTAGCTTTGACGAAGGAATGCAGTGCATATCTTCAAGACAAATTACCCCCTAAGCTGAAGGATCCTGGGTGTTTTACCATTCCATGAAACATTGGAGCAACTTATTGTGGTAAGGCACTATGTGACTACGGCACAAGTATCAACTTGATGCCTATGTCGATATTTAACAAGTTGGGGATAGGTGAAGTTCGACCTACTACGGTTACACTTCAGCTAGCAGATCGATCCTTAGCACATCCAGAAGGAAAAATTGAGGACGTATTGGTACGTGTAGATAAGTTTATCTTTCCTACTAATTTTGTAATTTTAGATTTTGAAGCAGACAAAGAAGTACCAATTATCCTGGGGAGACCGTTCTTAGCAACTGGAAGGACACTTATTGATGTGCAGAAGGGCGAACTTACTATGCACGTTCAGGATGATCAGGTAACATTTAACGTTTTCAAGTCAATGCGATTTCCTGACACAATAGATGATTGTTCTGCAGTATCCAACTTAGAGGATTTAATAGTAGAGAAGGAACTCAACTCTGTTGAGGATCCTCTGGAAAGAATTTTGACATCAGACCCTCCAAGTGACGAAGAGGAGGATGGAAACTTAGCTTTGCTAGAAGCTAATCAAAATGGATTTAATCCACAATCCCGTTTTGAATCTTTGGATTTAGAGGAAAGATGCAACACCCCGTACCTGAGACCGTTTCCGGAGTCAAACACGAGGTGTTAACGGACTTAATTCATTAATTAAACAGCTCATACAATTCATTTTAAAATTTCCAGACAAGCTGGCTAACTGCATCACAGTCGCTTTCAAAATCATATCTCGAGTTACGAAACTTGAAATCCAATTCCGTAAATTTTTCCTGAAACTAGACTCATATATATATCTACTAATTTTTTTCTAGAATTTTTGGTTGGGCCAATTAGTACAGTTTATTAGTTAAAGTCTCCCCTATTTCAGGGTTCAACTACTCTGACCTCTGTGTATTACGAATCAGATATCTACCTATACAGACCTTCAATGCCTATGCCGTTTGTCTCAAATAAAACTAGACTCAATAAGGAATCTGTACATATAAAGCATGACTTCTAATTATCTTTGTAAAATTTATGGTGAATTTCCAAAGTCATAACAGGGGATCCAGAAATCGCTCTGGCCCTGTTTCACAAAAATTTAAACATCTCATAAAATATAGCTCATATACCTGTTTCTCTAATTCCATATGAAAATAGACTCATCAAGCTTCGATTCCATAACTTATTCATTATTTAATTCCATTTCTACTATTTTTAGTGATTTTTCAAACTCACGTCACTGCTGCTGTCTGAATCTATTTTATGGTAAATTTTACCTATTTCATGGTTTCCATGGATTAGCTAGCAATTTGACATACATAATACCAAATATGATCATGATTAGCCATTCCAATGGCTAATCATTACCAAGCATTTCTATTTCCATACCACTCAATAACCATATCATAAGACCATACATATAAAATGATTATAATGCTATACATGCCATACTCAAAATATACAAGCCATTATGCCAAGATGGTATACGGATAGTGTGAGCGTGCCTCCAACCGCTTCCGATTTCGAGCTGGCTTGTCAACACTACAAGGAATGAAAAGGAGGAGTAAGCATAAATGCTTAGTAAGCTCACATGCAAATAGCAAGTAACATAACCATATAAGCAAACATAAAACATCATTTGCATAATCATCACCAAGACATTCATATCACCTTTTCATTTATCATCTTACCATATTGTTGTTATATCGAGTTTTCAACCCGAGGGTTAAGTACATACCTGTTCAAAGTATCCATTTCACAACACTTACCAATACGTCCCTTTCATCTTGAGTATTCCTCCATTTGAGTAGAACTTTACCCGTTGAACACATCGAATATAATTCGGATACATGGAAAGTTTGCACATAAGTGCCACATATGTAGCCAAGCTACCATGTAACCCGCCCATAAGTGAACTCGGACTCAACTCAACGAGCTCGGTGTTCGCATCCATAAGTGAACTCGGACTCAACTCAACGAGTTCGGATGCCTAGTTACATCTCACGAACTCGGACTCAACTCAACGAGTTCGGACGTCGCATCCATAAGTGAACTCGGACTCAACTCAACGAGTTCGGATGCTCAACCATCCTAGTGACATGTCACTTGTATCCTAATCTATTCCTAAGGTTCAAACGGGCTTTTTCCTCGATCTCACATCTTTGCCGTCTTCCACGGAATATCGAAATCGATACTTGGTGATAGTTCATACTCATCAAGTAATTCACATAATTACATATTATCAAACAATTATCACAAGTATAATATTTCATAATAATTATCATATCATTTAAAAACATTAAAACATTTAAAATAATAACTATGTTACCAACATTTACATATGAACTTACCTCGATGCGAAAATGGCTATTTTACCATTTCGTCCACAACTTGGTATTTTCCCCATTTTAGCCCGAATTTCAGTTTTCCTTGCTCTATCATTTAAAATATAGTCTAATTAGGACTCACATTATTCAAATTGACCCAAAATCATATTTTGGAAAAATTACAATTTTGCCCCTAAACTTTTGCATATTTACACTTTTGCCCCAAAGCTCGTAAATTAAAATTCAGCCTATTTTCTTATGTTTTATGACATGCTGATCATTTTTCCTTCTATGGAAACATCAAATTCTCACTCTAACATGTACTTATGACTATTAGGTATTTTTACCGATTAAGCCCTTTTGCTCGCTTTTCACTTAAAACCGAGTAGCACAAGTTGTCTAACATAATTTAAAACCTCACATTCTATCATAAAACACCAAAATACACAAATTTCACCTATGGGTATTTTTCCAAATATAAACCCTAGGTTAAATTATTGCTAGCATAAGCTAAATCGAGCTAGGGACTCCAAAAACGTAAAAATCATTAAAAACGAGGCTAGAACGGACTTACAATCGAGCTTGGAAGCTTGAAAACCCTAGCCATGGTTTCTCCTTGCTATATTCGGCCATGGGGTTGAAGATGAGCAAAATTGGCTTTAATTTTGTATTTTAATTCATTTTACCCCTAAATGACCAAAATGCCCTTACTACTAAACTTTCCAAAAATTCCTTCCATGTCCTAATTTTTGTCCATAGACTTAGAAATTGGTAAAATTACTCTTTAAGGACCTCTAATTAATAATCTAATTCAATTTTATGCAAAATACTTCTAGAACACAAGTTTTGCAATTTATTCAATTTAGTCCCAAATTTCAAATTAAGCACTTTATGCATAAAATTTCTTCACGAAATTTTCACACAATCATGAAATCATATCATAGACCTTAAAATAATCATAAAATAATTATTTCTATCTCGGATTTTGTGGTCACGAAACCACTATTCCGACTAGGCCCAAAATCAGGATATTACAACTCTCCCCCCCTTCAGGGATTTTCGTCCCCGAAAATCTTACCAGAAAAGTGGTCTTCACTTTTAATCTCATATTTGGTGTCAAGAACTTGCACTTAGACTGCACCTCCAATACATCTCTTCAATTTCTCATATGATCTAAAAGCTTACGGTCTCAACTCTCAACTGTTTTAAATTTTCAACCCTTCTTAATTTCCCATGATATCATGACATAAAACCCGGATCTCAACTTGATTTAATGGAGACCGAATTCCAAGAAATCCAACAATCAAAGAGACTGAAATTCCATGAATCGATGAGTAGGAATTCATTCAATACGAGATGTGATTTATAGATCTCGCCAAACATTTAACAATAGGATACATCACATTTTCCTCTTTCCGCCATAGAAATAATTCGATATGGCCTCAAGAATAATCCTTCTCATTTCCATCCCAATATCAACATTGACAAGGATAATTTTGATAGATCCCAATGCTCGGCTTTAACCCTTTAACAACTCCAATTTTATGTAACATCGGATGCTCTAAACTATCACATTACCTCACCGTCTTGAAACACATCACAATTCATACAACAATACATTCTTCGAAAGTCAAGAAGTCTTTGCTCAATGTAGACTAGTCTAGTTCGACGCCTTGGTTACCAATATTCTCATCTATCCGAACTCTGTCAACATGTAATAAACTTTTAGCTTTCACAAGATGGAAACCTTATCATTCGTAGTGACTTAAACTAATATTCAACTCTTTCTAATAAATATACACTTCTCGTTCAAACTATTTACTCTTTTATACGTATAAAATGAAATTCTATTATCGGACTTGGGAAAAATAATCCGACATAATTGTCACATGAAATCTTTCAAATAAATAATTTACCATACCGACTAAAACTCGCGCTTTTATCACCTATGCCTTTCTCGATGTCAAATCCTTACATAGAAATTAGAAAAATCCCAATACTAAAATCACCACATTACCAAGATCAAATTAGAAGTATAGTCATATTTGACATGATTATCACGAGTGAAGAACGTACTTGAACATGAGTCGAATTGACAAATTATGGAACAAAGATAACAAGAAAACCGAATAAAGAAATCCAAGATAGAGAAACCGGAATAAAGAAATCCGAATAAAGAGATCCGGGATAAAGAAACCCAAGATACGATACTATGCCGGAGAATCGAAAACCAAATTCATAGAGAAAATACGAATACCACGATAATTCTTCAAAGAAAGAAAGTCCAAAAGAAAACATCATTTAATCCCATGAAATCAAATATAACAAGATCAATATATCTTCCCATACATATATATCAAATGAAGCATCAAGTAGAAGAGCAGAATCATAATATCATATGAATTCTCTCATCAATTCTTATCGATTTAAATGAAATAGAATACCCGATAAAATAGAGCAATATAAATTATAAACCAATCAGACTACCAATGCTTTCATCCAACACCGAATTAGAAGACATTCCCATATAACAAGAATTTCTTCAAGATCAATAGCCATAGAAATATTTCGAGAACAGTGAACACATAGAACATCTCAAAAGAGATCTAAATCATCCGGTCATAATCATCACACTCGGATAATTCACATTTGAAATATCATTTCCCCAACTAGTTCTGCAGTCACAAATTTTATATTAAACCATTCACTAAAAAGGCCAATTCGAATAAATTTCGATTTACACTTTTCTCGACCTTGCACTTGAGTAATTCGATTTACCAAGGAGAATTCCTTTTCTAACTAGGACAATGCATAACTCCAATAATTTTTACGTCAATCCGATACTTTCTCGCTCGACTTTACTTATCAGCTCATTTTCAATCTCGGATCATACTTATAATTATTCTATCATTGAACTCTTTGGGTTCTCAACCAAAACTTATTCAATACAAATCTCATGAAATTCCATTATAAGTACCACTTTGGTAAGGGGAGGGTTGTAGGACCTCGACTCGACTTTCTTATACATACACATATGACACAACTTCCATCATCATAGTAACATCATCAAAATCATGTCATTCATTC
Source organism: Gossypium arboreum (assembly GCF_025698485.1). NCBI lineage: Eukaryota > Viridiplantae > Streptophyta > Magnoliopsida > Malvales > Malvaceae > Gossypium > Gossypium arboreum. The sequence continues at coordinate 97,702,580 of NC_069071.1, read as the reverse complement.
ATGTTGGCTTACACCAATTTTCCTATTGTCCCATTTAGACAATATACTTATGCATACATTCTATGTTTTCTAGACAGCTTTACTTATCCATTCAATTAATTAAATTAATTCATGCTCATGACATTATATAAGGCCAAACAAACATAGATATTTGCATCACAATCACAACTTTCATTTCGTGCATCATCATGTACATATCATTACAATCATATAATTCAGTCCAACAATTTAACATAGATAAGTTCATTTCATTATAATCCTTTACCTCATAAAAATTATATACCATTAACATTCATCAACATTCGACATCCAATCAAGACAAGGACATTTTCATTCAGTATCATAATATTATGACCTTTATTCATACCTCTACTACTTTCTATTTATTCCGTTCATCTTATCAAGTAAGCCACATACATTACATCATATGAGCATTAAGCAAATATGAATATTTATCACAACATGAACTTTCATCTCACATATTATCACATATGTATCATAAACCTTTATTCATACTTTTCTGAATCGAGACTTATCATAATCATAATTTTACTCAAATACCTTTACTTAACATTGAACATGGTTGGCGCAGTTTCGGTTGGAGAGTACCTGTCTAAATAAGACGGTACTTATACGCGTCGGAAGACATCACACTATCACGCATCGCTGGCATGTATAGCTAAACTTTTACACATGCTAGGTTAGTCCGAGAACCGACTAAACCTGCTCGATACCACTAAATGTAACACCCGCACCGAGACCGTTTTGAGTCGAACACGAGGTGTTAACGGACTTAATTCATTAATTAAACAGCTCATACAATTCATTTTAAAATTTCCAGACAAGCTGGCTAACTGCATCACAGTCTCTTTAAAATCATATCTCGAGTTACAAAACTCGAAATCCAATTCTGTAAATTTTTCCTGAAACTAGACTCATATATATATCTACTAATTTTTTCTATAATTTTGGTTGGGCCAATTAGTACAGTTTATTAGTTAAACTCTCCCTGTTTCAGGGTTCAACTACTCTGACCTCTGTGTATTACGAATCAGATATCTCCTATACAGACCTTCAATGACTATGCCGTTTGTCTCTAATAAAACTAGACTCAATAAGGAATCTGTACATATAAAGCGTGACTTCAAATTATCTTTGTAAAATTTATGGTGAATTTCCAAAGTCATAACAGGGGATCCAGAAATCGCTCTGGCCCTATTTCACAAAAATTTAAACATCTCATAAAATATAGCTCATATACCTGTTTCGCTTATTCCATATGAAAATAGACTCATCAAGCTTCGATTCCATAACTTATTCATTATTTAATTCCATTTCTACTATTTTTAGTGATTTTTCAAACTCACGTCACTGCTGCTGTCTGAATCTATTTTATGGTAAATTTTACCTATTTCATGGTTTCCATGGATTAGCTAGCAATTTGACATACATAATACCAAATATGATCATGATTAGCCATTCCAATGGCTAATCATTACCAAGCATTTCTATTTCCATACCACTCAATAACCATATCATAAGACCATACATATAAAATGATTATAATGCTATACATGCCATACTCAAAATATACAAGCCATTATGCCAAGATGGTATACGGATAGTGTGAGCGTGCCTCCACCGCTTCCGATTTCGAGCTGGCTTGTCAACACTACAAGGAATGAAAAGGAGGAGTAAGCATAAATGCTTAGTAAGCTCACATGCAAATAGCAAGTAACATAACCATATAAGCAAACATAAAACATCATTTGCATAATCATCACCAAGACATTCATATCACCTTTTCATTTATCATCTTACCATATTGTTGTTATATCGAGTTTTCAACCCGAGGGTTAAGTACATACCTGTTCAAAGTATCCATTTCACAACACTTACCAATACGTCCCTTTCATCTTGAGTATTCCTCCATTTGAGTAGAACTTTACCCGTTGAACACATGGAATATAATTCGGATACATGGAAAGTTTGCACATAAGTGCCACATATGTAGCCAAGCTACCATGTAACCCGCCCATAAGTGAACTCGGACTCAACTCAACGAGCTCGGCGTTCAGATCCATAAGTGAACTCGGACTCAACTCAACGAGTTCGGATGCCTAGTTACATCTCACGAACTCGGACTCAACTCAACGAGTTCGGACGCTCGATCCATAAGTGAACTCGGACTCAACTCAACGAGTTCGGATGCTCAACCATCCTAGTGACATGTCACTTGTATCCTAATCTATTCCTAAGGTTCAAACGGGCTTTTTCCTCGATCTCACATCTTTGCCGTCTTCCACGGAATATCGAAATCGATACTTGGTGATAGTTCATACTCATCAAGTAATTCACATAATTACATATTATCAAACAATTATCACAAGTATAATATTTCATAATAATTATCATATCATTTTAAAAACATTAAAACATTTAAAATAATAACTATGTTACCAACATTTACATATGAACTTACCTCGTATGCTAAAATGGCTATTTTACCATTTCGCCCACAACTTGGTATTTTCCCATTTTAGCCCAATTTCAGTTTTCCTTGCTCTATCATTTAAAATATAGTCTAATTAGGACTCACATTATTCAAATTGACCCAAAATCATATTTTGGAAAAATTACAATTTTGCCCCTAAACTTTTGCATATTTACACTTTTGCCCCAAAGCTCGTAAATTAAAATTCAGCCTATTTTCTTATGTTTTATGAAATGCTGATCATTTTTCCCTTCTATGGCAACATCAAATTCTCACTCTAACATGTACTTATGACTATTAGGTATTTTTACCGATTAAGCCCTTTTGCTCGTTTTCACTTAAAACCGAGTAGCACAAGTTGTCTAACATAATTTAAAACCTCACATTCTATCATAAAACACCAAAATACACAAATTTCACCTATGGGTATTTTTCCAAATATAAACCCTAGGTTAAATTATTGCTAGCATAAGCTAAATCGAGCTAACGGACTCCAAAACGTAAAAATCATTAAAACGAGGCTAGAACGGACTTACAATCGAGCTTGGAAGCTTGAAAACCCTAGCCATGGTTTCTCCTTGCTATATTCGGCCATGGGGTTGAAGATGAGCAAAATTGGCTTTTAATTTTGTATTTTAATTCATTTTACCCCTAAATGACCAAAATGCCCTTACTACTAAACTTTCCAAAAATTCCTTCCATGTCCTAATTTTTGTCCATAGACTTAGAAATTGGTAAAATTACTCTTTAAGGACCTCTAATTAATAATCTAATTCAATTTTATGCAAAATACTTCTAGAACACAAGTTTTGCAATTTATTCAATTTAGTCCCAAATTTCAAATTAAGCACTTTATGCATAAAATTTCTTCACGAAATTTTCACACAATCATGAAATCATATCATAGACCTTAAAATAATCATAAAATAATTATTTCTATCTCGGATTTTGTGGTCACGAAACCACTATTCCGACTAGGCCCAAAATCAGGATATTACAACTCTCCCCTTCGTGATTTTCGCCCCAAAATCTTACCGTAAAAGTGGTCTTCACTTTTAATCTCATATTTGGTGTCAAGAACTTGCACTTAGACTGCACCTCCAATACATCTCTTCAATTTCTCATATGATCTAAAAGCTACACGCCTCAACTCTCAACTGTTCTTAAATTTTCAACCCTTCTTAATTTCCCATGATATCATGACATAAAACCCGGATCTCAACTTGATTTAATGGAGACCGAATTCCAAGAAATCCAACAATCAAAGAGACACGAAATTCCATGAATCTGATGAGTAGGAATTCATTCAATACAGATGTGATTTATAGATCTCGCCAAACATTTAACAATAGGATACATCACATTTTCCTCTTTCCGCCATAGAAATAATTCTGATATGGCCTCAAGAATAATCCTTCTCATTTCCATCCCAATATCAACATTGACAAGGATAATTTTGATAGATCCCAATGCTCGGCTTTAACCCCTTTAACAACTCCAATTTTATGTAACATCGGATGCTCTAAACTATCACATTACCTCACTGTCTTGAAACACATCACAATTCATACAACAATACATTACTGAAAGTCAAGAAGTCTTTGCTCAATGTAGACTAGTCTAGTTCAGACGCTTCTGTTACCAATATTCTCATCTATCCGAACTCTGTCAACATGTAATAAACTTTTAGCTTTCACAAGATGGAAACCTTATCATTCGTAGTGACTTAAACTAATATTCAACTCTTTCTAATAAATATACACTTCTCGCTCAAACTATTTACTCTTTTATACGCATAAAATGAAATTCTATTATCGACTTGGGAAAAATAATCCGACATAATTGTCACATGAAATCTTTCAAATAAATAATTTACCATACCGACTAAAACTCGCGCTTTTATCACCTATGCCTTTATCGATGTCAAATCCTTACATAGAAATTAGAAAAATCCCAATACTAAAATCACCACATTACCAAGATCAAATTAGAAGTATAGTCATATTTGACATGATTATCACGAATGAAGAACGTACTTGAACATGAGTCGAATTGACAAATTATGGAACAAAGATAACAAGAAAACCGAATAAAGAAATCCAAGATAGAGAAACCCGAATAAAGAAATCCGAATAAAGAGATCCGGGATAAAGAAACCCAAGATACGATACTATGCCGAGAATCGAAAACCAAATTCATAGAGAAAATACAGAATACCTCGATAATTCTTCAAAGAAAGAAAGTCCAAAAGAAAACATCATTTAATCCCATCAAATCAAATATAACAAGATCAATATATCTTCCCATACATATATATCAAATGAAGCATCAAGTAGAAGAAACAGAATCATAATATCATATGAATTCTCTCATCAATTCTTATCGATTTAAATGAAATAGAATACCCGATAAAATAGAGCAATATAAATTATAAACCAGTCAGACTACCAATGCTTTCATCCAACACCGTAATTAGAAGACATTCCCATATAACAAGAATTTCTTCGAAGATCAATAGCCATAGAAATATTTCGAGAACGGTGAACACATAGAACATCTCAAAGAGATCTAAATCTGTCCGGTCATAATCTGTCACACTCAGATAATTCACATTTGAAATATCATTTCCCCAACTAGTTCTGCCGTCACAAATTTTATATTAAACCATTCACTAAAAAGGCCAATTTGAATAAATTTCGATTTACACTTTTCTCGACCTTGCACTTGAGTAATTCGATTTACCAAGGAGAATTCCTTTTCTAACTAGGACAATGCATAACTCCAATAATTTTACGTCAATCCGATACTTTCGGCTCGACTTTACTTATCAGCTCATTTTCAATCTCGGATCATACTTATAATTATTCTATCATCGAACTCTTTGGGTTCTCAACCAAAACTTATTCAATACAAATCTCATGAAATTCCATTATAAGTACCACTTTGGTAAGGGGAGGGTTGTAGGACCTCGACTCGACTTTCTTATACATACACATATGACACAACTTCCATCATCATAGTAACATCATCAAAATCATGTCATTCATTCATGTTGGCTTACACCAATTTTCCTATTGTCCCATTTAGACAATATACTTATGCATACATTCTATGTTTTCTAGACAGCTTTACTTATCCATTCAATTAATTAAATTAATTCATGCTCATGACATTATATAAGGCCAAACAAACATAGATATTTGCATCACAATCACAACTTTCATTTCGTGCATCATCATGTACATATCATTACAATCATATAATTCAGTCCAACAATTTAACATAGATAAGTTCATTTCATTATAATCCTTTACCTCATAAAAATTATATACCATTAACATTCATCAACATTCGACATCCAATCAAGACAAGGACATTTTCATTCGTATCATAATATTATGACCTTTATTCATACCTCTACTACTTTCTATTTATTCCGTTCATCTTATCAAGTAAGCCACATACATTACATCATATGAGCATTAAGCAAATATGAATATTTATCACAACATGAACTTTCATCTCACATATTATCACATATGTATCATAAACCTTTATTCATACTTTTCTGAACCGAGACTTATCATAATCATAATTTTACTCAAATACCTTTACTTAACATTGAACATGGTTGGCGCAGCTCGGTTGGAGAGTACCTGCCTAAATAAGACGGTACTTATACGCGTCGGAAGACATCACACTATCACGCATCGCTGGCATGTATAGCTAAACTTTTACACATGCTAGGTTAGTCCGAGAACCGACTAAACCTGCTCGATACCACTAAATGTAACACCCCATACCCGAGACCGCTTTGAGTCGAACACGAGGTGTTAACGGACTTAATTCATTAATTAAACAGCTCATACAATTCATTTTAAAATTTCCAGACAAGCTGGCTAACTGCATCACAGTCTCTTTAAAATCATATCTCGAGTTACAAAACTCGAAATCCAATTCTGTAAATTTTTCCTGAAACTAGACTCATATATATATCTACTAATTTTTTCTATAATTTTGGTTGGGCCAATTAGTACAGTTTATTAGTTAAAGTCTCCCTGTTTCAGGGTTCAACTACTCTGACCTCTGTGTATTACGAATCAGATATCTCCCTATACAGACCTTCAATGACTATGCCGTTTGTCTCTAATAAAACTAGACTCAATAAGAAATCTGTACATATAAAGCGTGACTTCAAATTATCTTTGTAGAATTTATGGTGAATTTCCAAAGTCATAACAGGGGATCCAAAAATCGCTCTGGCCCTATTTCACAAAAATTTAAACATCTCATAAAATATAGCTCATATACCTGTTTCGCTTATTCCATATGAAAATAGACTCATCAAGCTTCGATTCCATAACTTATTCATTATTTAATTCCATTTCTACTATTTTTAGTGATTTTTCAAACTCACGTCACTGCTGCTGTCTGAATCTATTTTATGGTAAATTTTACCTATTTCATGGTTTCCATGGATTAGCTAGCAATTTGACATACATAATACAAATATGATCATGATTAGCCATTCCAATGGCTAATCATTACCAAGCATTTCTATTTCCATACCACTCAATAACCATATCATAAGACCATACATATAAAATGATTATAATGCTATACATGCCATACTCAAAATATACAAGCCATTATGCCAAGATGGTATACGGATAGTGTGAGCGTGCCTCCAACCGCTTCCGATTTTCGAGCTGGCTTGTCAACACTACAAGGAATGAAAAGGAGGAGTAAGCATAAATGCTTAGTAAGCTCACATGCAAATAGCAAGTAACATAACCATATAAGCAAACATAAAACATCATTTGCATAATCATCACCAAGACATTCATATCACCTTTTCATTTATCATCTTACCATATTGTTGTTATATCGAGTTTTCAACCCGAGGGTTAAGTACATACCTGTTCAAAGTATCCATTTCACAACACTTACCAATACGTCCCTTTCATCTTAAGTATTCCTCCATTTGAGTAGAACTTTACCCGCTGAACACATCGAATATAATTCGGATACATGGAAAGTTTGCACATAAGTGCCACATATGTAGCCAAGCTACCATGTAACCCGCCCATAAGTGAACTCGGACTCAACTCAACGAGCTCGGCGTCAGATCCATAAGTGAACTCGGACTCAACTCAACGAGTTCGGATGCCTAGTTACATCTCACGAACTCTGACTCAACTCAACGAGTTCGGACGTCGCATCCATAAGTGAACTCGGACTCAACTCAACGAGTTCGGATGCTCAACCATCCTAGTGACATGTCACTTGTATCCTAATCTATTCCTAAGGTTCAAACGGGCTTTTTCCTCGATCTCACATCTTTTCCGTCTTCCACTAATATCGAAATCGATACTTTGGTGATAGTTCATACTCATCAAGTAATTCACATAATTACATATTATCAAACAATTATCACAAGTATAATATTTCATAATAATTATCATATCATTTAAAAACATTAAAACATTTAAAATAATAACTATGTTACCAACATTTACATATGAACTTACCTCGTATGCTAAAATGGCTATTTTTACCATTTCGTCCATAACTTGGTATTTTCCTATTTTAGCCCAATTTCAGTTTTCCTTGCTCTATCATTTAAAATATAGTCTAATTAGGACTCACATTATTCAAATTGACCCAAAATCATATTTTGGAAAAATTACAATTTTGCCCCTAAACTTTTGCATATTTACACTTTTGCCCCAAAGCTCAGTAAATTAAAATTCAGCCTATTTTCTTATGTTTTATGAAATGCTGATCATTTTTCCTTCTATGGAAACATCAAATTCTCACTCTAACATGTACTTATGACTATTAGGTATTTTTACCGATTAAGCCTTTTGCTCGTTTTCACTTAAAACCGAGTAGCACAAGTTGTCTAACATAATTTAAAACCTCACATTCTATCATAAAACACCAAAATACACAAATTTCACCTATGGGTATTTTTCCAAATATAAACCCTAGGTTAAATTATTGCTAGCATAAGCTAAATCGAGCTACCGGACTCCAAAAACGTAAAAATCATTAAAACGAGGCTAGAACGGGCTTACAATCGAGCTTGGAAGCTTGAAAACCCTAGCCATGGTTTCTCCTTGCTATATTCGGCCATGGGGTTGAAAATGAGCAAAATTGGCTTTTAATTTTGTATTTTAATTCATTTTACCCCTAAATGACCAAAATGCCCTTACTACTAAACTTTCCAAAATTCCTTCCATGTCCTAATTTTTGTCCATAGACTTAGAAATTGGTAAAATTACTCTTTAAGGACCTCTAATTAATAATCTAATTCAATTTTATGCAAAATACTTCTAGAACACAAGTTTTGCAATTTATTCAATTTAGTCCCAAATTTCAAATTAAGCACTTTATGCATAAAATTTCTTCACGAAATTTTCACACAATCATGCAATCATATCATAGACCTTAAAATAATCATAAAATAATTATTTCTATCTCGGATTTTGTGGTCACGAAACCACTATTCCGACTAGGCCCAAAATTAGGATATTACAAAAGAGATTACACACAGTCGAAAGCATCAATCGAGGAGCCACCTAAACTAAAACTCAAGGTATTACCTTCTCATTTAAAATATGTTTATTTAGGTGACGCTTCTACTCTGCCTGTGATTGTTTTAGCAGAGTTAACTACTGAGCAAGAAGAGAAACTTATCTTAGTTCTGAAACAATTTAAGAACGCTATCGGATGGACCATAGCTGATATTCGCGGTATTAGTCTATCTGTATGCATGCACAAGATCATCCTGGAAGATGGTGAAAAAGAGATGATCGATGGACAACAAAGGCTGAACCCCATCATCAAGGACGTAGTGAAAATAGAGATTATCAAGTGGTTAGATGCGGGTATCATTTACCCTATCTCAGACAGTTCATGGGTAAGTCCGGTCCAGTGCGTACCAAAGAAAGGAGGTATCACGGTCATAGAGAACGAGAATAACGAGTTGATACCGACTAGAACAGTTACGGGATGGAGAATCTGCATCGATTACCGGAAGCTAAACAAGGCAACTAGGAAGGATCACTTCCCTTTGGCGTTCTTAGACCAGATAGACTCGCTGCGCGAGATTACTACTGTTTTCTCGATGGATACTCAGGGTACAACCAGATTACGGTAGCACTGGAAGATCAACACAAGACCACATTCACCTGCCCGTACGGTACATTTGCATTTAGACGCATGCCATTTGGTTTATGTAATGCATCTGCTACATTTCAAAGATGTATGATGTCTATTTTCACTGACATGGTAGAGAAATTTTTGGAAGTTTTCATGAACGACTTTTCAGTGTTTAGAGATACATACGATGATTGCTTAGCCAATCTGTCTAAGGTACTTAGGCGATGCGAAGAGACAAACCTAGTCCTTAACTGGGAAAAGTGCCATTTTATGGTATGAGAAGGTATCGTTCTGGGGCATCGGATAACAAGACATGGGATCGAGGTAGACAGAGTAAAAAGTAGATGTTATTGAGAAACTCCCACGTCCAACATCTGAAAAGGGTGTTAGGAGCTTTTTGGGCCACACCGGGTTCTATTGAAGATTTATCAAGGACTTCTCCAAAGTTGCTAAACCTTTATGTAAATTATTGGAGAAGGACACGATATTTAAATTTAATAAAGAATGCTTAAAAGCTTTCAATGACTTGAAGAATCGATTAGTCACAGCACCCATAATTGTCACACCAGACTGGGACTTGCCATTTGAATTGATGTGTGATGCAAGTGACTTTAATAAGGAGTCATCATGGGCCGTGAAGGAACAAAGTTTTTCATCCCATCTACTATGCAAGCTGAACTCTGATAGGAGCTCAGTTAAACTATACGGTAATAGAAAAAGAGTTACTTGCTATCGTATTTGCTTTCGACAAGTTTCGATCTTATCTTGTAGGTACCAAGGTAACTGTCTATACAGACCACTCGATAATTAAATATTTACTTTCCAAGAAAGACGCTAAGCCGAGGTTGATCCAATGGGTACTACTACTTCAAGAGTTCGATTTGGAAATTCAAGATCGAAAGGGAGTAGAAAACCAAGTAGCAAATCACTTGTCCAGATTGGAGCTGCAAGAAGGGAATTCTCCACTTGTACCGATTCAAGAAACATTTCTAGATGAACAGATACTGAAGGTAAGTCATGTCCATAATACCCCTTGGTTTGCTGATTTTACTAACTTTTTAGCTTGTGGTTTAATGTCGTATGATAAGACATATCAACAAAGGAGAAAGTTTCTTTACGATGTGAAGTACTATTTTTGGGAAGAACCATACCTATTTAAAAAGTGTGCAGATTAGATGATTAGGAGATGTGTGGCAGAAGAAGAAATACCGCAGATTCTATACCATCACACTCAAATTTCAAGTGGGGTTATTTTGAGGAACTCGATCGCAGACCAAAGTATTGCAAGCCGGATTCTTTTTGCCAACACTATTCAAGGATGCATATGCATATGTAAAGAGTTGTGACCGATGTCAAAGAGTTGGAATTGTCACCAATAGAAATGATATGCCTCGAACAAATATCATTGAGGTCGAATTATTCGATGTTTGGGGTATTGATTTTCTTGGGCCCTTTCCTTCGTCTTTTGGTCACAAGTATATACTGGTCGCAGTAGATTATGTGTCCAAGTGGGTCGAGGCAGAGGCATATCCAACAAACGATGCTAGGGTTGTGATGAAGTTTTTTCAGAAACACGTGTTCACGAGGTTGGAAACCCTGAGAGCTATCATTAGTGATGAAGGGTCCCACTTTGTGAACAAGTGGTTAAAAGGGTTACTAGACAAGCACGGGGTGAAACACAAGGTTGCAACAGCTTACCATCCGTAGACGAATGGACAAGTTGAACTGGCAAATAAAGAAATCAAGGGCATATTGGAGAAGGTAGTTTGCCCGAACTGATGAAACTGAAAGACTAGATGACGCTTTATGGGCCTACAGGACAGCGTACAAGACACCTTTAGGGATGTCACCCTATAGGCTGGTTTTCGGTAAAGCATGTCATCTACCTTTGGAGTTAGAGCACAAAGCTTACTGGGCTCTTCGACGACTCAACTTAGATCCTAAGCTCGCAAAAGAAAGATGGATGTTCCAACTCAACGAGTTAGAAGAATTCCGAATGTTCTCATATGAAAATGCCAAATTACTCAAAGAGAGACTCAAGAAATGGCATGACAAACACATCCGGGTTCGAGAATTTGAAGCAGGTCAGCTTCTCAAGTACTTAAGGATATTCTTGACTGTGGTCCAGTGACCTTCACCGGGATCTACTTGGTACCTACTCGTCATACTTAAGGCATATGAGACATCTGGACGGGTACATAACATGGCATACATGATAGATCCAATAGCAGAAGCATATGGAATTTTACTCATGCGTTTTCTCTATTGTGGAGTTGAAGGACACATTTCCTTCGAGAGTGAAATACCATGTCTCATAGGTAGGAATCCTCTCTTAGATTCTTCCATGTTGAACCTTTTCAATACTTTATCTATGTATGTACTTTGGCTTAGACCTAGTAGTCATCTTGATCTATCTCTATAGATCTTGACTCCTAATATGTAAGTGGCTTCGCCCAAGTCCTTCATAGAAACACAACTTCCTAACCAAGTCTTAATAGACTACAAGGTAAGTATGTCATTTCCCATGATAAGTATGTCATCCACATATAGTACCAAGAACGTGATAGTGCTCCCACTAACTTTCTTGTAAACACATGGCTCATCTTCATTTTTGATAAAACCAAACTCTTTGATTGCATTGTTAAAACTAAAATTCCAACTTCGAGAAGCTTGCTTTAATCCATAAATGGATCTTTGTAGCTTACATATCTTTCTAGCATCTTTTGGATTGACAAAACCTTCAGGTTGTGTCATGTACACATCCTCTTCAAGTTTCTCGTTAAGGAAAGCTGTTTTGACATCCATCTGCCAAATTTCATAATCATGAAATGTAGTTATGGCGAGCAAGATCCTGATGGATTTAAACATAGCTACAGGAGAAAAGGTTTCATCATAGTCAACACCATGAATTTTTTGAAAACCTTTAGTGACTAATCACCCCTTGTATATTTGTACATTACCATCCATGTCGATTTTCTTTTTGAAAACCCATTTGCACCCTATGGGTTTAACCCCTTCGGGTGGGTCAATCAAAGTCCATACTTGGTTTTTATACATGGAATCCATCTCAGATCTCATGGCCTCAAGCCATTTATTAGAATCTAGGCCTGTCACCACTTCTTGATAAGTTCTAGGCTCATCTTGATCTATAAGAAGAATGTCACTATACGTTGTAATGAGAAATCCATATCTCTCAGGTGTATGGCGTTCTCTTAAAGATCTATACGGTGGTTGTGTTTCTACAGCAGTTACTTGTTCCTCAATTCCTTGTGGAATTTGTTGTTGTTCTATCTTTGGTTCAGTGGTATCTTGTGATTCTCGAATTTCTTCAAGTTCAATCTTTCTCCCACTTCCTTTTCTAGAAACAAATTCTCTCTCTAGGAAGATACCAGTCCGAGCAACAAACATTTTGTTCTCAGTGGGATTAAAGAAATAATATCCTTTGGTTTCTTTCGGATACCCCACAAAAATACACCTTTCAAATTTGGGTTCAAGCTTAGTAGACGTCTGACGTTTAACATAAGCTTCGCAACCCCAAATTTTCATAAAAGACATACTGGGACGTTTCCCAGTCCACATCTCATATGGCGTCTTTTGAACCGATTTAGATGGAACACGATTTAGTGTGAAAGCAACTGTTTCAAGTGCATGTCCCTAAAAGAAAGTCGGTAGATCAGCATGACTCATCATGGATTGAACCATGTCTAACAGAGTTCGATTTCTTCTTTCAGAAACTCCATTCCATTGAGGAGTACCAGGAGGAGTAAGTTGTGAGACAATCCCACATTCCTTCAAAAGATCATCAAACTCTAGGATCAAATACTCTCCACTTCGATCAGATCGAAGTGTCTTGATAGTTTTGCCTAGTTGACTTTGTACTTCATTTTTGAATTTCTTGAACTTTTCAAGGGCCTCTGACTTATGGCGCATGAGATAAACATACCCATATCTACTGAAATCATCAGTGAAAGTAATGAAGTAGTGAAATCCACCTCTGGCCTGTGTATTTATTGGTTCACATACATCAGAATGTATTAAGCCCAATAAATCACTAGCTCGTTCACTTTTACCAGTAAAAGGAGATTTAGTCATTTTTCCCAGTAAACAAGATTTACATACTTCAAATTGTTCAAAAACAAATGAATCCAAGAGACCATCTTTATGGAGTTTGGATATGCATTTCTCACTTATGTGGCCCAAATGACAATGCCAAAGATAAGTTTGATTTGAGTCATTTATTTTAGATCTTTTAGTATTTATGTTGTAAATGGGATTCATTTGATCTAAAATATAGAGGCCATTAATCAATTGTGTCGAACCATAGAAAACATTATTAAGATAAAAGGAACAACAATTATTCTTAATAATTATCTCAAAACCAATTTTGTCTACACAAGAAATTGAAATAATGTTTTTAGTCAAACTGGGCACAAAATAACAATCCTCTAAACATAAATCAAGTCCACTAGGCAAAGATAAAGTATATGTTCCCACAGCTAATGCATCAACTCTTGCTCCATTTCCAACTCGCAGGTCCACATCTCCTCTAGCCAAAGTCCTACTCCTTTGTAGTCCCTGTACAGAAGTACAAATATGAGAACCACAACCAGTATCTAATACCCAATAAGTAGTAATTGATAAATTAATATCAATAACATAAATACCTGAAGCAGACGTTCCACTTGCCTTGGCCTTCTTGATTTCCTCAAGATAGACAGGGCAGTTCCGCTTCCAATGTCCAGTCACACCATAATGAAAACATTTTCCTTCCTTAGACACCCCACCTTTAGGTTTCACTGCAGCCTTTCCTTTTCCAGGATTAGGCCTACCTTTTCCATTGGGCTTTGTCTGAACTTTGGCCTTTCCCTTGCCTTTGTTGTTACGGATCATCAGTATGGGCCTGGGTCCAACCTTTTTCATGTTGCCTTCAGCAGTTCGCAACATACTGAGCAACTGTGGCAGAGTCTTGTCAATTTCATTCATATTGAAATTGAGGACAAACTGGCTGTAGCTATCCGGAAACGATTACAGAATAACATCAGTGGCCAACTCTTGGCTTAATGGAAACCCAAGCTTAGACAGCCTTTCAATATAACCAATCATCTTAAGGACATGAGGTCCTACTGGGCTTCCTTCAGCCAGCTTACATTGGAATAGGGCCTTAGAGATATCGAACCTTTCTTGCCATGCTTGCCCCTGATAAAGTTCTTTCAGGTGCTCGATCATATCATAAGCAACCATGTCCTCATGTTTCTTCTGAAGCTTAGGATTCATAGTAGCAAGCATAAGACATCCAATATCTACCATGTCATCGAGATGTTTCTTGTAAGCATCTTTATCAGCCCTCGAGGCATTAGCGGGTGGTTCATTAGGAAGTGGTTGTTCAATGACATATAATTTCTGTTCTTGTTTGAGGACAATCCTCAAGTTATAGAACCAGTCAAGAAAGTTCAAACCATTCAATTTGTCCTTCTCAAGGACCGATCGTAATAAGAGTGTATTAGTGTTTACAGCCATAATATATCTACAACAATAAAATATGCGTGTGAATAAATTTACCAAGTTTATATCAATTATTAAAAGGACTTTATTATTTGATGTTCCCACTATTTTATTTCAAAATTAATAACCCTCATATATTAATTTCGGAAAGACTTTCTTGAAAGTATTTCTAGTGGGTTAAGGATCTATATTTCACCTCCTCTTAAGTCAGCTTTGGCTTTACTCTCAAGATTATGGTTATTTAGGTAAGCAACGCTTGCTAATTACATCATATGTAACTCCTACAATTTGGTGAGCAGCTCTTGTTCTAATCATCTTATGATTTATCCAAATTACTTACCTCTAGGTTTCCAATCCTATTAGAGTAACCTAGTTAAGTCATTAACCAATTTTTAACCAGCGAATATCACTTGTTTATTCTTTGCGCTTAACCAAGATAAATACCAAGATTTCGCTTTGGCGTAACCTACATAGTATTGATCGAGGCCTTAACGAGGGCAAAAAAATTGGAAGGCCATGTTGACTTAATATTTTAATAGAGGGATTTTATTAAAGTTGTTGTATCTCACCAATTATGGTTTACTTCAGTCCATTTAATATTTTAATTAATCTCATCAATTAATGGGGTTTATTAGTACCAAATTTGTATGCTTTAGACATCCATAGCATCTCATACATGAATAGATAAAGCAATAAATAAATGCAATAGTTATAGCCCATAATCTATAGTGGTTCAACCCAAGCCAATAGGAGAACCAAAAGGAAACCTAAAGGTGCAAGCAGTTTCACAAGCTGTCGATCCACATTAGTTGGCCCATCTTCCTTCTCGTCTAGTCCACAACAACTTTTGCAAATTACAATATTCAAAAAATCGTTTTACGTACGAGGGAGTAAGATGAGAAGAGAAATACAATAGAATAGTAGTAAGGCATGACATGCAGGCCGGATTTATAAAATTACAACCTTTTATCAAATGGGGTCATTAGGCTATAACTATGCATTTCAAACATCGTGCATTTCAAAAAATAGCATACATCATTCAATGTTTTGCTAAATGAATTATAAAATATCTTTCAATGTTTTATGGCCCATCAAGTTTTATTTATTATAAAAGATGATGGGGATCTGAGGACGGCTCCGATCACGGGCCACCAGGGGCGTGGGGGTGGAGCCCCCACGGTACGAACCGCATACCCCAGTCAAATGAAACCTCACGATTTAATAACTTTTATCAACAGAATCGTGTTTTCAGGATTTGAATCCTTGAGGTTTCATGTCAGAACAACACTTGTTCCACTAGCCAGTTAACTCTTACTGGAAATTGTAAATACCACTATCGCATCATTACAGATTTCAAAGTTAACAGTAATAACATAAAACCGAATAGGCCATAACACCATGATTAACATTTAATCAATTATCGAAAGGAACAGTAATCAGTTTATGCATAGACGATATTAATAGTAAAAAATCGTAATAAAATTAAAGCATGCATATCGTACAATTGCATCACCCAAGTATTTAAACCCGAATCCGTATCACACAAGCGGCTCTAATACCACTGTTGGAATGCCGGTACCCCCATGGCACAGCGGAAAAATATATATATATATACATTCCGGCGATCCAAACCATGGATCCATGTGCGAGATACGAATCGGGGTGAAAAAGTTTCAAAATTACCAAAATTTTGATCTGAGTAGATAGTGAAGCCTCGGCAATGGGAATACTATTTTGATTTCGAATCCAAGTCGCAATCCTTATGATCCCGACCTCTACGCAATCCACCCAGTTGACAAAGAATGGAAGAAATCCCCAAAAACTAGTTTCAGAGATATTTTGCTTGACGGCTACTAGACCTAATAGCAAAGCTTTGGGTTTTTATATATATATTCACTTTTTAGGGTTTTTCTCCCTTTCTAAATATAACTCCCTTTATAATTGGTATGTATATATCGAATTAAATTTTAATCAACATAATAATCATAATTAAAATAAATAAATATAATAATGTTTTAACTGAAAATTATAATTACATTAATTATAATAAAGAATTCAATAAACTATATTTATTTAAATTTATATACGAACCAAATTCATATATTAATAGAATTATGTTCTCCTTATGTGTACAACATCCTTGTACATATAATATGTTCGATATTTGATTGCCCAATTAAATTAATTCTATAATTAATTTAATTCATGTGACAACCAAACACAATACCAACTATGTTTTATTCCATTCATTTCAACCATAGGGTGTGACCCTGTAGATTCTTGTAACGTTAGCAGCAATACTAGAATGATTCTAATGTTACAAACAATGAGTGGCATCTAGTAATGCATCATTGCTACCTAAGTTACAAGAAGTCATGATTCGACATAACCTTTTGTGATTAATCTTTTATGCATTAATCCTTCAGTCCTTTATCTCTGGAATGGACACAAGTCATGGGAATAGTCACACTTGCATAGTCCATCCCATGTTTCTTGATACCTTGAGTAGACTCTGATACATAAATAAGTATGACATCTCATATCAACTTATTTGAGCATGACCATGCATTTCTAGTCTCACTAAATCAAGTGGCCTAAGATATTACTCCTATTATGTAAGAGGGACTTATCCTGTATTGATCAACCATATCCTTCTGCATAGATTGTGGTATATCCAACATCAGCCTTTATAAATCAACTAGTTATGGTGTATGTTTGACTGTATCAAAATATACAACTCACGATGTTGGGATAATGATAATCTCAAGTCTAAGGATCATATACGTATTAATCACTATGAGTAATGTTGTGACAATTACATAATAATCCAAGAAACATACTCATAGCGGGTCAGTCCAATATGTTGTTCTCTAACACACATATTCATGCATTGATTCTGACACTCCATATCAATGACAACTCTTTATCATCAATCAACTACATGTTAGTCTTAATGCATTATTGTTGTCCTAGTCAACAATAATACTTGACTAAGGACCTTTTAAGAATAATCATATTATTTTTAGGACATTATTATAAAATAGTTTATTTATACACACAGAAAAGAAACTGAAATAATAATGGCAACGCCTTATATTAATAAACATGGTAAATCAAGTATGTTATTACAACCATCTCATGATTGATCTTTGGGCATACTCTTACAGTTCAAAGGTACCAATCAGCAATTGGATATTATGATGCGTAACTCTGACTTAATCCAAATTGAACGAACTACCAAACCTCTATAAAACACGGAAAAGAAACAAAGTAAGCTTTATAGCTTAGTAAACCCATATAATTCAGAATTTAACTTACTTTTTATGCATAATCAAACAATTAAACAAAATATATCAAATTCACTTGCCAAATACCTATACACAAGCATTCATCCACAAGTTAGTCACATAAGTGCATGTAATCATCCATTATCTCAATTTAATACTCAATACATTGTATCATATTTCATTCACATATATCATGTACATCATTTGTAACATTTCAATCTCAATCATATAAACAGTAATTCATTCAATAACAGAAACTCCTCCTTATAAACAGTACTTCATCCATATATCAGTAATTCATTCGTGTAATACACAGCTTTTTATCATAAACAATAATAGAATTTATGCCCGTTGAAGCTATAAATCAGTAATTCGTATTATTCATTATCACTTCTGCTCTTTTAAGCTATGATCAGTAAGCTCCTCCTGAGCTGATAGATAGTAAGCTCTATTGAGCTGAAACGGTCTGAAAACAGTAAGCTCTTACGAGCTGATAAATCAGTAAGCTTATATGAGCTGTGGTGAGTCCGCAACACATGCAGGATCTCGATCTAAACAGTAACCCTAGTGACATGTCACTCATATCCTACGAATTCCTACGGTTCAAACGGGGCTCGGTAACCATCAAACCATATCAATAAGGCATTTGAATTTCAAGTAGATCATTTACGAAATTACATACATTTATTTCAAATAATTACAAGTATTTAAAAGTTCGATTCTAATTATACGAGCTTACCTCGAATTGCTCGGATGAAAATTATCGATTATTCGTCCACTTTTCCTTTTCCTCGATCTAATCCCGATCTCGGCTTATCTTGATCTATATATTATTAAATTTAGCACACTCATTATTCGATCTATTCAATTTAGCCTATAATTCATATTTTATCAAATTTAAACATTTGCCCCTAATGTTTCACACTTTTACAATTTAGTCCCTATCATATAAAATTGCAAATTCATGCAATAAATCACAAACCCATGCTTAGCCGAATTTTAATGGAGTCCCTAGCAGCCCATATCTTTTATTTATTCACACTTTTACCCACATGATTTTACATTTTCACAAATTAATCCCTTTTTGACATTTTTGTCAAAAATCACTTTACAAAAACTATTAATCTAACATTAAACCTTCCAAATCTGTCAAAATTCATCAAATTACTCAAGCATTCAACAATGGAAACATGATAAATCTTTAAGAGATTTTAAATCTAAGGTACGGGCTAGCTAGAATACGAAGCAACGATCTAAAAAATATAGAAATCATTAAAAACCGAATAAAAATGGACTTAGAATTGAAGATCAAAGTGATCGAACCCTAAAACACCAAAAATGGCTTCCTCCCTTTGAATATTTGGTTGATGATGAAGAAATAAAAAGATGATATGTGATTTTTATCATTTAATTATGTTTTAGTAACTAAATTACAAAATTATCCTTATTCATAAATCATTTAAATACCTTAATATATGTCCATATATGTCCATATATGTCCATATATGTCCACTCACCCTTCAAATGGTTTAATTACCATTTAAGGCCACCATATTTAAAAACCAAAGCTATTTGACACCTTTATCTAATAGAACAACACTTTTGCATTATACGCGATTTAGTCCTTTTTACTGAATTAAGCATTCAAACAGTAAAAATTCTTTATGAAATTTTCACACAATAATTCTATCATGCTGTAAAATTTAATAAAATAATAAAATAAATATTTTGACTTCAGATTTTTGGTTCTGAAACCACTATTTCGATTTGACTAAAAACGGGCTGTTACATTTCTAATTGAAATTCATTATTTATAACAATATTTATTTTTATTAAATATCTTTGGATAGATGCTTCAGTTAGAACCATCATAAATTCCTGTGTATTTTCTTTAGATTCAGGTTCAATTTTTGATGATCAATTTTCGGGATTTTGTGATGATTCTAAAGTGACCCTAGTCGGAAGCGGTTTGGGACCGCTAAACCGAAGTCACCAAATTATTTGAATATGATATCTATTGTCTAAAATATGTGATTATGAATGTGTGAAGGTTTTAAGCTTCGATTTAGTAAATTGCATGTGAAATTAGTCGATAGGACTTATGTGTGACACTTTTGAAATGTGATAGGTAAATCTATAAGGATCTATTAGTGCATGTAATCAAAGGGTGGACTTGCATGTCAATTTCCCCTTTTAATTGCTAGTGGCCGCCATGACAAAGGGTGATGGGCAAAACATGTCATAAAACATGTTGTGACAATGGTGTATGTTAGGAAAAATAAAATAAGGAGTATGGGTAATAAAGAAATGGGAAAAAAAAGAATGGTGTGAGTGTTCCCCCATTGCCGTGAGTTGAGGGAAAAAGAAAAAAAGTGTCCATCATTTTCACTTCTTTTGGCTGAAAATTCTAAGGAAGAAAGAAAACAAGTTGTGTTCTTTGGTTCTTCTTGGCCGATTTGAGAGGGGGAAGAAAGGAGTGAAGCAATCGGTCATCTTAGGTCGATATTAAGGTAAGGAAGTTGATACTAGTTCTTGAAATCCTAGTTGATTTTGAGTGAGATATCAAGTTATTGTTGGTAACCCATGTTGAAATTGTGATTTTGGAATAAGTAAGGTTTTCGGCTATGGAGATTAATAAGGGTGATGGTTGTGTTTCATGCTAAATCTTGATGATTATGAGTTCCTTTCTTGGGTCTACCTTAGATCCATGAAGTATATTTTTATTTGGTGTTGTTGGAAGTATCGGCCATGGTATATCCATAAGCATGGTTTATGCTTATTGCATGATAGGTAAGATTTGTGTTTTGGATATATGTTTATATTTGGTTATAATCAACTTGTGATTCGGCTCTTGCACACACACATATATATATATATATATATATATATATGTTTGCACATGATGTATTGGTATGACATATATACTATCTCAAGGTATATATTTACATATGATGATGTTTCGGTTATGAAGTAAATGATTGATGCGTATTGAGTTACAATATGTAATGCGTTAGTTAGTAAAATGTATGCCATTTATGTGTGGTATTAAGTATATAATTGGCCTCAACATGGACATGCATATTCGGCCACATGAGGTGGATTGGTGTGCATGCATTCGGTTAGAGGCAAGCATATTGATGCCTATTCTTGGCTTAGATAATCGGCTAAAAGAGAGTGTGGACTATTGTGTTGAGTTAGATTCATGATTTCGTACATATGTGACTTTAATGTCTAATGAATATATATGGGCTAAGTACCTTGAGTTCCTCTTTTTGATACTCCAATGATTAAATCAATTTAATTGTCAATTTAAGCTCAAGAGCAAAGGGGAACTAAATCCGATAAAGGGAAGGAAAAAGTGGTCGAATAGCCATCGAAATCGTTCGACAACATCCGAGGTAAGTTTTCGAGTAATGGAATTTGGATTATGATTTGTTTAGATCATGTTTTAAGCAAAATCAAAATCATGTTCTTTGTGTGTGGCTATTGAGCCGAAATTGCAAGTGTGATAAGTGTCTTGTGTTTGAGTTTTGCTAATGAAAATGAAATACTGAATGTGTCATGATTTATTGATAATTGTGCTTGGTTATTCGAATGATGTCCGGCTAAGTCCCAAGGCTTTGTGCTAAGTGACTATATCCGGACTAAGATCCAAGGCATTCGTGCAAGTTACTAATTCGGCTAAGGTCAAGGCATTTGTGCGAAGTTACTAAATCCGGGTTAAGTCCCAAAGGCATTTGTGCGAGTTACTAAATCCGGGTTAAGTCCCGAAGGCATTTGTGCGAAGTTACTATAACCGGGCTATGTCCCAAGGCATTTGAACGAGTAGCTATATCCGGTTAAACTCAAGGTACGTGATTCGGGAATGAATGAACTTGCTGTAAAAATTTCAGTTAATACGCTTGTGAAATCCCAACAATGAGGTATGTTTCAGATGTGCTTTGAATTAGTTGAGCCCTTACAAATAAGTATTCGCTCAGTTGATAAATGAGCTACTAGGCCTTTGGCTAAGTTGATCTTTGTGTATGAATATAAGGGTTGGTAATGTGAAGTAAGTATGATATTGAGAATTTGTGCATATGAAATTATCTGCTTAGCTTCATAAATACTATACTTTGGTTGTGTCTAAATTCATGACTCAAACTTACTAAGCATTAAATGCTTACTCCGTTTCTTTGATTCTCTGCTTTATAGATTTTGGTTCTTCACTATCGGACTCGGGATTTTTGAAGTCGAAGTCGCCCACACTATCAAAGCTCCTTTTGGTATATTTTTGGTTGAACTTTGAAATGGCATGTATAGGACTACCCTTTTGTTGTAGGTCATGTACCTTTCGGTTTGTGTAAATTTGGATAGCCATGCGAAAATGGCTTAAGTATACTTTGGGCATGGTATTATAATCATTGTATGTTGTTCATTAAGAGGTATGGAAATGTTTGGAAACGATTAGCCATTGGGATGGTTAATCATGATCATATTTTGTGCTATTTATGTTAAAGGGCTAGTTGAATCATGGAAACTATGAAATAGGTAAAGCCTACCTTAAAGACAGATGCTGACAGCTGCAGTGACGTGGATGTGAAAAATCACTAAAAATAGTAGGAATGAAATTAAATAGTGAATAAATTATGTAAACGAACCTTGACGAGTCTATTTTCATAGGTAAATAACGAAATGATCATATGAATAGTATGTTAAGAGATATTTAAGTTTTCGTGAGACAGGGCCAGAACGGTTTCTGGAGTCCCTGTTCCGACTTTGGAAATTCATTATAAATTTACCAGAGATAATTAGAAGTCATACCATATATGTACAGATTCCTTTTCGAGTCTAGTTTCTTTATAAACAAACGGCATCAGTATTGAAGCCCTGTACAGGGAGATATCCAAGTCGTAATGCGCAAAGGTCAGTGTAGTCGATCCCTGTAACATGGGGGACTTTAACTAATAAACTGTACTAATTTGCCTGACCAAAAATTCTAGAAAAAATCTCTAGATGGACATATGAGTCTAGTTTCAGAGAAAAATTACGAAACTGATTTTCGAGTTTTGGAACTCAAGATATGATTTTTAAGGTGACAGTGACGCAGTAAGCCAACTGCCTGGAAATTTTTTTAAATGGACTGTGAAAATGAGTGGTTTAAGCCCGTTAACCTCTCGTGTCCGACTCCGGCAGCGGTCTCGGGTACAGGGTGTTACAGATTTCATATTTTAAGGTTTGCATTTGTTTTTTCATTTCTTGTTGTTCCATTTTAAGTTGAAAAAATTCTAATTTAATTTGTTTTATTTCTAATTGTAATTCAAAATTTATAATTTGTCCGGTTTTATTTTTCAAATTTATTAAATATTATATCTTGTTTATTGTACATTTGTGATTGACTAGAAATAATTTTTTTTCTTTTTCTAGTTTATTGTTTAATAAGGATTTTAATTTCAAAATGTATTCTATTTTAAGTTCGGGTCTTGAATTTTATTAATAACTTCAATCATAAATTTTTGTTCTTTGGTTAACATATTAATTGAAGTTTCATTTTCATTATCGAGGATTAGGATGTTGAATGTAATTTGTCTATATGTAATTCATCTGTCTCAAGAG
Source organism: Gossypium arboreum (assembly GCF_025698485.1). Taxonomy (NCBI): domain Eukaryota; kingdom Viridiplantae; phylum Streptophyta; class Magnoliopsida; order Malvales; family Malvaceae; genus Gossypium; species Gossypium arboreum. Next base: position 97,678,535 of record NC_069071.1, on the reverse strand, counting down.
ATGTATTATTTTCAAAAGAAGTTGTTTCTAAGAGAATCTCATTTAATTTTTGTTCTATTTCTTCATCTAGACTTAAATTATTAATTTTTCTTTTAATTTTGCAATATTTTGAGATGTGTTCTGGTTTTCCACATATATAACATTTTATTGTTTTATCCATTTTGTTTTCTTTTTTTTGTTGTTTCTTTTCTTTTCTGTATTTTCTATGTTTGGGTTTTTTTATAATATTATGAAATATTTTTTCTCCTATTTTTTGGTTTTACAGGGCAATATGTTTTTGAAGAAGAAGGTTCATTTCTAATGTCAAATTGGTGGCAGAATGATCCTAATGCCTTTCTACATTGATATCTTTCTTTCTTAAGTTTTTTTTTTTGTAATTTGAAATCTTGACAAGTTTTTAATCCTTCTTTTTGGGTGAAACTAATTAGTTCACCATATGTAAGTTTTTCATACAGAATAATACCTCTGTAATTTTCTCTTATTTGATTTCTATCTTTTTCTCCTAGTAAAGTAAGAAGTCCTACTAGAAACTTTTCTTTCCAAAATTGTTGTTGGTTATTAGATCTTTGTATAACTCTAGTCATAAAGACATCTTTATACCATTTAAAATCAGTTAATTTTTTGCATTTTAAATTTGATAATAATTCTGAATTTCTATCTTTGAGATGAGGAGGATCTCCTATAAAGTGTTTAAATATTAAGAAAATTAAAGTTGCTAATGCATCTTGGATTTCTCTTCCTTGTTCATCCAAAATAATTCTTCCTCGATCATCTTTTTTTATTGCTTTCAAGATTTCTTCTTCTTGGGTTTTAGTGAGTGCATGGTCCCACCATCCTTTTAATTGACTAGTAAATCCAGCAACTAAAAGATTAACTATAGCATGATCACTAATTAATCCATTTTGGTTTTAGATTTTATAAACATTTGAAACCATTTTCATTTGTTGTAATAAATTGAGAACATTATATTCAAACATTCCTCTATATTCCATTCATAAATTGTATTAGCATTGTATTTATTTTGGAAAACGTGTTTTCTTCTATATTAAGATTAGGTGCAGTGATTTTTGGATAATATAATCTTTTTGGTTCTTTCCAAGACATTTTGTTAATTTGTTGCTAATCTGATTGGTCAGAGTCAGATTGGGAAGATTGGTGTAATGTATTTACTGAATGTTGGGCTTGTATTGGGGTATCAATGCAATTAATTCAGACTTGTAACTATCCAAAGCATCAAGTCTATTTTGGATTTCTATTGTGACGTCCCTAATTTGACCCTAGTCGGGAAGTGGTGTCGGGACCATTAAACCGAGTCTTATAAGTAATTAGAAGTTATATTCTATGTTTATGATGTTAGCAAATGCATGTGTGAAAGTTGCATACATTAATTTGACCATTTCTATGTGAATTTATTTAGATGGACTTATTTGAAACATGGTTGAAAGGTGATAGGCCAATCTTCAAAGGTCTAATAGTACATGCATGCAAAAGAATGGTTTTGCATGTCAATTTACCCAAAGAGAAGAAGTGGCCGCCATGGTGATGAATATATAAAAGAAAACATGTCTTAAACATGTTTTGCTAGTGGTGCATGTTAGAAATAATAAAATAAGAGTATGGAAAAAAAAGAAAAAAAAGTGTTCATCTTTCACCATAGCTCTTGGCCGAATGTCCTAAGGAAAGAAAAGAAAAAATTTTGTTTATCCATTTTCACTTCTTGGCCGAAAATACTAAGGAAAAAGGGGGAGGATTTTTGCTTCATGCTTGGTTTGGAAGAGATCTAGAAGGAGATTTGGCTAAGTTTGCATCAAGATTAAGGTATGTATGAGGTTGTGTTAGGAGTTTCATGCATGTTTTGGTTGCTAACTTGATGTGCATGTTAGCCATGGCTCAAATCTTTGTTATGCCATGGAAATGGTATTTGGCTAAAGTTGTTATGGTGATAAAGCCATTGCATGCTAAGTGTGAAGCTTGATGATGATGCATGCAATGATGGATTGTCTACTCTTGAGATTTCTTTGTAGCCATCTTGAGTAAGACTTTGAGTTTTCTTTTGTTTAACCTTGATTGAAGTTGAAAGGGCATGATTGTCATATTCGCCATGATGCATTCATGAGCATGGTTCATGCTTCTTGCATGTTAGTTAAAATTTGTGTTTTGGATGGCTATGGACACCTTGAAATTCGCCATGCTCATATATGTATATATATGTTTGCACATGATGTTTTGGCTATGAACTAAGTGATGAATATGTTTGTTTAAAGAAGAAGATGTTGAAGAATGATTGTGAAATTGCAAGCACATTCGCCTAGCACACATATGAGTGCTTGATGCTATATTATAAGTTTTGAGCTACAATATGCAAAGCATTAACTAGTAAAATGCATGCTGTTTTGTGAGGTATTAAGTGCATAATTGGCCTCAACATGGACATGAATATTCGGCCTTGGGTAGCCTATTGAAGGCCTTAGCTTTTCCTTGATGCTCGAATAAATTGTATTGAATTGCTTGATGTAGTATAAAATGTGCATGACCATTGTGTATTCAAGCTAAAGAGTGGCCATATGACCATTTAAACTCCTTGTCATATTCGCCATAAGCTAGCACAATGAGGTTTTAATAGATTGAATTTGTTTGAATTAGCTCAAGAGCTAAGAGGGCCACAATTGGACAAGGGAAGGAAAAGTGATCGAATAGCCGAAAAGCCGTTCGACAACATCCGAGGTAAGTCCTCAAGAAGTGACCTTAATTGAATTATGTGGAATGAAATATGGATGTATTGATTATTGATTTATGTGTGTATGAGTATTCGAATTCTACCCGGCTAAGTCCCAAGGCGATTATGCTAATGATTATAATTGTGTTTGAGCCTTAGTAACGAAAATGAAATATGTATGTCCAATGATTATTGATGTATGTGTGCATGAGAAATTGAATGATATCCGGCTAAGCCCCAAGACAATTATGCTGAAATTATATCCGGTTAAGACCAAGGCAATTGTGCTAGCGGCTATATCCGGCTAAGACCAAGGCATTCGTGCGAAGTCATTCTATCCGGCTAAGACCAAGGCATTTGTGCACATGCTTATATCCGGTTATATTCAAGAATCTTGGGCTGGAGGTGAGTGTTGGTTGCTGTAATAAATTCAATTAGTACACTCGAGAAGCCCAAAGAATAAGGTACGTTTATATGTGCATTGAAAGTCGACATGTTTGAGCAACATTCGCTCAATCGACTAATGAATTTCAGTTATTGAATTGATTGATACTTTGTGAAAGTATATAATGATGAAGTGTGAAGTAAGAATGTGTATTATTGAAATGATGCATTTGGCTATGTGAATGTATTGCTGTAATTAGAGTTGATTATATTCCTTGAGACTTACTAAGCATAAAAATGCTTACCCTGTTACTTTGGCTCTCTGTTATATAGATTACGCCGATAGCAATCGGATTCGGGATCATTAAAGTCAAGTCATCCACACTATCAACGCCTCTATTTTGGTATAAATTTTGTTTGAACCTTGAAATGGCATGTATAGGACTACCCTTGTTGGTTTAAAAATGTGGTGATGTATATGTATACGGCCATGCTAAAATGGCTCGTAAAAAGGAAGCATGAACTTAGACTATTTGTGGTTTGTATGTATATATATGGTGTCATGATGTGATTATGGATTGGAAATGGGAATGTTGGTCACATGATCAGCCATTGGTATGGTTAAAATGATCATATATGAACCTATGTATGGCAAGACTAGTTGGTTCATGGAGACTACAAAATAGGTAAGACCTACCTTAAAACAGATGCTGCCAGCTGCAGTGACGTGAATGTGAAAAATCACCAAAATTTGTAGGAATGGTATTAATTAGTGAATAAGCTATGTAAATGAACCTTGATGAGTCTATTTTCATATGGAAGAAACGAAATGGTCATAGGAGTTACATGTTAAGAGATATTAAAGCTATTGTGAGACAGGGCCAGAACGGTTTCTGGGTCCCCTGTCGTAACTTTAAAAATTTACTATAAATTATCCAGAAATAATTAGGAGTCGTGCCTTATATTTACAGATTCCATTTTGAGTCTAGTTTCATTAGAAACAAACGCCACCAGTATTAAATCCCTGTACAGAGAGATATTCAAGTTATAACGCGCGAAGGTCAGAGCAGTCGATCCCTGTAACATGGGTGACTTTAACTAATAAACTGTACCAATTGGCCTGACCAAAAATTCTAGAAATAAATCCATGGATGGATATATGAGTCTAAATTCAGGGAAAATTTACGAAACCAGTTTCTGAGTTTTGAAACTCGAGATATGATTTTTAAGGCGACGGTGACGCAGTTTTCCAGCCTGACTGGAAATGTCAAATTGGTGGGCAAAACATGTGAACTTGGCTTGTTAACCCCTCGTGTCCGACACCGGCGATGGTCTCGGGTTCGGGGTGTTACATCTATTAAGAAATAATTTTGGGATTTTCGGAAAGGTTTTAGAATTTCATAAGGTGTAAATATTGGTTCTTTAGAACTACTTTCTGCTACCTCTTTTACTGGTTCTTTCTTAATCGATTGATTTTCTACCAAATTTTCAATATAATCTAATTGTTTTCCTATTTTGTGAAGACTGATATTTGTATAATTGTTTTGTTCTACTATCATTTTAATATCTTTTGATGAGATTTGTTCTCCTGCATCAAGAGCTCTCATTCTTAAAAGATTTGCTTTTATTCTAGTATTTTTATGAAGATATTGAACCTCCATTAAAAAGGAGATGTTGAGATTCAACTTCTCCTTTACTAGTCTGCCTTCTAGTATTACGTTTTATTGCATTAACTGACTCTGAATAGTATTCTTCAAACTATTCAAAGAATTTTATATGAATTTTATGGGTATTCATGAATTCATAATATTCTTGAAGAATGTTTTCTTTTTTATCTTTATAATTTTTAAAGTAGTCTTCTCTTTTTTGCTTATTTTTGTTGGAATAGAAGTGTTTTCTACACCATTCCTTATTTACCTCATGAGATTTTTTTAGAACAAATATTTCTGAATTTTCTCCTTGTCTTACATTATTAGTCATTGATGAATATGTTGGTGATATATTAGGTGAATTTTGGGGACTTTTTTCCTGTCTGGCGTAGATAGGTTGAGCTATATTTTAGGAATTATCTATTCCTTGTAAATTGGTTCTAAATGTTGTTGGGATAGAAGAGGCAAAGGATCTAACTGTCCCAAAATCTGTCATTTGTGTTTCTGGATTTAACTCTTCTTCTGAATTTAACATACTAAAAGTTGTGCTGGTACTTCCTATTTCAAATGAATGTCTTGAAGGCATTTTTCATGGCTTGTTGAATATTAATTCAAATGTGCCATCTTGGTGTTGGGAATTTCACTTAGTGAAATGTTTCTTATTGGAGTTGGTGTCATAGGGTGTGTAGCAACCTTAAGTTTACACCTATCAGGAATGTTGATTTCATGCCATTGTATTATTCTTGGGATTGTGGTATGAGATCTCGAGGTATCTGTTTCTATTAAGAGGGTTTCTCCTTTTGCACTTTGAAGTAAAGCCTTGGTATTAACAACAGAATACATAGCTTTGAAGTGGAGCCTATAGACTAAAATTAATACCTCCGAACCAGAAAGCATTTTGTAGTTATGAGTATGAATTTGGAGGGTCAAAGATTGTAAAATATTTTTTTCAATTAAAGAAACCATAAAATTTGGATAACAATTAAAATGTATTAGGCCAGTACATAAGCTTGTTTCTATAGTTACTAATAATGAGTCATTAAACATGATGTGTCTTTGGTTTTTTAAGACAATTAAAATTGAGGAATTTTTAGTGGCTTCAACACTAAGAGGTTTGACACCAACTTAGACTAATCCAAAATGGACAAATTTGTATTTTTGTTCTTTGAGTTTATTAATGACAACTTTTTCTAATAATTGAATTGTTTCATATTCTTTTTGAATAGGTAAATTCATATTCTTTTTGAATAGGCAAACTCCTTCCTTTTGTTTTTATAACATAACTGCAAAACGAATTTAAATTTTCAAAAGTTGTTTTCTTGTAAACTTGGTTTGTTGGAACTCTTGGAAGAGTCCAATTATCAAATCTTTGGGGAATATTTTCATAATATTCTTCTTGTTCATTAACGGTGTTATTTGAGGTTTGGTCGGACTTTTGGGATTAATTGGAAACAAAGCTTGCAGAAGAATTGGTTCTTCTAAGGAAGGGAAACGTTCTTTGTTTTTTTATTTCCTACAAGGGAGTTCAACTATCAGGATTTCTAGATTACTATAGTTGCCTATAGGGATATTTGTCCTTAACACGCCTAACTTATGGCTAAATGGATTGTGTATCAATACGTAGCAAAATAATAATATATTAATAAAGACAGTTAAACCAGAACTCAAAAATATTGAAAACAAATTAAATATTTTTGAAACTTAGAAATAACTGCTCCTACTTGACTCTGATACTAGATTATCTCAAGGATCTGAGGATGGAATTTGTAATGTGATAGTCGAAATTTGATATTTGAAATTAAAATTTGAAAGATTGTTAAATTTTTGAAAAGGAAAATAATTTAAAAACTTAAATTTTGAAAACTTAAAATTTGGAGAAACGAGAACTTAAAATTTGGAGAGACAATTTTTGATCTCTAAATTGAGTATCTCAAGTCGTGCCTTTCATTCTAAATCTGATAGCCTTTTATAGAGGGAAATTGTCTCTTTACATCATTTGAAACAAGAAATACAATCCCTTACATCATTACATAATTGAAAATTTTGTTACATAATTGGAACTTTTCAGAGAATATATTCTCTAGTTACAAAAATACAAACTATAGAAAATATTCACTATTCATGCTAGAGAATATTTACTGTTCATGCCAGAGAATCTTAATGATTTTGCCAGAGATTTTTACTATTCATGCCAGAGAATATTTACTATTCATGCTAGAGAATATTTGTTGTTCACTCGTCTTTTCTTGAAGGGAATATTTACTAACGCCAGAGAATTTTTCTTGTTCATCTCCATTCATTTCTTTATTTTACATCATTTTTTCTTAGACCTAGTAATGGTTATTGAGATGGTATCATTTACAAGGTCCACCGTTTTGATTGAAAACGTTGAAGATTTCTCATCTTCGGATTCAAAATCCATTGAGCTGAGCTTTTCAGCCATGAGTTTTTGTATTCCTTTCTAGTTTTACCTTGAGCTAACATTGCACTAGCTGTTGATTTTGCTTGAAGGAATTTTGCTATGGTTTGATCTAGGGCTGCAGACTTGCATAATTTCAGATTCTTGTTGAAAAAAGTATCCAAGTATTTTGAATCATATTTTTCATCATAAAATTTGTCCCACCATTTAGTTATAAAGTTTCGAACTAATAATAGAATCCATAATATGGATCTTTTTCATAGGAGTAATTCCAAGAAACAATCCAAGAAATGCACAATTTTGAGAAAAAAATGGATTGTTATGGAAATGTATTTTTGGTCTGGTTCAGGTTGAAATTTGTCAAATAATTTGGGCCAGCAGTTTTGAATTTTTTCTGGTAGGATCTCAAAAGATAATGCTCCTTACCAATTCCACCATTCTTGGAACTATTTTAGGAATTTGAATTGGGTACTATATTTGAAATATATAAGCCAAGAATGTCTCATATGTTGATTGTTCATTAAGAAGGCATTGTACCATGCCATTTGGTAATCCCAATATGTAAAATACGGGTGGTGGTCAATTTTGGTAGTAAATTTGGTTGGAAATTTTTTGGGAGAATTTGGGTTTTCACCCTAATCCTTGGTCGAAGAATTTTTAATATTTGGGTTGTTGAATGAGTAATAAAATTTAGATCTTTTGGGTTTGTGTAGTGTTTGAACAGTACTGAACCAATATGTTTTCACAATACTACTAGGGTATTTGAGAATCCAATGGCTTGAAATGCCATCCATTGAAAAAGATCTTTTGCAAGTATATGTGGAGGTTTTTATGAAAATTCTTCCTCTATAATAAGAATTTTTTCAAAACATTTGTTTGGAAAATATTATGAGGATTTTTTTGTAGCAGTCTGTGAAGAAACTGTTATTTCTTTTGGAAAAACATCTTGGAGAGATATCTCTTTTAAAATATTTTTGAGAGATTTTGGTTTGTGTAAAACAATCTCTTTAATTTTTGAAATCTTTACTAATTCACCAGTAATTTGCTTGAGAGGAGTTTCCTTTTTCATTTGACAAAAGGCCAATGCCACTTCTAAAGATGGAGAAAGGGACTCAATCCATTTTTTGATTTGAGAACCAATTTCATTTGGATCTTGTGCATCTTGAGCAAGTGTATTTTTGGAGGATTTTGATGAAGATGATGATCTCTCATTTTCTTCTTCATGGAAAATTTTATATCATGACTTAATTGGTTTTGAGGAAATTTGGGTTTTGGATGTTTCTCCTATTTTTCCTTTCCTTTGTCTCGGAGTTTGGGTGGCATTTTTGAAGAAACTCTCTGGTGAGGAAATCAGGCAAAGAATTAGTTTCTCCCTTGATGTATTCAATATCAAAAATCAAATATGCTCAAAATTGCCTGCCATTTTGTAAAAATTTGTTTTAAGCCAATATTTTGAACATCTTTTTGTAAAACTTCTTTTGTTGATTTGCAATTTATTAGTAAAAGAAATTTTTTATTTAATAAATCACTTTAGAATTTTGTAATGCATAAAACATTTGATAAAGTTTCTTTTTTAATAGTACTATAATTTTGTTGAGTTGGATTACAGTGTCTGGAAGTAAATTGGACTATTTGCTCTTTTGCCCTTTAACTTGTTTGAGGGTCCCACCGTATCCTATCTCAGAAGCATTTATTTCTACTGCCTTGGGGGGCATTTGGATCAGCTAAATATAAACCAGAAAGCTTAGTAATTTGTGTTTTAATTTGGGTGATAATATTGGTTGTGGATTCTTTTTAAGCCTATCATATAATGGTTTACATAATTTCCTAAGACCTGGATAAAAGTCTATGACATAATTGAGGCTTCCTAAGAATCTTTGTAATTGGACTTTATCAAGGATTTGGTATGGGAATTTGCTAGCAAATTCTATGAACCTCTCTATTGGGGTAATGGTTCCTTGGGTAATGTAATGACCTAAAAACCTTACTTTGGTTTTGAACAAACTTATCTTGGATTTAGAAAGTACTAAACCATTATTTTGTATGACTTTTATAAAGATGGAAAAATGTTTGAAGTGTTTTTCTAAATTTTCTGAAAACACTAATACATCATCGATGTATACAGTTGTGAATTGAGAATATTAGTAAAAAATATCATTCATTATTCTTTGAAATTCGGATGGAGCATTCTTTAATGCAAAAGGCATAACATTCCATTCATTTTGTCCATATGGTATAGTAAATGTCGTTTTGTATCTTTCTTCTTCTTTTATTTGGATTTTCCAAAATCCCGATTTCATGTCAAATTTTGAGAAAATATTTGCATTATAGAGTTTTTGTAACAAATATTTTTTATTTGGTATTGGGTACTTAATCCATTTTAAGGCTTGATTGAGAGGTTTGTAATTAATTACTAATCTTGGCGTTCCTCTTCCGAGTTATGCGTTTTAATTACATAAAATGCTGAACAACTCCAAGGAGAACTGCTTTTCCTAATTAATTTTTTATTTAGAAGATCTTGTATTTCTTTTTTACAAAATTCCTCTATTTCTTTGTACATTTGTATTTGCCTTGCTTTTATGGGTATTTGTCTTTCATCAGAATAATTTTCATTTGATAATGCTACTTTGTGTTTTTTCCTATCCCAAAAAGCATGATGAATGTCATAACAAATTGTTGATTCTATTTCTTCTTTAATTTGATTTATACTTTTTTGGACTTCTCTTTTTTCTAATTGTTCAGTAATTTTTTAAAACATATTTCTTCTTTTAGAAAAGAGATTTGTTTCTATTTATGATTAATTAAATTATTCATTTGCTCATTATGGATGGATGAAGATTTTAATAAGTTGAGATTTCTTATTTTTGGTTTTTCTACAAAAGGAAATTCTACTTTAGTGTTTAAAAATTTGGTAGAGATAGAATTATTTGTTACTTTATATGATTTGAGTAAGGATATGAATGGGGTTCCTAATATGACATCTTGGGTAGTATATTTTACCATTAGAACTTACTGTTTAATTTGTGGCCCAGAAATCACTATTTTTGACACCACTGAAAAATGGGTTGTTACATGCAAGGTCAGAAATACTTCATCACTTTCATAGACGATTACTCACAATACATGTATCTTTACATGCTTCATCACAAGAGCGACGCATTAGAAGCCTTTAAAGGCTAAAGTAAAGAAACAATGCGATAAGAAAATTAAGATTGTGAGAACCGATAGAGGTGATGAGTATTATGGTAGATACACTAAGGATGAACAAGAACTTGGTCCATTTGCGAAGTTTCTTCAAGATAACAGTTTAGTAGCCCAATACACCATACTAGGCTCACTTGATTAGTATGGTGCTGCTTAGTAGCTCTAAGTTGCCTAAGTCCTTATGGGTTGAAGCTCTCAAGACGGTTGTGTATATATTAAACCAAGTCCCAAGTAAAGCTATCTCAAAGAAACCTTTTGAGTTGTTTAAACATTGGAAACCAAGTTTACGACATATACGCATATGGGGATGCTAGTCTAAAGTAAGAGTTTATAACCCACAAGAAAACAAACTAGACCCAAGGACCATTAGTGGGTATTTCATTGGATATGCTAAAAGGTCCAAAGAATACGGATTCTATTGTTCATATCATATTACTAGAATTGTGGAATTGAGAAATACAAAGTTTCCTGAGAATGACTCAATCAGTGGGAGCAATCTATCTCGGGACACAATTCCAATAGGTGAACCTTTCACCTCAGGTGAGAGATTGGTTATTATACAAAACACCCCTTAAGCTCAATCAGATGTCGAACAACTAATTAATTAAAATCCATAAGTCACTAAAAACACTCCAGCAGATCAAGTTGTTCAAGAAAATATGGAAATTAGTAAACAACTAGTTGAACAACATAATCCATAAGAAATTGTTGGTTCAACATTAAGAAGATCTACTAGAGAAAAGAAATTAACAATTTCTAGTGACTGTATTGTGTGTCGGCAAGAGTCTGAATATAATATTGGAGCTGAGGATGATCCTGAGTCATTTTCACAAGTCATGAGTTGCAAAGAGTTAGAATTATGGTACAATGCTATGAAGGAAGAAATGAATTCCATGAAAAGTAATGAGGTTTGAGATCTTGTGTCGTTGCCTAAAGGCATAAAAGTCATTGGATGTAAATGGGTCTTCAAAACAAAAAGAGACTCAATGGGATACATAGAAAGATATAAAGCTAGACTTGTTGCAAAAGGATTCACTCAGCGAGAAGGAATTGATTATACTGAGACTTTTAGTCATGTATCTAAGAAATATTCCTTACACGTTGTGTTAGCATTAGTAGCTCATTTTGACCTTGAGTTGCAACGGGAAAACTTCCTTTATCAATGGTTTCCTAGAGGAAAAGGTATACATGAAACAACCTAAAGGATTCTCCTCTAGTGATGGTGAACACTTGGTATGCAAGCTAAAGAAATCCATATACTGATTGAAACAAGCCTCCCGACAGTGGTATTTAAAGTTCCATAAAGTTTTCTCTTCATTTGGTTTTGTTGAGAATGTCATGGATCAATGCATATACCAAAAGTTCAATGAGAGTAAAATTTGCTTCCTTATTCTATATGTAGACAACATTTTACTTGCAACAAATGACAAGGGTATGCTACATGAGGTGAAACAAATTCTTTCTAAAAATTTTGATATGAAAGATATGGGTGCTGCGTCTTATGTCATTGGCATTAAAATTCATCATGATAGACATCGTTGTATCTTAGGTCAATCTCAAGAAACCTATATCAATAAAATTTTAGAAAGATTTCGGATGAAAGATTGTTCACTTAGTGTTGTTGCTATCGTGAAGGGTAATAAGTTCAATTTGAACCAGTGCCCAAAGATTGAATTTGAGAAGGAGCAAATGAAAGACATCTCATATGCTTATGTTGTTTGAAGTCTGATGTATGCTCAAGTATACTGTAACACCCCTTACCCGTATGCGACACCAGAATAGGGTATGAGGTATTACCAGATTTAAACTCAAACAACAATCAAAATCGAGACATAAAGTTCCACTCAAATTTAAAACCTTTCACATGCATTCATATTGTCCCTTAAACGAGCCTACAAAGCTCGAAACATACATTGGGAGTGGTTCGGGACTAAACCGAGAAATTTTGAAAATTTTACAACGCTTAAAAAATTTTCTTATTTTGGAAGGTCACATGCCCATGTCGGTAGGCCGTGTAACTCTCTATTTATGATGTCATCAACATAATAGGGTCACACGGCCAAGTCACACACCTGTGTGCTAGGCCATGTGGCGAATTAAATATTCATGAATTTTCATAAATAAGGTGCAGACTTAACATGGCCAAGGTGCACGCCCATGTCCCAAGGCTGTGCCTCTTACACGGCCGTGTCTCTACCAGTGTGTTTACTACTGGGCATTCTGTTTTACCTAATTAGGGTGCAGGGGACACACGACCGGATCACATACCTATGGGGCAGACCGTGTGTCACTCATAGCCTAGGCACATGCCTGTGTGTCTACCCGTGTGAACAACTTTGAGGCTATTTTCCAAGCCAATTGCCACCCTTATTTGCACAAACACATACAAGACTTCAAAGGCAATTAACATGGCATAATTAAGTACTTAATCATCCTCAAACAAATCATGATTATGGCAATATCATATTATCTTATATATGCACAAGACACCATTCTTTGTCAAGCCTAACCTATCAGTTCTCATTCAAGCTATGGTTATCATCATACTAAACAAATCTCAATTTAATCATCAAGCATTCATAGCCACAACATAACTCATCACATCCACACAACCACCAACCACATCACAATTGCATAGGCACATGCATGAATGAATAAATATGTTTACAACCCAATAATCAATATAAGCCATATCTCATGGCCATATACAAAATGAGTTATAATATTATCATAAGCCAACACTTTTGGCTAACCAATATGGAACATAAAAAAATGACCAAGTCCCCTATACATGCCATACTCAAGATACTTAAATTCATTATACCTAAAAGATTAGTTTGATAGTGTGAATCGAGCTCCGACGTCATTCGATCCCCGAGCTAGCTTGGCGATACTATAAGAAAAATGGAAAGAAAGGGGAGTAAGCATAAAGCTTAGTAAGTTAGCATGTAAATAGTTAACAACATTAGTCATGCATTATTATACATATAACATAATATAATTTATCACAATGTCATCAAGTATCATAGATACATCTTAAATCATGTCATTTACATAGTGTACATTAAAATTCATGATCATGATTCATTCATTCACTTCTTTCTAAGGTCTCGTCAATTCATAACCTCAATATTTATGAGCTTTGTGTACATACCTGTACCCTTCTGACATGATCATACCTTGTCATTTCTTTGACATAATCTTTGAATTACCCGTTAAACCACTTGGAATACTAAAGGATACACAGGAAATCTCATACACATAGTAAGATGCCAATGCCATATCCTAGATATGGTCTTACATGGGATCACATATCGATGCCAATAGCCAAGCTATGATCTTACACGATGTCTGATATTGATGCCATGTCCCAGACATGGTATTACACGAAATCACATATTGATGCCAATGCCATATCCCAGATATGGTCTTACATGGGATCAAATATTGAGGCCATATCCTAGATATGGTCTTACACAAAACCGCACATAACTCTAATGTCATGACATTTGTATCCTATTTATTCTTAAGGTTCAATCGGGATTTCGTAGTACCAAATTTTCGTCGGATCGTCATCGAGTCATCAATAACCAAATCCATAGAGACAAATATACATTTCATGCAATATAAAAGCATTAGATACATAATAACATAATGTTGAATTATTTACACATGAACTTTCCTCGGTACCAAAATATGGCTAACTATTCGATTTAGTCCACAACTTTGTTCTTTCCTCGGTTTAGGTCTGAACTCCGTTTTTCTTGATCTATAATAGAAAATTTCACTTATTTAATTATCACATTGTTCAAAACAGCCCATAAATCATATTTTGGAAAAATTATAGTTTTTCCCCTAAACTTTCACATTTTTACAAATTAGTCCCTATGCTCATAAAATGAAATGTACTTATTTTCTCTGTTACCCAAGCCTAGCCGAATCTATATCATGCATATACTAGCCCACATTTTTCATCAAATCACATTTCTACTACTGATTTTTACAACTTTTACAAATAAGTCCTTTTAGGTGTTTTCATGAAAAACCACTTAGTAAAAGATGTTTATCACACAGCAAACTTTCATATTCCTCCATTAAACATCAAAATATATGTATGTCACACATGGGTAAGTTTTTGAACATGAACCCTAGCTCAAAATAATGGTAGAAATAGCTAGATCGGTTGATGACAATTTCAAAAATGCAAAGAACATTAAAAACGGGGCTAGGATACACTTACTATTAAGCTTGAAAGTTGGAGAAACCCTAGATATGATGACCATGGAAATTTCAGCACACATGAAGATGGACATCAATTTTGACTTATTTTTCCCTTTTTATTCTTTTATTAACCAAATGACCAAAATGCCCTTTTTACTGAACTTTCAAATTTTATCCATGCATGCCCATTTTTGTCCATAAAATTAGAAATTGGGAAAATTTATATTTAAGGACCTCTAATTAATAATCCATGGCAATTTCATGCTTAAAGCTTCTAAAACTCACATTTTGCAACTTTTGCAATTTACTCATAAATGTCAAATTGGACACTTTATCAATAAAATCTCTTCATGAAACTTTCACACAATCATGCAAACATTTCATGGACCTCAAAACAATCATAAAACAAATATTTCTACTTCGGATTTGTGGTCTCAAAACTACTATTCCGACTAGACCCAAAATCAGGATGTTACATCTACACAAAACCTAACATTGCATTTGCAATTGGAATGTTGGGAAGATATCAGAGTAATCCAGGTATTGAACATTGTAGAGTTGCAAATAAAGTTTTAAGATATCTTAAAGGGACAAATGACTACATGCTTACGTACAAACAATCAGACAATTTGGAAGTGATTGGCTACCCCAATTCAGACTTTGTCGGTTGTGTTGATTCATGTAAATCAACATCAGGTTACATATTTATGTTTGCTAGTGGAGCTATATCTTGAAGGAGCGTGAAGTAGACTTTAACTACTACTTCCACTATGGAAGTTGAGTTCGTTTCATGTTTTGAGGCTACCTCACATGGAGTATGGTTGAAGAGTTTTATTTCTGGGCTTAAACTTGTGGATTTGATTTCTAAGTCGTTGATGATATATTGTGACAATTTAGTTGCTTTCTTTATGGCTAAAAACAAAAAAAAAAGGTGGAAGTTGAAGCAAACGTATTGGCATTAAGTATTTATCCATAAGAAAAAGTGTTAAAGAAAAGAAAGTGGTCATTAAGTATATTAACATTGAACAGATGTTAGTTGATCCTTTGACTAAAGGCATGCCACCACACAAATTTAAGGATCATGATGTCACTATGGGACTTGTTCCTGCCTTGTAAATTTTTGTTGTAAGAACAATTATAATGAAACTTTGTTAAGTTTGATGTTTCTCTTATTTTGTGCACACATTAATTTGATTGTTTCGAGAAATATCACTAAAGTTTGAACCTAGAATGAACATTGGATTTATTCATTAAGAAAATTGGGCTAAAGTGTTGAGGCATGATGTCAAGTGCTTAGAAGACTTTGGCGTTTTTGTGTTTTCCAATTTTCGTGTTTTTGTATAGCTAAATACAATGTCCTCATCGGGTCTTTGCCGCACTTGACAAGCGGTGCTACAAGGTCTGAATTTTGACATTTGATTCAAACAATAGTTGGAGGTATTTCTATTTAATCTTTCAGCTGTTTAAATTTTGTTTAAAGATGTTTGGTTTGTTTATTTATTTATTTAAGATGTTTGAGACTTTGTTAAGACAGGTAAAGATATGCAAAGGAAAATATACTAGAACTTCTTGTTGAGGGATGATATTAGTATACGAAATGTGTCAAAAACCAAACAAAATTACTTATGAATGGAATTGTCTAACGTAAAATTTAACAGCTCCATAGCTGCTATTTTTTACATTTTCGCATGTACCTAAAAAAACCTTATAACAATGACATGTAGGGGTGTACTTTAGCAAAAACGAGCACCGCCGTAATGGAAGAGTGCATTTTAGCAAAAACCAGAACCGTCGTGGGTGGTCATGTTAACGGCGGACGGAATCTCGAAATGCCAGAGCCTCCCAAAGGCTTTAACCAAGTACTTTTTGCACAAAAACTCGTTCGCGAAAAGCTTCTCCACCCTCCGATCAATATCGTGCAAGAACACGTGCGTCACGCCGGATCCTTTCCTGTTCCTCGCCATAACGGCAGCCGAGAATATTGCTGCCATCCTACCCGGTGCCTCCGGGAAATACCCACGCGGCGCATCGATCATTATTAAATCCCATTCCGTATCGTAAAACTCATCGGGAAACCCCGTCAAGGCAAGCCTACACTGGTCGTTACCGCGTAAGTAAGCTTTCGACGGAAAACAGCTGGGTTCCGACCGGTAATGGGAGAGCAAATCGTCGGCTTCTTTTAGCTCCGTACGGTATTTGACGGGGTAGGCATGGAGCTCGGGGGCGGTTTTGAGCACGATTTCGACCCATTTGGGATCCTCTTCAATGAACGTCGTTTTGCCGTGGGGATTCAGAGAATTCCACATGAGGGAATCGTAGCCGAGGCCAAAGACGAGAAAATTGCAAGGTGCGCGTTTTTTGAGGACGTCGAATGTAATGGAGATCTCGCCGTAGTTTTGTTGCGGTACGATTTTTGAGGTGGCGTAGTGGACTATGGCTTGAAGTTGGGTTTCCATGTCGGAGAATTCACCTTCATGGATGGGTTGAGCTCTAAACTTGGCGAGAGAGCACAGGAGGGAGTAATCGCCGGGTTTTCTGAAGCTCAAGATAAGTATCACTCCGGCAATAAGGCCGGCGATTGCGACGAGGGAAAGCTTTCTCCCATCGGCGAAGTAATGTCGATTCATGACATTGTCTTCTCTTGACATTGTTCTTCTCTGCACTAGCCTGATAATACAGTTTCCTTATTCCTTTTTTTTTTATTTTAGAAAGCTGTTTAATCCTATTATTAAATGTCGGAAAAAAGGGGTGAAATTCTGGTTCATTTTAAAAGAAATAAATTCCCCTCAATCTTGGGATAAGGCTTTGAATGAGCATAACTTTCGACAGTAGTTCATGTTCTGTGCATGATTTCGTGGTTTATTTATAATAAAAGAATGAAACTCTCTTATCTACACCAATTATTTAAAATTTTATCACCTATAGGATGAAATTTCCGTAGATAAAGTTATACAATAATACATCGTCATTAAATAAAATAAAAATAATGAAAGATCTATGGTTAAAAATATACTATTACAAAGCGAAAATTGTTAGCACGGATAGAAAAAATCAATTGAGCATAAATAATTAAAAAAAAACTATTGTACCGTGAAAGAATCACTGCATTAGAAGCAAATTCGTTCTGATAAGTGTAATCATGTAGCGGACATCACCCCATAAGGTTAACGTAGTATTTCAATATTCGTACACCTAAATAAAGAAGGTAGGACACAACTGGTATTACTCTTCTCACAAAAAAAATCGTAACCGAAAAACAAAATATCTGAAAGAAACAGACGAGCTGTGGGAGAAAAAATTGCTTGTTGTTGTTAAAAATAAGAAGAATGACCTGATATTTGTTCTGTTTTCTAATGGGGTAAAATGGTAAAATAATAGTGTTAGTTTCAAAAAATAGTAGATGATTAATATTTTGCAACAGCAAGAGATTTTACCTCAATCGAAAATATTCTAAAATAGTAATAAGATTTTCTTCAATAGAAAATATTCTGAAAAACCAAAGAAAAGTATTTCTTTGCATTACCAACATTCCCCCACTAATGCAAAGGAATTGAAAATTTTGTAAACATGAGAAAAAGTAAAACGTGAGAAGAGCAACAACAAAATTAGTCACTTAAGTATTAGTATCTTATGGATTTGAACTAGTACGTAGTGAAATAAATGATTCTTCTCTTTAACCAGTGAACAAATCTTGAACTTGTTAATATAGGGTTTAACTCATGACACACGACTAATCTCAGATCCAATTGATGTTCCGTGATAGATCAACAAGTTTAGCCAATATACCTCAAGTTACTAGTAAGTGCTCTAGAAAGACTACCCAATGTCTTTCATAGAAGGTGATTTCACACTTACGTAAGTGATTTCATCAAGTCTATCTCAATATAGACTACTCGAATTAGAATTATGAAATCATTAAGAGCATTTGTTAAGTTCATCCTTTCAAATTTAAGTTCGATGAGTTCATCAAATCTGTCGCAATAGGACCACAGAAACTCTGGGATATGAACTCATTAAGAGTAAGAAACTTAACCTCTGTGACAGCCCAAAATAGACCTTAGCCGGAATATGGTTTCGGGACCACAAAACCGAGGCATAACAATAATTTAAAATTTATTTCGATGCCTATAATATGTGTGTATTCATGTATGACATTTTTTGATGATTGATTTAGTGTTATAAAGGTGAATTCCACTAGAAAGGACTTAGTAGTGAACTTTGAAAATACGATAGGGAAAGGGGTGATGACTAATTAAAGCATGCATGCAAAATAATGGACTTGCATGTCAAATTCCCCTTTACAAGTAATGGCCACTGACCGAAATGTCCAATGGATGGGCAAAACAAGTGAACTTGGCTTGCTAACCCTCGTGTCCGACAACCGCGATGGTCTCGGGTTCGGGTGTTACAATTTTATTGGTATCGAGCGAGTTTAGTCGATTCTAGGACTACCGTGATGTGTTTGGGGTCTAGCTATACATGCCATTAAATGATGAATCGATAGTGTGGTGATTTCGACAATTTGACTTTGTGTTTGTTTATAGCAATGGATCCCGATCCCAACCGAAGCGATAGCGATATGTGGAGAGTGTGGCGCTGCTCCGCGCAAGGGACAATACGCGGACTCTCAACCTATGGCCAACAATCCTAATGACGAGGCTAGGCAAGCCTTTTATAGTGTGATGAACGAATGGTTTAATCAATACATTCGAACCAACACGGCTGTTCCACAACCTCCATTCCCGACAAATGCAACCCCGCCCTACAATACCTCCGGTGGATGACCAAATAAGGTCAAGTAAGCCCCATCGATAGGATTGAAAACATGGGGCCATGAATTTAAGGCTACGGATGATGATGATGCCGAAGCGAGCTGAATTTTGGTTAGATAACACTATCCGGGTGCTTGATGAGCTATCCTGTACACCCGATGAGTGCTTAAAGTGTACCATCTCCTTGCTACGCGAGTCCGCCTACTATTGGTGGAGTACTCGACTGTGGTGCCTAGAGAGCAAGTGACTTGGGAATTCTTTCAAACCGAGTTCGAAAAAAGTATATCATCGAGATTCATCGACCAAAAGTGGAGGGAATTTCTTGATCTTAAGCAAGGTTCTATGTCCGATTATCGACTACGAACGAAAGTTTGTGAGGCTTAGCCAGACGCTGCGAGAATGCATTTCGTCCGAAGCTATTATGTGTAAACGCCGAGGATGGGCTGAATGATGATATAAGGATGTTTGTTGGCATTCTCGAGATACGAGAGTTCGTAGTACTTGTTGAGCGAGCTTGTAAAGTCAAGAGCTTAGAAAGGAGAAACAAAAAGTGATGTGGGAACCGGAGAATTCGAAGAGGTCCTCGGAAAGTCTCTTCAACAAGCATCAAGAGATTTCGAGATGATGCGAGCCGGTCTAGAGGCGTTTGGGCTTTTCTAGACGAGGACGCGATCGACCCCGTGACCACACGAGTCACCTCGATCGCCGGTGGTGGAAATGATCGCGAGAGAGGCGGAGTGTCCACATTGTGGCAAATGGCATTCGGGAGCTGTTGGTTTCGTGATCGCTCCTGCTATAAGTGTGGATCGGCCGACCACTTTATGAAGGATTGCCCGAGGATGCATGAACAGAATGTAAGTCAGAGTGCAAACCCGGGTGCTACCACTGCTCGAGGTAGGCCACCTAGAAATATGGGCAATGTTAGTGGCGGTCAGAGAGGATCTAGAGATGCTACCATCAGATCTGAGGCTCGTGCTCCTGCTAGGACTTATGCCATATGCGCACGCGAGGATGCTGCCTCTCCAGATGTTATTACCGGTACTTTCACTCTTTTCAATACAAATGTGATTGCTTTGATTGATCCTGGTTCTACTCATTCATATATATGTGAAACCTTAGTATCCAGTAAGACTTTGCCCATTGAGTCTCTCGAGTTTGTAATTCGGTGTCAAACCCTTGGGTCATTACGTGCTTGTCAACAAAGTGTGCAAGAAAAGTCCCCTAGTGTTCCGAGGTTCTTGTTTTCCAATGGACTTGATGCTTTTGCCGTTCGATGAGTTCGATGTTATTCTTGGTTTGGATTGGTTGACCATGCACGATGCGGTTGTAAATTGCAAGAGCAAGACTATCGATTTGAGGTGCGCGAATAATGAAATAATTCGGGTTGAGTCCACGGACTTAAAGGGTTGCCACCGTAATATCGCGATGTTGGCCCGAAATATGTAAGAAAAGGTGCGAAGCGTACCTTGCGTCGTGTTCGATGACAAGGAATCGAGAAGAAACCCGAATCTGTGCCGTGGTTTGTGAATACCGGATGTTTTCCAGAAGAATTGCCGGGTTTACCACTGCTCGGAAATAGAATTTGGCATCGAATTGGTACCGGTACCACTCAATTTCGATAGCTCCGTATCGTATGGCACCAACGAATTAAAGGAGTTGAAAGCTCGGTTGCAAGAATTGGTGGATAGAGGTTTTGCTCGCCCGAGTTTTTCGCCTTGGGTGCGCGGTGTTGTTCGTGAAGAAGAAGGATGGAACCATGCGATTGTAGATCGACTATCGTCGACAATAAAGCGACGATAAAGAACAAATATCCGTTGCCACGTATTGACGACTTGTTCGATCAACTGAAGGAGCCTCGGTGTTCTCGAAAATAGATTTGAGATCGGGCTACTATCAATTGCGAATCCGAGATTCGGACGTGCCCAAGACCGCCTTGAGCGAGATATGGTCACTATGAGTTCCTAGTGATGCCGTTTGGGCTCACTAATGCCCTGCGGTATTTATGGATTTAATGAATCGGATCTTTAGACCATATTTGGATCGATTAAGTAGTCGTGTTCATTGATGACATCTTGGTCTATTCAAGAAACGAGACCGAACATCTTGAACACTGCGTTAGTGCTGCAAATTTTACTGGGACAAGCAATTATATGCTAAGTTCAGCAAGTGTGAGTTCGGTTAAGAGAGGTTAGCTTCTTGGGTCATGTGGTATCTGACGGTATTCGAGTCGACCGAATAAAATTTCAGCCATACTTAATTGGAAGCCTCAGAAATATTCTCGAGGTTCGAGCTTTTGGGGCTTGCGGTTATTACCGACGATTTGTAAAGGCTTCTCAACGATAGCCACGCCGATGACGGCTACTCCAAAAGGACGTTAAGTTCGAATGGACGGAGAAATGCCAAAAGGTTTCGATCAACTGAAAACTTATTTGATGAAGCCCCAATTCTAGTGCAACCCGAGTCCCAAGGAGTTTGTCATCTATAGCGACGCCTCTCTACTTGGGTTAGGTTGCGTATTAATGCAAGAAGGTCGAGTTGTGGCCTATGCGTCGAGGCAATTAAAGCCACATGAGAAAATTATCCGACTCATGATCTCGAGCTGGCCGCCATCGTATTCGCCTTAAAGATTTGGCGACATTACTTATTTGGTGAAAGGTGCCATGTATACTCGGATCACAAAAGTCTCAAATATTTGATGACCCAAAGAGACTTAAATCTGCGACAAAGACGTTGGCTCGAGCTGTTAAAGGATTATGAGCTGATCATTGACTATCACCCGGGAAAGGCGAATGTGGTTGCGGATGCCTTGAGTCGTAAATCGTTATTCACTTTACGAGCGATGAATGTGCACTTGTCTGTCCGATCCGACAGTGTGTTAGTGGCTGAATTGAAAGCCAAACCATTATTGACACACCAAATTCGAGAAGCTCAGAAAGTCGACGACGAGTTGGTTGCAAAACGGGCTGCGTGTGTTCCGAACAAGGACCCGGAGTTTCAAATCGACGATGACGATTGTTTGAGGTTAAAAAGTCGTCTGTGTGTCCCAAAGAATTTGGAACTCATTTCGATAATTTTGAATGAAGCCCATTGTAGCCGAATGGCAATCCACCCGGGGAGTACGAAGATGTACAATGATTTGAAACGTCGGTTTTGGTGGCATGGTATGAAGCGAGACATCTCCGACTTTGTTTGAGATGTTTAATATGTCAACAAGTGAAAGCGGAACATCGGTGCCTTGAGATTACTTGACCAATCACGATACCCGAGTGGAAATGGGATCGAGTCACAATGGACTTTGTATCCGGACCGCCATTGTCGCAAGTAAGAAGGATGCGGTTTGGGCCGTGGTAGATCGATTGACTAAGTCGCCCACTTTATCCCCATACGCATGATTTTTCAATGGACAAACTAGCCGAATTGTACGTTTCTCGAGTTGTGAGATTACACGGGTGCCTATTTCCATCGTGTCGGATAGAGATCCGAGATTTACCTCGCGATTTTGGAAAAAGTTGCAAGAAGCTTTGGGTACCAAGTTGCATTTCAGCACCGCCTTTCACCCCAAACCGATGGTCAATCCGAGCGGATAATTCAGATACTTGAGGATATGTTAAGATGTTGCGTCCTCGAGTTTAGTGGTTCATGGGAAGCGGCATGAACGGTATTTGCCGTTGATTGAATTAAACACAACAACACTTTCAATCAAGTATTAAGATGGCACCCTACGAGGCCTTGTACGGTCGTAAATGCCGTACACCATTGTTTTGGACCGAGCTCGGTGAAAGCAAGATTTTCGGTGGATTTGATTAGGGATCTTTGAGCGAAAGTGAAAGTAATCCGTGAAAGTCTCAAGATAGCCTCCGATCGTCGAAGTCGACGCGGATCTAAAGCGTAAGGATATCGAGTATCGTGGGTGATAAAGTGTTTCTCAAGGTATCGCCTTGGAAAAGGATACTCGTGTTCTACCGTAAGGGCAAGTTGAGCCCGAGGTTCATTGGGCCATATGAGATATCGAGCGAGTCGGTCCGGTGGCATATCGCTTGATTTTGCCCCCGAACTCAAAAGGTTCACGATGTCTTTCACGTTTCGATGCTTCGACGCTATAGATCCGATCCATCGCACGTGATTAGTCCATCAGAAATTGAAATTCAAGCTAATATGAGTTATGAGGAAGAACCGATTCGTATCCTATCACGAGAAGTGAAAGAGTTGCGAAACAAGCGGGTTCCGCTAGTGAAAGTGTTATGGCTCAAGCACGGGATAGAAGAAGCTACTTGGGAGACCGAGAACTCTATGAAAGAGCGATATCCAAACCTATTTACGGTAAGATTTTCGGGACGAAAATTTCTTAAGAGGGGAGAGTTGTGACACCCAAAATAGACCTTAGCCGAATGTGGTTTCGGGACCACAAAACCGAGGCATAACAATAATTTAAAATTTATTTCGATGCCTATAATATGTGTGTATTCATGTATGACATTTTTTGATGATTGATTTAGTGTTATAAAGGTGAATTCCACTAGAAAGGACTTAGTAGTGAACTTTGAAAATACGATAGGGAAAGGGGTGATGACTAATTAAAGCATGCATGCAAAATAATGGACTTGCATGTCAAATTTCCCCTTTTTACAAGTAATGGCCAGCCTGACTGGAAATGTCCAATGGATGGGCAAAACAAGTGAACTTGGCTTGCTAACCCCTCGTGTCCGACACCGGCGATGGTCTCGGGTTCGGGGTGTTACAACCTCATATGTCGGTAAATTCATCAAGTCCGTCTCAATAGGACCACCCAAACTTTGGGATATGGATTCATTAAAAGTAAGAAATTAACCTTATTCATGTGCATTATTCGCCATAGGGATAGGTAAAATGTACACTATGAGTCTTTTCATGGTTTCATCTAACCACATTGAACTTCAAAACTAAGTTGGATATCCACCATAAATTCCTCGACCACTGGGCTTACAACCCATCCCCTTCAATGAATCAATGACTTTTTTCCTACTTAACCTTTTGTTTAGTGGATCAGCTAGGCTCCTTTCTGACCTCATGTACTTTAAATCAAGTACTTCATTCTCCCATAAAGGAATTCTTACAAGTAGATTCCTAAGCCATTCAGCCTCTTGCCCGACCCAGTCAAGAGTTATATTTCTTAATCACTAAAAGGACTAAAGTCAATGATCACTTACTTTAACTTCACTCAAGACCATTTGGGGAAAGCTCAGTCTTGATAACTAGCATAGAAACTTATGGACTATGACACTTTCCCCCACTTACTATGTCGATGCCCTTATTGACATAGAGCCACACCTTTAGGAACCTTGTTGCATCGAGTTGACATTTCATTTTTAATTCCATCTTAGGCCTTCAAGGCATGAGGTTATGATCCATTCAATGCACATCAGACATAAACTCGAACTTGGTTTCATCTCAATCACTGGTGTAGTCTCGTCTATGCTCATTCCTCTACTGAACACTTGGACTCAACTCAACAACATATAATCATCAAATTACAAACTTGAGGAACCTTAATGGAATAACCCATTGCCAAAAAAATATTTCCATGTCTTTGATATTCAAAACTACATCCCTCTAGATCTGGCACCAACTGCATTCTTGCGACATTCTAGTGAATGCGTCCCTGTGGATGTGGTTTATGCCAACTGCCCTTTGAGGCACCAACACTAAGGTTCTCAACATGGGAAATTCAAACACATTGGCCATCCTCAACTTAGGCCTTTTCAGCCTCTCCTTGGTCACCCCATTTGTTGTGGCCATCTTAGCTAACCACAACACATGTGGCACCACCTTACTAGTTCGATCTAAATCTCAATCTCGGACTTTAAAGCTCATACACGCAAACTCTAGCATGCCACTCATTTCTTCACACAATATCATAGGTTGCCTAAACAAGACATCCCCCCACTTGTTCTCTTGTTCAAGCTCTCGGACTCAATAATTCTCTAGTCTGCTCTGGCTCAAAACCTAATGATGCTTTGGACTAGGTCTAAAAATCTCATGAATTAGTAGCGCATCATGGATAAGGGCACTGTAAGCCTTATCCAAAACACAAGGATCTAACGATTCGCTAATAGTCCTCCATCTAACTCAAACTTAAGGGTCCTTTGACCCATCTCGACTTAAACTCAAGTCTTACTTTTAACTTGCTTGACTCGATAGGTCTGTTGACCAGCATAACACAAAATACAAGATTGGCTTATCATGCCACAATCTCGAGTGGTCCTCTAATCACTCAATCTCGCTAGGCCTTTCAAGTTCATCTTGAACGAATTAGCCCACTGGAAGATACAAATGGAGCTTGGAATTGTTCTAACACTACTTAAGCATACTCTTGCAGTACTCAGGTGCCCTGAAACTCGATTACCTCAAGAGGACACTTCACTTGCTCCATATAGATCTTCCTGTTAGTAGGAGTAGGCCAAGGCATAATGTTTTCACTTGGATTAGAATCATTAGCCCAACCTAGTGATTTCAAAGGAGCAACTTTTTTAGAATCATTCATATCGTTATCAGTTACTTTAAAATTATCACCAATGTTGATATCATCAACGCCTCTCAAAAGGTTACCAAAGTCAAATCCTTTTGTATGCTCATATTAAATTAACATATTATCTTGGTTTATCATATCCGTGCTATTAATTATACCACATGTAAAATGATTAAGAGTCTTCCAATCCTTCACTTCCATATCATCTAGTTTCTTTTCATCAATGGCAATGCCAAGACCTTTCTGAAATAGAGCATCTAGAATTTCACTTTACCACATATCGAAATTATCCGTGCCATCGAAGATCTCTACTACCAATCTCATGTTTTCCAACATTGGTCTCAACATATGGATGATGTTGGTACTCTTAGATTATCCACCGTGTCAAGCATAGTCTTCCAATACGCCCAAGGAAATCTTTTCTAATATGGAAGATCAGTTCAAAACACAACCATAGAGCACACTTTGAGTAACCTTCAGCTTTAATATCTCTTGTTGTGCGAATAGGGTAAAAGAGAGTAAATTATTGTACTAAAAAAAACCACATTAGGTTCAATTCCCAAGAAAGTTTGGAGGGGTCACAAACGGTCCCGCTTAAAACCCAATCTCGTAGACAAAATCTCCCTCCAATTTAATTTAGTAGCACAATATATCACTACAGTTTTATCCAAAAAAATATAGAAAGAAAAATAATAAAGAACACCAAAATATTATACTTTTTTACCTCCATTGTTTGCTGGTGTAGTTTCTTGGGAGTCAAAATGTCATATTGTTCTGCATATGCTAGTCAACGGACTGAGTTCGATGTATTTTTCCTCTCATTATAGTGAGCATTAAAAGACGATGGACTGCTATTTGCTCAACTAACAGTAAGGGTCATTTCTGTGGGCTCCAAGAATTTGGTTCAAAATGTCATCCTCATTGTCGCAGTCGGTTATGAACTTGTTAATTGTGACAGACATGTTTAAACGGTAGTTGAGGAGTTGCTTCTAAATGGTTAGAAATATACTATTGCAAAATGAAAACTGTTAGCATTGATAGGAAAAAAAATTCAATTGAGCGTAGATTAACAAAGAATCACTGTGTCATGGAAGAACCACTACCTTAGAAGCAAATCTGTCTTGACTGATGTAACCGTGTAGTGGACGTCGGTCCACAAGGTTAACATAGTACTTCAATATTTGTACACCCGAGTAAAGAAGGTGGAACACAATTGGTATTGCTCTTCTCACAAAGGAATCAAAACCAGAGAACATAAGCTCTAAAAGAAACATATGAGCTATGGTAGAAACGATTGCTTGTTGTTGTTAAAAATAAGAAGAATGATCTGTTATTTATATTGTTTTCTAAAGGGGCAAAATGGTAAAATAGCAGTATCAATTTCCAAAAATAGTAAAGGATTAATATTTTGCAACAGTTAAAGGATTTTCCTCAATCGAAAATATTTTCCAAAACAAAAAAAATATTTCTTTACATTTCTAACACCTATAAATAAATAAGATAATTTTATTTAAACATAATTAAATAATAATTAACTATAAATAAACGCTAAAACCTTAAACCCTTAAACCCATGATACAAAATCTGAAAGTTATTAATGATATTAACAATAGTTACGATTACATTTAAATAAAACTATTAGTATTTATTTACTGATTTACAAGTCCTCTATATATATTTTAATTGAATGATGATGTGTCATGTTATTATTCACCAATAATGCACAAAACTTATGCACCATTAGTGTACCAAATATTATTCTATCAAATATATATTATATATAAACTACACATTATTTTAAAAAAAAATTGATGAAGGTTATAGTTGGGGTTCATTGTAAACTTCCTAAAAAATTATGACAAGTTTCTACCAGTTAAACATGTTACAAGCTAAGAGCTAAGAATGGATATATTCTCATTATTTTTATATTTCTTTATAATAATTGGTATATCCTCATAATTTTTATACTTCTTCAAATTTTTGGTATACTCATTTTTTTGTACTTTCTAATATTTTTTATATTCTTTCAAAATTTAGTATGGTTAAAAATAATAATAATTCGTAAGAGATATATTTTGGAGTAAAATAGTATTTTTAAATATTAAAAAATTTCAAAGGATTTTGTAATGGAAAAATATTTCTTTATTATGAACTAAGAGAATTATAAGAAAAGAGAAGAATTAGAAAAATGAAAGGATGATTCAACTTTCATTTTGGGGATACCTAAAAGCTTATACATGTTCTCTATTTATAGGGCCTCAATCACCATAGGTTACAAAACTATAATAAAGATAATTAAGGTACCATATAAAAATTTAAAAGTTATAAGAGTTACAAGAAAATGAATTCTTAGGGGTTATGGGAGTTATATGGACATCCATTTTGCAACACTTCCCCTAGATATCCATAATAAAATGTGTTTCTTTAAAATCTTATTAGGAAAAATCATATGTGGGAAAAAACCTAATGAAGGAAAAAGATTACACAATCTTCTATTACAAGTTGTCTTCTTAAAAAAATTTACTTGGAAAGCCTAGTGGGAAAAAATCTTGATTAAAGGAAAAGAGTACAGTGTAACACCCCATACCCAACTCGATCGTTGGGTCCAAGCTACAAGGCGCCACATTCGTTACCGAAGCAACTATAATCAATCATAGTCAATTTATACCATTTAATGCTTAAATTAAACCAAAACATACATTTAATACAATACAAAATAAGTTTCGGGTCTTACACAAGTAACCCGAGGTCAAAGAGTGACCAAATTGTAAAGTCCCAAAATACAGGGTTAACGTTGTGACATCAACGTTACACGTCATGACATCGCCAAACAGTTTGTCACGTCACAACGTTAGGCCACTTGATGCCATGATGCCACTTACTATGTTGGCCTCGTCGAGATGACGGGGGTTCCTCATCTTATTGTGACATTACAAGTCTTTTCTCATCGGGACAACGTGTTGGGAAATATGTCCATATTGTAGTAAACATGGAACTGTTTTCAATGTATTTGAATGATGAATAAACAAATAAAGTTAATTTCACATTTCACTATTATGTCTTTTGTATTTTTGTATTTCGTGTTTTGCATGCATAGTGAGATTGTGACAAACAAATATTAGCTCATTGATTGTCTATATTCAAATTGATGATAAGTGACACTATAAGAATGTTTACATTGCGAGAAAGAAAACTTACTTCAGTAGATAATCTAAACGAGTCTGTAATCTCATAAAAGAATCAAAGTGATTATTTTATTCAAATACTTAGAAGGATTTTTATGTTGTCTACAATGCCAATTAGGGAGATGACTAGTCTTAGCTATCGGAGCAGTTAACTCTACGAGAAGAGACATAGATGCATTCATTGAAAGAATGATACATTGGACTGGACCCAAGATGAATTAATTCTGAATCTGTTTTTGAATTAATTCACTTATGACGTTTAAGATGTGATTTACCTGAATCCTGAGTTAGTCACTGACCATGAGTATATAACTTATCTGCTTTGATATAAGTGGAGGTTTATGCTCTAAAAATGATCGAGCCCATAGTCAGTATGTTGGGTACATGACTTGTGTATGGCATGGATTTACTAGTAAAAATGGAAATCATAGATCGATTAATGAGTTAACAATATCATCTCATTGGCATTGTGTGGATTGATAAATATGAAATATGGTCACGAGTTGCTTATTCTCGAACAAGAAATTTATCACAGTCATTTGTTCACGATGGTCATATTAATCATTAAAGAAGACACAATGGTGATAATGAGATAAAATAGCATTGTATTGAGTGAGCGTATTTGACTCAAAAGAATCAAGGATATCATATGAGGTAACACACACATGATTAGGTCATTGGACAAAACAGTTGGATGAATTGCTTTCGTAAATAATATACAATAAGGAGTTTTCAATCATGGTACTTATTGTGGACTAACTCCATAATTAAATAAATCGTGAATTATCGGAACGATGCTTCTAGACATAATTACAATTACTTGAGCCAAAATGTATATATTCGATTAGTCCCTCCGCTCGCTCAATAAAAGCTTGACCGGACTGCATTTAAATCAAAAGAAAATTCTACAATTGTGGAAAATATTTAATTGAGTCATTTTATTCGTTATGGAATTAAATTAGGCGATCGTGAGAATTGTTTAACTAGAGAATTTTATTAAATAATTTTTTTCAAAAAAATTAATTTGAAAAATCCCAGTGATTTTTGAGAAAATTGATTTTGATCAAATAAAATTAAATTAATAAAAATAAATATGATATTTTTGAATATTAATTTTCGAGTCAAAAAATTTTCGAAATACGTAATTGAACTTGAAAGTTGGATTTGAGATAAAAAAATTTTGGCACATGAACCCAAAACCAAGACAAACCCAAAAATTGGTTGAACCGAGCCTGATATGTGAAATCGAGGCAACGATCAAATCAGTGGTTGGACCGGACCGATTAGGCCATCACTGGATCGAACCAGCTTGGGGTGTCATGAGGGTGTTGCAACTACGATGGCACCACCAGACACAACGGTGCCGACATTGAGCAGTGGAAGAACTACACTCCTACTAGGATTCTATTGGATAATTTGATTTTAGAATAACTATTCCAAAAATGATAATATTTTAATAGTTTTAATATTAAAATTAATTTAATATTTTCTTAATAGTATTTTATTAATTAAATATTAAAGTGATTATCTTAATATTAAATTTAATTTGATATTTATTTTGTAGATAAGTATTCTATTAATTAAATAGATTTAATATTAAATTTAACCTAATATTTATCTTGATAAGTATTATATTAATTTAATATTAAGTGGTTAAGTTTAATCATAGTTAAACTCTCTAAACTCTCCCTATATGAAGAGAGTCATGGATCATTATTTTACACACACTTGAATTCAAGAGAAAGTTATAAGAGAAATTTCTCTAAAGAAATTATTTCAAAAAAATTCTAAAGATATTTTTCTTATTTACAGGTTGACCTTAAAGTTTACAGAAATTATGAAATTGCCCCACTAGTAATTTTGTGAAAATTATTCTGATTCGAAGCGAGCCTACACTTTGCAGATGTGAGGATAACAGAGAAGACTACTCGGTCGAAGAGTTCATTCTAAACGAATTGAAAAGGTACAATTTTGATTAAATGTTTATTACTTTAGATATTACAACCAAGTATCAGAGCTTCTTTTTTGAAAAAAATTAAAACTCTGGTTTTTCCTTTAAACTTACTTTTCATTGCATTTTTCAAACTTGTTTTTCAAACAATTAGTATCAGAGCCAAGTTGTGCTTTATCTATAAGTATAAACAGATAATAAAAATAGATTTCTCTTCTTCTTGAAAGAATCTATTACATAGAAATAACATTATTTAGATCTTACGCATGTTTTGAGTTATACATGAGAATAGATGTGATATTATATATTTCTTATTTTTTGCCAATATTGTGGTTCTTAGGAAATAGACCGTGGACTATAATCTCCATATAGGGCTTTTTTTTTAAATCATAGAATTCTTATTAGCTGGAAACAGACATATGACTTAAATGTGTTCTTTTTCAAAAGGAGTTCATGACGAGGAGAAGATGGAGTGATGGCAGTTGAAGACCCAATGAATGCCATGTGCTGAAAACTTGTGTAATTTTTGTTGTTCATTTATTTTCTAAAAATAGAACCATGGAAACCTTGGATAACAATTTTATTTTAATTACTCATCTCCTTATATATATGTTTTATAATTGTTTATAATGTTTATATTATGTTATATTATAATTTTGATATATATGTATGAGATGATCTATAGTTGATCGATTAAAAAATAAGAAGTTTGGTAATGAGTAAATACATGTGTTGTATTATTTCATCCACTTTTTTAGGTTATTCAATTACTGTGAAAATGTAGTAATGAGAAGGTGCATGTCCAAGATTGGCTCTGGAAAGAAAAGACTTGGTTTTTAAGTGAATAAATATGACTCACCCCCTTTCTTGGGACCTTACCCAGTGCACGGTTCACATTCACTTTTTTGGTTTTTTCTTAAAAAAAAACTGTTGAGAATCAAAACTATTTATTTTTATGATTGATTGATTCTTATGAATAAATGAATGTGAATATTATAAAATTTTCGTATCGTATCATGCATATATTGGAAGCATTTCATATAAATTAGGTAAGAATTTCACTATTGTATAATCATTCTTGAAATCTAAGATAAAAACCTTACATATTTTTAAAATATTGAGTGGGAGAAGGTCCTTGAACAAGACCTACAACATCCATTGATGGTACTTAAGTGATAGCATGATAAAGTTTCAAGCCGGTTCCTACCCAGACTACACGCCAAGGTAAACTTTATCATATGGGTTCACTGGATGAGATTTCCTTTTAAGGACAACTAGTCATGCATGACTTTCAGTGAGATTTTCCCAAGATGACTCACAAATGAAAGCATGTTAATGATGGGTGTTGATTCAATGGCTACTCAATATCATATCTTATTAAATAGTTTCTCAAGAAATGATATTTGAGCTAGAGATGATGGTCAAACGTTAAACGGTTGTTGGTTCGTGTAGAGTCTTGAAAATAAAGATTCACAAACTGATTGGATGTAATCCTTTTTCTTACTAGTTAATCATGGGACCCCCAGGCGACATGATTGATGGGTGTGAGATAGCGACGGAAAAATGTTTTTCAATGTTATAATAAAGATGCATGCATCATACTACATTCTTGATATGTTGCTGAAATGAAAATTTTTGCTTAACACAAAGATAGTAATTAGTGAATCTTTATTATTTTTCTGTTCAAATATGTCTCTTACTCATCTTATTAGTATTCTTATTGAGAATAAATTGAATAGGGATAAATTTCGAGAATGAAAATAAAACTTGCCGAAAGTTTTCAGCTATGGAAAACACAAATTTGTCCTCGATGAATCTTACACACCTGAAGATTAGCCCAAAGCGAGAAATCGCTGAGAAATTATGACTTGGTTGCTCAATGTTATATGTTAGCGAGTATGAGTAGTGGACTACAAAAGCATATGAGAATTTTTTTTATTACCAAAAAGATCATGACAAATTTAGAGGATCTGCTCGGAGGCCAAGTTGCATTGGCTCGATAATTCGCTATTACAAATTTCATGAACTCTTAACAGAAACCCGACACTCTAGTCAAAGAACATATACTTAGGCTTACGGGATTCTTTATGGAAGAAGAGGGCAATGAGGTTAAACTAAACGTGAACACTCAGATTGAAATAATGTTCAAATCCTTGACGAATGAGTTCATTAGCTTTAGGGCCACTTTTAACTTGTGGAACAAGGCGTATACCTTGACTCAACTCATGAAGGAATTGCAATCCTATGAGTTCATGCTGAATGGTGGTAAGTCGATCCAAGAGAAACTTGAAGCAAACTTAGTTGTGGGCCCCTCATCTTCTAAAGGGAAGCAGAAAGCTAAGGCAAAGGAGAAACCGACTAAGTCTTCGGTTCCACCTTGTGTGGATAAGAAGAAGACTAAGAAGTTAAAAGATCTTGAAAAGATCAAATATTTATTCTCCAATAGGAAATGAAACTTCAGATCAAATTGCAAAGTGTAGTTGGATTATCTAGTCGAAAAGGGAAAATGTATAAAACTCTTTGATGTTGAAGCTTGATTAGTGGAAGAATCAATTGACAACTGGATTATTGATTTTAGAGCCGCTAACCATGTGTGTGTTGCTTTATATGGGTTCAACAAAACGAGAAGTCTATGTGACAAGAGCCTCTCTTGCAGGCCGGGGATGGGAGCTATGTTTCAGCTAAAGCAGTGGGAGAAGTTATTTTACATTGTGATAATTTTAGGTAGATTATTTTAAAGGATTTATTTTATGTACCTAATTTTAAGATTAATTTAATTTCTATAGCATGTTTATTTTATGACAATTATTCTGTGACATTCAATAAAGGGATTGCTATTCACAAAAATCATTCTTTAATCTGTAATGGATGGATGAAAAAGAATCTCTACTTTATCAAACCAAATAACTACTTGATGCTTCAAACTAAAATAGTGAATAAGAAGCTTAAAAATTTTCACTCTAATGAGGGATACTGAAACGATGGAAATGTGCAAGTGTACACAATGGCAACAAGTAATAAAGTGACAAGTAAATGTCGAGTTATCATGCCCATAGGGACTGTGCAAAGAAAATATTTATGAAATGCAATTAAAAACACTTTAGTGATTAAAAATATTTTAATTTTGAGGAAGTGGTTTAAAACTAAAATTTAACGAAGTAAATAAAATAGATAAAAATAAAAGTTCCAATGCATGATTTCAAAAGATGATTTTAATCAAGATGACATAATTGTGTTAGATTAATTACATTTCTTAACTTAAAATTACTAAAGTCATGTTCATGTTGTTACGAATAAATTCATGGTCACTTAGTAATTTGCTAACTACTGCTCATACGTACTTATTAAATTAACTAATCTCTTGAACATTTTTCAATGTCAATTCAAACAATTAATCAGTCTTCATAAGCACATAAAAGATTAAGTGAGGTAACAATATATTCCTATATTGAAACAGTTTAATCAAAATAATCTTGCAATTTATGCAAGGCTAGTTATCATCTAATACCACAGCTAATTTAACCCTTAGCTACCTTAGAAGATTAAACATGCACTGATTAAGTATTGTTGTAACACCCAATTGTGGGCCTAGTCGGAATAGTGATTTCGAGACCACAAATCTGACGTAAGAAAATTCATTCTTATTATATTTTTATGGTCTACAATTTCATGGAATGATTTCGTGAAAATCTCGTTCAAAAATTTTGACGTTTGGGCTCTCAATTTAGTCAAAAAGACTAAATTGTAAAAAGTGTAAAAGTTGAGTTCTACATGCTAGAGGTGTCCAATTGTTATGAAATTTTAAATTGGAGGTCCTTATATGATGATTATACCATTGGTTAATTGTTTTGGACAAAAATGGGCATGAAATAGGTGAAATAAAATATTTTTAAGTTAGTGGCATTTTGGTAATCTAATAATTAAAAGAATTAAAAAGCCAAAATAAGCCAAATTGTCCATCTTCTTCTTGTTCTACCTGAATCTACCATGGAAGCCATGGCTAGGGTTTGGTTCAAGCTTCCAAGCTCTATAGTAAGTGCATCCTAGCCCCATTTTTAATGTTCTATACATTTTTGAAGTCCCCGTAACTCGATTTACCTATTTCTACCATTATTTTGAGCTAAGATTCATGTTTAAAAATTTACCCATGGGTGATATGCATTTTTTTTATGCCTAATGGTAGAAAATTAATGTTTGGTGTTAAATAAACGACTTTTACTAAGTGATTTTCGGTGAAAATGTATAAAAGGACCATTTTGTAAAAAATATAAAAATGTCATAAAAGTGTGATTTAGTGGAAATTGTAGGCTATTATAGTTATGAAAATGATTCGGTTAGGCTTAAAGTGCAAAGAAATTGAATAAAAATCATTTTACGAGTCTAAGGGAAAAGTGTAAATATGACAAAGTTTAGGGCAAAAATGTAATTTTCCATAATATGATTTTTGGGTCACGATGAATAATGTGACTAATTAGCAAGCTAAATGTTATATTATAGATCAAGGAAAATGAGATTCGGACTTAAATCGGAAAGGTACGAGATTATGGACTAAAATGGAAAAAATTAGCCGTGCTCGGATTCGAGGTAAGTTCATGTGATAATAATAATATTGCAATGTCATACTTGAATTGGAAATTATATTATTGTCTCATAAATTGAATGAGTTTTCATACAGACGTATACGGCGAGAATATGACAAGTAAGTACCTACGATAATGTTATTGTTGATTGTGATTGAATCTAAATTGGTAAGTTGGTTTGAACTTGTTGAGTTAAGGGTTATTGTATGCTATGCATAAGAAGTGATCTAAAATATGTCTATGATGTGTGATGACAATGTGATGAATTGTGATTTTGTGTTAAAAAGTGATTATCATGATTATTAACATTATGTGAAATCATAAGCTTAATTGCCATCATGAGATATATGATTCGGTCCTAGGGACAAATTTTGACAAGATGTGTATTCGAAGAAGCCCTGGGTGACCCTGAGGAATGCTTAGGATTCAGATATCATGATACCATGGTTCATGAGATCACATGTAAGACCACGTCTGGGACATGGCATCGGCGTTGATATGTGTGCTAATGTAAGACCATGTGTGGGACATGGCATATGCTTTGATAGTGTGCCAGTGTAAGACCATGTCTGGGACATGGCATCAGCATTGATATGTGTGCCAGTGTAAGACCATGTTTGGGACATGGCATCAACGATGATATGTGTGCTAGTGTAAGACCATGTCTAGAACATGGCATCGACACCGATATGAGACCTCGTATAAGACCATATTTGGGATATGGTTTCGACATGTGGATCCATGTAAGAGCATGTCTGGGACATGGCTTTGGTACTTTATTTGGTGTATGATGATTCCGGACATCCTTCAGTATTCCGGGCGGTTCAATGAACCATTCAAGATTTTGGTTAAGAAGTGGAGTAATATGAGAAAGAATATGTGGTACAGGTATGTACGTGAATCTCTAAGCTCAGGGTTATTAAGATTTTGAAATGTCAAGACCTCAGTAAGCTAAGATGTATGAATTATGATTATGAATTTTGTTGCAATATATTGCTAACTTACATTGAGTAATTGAACATGGAATTCATGAGATGGTGAGTTCATGATTAGTTGAAAATTAACTTATGATAGTTATCATTATATTGCCTTAAAATAGTGTTGGACAGCAGCAGTAATCTGAATTTGAAAATCCACCAAAAATTGTGGAAATCGAATTAGAGACTGAATAAGATATGAAATTAAATCTTATTGAGTCTAGTTTTATAAATAGAAAATGTGTAAGGAAAAGAATTTCATATTATGAGATATTTTAATTTTTGTGAGACTAGGTTAGAGTGATTTCGTGCTCCCCTGTCTTAACTTTGGAAAATCACTAAAAATTGTACAAGAATAATTATGGGTTAGAACTAATATGAATAAGTTAATAATGAATCTATTTTCAGGAGAAACAAATAGGAACATCATCCGAATCCCATACGATGAGATAATTAATTTTTAGTAAAGAACGGTTGAAACTATCAAACAGCAGTACAGGGGAGACTTTAAAGAATAAACTGTACTTATTGGCTAGACCAAAAATTCTGAAAACTTTTATGGTAAGAATATATGTAAGTCTAGGGAAAATTAGCGGATCTTAATTTGGAGTTCTGTATCTCAAGATATTAATAATTTAGTTACTATGACTCGAGTAGATAGCTTGACTAGAATATGAGCAAATAGTGGAATTATGTGCAACTTCGATTGTGTTACCATGAGAATATGTTGTAAGAATTTGGCAAAATCACGTTAATAAATTGCTTATTATTATGTTTGTACAGACTTACTAAGCTATAAAGCTTACCCCTCCTTTCCATTTCTTTAGTGTTGTCAGGTTAGCTCGGGGTTGGAGATCATTGGAGGCAACATCACACTATCAAATTATCAAGTTGGGGTATTAATAAACCTTAATTCTTTTGAAGTGAGTGACATGTATAGAGACTTAGTACTTTATGATATTTGTTTCATGATTTGGCCAATTGAGTTGGCTTATAATGATTCATTTGTATAGAGCCATGAGATATGGCTTATATTTGGGCATTAGGTTGTAAACCTAATTGATTTTGCATGACTGATCTAATGTCTTGATGATGTGCATGTGGTGATGGCTTGGTATCAATGAATATATGATATGGTATGCATATTTGATGGATGAACTTTGATCAATAGATGTGACCATATTCTTAGTATAAAAGTGTAAATTTAGAGTAAGTTAATGATGTTAATGAAGAATGAAATTAGTGTGGAATGCCTTATGGAAACATGTTAATGTGAGTGTGTGATATGTGACATTAAGGATATGAATTGGACATGACTATGAATGCTAGATGATTAAGTTGAGAATATCAGCATGAAGACAACCATGGTACAAGGGTATAAGTGGTAGTGAAGATGACAAGGCCAAATGAATATAATTTGGTATGTCTAGACTTGATATAAATTGAGTATGAGAAACACAAGAATGATGACATGCAAATGCTATTTTTTGTGACTTAATTGAGGATGTTTAATCTCTAATTGGATGCCATGATATATGTCTTTGATTTTGTATAAGTGTGTAAGGGATTAAGGTTGACTAAGGCTTGGAAAATAGCCAAAGTGTTGGCCATACAGATAGAGACAAGGGCGTGTGTCTCAGCCGTGTGGAAGACACGGCCTAGCACACGGGCGTGTGTCTTGGCCGTGTGACCTTAAAATATTGCTAACGTCATAAACAGAGAGTTACATGGGAGTGTCCAAGCCACACGAGTGTGTGTGACCACACGACCTACCCACACGGGCGTGTAACTCTCCAAAACTAGAAAATTTTCTAAGTGTTGTAAAAAGTTCGTAAGTTCTCGAGTTAGTCCTGAACCACCCCCGATGTATGTTTTGGACCTTGTAAGCTCGTATAAGAGACATTATGAATATGAATGAATGTTTTTAATTTGAACAAAATTTTTTTGGGCCCGATTTTACATAGTTGTGTACGTTTAAGTCCGGTAATGCCTTATACGCTGTCCCGGCCTCGGACTCGGGTAAGGGGTGTTACAATTGTGTCAATTAATTACAATTTCAACATGATTTAATAATTAACTCATTAGTTACCTTACAATTATAGTGCAAGAATAACTTAGTCATGGTTTTACTTAATCAAACAATTGACCAAGACCTATAACAACACAAACATAATTTTAATAACTTAAGTAGGCGAAATGCAATCAACCTAACATGAATTAAATTTAAGCCATATTAATTAAATGAAACATATCAACATAACAAGTATTCATAGACATGTTCATAATAACAACAATAAAAATTAAAGGATAGGAAACTAGAATCAAATTTGGTGTTTCTCTGAAGCTTGACTAGTTTGCTCCGCTCCTCCTCCTCTGCTTGTTCTTGTTGAACCAAAGCTTTCATGAACACTCAAATGCTGCTTCAAATGGTGGTTGAAAGGCTTTTTTCCAAGAGGGGAAATCGGTAAGGGAATGGAAAGGAAAATGAAGAACAAATGAAGGGTTTTTGAAGAGAGAAAGTGAGAGAGAAGTGAAGAATGAAAGGATGAGAGATGTGTTTCAAATGAGCAGAAGAGGGGGTGTTTATAGGTTGATTAGGCTGCCAAAAATATCATAAATCAGCAAACATAGGCTCCCCCCATGGCCGACCGCATATGTTGCAAGTTTAAAGGTTTCAAACTTGCTAAATTTAGCTAGGGGCAAATTTAGAAAAGCTTGGTAAGTGGAGGGGTTTGAATGCAAATTCAAGGAGACATCAAGGGCTGTTTTGCAAGCCAAATAATAAGCTAAATAAGCTGATTGGGTCAGCATGTGGGACGGTTTTGGGCAGCCCAGTTGCTCAATTGGACCAGTCTCTCGATTTAGCACAATTGGGCCTCTTTTCATAATTTAATTAATAATAACTATTTAATCCAAAATAAATTGGATTAAAATTAAAATTAAATATATTATGAATTAATATTCATAATTTTGACCATCTTAGGCTAAGAAATTAATTCACCTCGATGCTTCAAAATCGCTTCTCGATTTTATGCTTCTAGTAGTGTCCGTCGAGCTGTTTTTCACTCTTTGTGTGAATATTTTAAGTGCAATTTAATTATTTTATAGTTATTATATATTTTCAACAAGAATTATACCGAAACTGCATGAATTTGAGTTAAAAAGGGTATGAATTTGAGTTAAAAAGGGTATGTTAATATTTTCGTGTTTCTACACCCCCAAACTTAATTCATTGCTAGTCCAAAGTAATGAACAAATTAAAAAGAATTTCTGGGAAACACCTTTGAAAAATTCCTTTAGAAAACAAACTTACCAAAATTATGAATTTAGTATACTTATGCTCAAGAACAATAATTTTGATATTCTTGCTACTTAAGTATACATATCATTCAAATTAATCTCAATTATTATTATGGTAGCAAAAATAGACTAAATGCTTTCTCAATAAAGACATGTTAAATATCTACCAATTTGATTTTATTCCCTTATTTAAGACTAAGCTGCAATCATCAATTTTAATTTATGCCTTCTTATGTTGAACATGGCAATTTCTCTCTATTAATGTAGGTAGCACAGAAACTTGAATCAGTAGGTCTTTACAATAGGTTGTCACGTGGCTAGGCTACGGGTAGGTAAAAGATAGATAAATGTAGGCTAAAAACCCTATGCTAAGCTTGAATTGGACCTTCGGAATAATTACCTTCGATACACCAACTCATTTTGCTTTCACATGCTCTTTTGTACATCTATTTCTTTCGAGTATGCTCTTTTTTTTTTTAACACGAGCATTTTGCTATACGTACTACAATTTTTTTGAGCATTTGATATTTTTTTTCAACTCCGCAAACTTATTTTTCAAGAATATTCTGAATAGTACTAAGTCTAGTGTTTGGGACAATTTAAAGAAAATTATGAGAGAAGTGATGGCTAAAATTGCAAAGGTTCGAATAAAATTAGGTCATACAGTCTCAGAGTTGAGTTTCAAGTGATAAAATTTCATCAAGGTTGGCTTGAAAGGCTCAAATGGTCCAAACAAAGGTTGCCTAAATTAGTTTCAACATTCCATGCTTCCTAGGATTTTGCCTTAAGAAACTACTAAGTCAATTCTAAAGACTTAAAGTTTCATCCATGCCTAACTTTCGAAGGAACTAAAAATTTTATGGTATGATTTGCATGTTTATTAAGAGTACATTTATATCATAATTCAACTGCATGTTTATTAAGAGTACATTTATATCATAATTCAACTAACATACAATTATTGAAATAATAAAACTTTATTCATACTGAAGTTTAGCATACTTAACAAAATTTCAAAATTTTGAACAAAATATATCTTAATCATAAGTAGACCTGCTCATCGGTCGAGCTACCCGGCCCCGCCCAAAGGCTTGCCCAAAATGTGGGAGGGTTTGGGCAAAAATATAGGCCCAAAAAATGGGCTTGGACAAAAAAATAAGGCCTGTTTAAAAAACGGAAGGGACCTCGGGTAAGGTATTTTTGGCCCGGGCCCGGCCCGACCCGAATTCACTAAATGACAAAAAAAATATGTTTTTTTTTTGTTTTTAAATGTTATTTTCTTGTTGTTTTCTCCCTATTTTGCTACCATATTACTATTATGTTGCTACTATTTTGTTGTTATTGTTTAGATATTGTATAAAACTTATTTTATTATTAATTTTGTTATTATTTTAAAGGCATTTGTTAATTTTGTTATTATTTTAGAGGTATTTTCTTGTTAAGTTGCATCTATCTTAGTGTTATTTAAGTCTACATATTTTTTAAAATTTATTTTCAATTTGTTGGAAAATATTTTTTTGATTTTTTTAGTATTTTTGATGTTATATATTTAAAAATTATATAAAATAATATAAAAATTAATCTGGTAATTTGGCCAAATTAGGGCCTGTGTTTTAGCATTTTTATTTGGGTCGGGCTTGGGAAAAATTTTAGGTCTATTTTTTGGGCCTAGCCTGGCCCAAACTCGGCCCAGCTCGGCCCATGAGCACCTCTAATCATAACTAAAAGAAAAATTTGTTCTGAGAGGAAATAATTTCAATTTTTTGGTCCCTTCTACTAAAGATGAGCAATGTCCTCATTGTTAGAAGTGAATAGATACTATACACCTAGTAGTATTTTAGAAAAGAGGAGGTGAGTCGGTTTGACTACTTAAATACCAAGCTCTCAATAGATCCAATCCTAGACATGTACATATCTATTGCCACATTTCTTATTTTAACATTTGTTCATTTTTTTATTATGATTTCCATCTCTTGTTTTATTATGAAAAAAAATAAAAATTCCTAATAAAACCTAATCCGACTCATCTTTTGCTTCATCGTCTTTGTTTTTTCATAAATCGCTTAGTTCCCTTTTCTATGTTGGACTCCATGGTTCAAATATGAAATTAGGAGACTCATGCACAAAAATAAACATGTCATTAAATATTTTCGTAAGAGCACGTTTCATTGAGTCGTCCTATTTTTTTGAATATCTCCAATAAGCTTGTTGTTGCCACTGCATATGTTGCATTATGTCCATCAACTTTGACAGCTCATCTCGAAGATCTGGGTAAAGTGATTGAGTTCTGAGCATTGAGGTTGCGACCTTAGGTTCCATTACTAGTTCCATTGGTTCTGCCTTACCAGGGATTTCAACTGACTGCATTGGTTCGATCTTTGTGGGATTTTCTTCTTCTTCTTCTTCTTCTTCTTCTTCTTCTTCTTCTTCTTCTTCGGGATCCTTGCTCTCTTCAACTCATTGTTGTAAAATAGAGTCTTCGGCTATTCGGTGGAGGTCTAAATCTGTGTTTGTGCCCTAGCTATAACCTGTCTTCTTTACATTTGCAAGAATTTTTGCTTTCAAGCAAAAAAATTTTATTGTAGAGGGAAACTAAGCTGGGTTAGAATGTCTAGTGGTACAACTCCGCATTTCTCTCAGAATGATTTTTCCCACATCAATGGTTTTTGTCGTTAAAATCAAGTATAACAAGACCATTCGTTCTAATGAAATTGTAGTCCTATGTGAATTAGGCATAAGGCTGAATCGAATGAAATAGAACCATACCATCGCTAGTGGTGTCAAATATTCTCCGTGACAAGTATAAATTCCTTGCTATGACACAATCCACTTAGAACCCGGAACTGTAAGTTCTTCAAGAATTTTTTGTAGATTTTTAGTCTCAATATTT
This sequence comes from Gossypium arboreum, assembly GCF_025698485.1. Lineage (NCBI taxonomy): Eukaryota > Viridiplantae > Streptophyta > Magnoliopsida > Malvales > Malvaceae > Gossypium > Gossypium arboreum. The sequence continues at coordinate 97,635,782 of NC_069071.1, read as the reverse complement.
CTCATCAAGGAAGAATATTTGTCGTCTTCAAAATCAAGTAATTCAAAGAATTCATTAATAATGTTTGAGCTTATTAGTACATTGATTCCTCGGACAGCGACTTCCATTAATTCGCTTGAGGTCAAATTTGCATAAAATTCATGAACTAATTTCTCATATGTACTAGGTTTTATCTCAAAAAAATTTCTCAATTAAGAGCTTCAGCAATTTGTGGAATGCGCACCATGAAATAAATATTTTTGCTTTCTTTTAGTGTAAAGCCTTTTTTTAGGGTGCATTTTTTTATTCTTGAAAATGCTATCATATCTTGCTTTGGCTTCTTCACAGTGAAATTTGTTTTGTGATTAGTCAATTTGAACAGAGGCATGAGTTCTTTTGCGAGGCATGATTAACCTGAACATAAGAGTTAAATTAAAACAAATTAAATGTAACATCCCAAAATAGGGCCTAAACGGAACAGTGATTGCGAAACCACGAATCTAAGATTGTAATATCCCGAATTAGGGCCTAATCGGAATAGTGGTTTTGTGACCACAAATCCGAGATAGAAATAATTATTTTATAATTATTTTGAATTTTATGATATGATTGCATGATTGTGTGAAAATTTTGTGACAAAATTCTATACATAAAGTGCTTAAGGTGAAATTAGGGACTAAATCGAATAATTTGCAAAACTTGCATTCGAGAAGTTTTTAGTATGAAATTGCTTTAGAATATTAATGAGGAGGTCTTAAATAGCAATTTGACCAATTTCTAAAATTTTGGACAAAAATGGGCTTATACATGATAATTTTCAAAGAAATGTATTAAGGGTATTTTAGTCATTTTATAATTAAAATTAATTAAAAGAGAAATTAAGGCCAAAATGTGTTCATCTTCTTCTTACCTTGGTCGAACCTTACCTCTCTCCATAGCTAGGGTTTCTTCAACTTCCAAGCTTCATAGTAAGTGATTTCAAGCCCCGTTTTTAATGATTTTTATGTTTTTAAAATCCCGGTAGCTCGATTTAGCTTATGCTAGCAATAATTCAACCTAGGTTTCATATTTGGAAAAATACCCATAGGTGAAATTTGTGTATTTTGGTGTTTTATGATAGAATATGAGGTTTTAAATTATGTTAGACAACTTGTGCTACTCGGTTTTAAGTGAAAACGAGTAAAAGGGCTTAATCGGTAAAAATACCTAATATTCATAAGTACATGTTAGAGTGTGAATTGATGTTGCTATAGAAGGGAAAAATGATCATCATGTCATAAAACATAAGAAAATAGGATGAGGTTTAATTTACGAGCCTTGGGGCAAAAGTGTAAATATGTGAAAGTTTAGGGGCAAAATGGTAATTTTGCCAAAGTTCGTACTAGGGGCTTTTTTTATGAATGTATGTATTAAATTTGGTATTATAGATCAAGAGAAACAAGATTCAAGTCGTGATCGAGGGAAAGACAAAGTTTATGAGGAATAGGCTCGATTGCCAAAATTTTGTATCGAGGTAAGTTCATGTGTAAATAAAGTAACATAATTTTTATTTTAAGTGATTTAATGTTATTTATATGATATGATATTTATTACCATGAAATATTATGCTTTGTGAATTATTGTTTGGTAATATGCAAATTATATGAATAACTTGATAACTATGAGATGCTAGCAAATATCGGTTTATATATTTCGAAGAAGGCGATCAAAATGTGTAATTGAGAAGAATCCCGTTTGAACCTTGGGAATAGATTAAGGTACAAGTGACATGTCACTAGGATGGTTGAGTTCTTCGTTGAGTTGAGTCCGAGTTCGTGAGATGTAACTAGGCATCCGAGCTCGTTGAGTTGAGTCTGAGTTCACTTATGGATGCGAACGCCCGAGCTTGTTGAGTTGAGTGCGAGTTCGTTTATGGGCGGGTTACATGGTAGCTTGGCTACATAGATTCAAAAGCTATTGAGCTTGTTTAGCTATGAGTATAGGACTTACATGCACACTATCCACGTATCCGAAATTATATTCCGATGTGTTCAACGGGAGAATCCTAAGAGAATATGGAGAATGCTTAAAATGAAAGTGATTCGATGATGAATGTGTTGAAGAAGTAAAAATGGACAGGTATGAGTTTAATTCTTGGTTGATAACTTGGTGAGACAAAATTGTGGTAAGATAGTAAGTATTCTTATGTTATGTGTGTCTTAATGATGTTTATGTTGGATTGTATGATCATGTTACTTATTATTTGCATGTGAACTTACTAAGCATTTATGCTTACTCCCTCCTTTTCATTCATTGTAGTTTTGAAAAGTCGGCTTGAGTATCGGGATAGGTCGAAGGCTCGTTCACACTATCCGAAGACCTAAATTGGTAAAATGGCTTGTATATTTTGAATGTGGCATGTATAGCACTATACTCACTTTGTGTAAATGATCTTATGATATGATTATAGTTTAGTAAGAAAAGGGTTTGTAAATTATTAGCTATTGGAATGGCTAATCAAGTTTATATATGATAACATGTATGCTTTATCTCTTAACTAAACCATGAAAATCCTTGGAAAGGTAAAATTGGCCACAAAATAGAATCAGACAGCAGCAGTGATGTGAATTTGAAAAATCACTAAAAATAGTAAGAAATGGAATTAAAAGATGAAAAAGTTATGAAATTTAATCTTGGTGAGTCTAGTTTCATATGGATGAAACAAAACAGGTAAATGAGTTATATTTTATGAGATATTTAAGTTTTTGTGAAACAGGGCCAAAGCGATTTCTGAGTCCCCTGTTATGACTTTGTAAATTCACCAAAAATTTTACAAAAATAATTAGAAGTAATGCTTTATATTTACATATTCCTTATTGACTCTAGTTTTAATAGAAGTAAACATCATAGTCTTCTGAGTTCTGTACAAAGATAAAAGTGGTTTGTAGTGAACAGGGGTCAAAGCAGTCGAATGCTGAAATGGGGTAAACTTTAACTAATAAACTGTACTAATTGGCCCAACCAAAAATTATAGAAAAAAATTACTAGATAGATATATGAGTCTAGTTTCAGTGAAAATTTACGAATCCTAATTTTGAGTTTGGAAACTGGAGATATGAATTTTTTAAGCTAGTGTGTCGTAGATTGACAGTTTATTGCAAAAGTTGGAATAATTGATTTAAAATTCTTTAAATGATAAATTAAGTTTAGTAACACCTCAAGCTCGACTCTGGCGACGGTCTCGGGCGTGAGGGCATTACATTTGGTGGTATCAGAGCAGGTTTAGTCGATTCTCGGACTAACGTGTTGTATGTACGAGTTTTGCTATACATGCCATATATATATATTGTGATAGTGTGACGACTTCTGACCTTTTAAATGATTTTTTATAGTAAATGGATCCCGATCCAGCTGTGGTTGATGATGTAGAGGGTAATGCACCAGCTCTGACTGAAGGGGAGGTGCCGATTGAAAATCCACCTGCTACTGTTGGTCAAAGAGGAGGAGAAGGGGCTCGAGAAGCCTTTCTCCAGATGATGAATGCCTGGTACACTGAGTTCGTTCGTACGAACTCGAATGCACAACCTCCCCTACCTCCCCTGATTCCTCAACCTGTACCCCTAATGCCTCAAGGTATGGATCTGATGAAATTTCACAGAACTCCAGTTGATAGAATCCGTAAGCAAGGGGCTGAAGAATTTAGGGCAAATGTTGATGATGATACCGAGAAAGCAGAGTTTTGGCTTGAGAACTCTATTCGGGTATTTGATGAATTGTCTTGTACACCTGAGGAATGCTTGAAATGTGCTATATCATTGTTGAGGGATTCAGCCTATCATTGGTGGAAGACATTGATTTCAGTAGTACCTAAAGAGAAAGTAACTTGGGAGTTCTTTCAAGAAGAATTTCGGAAGAAATACATCAGTGAAAGATTTGTTGATCAGAAGCGTAAAGAGTTTCTTGAGTTGAAGCAGGGCAACATGACAGTTACTGAATACGAAAGGGAGTTTGTCAGGTTGAGTAAGTATGCTAGAGAATATGTTCCTACAGAGGCTAAAATGTGCAGACGATTTGAAGACGGACTCAATGAAGACATCAAAGTATTTGTCAAGATTCTTGAATTAAAAGAAATGGTAGTACTTGTTGATCGGACTTGAAAGGCTAAAGAACTACTTAAAGAGAAGAAAAAAGTAGAGGTTGAGACTAGAAATTGAAAGAAAAGATCGACGAGCAGTTCATTCTCACAGCAATCTAGAAAATCTAGAAATATGAATCATCGTTCTCAAGTTTCGGCAGGACAATCATATTGAAATTCTAAGAAGCAAAATGTGGGTCTTAAATCTTAGACTACTTTTGTGGCTAGTGTGGGGAATTCGAGATTTGTTAAGCCCGAGTGCCAACGGTGTGGTAGAAATCATTTTGGCCCATGTAGAGCGAATGAATGTTTTCGGTGTGGTTCTTCGGATCATTTTATTAGAGACTGCCCAAAGAGAGTTGAAAAAGAAAAATTTCAGAGTGTAAAAGCTAGTGGTGCAGACTTGAGAGGAAGATATTTGAGAAAAGCTAGAAATGAAGCAAGCAGCAAGAATGTAGTCAGAGATTCAGCAGCTAAACCTGAAGCAAGGGCTCCGGCTAGAACTTATGCCATAAGGCACGTGAAGATGCTTCATCACCCGATGTGATTACTGGTATACTTTCTCTTTATGATGTTAATGTTATTGCTTTGATTGATCCTAGTTCTACTCATTCATATGTGTGCATGAAATTGGTGTCTAGTATGAATATAGCTGTTGAGTACACAGAATTTATGATTAGAGTGTCGAATCCATTAGGCAAATGTGTGATAGTTGATAAAGTATGCAAGAAATTTCCTCTAATGATTCGGGGTCATTACTTTCCGGCCGACTTGATGTTGTTTCCGTTTGATGAATTTGATGTTATTTTGGGTATGGATTGGTTGACATTGCATGATACTATAGTAAATTGCAAAGAAAAGGTTATAGAATTAAAGTGTGAAAGTGGTAAAATTCTGCGGGTTAAACCAGGCAAATCAGAGGCATTATCTAGTGTGATTTCTTCGATGTCGGCTCAGAGATATTTGAGGAAGGGTTATGAAGCTTATTTGGCGTATGTAATTAATACAAAAGAAATTGAAAAGAAAGTTGAATCAGTGCCGATTGTGTGTGAATTCGCGGATGTATTTCCAGAAGAGTTGCCGGGTTTGCCTCTAGTCAGGGAAGTAGAATTTGGTATTGAATTGATACCGGGAACAGCTCCGATCTCGATTGCTCCGTATAGAATGGCACCAGTAGAGTTGAAAGAATTAAAATCGTAATTGCAAGAGTTGACTGATAAAGGCTTTGTGAGACCAAATTTTTCACCTTGGGGTGCTCCCGTGTTATTTGTGAAAAAGAAGGATGGTTCTATGAGATTGTGTGTTGCCTATCGGCAATTAAACAAGGTGACAATCAAGAACAAGTATCCGTTGCCGAGAATTGATGATTTGTTTGATCAGCTAAAAGGAGCGACATGGTTTTCAAAGATTGACTTGAGATCTGGGTACTACCAGTTGCGAGTAAAAGAGTCGGATGTGCCTAAAACTGCTTTTAGAACAAGGTACAGTCATTATGAATTTTTAGTTATGCCATTCGGGTTAACAAATACTCCTGCTGTGTTTATGGATTTGATGAATCGCATATTTCAGCCATACTTGGACAAATTTGTTGTGGTATTTATAGATGACATCTTAATTTATTCAAAAGATGAGACAGCGCATGCCGGACACTTGAAGATAGTTTTGCAAACTTTGAGAAATAAGCAGTTATATGCTAAGTTTAGTAAAAGTGAATTTTGGCTTCGGGAAGTTGGATTTTTGGGTCACATTGTTTTAGGTGATGGTATACAGGTTGATCCTAGTAAAATTTTGACCATTGTTGATTGGAAACCACTGAAAAATGTAACCGAGGTTAGAAGTTTCTTGGGGCTAGCTGGGTATTATCGGTGGTTTGTAAATAGATTTTCTATAATTGCTGCTCCTATGACTAGACTACTCTGAAAGGATGTTAAATTTGAGTGGACGGAAGAATGTCAACAGAGTTTTGAAGAATTGAAAAGTTATTAACTAAAGCACCGGTATTGGTACAACCCGAATCAGGTAAAGAATTTGTGGTGTATAGTGATGCTTCTCGAAATGGCTTAGGATGTGTACTTATGCAAGAAGGAAAAATGGTGGCTTATGCTTCGAGGCAGTTAAAATCTCACGAAAGGAATTATCCTACTCATGATTTGGAATTGGCTGCTATAGTGTTTGCTTTGAAGATTTGGCGACATTATCTGTATGATGAAAAGTGCCAATTATATACTGACCACAAAAATCTTAAGTACTGGATGTCACAAAAAGACTTGAATTTGAGACAGCGAAGATGGTTGGAGTTATTGAAAGATTACAAGCTTGTTATTGACTACCATCCGGGAAAAGCGAATGTGGTTGCCGATGCTTTAAGCAGAAAGTTGCTATTTGCTTTGAGAGCTATGAATACTCAGTTAAAGGTATCAGATGATGGTTCGATTCTAGCAGAGTTAAGAGCAAGAAAGATGTTTTTACAAGAGATTTTTGAAGCTCAAAAAAGCGATGAAGAATTGCAAGCCAAAAGAAAATAATGTGAGGTTGATACGAGGTCAGATTTCAGAATCGGTTCTGATGGTTGCTTGATGTTTAAAAACCAGATTTGTGTACCGAAAAATGATGAATTGATTCAAAAGATTTTTCATGAAGCACATAATGGTTGTTTGACAGTTCACCCGGGCAGTACGAAAATGTATAATGACTTGAAGAAAATGTGTTGGTGGAGTAGAATGAAAAGAGATATCTCTGAGTTTGTATCAAAGTGCTTAATTTTTCAACAAGTGAAAGCTGAACACTAAGTACCTTCGGGACTACTCCAGCCTATCATGATTCCTGAATGGAAATGGGATCGAATTACTATGGATTTTGTATCAGGGTTGCCGTTAACTCCGGGGAAGAAAGATGCCATCTGGGTAATAGTTGACAGACTGACTAAATTGGCTTATTTTATTCCGGTACGTATGGATTATTCTCTTAATAAGTTGGCTGAATTGTATATTAGTGAGATTGTTAGACTTCACGGAATACCTTTGTCAATCATTTCGGATAGAGATCCGAGATTTACTTTACGGTTTTGGCAAAAGTTGCAAGAGACATTAGGTACGAAGTTAAATTTCAGTACTGCCTTTCATCCACAAACTGATGGACAGTCAGAGAGAGTGATTCAAATTCTTGAAGACATGCTCAGATGTTGTGTATTGGAATTTCAAGGTAGTTGGGAAAGGTATTTGCCATGGTAGAATTTGCTTATAATAATAGTTATCAGACGAGTTTGAAGATGGCACCTTATGAAGCATTGTATGGTCGTAAATGTCGGACGCCATTGTATTGGACTGAACTCAAGGAAAATCATATTTATGGAGTTGATCTAATAAAAGAAACCGAAAAAAAAGTGAAAGTGATACTAGATTGTTTGAAAGCTGCTTCGGATAGACAGAAATCTTATGCGGATTTAAAACAAAAGGAAATCGAGTTTCAAGTTGGTGATAAAGTATTTTTAAAAGTGTCTCCATGGAAGAAAGTTCTTAGATTCAAACGGAAGGGCAAGTTGAGTCCGCGTTTTATTGGACCGTATGAAATAATTTAAAATTTTAGACCAGTAGCTTATCGGCTAGCATTGCCATTTGAATTACAGAAGATGTATGATGTGTTCCACGTATCTATGCTACGTCAGTATCGTTCGGATCCTTCACATATAATTTCACATACAGAAATTGAGCTACGACCGGATATGACTTACGAAGAAGAACCGATTAAGATTTTAGCTCGAGAGGTTAAGTAACTAAGAAATAAAAGTGTCGCTCTCGTGAAAGTATTGTGGCAAAAACATGGGGTAGAAGAGACTACATGGGAACCTGAGGAAACCATGAGAAATCAATACCCACACCTATTTGCTGGTAAGAATTTCGAGGACGAAAATCCTTAAAGGGGGGGGAGAGTTGTAATATCCCGAATTAGGGCCTAATCGGAATAGTGGTTTTGTGACCACAAATCTGAGATAGAAATAATTATTTTATAATTATTTTGAATTTTATGATATGATTGCATGATTGTGTGAAAATTTCATGACAAAATTCTATGCATAAAGTGCTTAAGTTAAAATTAGGGACTAAATCGAATAATTTGCAAAACTTGCAATCGAGAAGTTTTTAGTATGAAATTGCTTTAGAATATTAATGAGGAGGTCTTAAATATAAATTTGACCAATTTCTAAAATTTTGGACAAAAATGGGCTTATACATGAAAATTTTCAAGGAAAGGTATTAAGGGTATTTTAGTCATTTTATAATTAAAATTAATTAAAAGAGAAATTAAGGCCAAAATGTGTTCATCTTCTTCTTACCTTGGCCGAACCTTACCTCTCTGCATAGCTAGGGTTTCTTCAACTTCCAAGCTTCATAGTAAGTGATTTCAAGCCCTGTTTTTAATGATTTTTATGTTTTTAAAATCCCGGTAGCTCGATTTAGCTTATGCTAGCAATAATTCAACCTAGGTTTCATATTTGGAAAAATACCCATAGGTGAAATTTGTGTATTTTGGTGTTTTATGATAGAATATGAGGTTTTAAATTATGTTAGACAACTTGTGCTACTCGGTTTTAAGTGAAAACGAGTAAAAGGGCTTAATCGGTAAAAATACCTAATATTCATAAGTACATGTTAGAGTGTGAATTTGATGTTGCTATAGAAGGGAAAAATGATCAGCATGTCATAAAACATAAGAAAATAGGATGAGGTTTAATTTAAGAGCCTTGGGGTAAAAGTGTAAATATGTGAAAGTTTAGGGGCAAAATGGTAATTTTGCCAAAGTTCGTACTAGGGGCTTTTTTTATGAATGTATGTATTAAATTTGGTATTATAGATCAAGAGAAACAAGATTCAAGTCGTGATCGAGGGAAAAACAAAGTTTACGAGGAATAGGCTCGATTGCTAAAATTTTGTATCGAGGTAAGTTCATGTGTAAATAAAGTAACATAATTTTTATTTTAAGTGATTTAATGTTATTTATATGATATGATATTTATTACCATGAAATATTATGCTTTGTGAATTATTGTTTGGTAATATGCAAATTATATGAATAACTTGATAACTATGAGATGCTAGCAAATATCGGTTTATATATTTCGAAGAAGGCGATCAAAATGTGTAATTGAGAAGAATCCCGTTTGAACCTTGGGAATAGATTAAGGTACAAGTGACATGTCACTAGGATGGTTGAGTTCTTCGTTGAGTTGAGTCCGAGTTCGTGAGATGTAACTAGGCATCCGAGCTCGTTGAGTTGAGTCCGAGTTCACTTATGGATGCGAACGCCCGAGCTTGTTGAGTTGAGTGCGAGTTCGTTTATGGGCGGGTTACATGGTAGCTTTGCTACATAGATTCAAAAGCTATTGAGCTTGTTTAGCTATGAGTATAGCACTTACGTGCACGCTATCCGCGTATCTGAAATTATATTCCGATGTGTTTAACGGGAGAATCCTAAGAGAATATGGAGAATACTTAAAACAAAAGTGATTCGATGATGAATGTGTTGAAGAAGTGAAAATGGACAGGTATGAGTTTAATTCTTGGTTGAGAACTTGGTGAGACAAAATTGTGGTAAGATAGTAAGTATTCTTATGTTATGTGTGTCTTAATGATATTTATGTTGGATTGCATGATCATGTTACTTATTATTTGCATGTGAACTTACTAAGCATTTATGCTTACTCCCTCCTTTTCATTCATTGTAGTTTTGAAAAGTCGACTTGAGTATCGGGATAGGTCGAAGGCTCGTTCACACTATCCGAAGACCTAAATTGGTAAAATGGCTTGTATATTTTGAATGTGGCATGTATAGCACTATACTCACTTTGTGTAAATGATCTTATGATATGGTTATAGTTTAGTAAGAAAAGGGTTTGTAAATGATTAGCTATTGGAATGGCTATTCAAGTTTATATATGATAACATGTATGCTTTATCTCTTAACTAAACCATGAAAATCCTTGGAAAGGTAAAATTGGCCACAAAACAGAATCAGACAGCAGCAGTGATGTGAATTTGAAAAATCACTAAAAATTGTAAGAAATGGAATTAAAAGATGAATAAGTTATGAAATCGAAGCTTGATGAGTCTATTTTCATATGGATGAAACAAAACAGGTAAATGAGTTATATTTTATGAGATATTTAAGTTTTTGTGAAACAGGGCCAGAGCGATTTTTGAGTCCCCTGTTATGACTTTGTAAATTCACCAAAAATTGTACAAAAATAATTAGAAGTCATGCTTTATATGTACATATTCCATTGACTCTAGTTTTAAGAGAAATAAACATCATAGTCTTCTGAGTTCTGTACAAAGAAAAAAGTGGTTTGTAGTGAATAGGGGTCAAAGTAGTCAAATGCTAAAATAGGGTAAACTTTAACTAATAAACTGTACTAATTGGCCCGACCAAAAATTATATAAAAACATTAGTAGATAGATATATGAGTCTAGTTTCAGGAAAAATTTACGGATCTTAATTTTGACTTTCGAAACTGGAGATATGAATTTTTAAGCTACTGTGTCGCAGATTGACAGTTTATTGCAAAAGTTGGAATAATTGATTTAAAATTCTTTAAATGATAAATTAAGTTTAGTAACACCTCAAGCTCGACTCTGGCGACGGTCTCGGGCGTGAGGGCGTTACAAAGATAGAAAATTTTATTCTGATTAATTTTTATAATTTACCGAGTGATTAGATGCATATGTTAGAGTATCGATGGAAAATTTTATAGATAGTATGCTTAATTTACCTACTAGGGCTTAATTGCAAAAGTTGATAAATATGAGTTTTAGATGCTAAAGGATTAAATTGAAGAGTATAATTGAAGTAGAGGTCCTTAAATGGTAATTAGAGCATTAGGTTTTCATGGACAAAAATGGACATACATAGATAAAAATAACTAAAGTTTTAATGAAGGGTAGTTTAGTCATTTGGTAATTAAAAGATTAAAAAAAGGAAAAAGAAGGAAAAATGTGCCTATCTTCATTAGGTTGAAATATCAAGGGTTCTTCATAGCTAGGGTTTTGTCAAGCTTCCAAGCTTTTTAGTAAGTGATTCCAAGTCCCGTTTTTAATGTTCTTTACGTTTTTGAAATCTCGATAACTTGATTTAGCTTATTCTAGCAATAATTTAACTTGGGATTTATATTTGGAAGAATACCCATAGGTGAAATGTGTTTATTTTGATGTTTTATGGTAGAATATGAAGCTTGAAATTATGTTAAACGACTTGAGCTAAGCGATTTTAAGCGAAAATGAGTAAAATGACATAATTTGTAAAAATACATAATGGTCATAAGTACATGTTATAGTGGGAATTTGATGTTTCCGTAGGTAAATAAATGATCAGAATATCATAAAACATAAGAATTAGGGATAAATTTTCATTTTCGAGCCTTGGGGCGAAAGTGTAAATTTGCAAAAGTTTAGGGGTAAAATCATAATTTTTCCAAAGTTAGAGTTAAGGACTATTTTGATAAATGTGAATATTAAATAAGTTAAATTTGTTATTATATATCAAGAAGAACGAAATTCGGGGTTAGACCGAGGAAAGAAAAAGGTTGAGGACTAAATCAAAATATTTGATCGTATTTTATATCGATGAAAGTTTGCAGTAAATAAATGCAATGTTTTATTATTTATAATTAATGATGTTATTTTTCAGCATCTATATATGTATTTTGTAAATTTATTTCTTGATGATTCAAGCAAGAATTGACGGAGAAATGATACTTAAAAGTCCAGGTTGAACCTTAGGAATGTGTAGGATACAAATGTCATGACATTAGGGTTTATTGATACCAAGTAAGGCCATGCCAAGGCATGTCATTGGTAAGTTTTACAAGGCAAGGAAATCATGTAAGACCATGTCAAGACATGGCATTGATAAACTACGATAAAGCAAAGATCCCATGTAAGACCATGCCAAGGCATGGCAATGGTGAGTTCATAAGGCAAGGATACCACGTATGACCATGACAAGACATGGAAATGGTAAGTTTAAAAAGGAAAGGTACCGTGTATCCTTAGTATTCCAAGTGGTTCAACAGAAAATTTAAAGAGTGTACCAAAGGGAAGGTAAGATAAGTCCATGTTCGAAAGGTTCAAGTTATCTTGATAATTCATTTAGAATGTTGTTATTTATTTACATGCAAATTTACTAAGCTTTATGCTTACTCCATTTCTTTTCTCTCTTTTTTATAGTATTACAAAGCCAACTTGGAAAATTGTAAGGGCGTCGGAGATCGCCTCACACTATCAACGAGTGATCTTGGTATTTTGTGACTAGAAATACTTTAAGTTATAGCATGTATAGGGACTTGGCTATTTTGTGTGTATGTCCTTATGATATGATTAAATAATGGCATGTGAATACTTGGTAATGATTAGTTAATGATATAGCTAAATAAGAACATGTTTTGGTATTATGTATGCCTAAATGAGGTTTGATACAAAGAAACTATGAAAGAGGAAGAGTTGGCCATGGAACAATTAGGAAACAACAGTAGTGACGTGGTTTTGAAAAATCACTAAAAATTTTAGATGGTGAATGAGATATAGAATTAAATCTTATTGAGTCTATTTTCATAGGAAAGAAGCAGAGTAACCAAAGGAAGTCTATATTCTGAGATATTTAAATTTTTGTAAGACTGGTTCAGAATGACTTCGTGATCCCCTGTTTCAAATTTGGAAAATAACTAGAAATTTTACAAAAATAATTATAAGTCATATTTTATATGTATAGATTCCTTAGTGAGTCTATTTTCATTAGAAACAAATAGAGACATTATCCAAATTCTGTATAATGAGATAATCGATTTTTAGTAAAGAGAGGTCATGTCTACTGAACTGTGAAATAGGGGAACATTTAATGAATAAACTGTACTAATTGGCTGAACCAAAAATTGTAGAAAAATTATGGTAAGAAGATATATGAGTCTAGTTTCAGGGAAAATTTAAAGATTTAAATTCAAGATTTTGTAACTCGAGTTATAATTAATTTAGTGACTGTTACGCATATTGACAGTTTTATTATGAATAGTGAAATAAATTGATTTGATTTGTTTAAGTAATTAGAAAATTTTTAATGTTTCTGGTTTGGTCCCGAATCATTCCAATTGCACGTTTTAGGGCCTCAAAGGCCCTTTTTAGGTATTTATTGGATGAATATAAATGAATTAATTTTTAAAAAAAAAATTTATGCCCTGAACAAGTAAGATAAGTCTGGTAACGCCTCGTGCTCGACTCTGGCCATGGTCTCGGATAAGGGGTGTTACATTTATTGGTATTAGAGTAAGATTTTAGTCAGTTCTCGGAGTATTTAGTATGAGTAGGAGTCTAGCTATACATGCCATATTTTTATTTTGATAGTGTGACTACTCCTGACGATTTTAAAATATTTTTTCTTTTATAGTTATGGATCCCTAATGAGTTGGTGTAGATGATGTAGAAAGTAACGCGTCCGGTCCCGTAGAAGGGACGGTGCCACCAGATGGTAGTGAAAGGCCCGTTACAATTAGTCAGGGAGGAGGGGCTCGAGAAGCCTTCTTCCAAGCTATGAATGAATGTTTTGCCGAGTTCATTCGTACGAATCCGACCGTCAGTCCTCCACCCCCTCATGATCCTCAGACTACCCATGTAGCTTCCCCAGTCACAGATACAGTCAGAAGAGAGAAGCCACCAGTTGATAAAATTAAGAAATAAGGGGTCAAAGAGTTTTGGGCTACTAAAGATGACGATCCAGAGAAAGCTGAATTTTCGCTTGAGAATACTATCAAGGTCTTTGGTGATTTATCCTGCACACCTGAAGAGTGCATGAAGTGTGTTGTATCACTTTTATGAGACTTGGCCTACCATTAGTGGAAGACACTTGTGTCAGTAGGACCGAAAGAGAGGGTTACTTGGGATTTCTTTTAGGAGGAGTTTCATAAGAAATACATTAGTCAGAGGTTCATCGACCAGAAAATAAAAGAATTCCTTGAACTAAAGTAGGGTAAGATGATAGTGACTGAATATGAATGTGAATTTGTCAGAGTCAATAATTATGCTTGAGAGTGTGTGTCTACTGAAGCTATTATGTGCAAGAGATTTGAAGATGGGCTCAATGATGATATTTGACTGTCTGTTGGTGTTTTAGAAATAAAAGAGTTTGTTATTTTAGTTGAAAGAGCTTGTAAGGCAGAGGAGTTGCTGAAAGGAAAGGGTAAAGCTGAAATTGAGATAAAAGACACGAAGAAAAGACAGATGAGCAAGTCATTTTAGTCTACATCCAAAAGGCCTAGAGAGTTCTCTACGAGATCTAATTTTTTAGCAGGGTATTCTAGCCGAAACGGAGGTAGAAGATTTATAGGTCAGAAAGCTCAGACCACTTCAATTGCGAGTGTTGGCAGTATTCAAACTGATAGACCCGAGTGTCTTCAATGTGGTCGACGTCATCCAGGTCAATGTTGAGCAACTGAGACTGGTTGTTTTTGATGTGGTGCATCGGATCATTTCATTTGGGAGTGTCCTGAGATGGTTAAAAGAGAGGTAATACCGAGTGCAATATCAGGCAATGCCTCCGTTAGAGGCAGACCTCAAAGACGTTCGGGAATAGGGGCAAGTAGAGGTGCATCTAGAGATTCAGCAACGAGACCCGATGTTAGAGCACCTGCAAGGACCTATGCTATCCATGCTCGTGAAGAGGCATCCTCCCCCGATGGAATCATGGGTACATTTTCTCTTCATGATATTAATGTTATAACTTTGATTGATTGGGGTTCGACCCATTCCTATGTTTGCATGAAATTGATACCTAATATGAACATGTCCATAGAGTCTACGGGATTTGTGATTAAAGTATCGAATCCATTGGGTCAGTATGTATTAGTAGATAAAGTATGTAAAATTTCCCTTTGATGATTAGAAGTTACTATTTTTCGGTTGATCTCATGCTATTGCCATTTGATGAGTTTGATGTGATTCTTGGTATGGATTGGTTGACTGCGCATGATGTGATAGTGAATTGTGGAAAGAAATTATTGAGTTGAAATGCGAAAATGGTGAAATTCTTCAGGTTAATTCAGATGAGTCAGATAGTTCAATTGCCATGATTTCTGTTATGTCTGGTCAGAAATGCTTGAGAAAAGGATATGAAGCTTATCTTGCTTTTGTGTTGAATACTAAAGATCTAGAGTTGAAAATTGAATCAGTGCCTGTGGTATGTGAGTTTCTTGATGTGTTTTCGGAAGAACTATCAGGTTTGCCTCCTATTAGAGAAGTTGAGTTTGGTATTGAAATGGTTCCGGGTACAACACCCATTTCTATTGCTCCTTATAGAATGGATCCAATGGAATTGAGAGAATTGAAAGTTCTGTTGCAAGAACTAACAGAGAAAGGCTTTGCAAGACCGAGTTGTTCACCATGGGGTGCACCAGTGCTCTTTGTGAAAAATAAAGATGGTTCGATGAGACTGTGCATAGATTATCGGCAGCTTAAGAAGGTGACTATTAAAAAGAAGTATCAATTACCTAGAATTGACGATTTGTTTGATCAATTGAAGGGAGCTACTGTG
This sequence comes from Gossypium arboreum, assembly GCF_025698485.1. Lineage (NCBI taxonomy): Eukaryota > Viridiplantae > Streptophyta > Magnoliopsida > Malvales > Malvaceae > Gossypium > Gossypium arboreum. Next base: position 97,620,121 of record NC_069071.1, on the reverse strand, counting down.
TTCTCCAAGATAGATTTGAGATTCAGATGTTATCAGTTGCGAGTTAAAGAGTCAGATGTTCCGAAGACTGCTTCCTGGGCTAGGTATGGCCATTATGAGTTCTTTGTGATGCCATTTGGCTTGACTAATGCTCTTGCCATTTTCATAGACTTAATGAATCAAATTTTTAGACCTTACTTGGATAAATTTGTAGTTGTGATGATATCTTGATTTATTCTCGTGATAAGACCGAGCATTCAGAGCATTTGAGAACAATTTTACAAACTTTGAGAGATAATCAGCTTTATGCCAAGTTGAGCAAAAGTGAGTTCTGGTTACAAGAAGTTGGTTTTCTGGGACATATTGTCTCAGGTGAAGGTATTAAAGTTGATCCCAGCAAGATTTCAGCCATTGTTGATTGGAAGCCTCCTAGTAATGTATCAAAGGTCAGAAGTTTTCTTGGTCTCGATGGTTATTATAAACGATTTTTAGAAGGAATTTCCATGATAGCTACTCCATTGACAAGATTACTACAGAAAGATTTGAACTTGAGGCAAAGAAGATGGCTAGAGTTGATTAAAGATTATGAACTAGTGCTTGATTATCACCCGGGTAAGGCAAATGTAGTTGTTGATGCTTTGAGTAGAAAATCTTTATTTGCATTAAGAGCTTTGAACACTACTTTAACCTTATCGGATAATGGTTCTATCTTAGCCGCATTAAGAGCAAAGCCAATGTTTCTTGAAGAAATTTGTAAAGTTCAGAAAGATGACAGTGAGTTGTAAGCCAAAAGAGTTCAGTGTGAGTCGGGTATAGAGTCAGATTTTCAGATCAGTTCTGGCGATTGTTTAATGTTCAGAAATCGGATACATGTACCAAAGAATGATGAGTTTATTCGAAAGATTTTAAAGGAAGCACATAGCAGTTCTTTGTCTATTCGTCCAGGTAGTACAAAGATGTATAATGATTTGAAGAAAATGTATTGGTGGGTAGGAATGAAGAGAGTGATCGCGTGATTTCGTGATAAGTTTTAAATATTTATAATTACTCGTTCTTGAACTAACTATTATCATGATGTAGGCAAGTGTACCTATCG